>NC_135037.1:3125000-3750000 GCF_051020975.1 Osmia lignaria lignaria | reverse complement strand
GGAATCGAGAAAATCGTCGGTTTTCCGAGAGTGGCTGGGCTATTAGGGTGTCGTTACGAGCGAAGGGAAAAGTGCTCGGAGACGACGGAAGTCTGCAAAGTCCGCGCCGAGAGCAAACGGATCCTGTCAAACTTTGATTTTCAGGTTCAGCCGTCTGGGTCGCGTTTGACATGAACTTTTTCCTCCTCCGGTCTCTCGTACACTCGTTTTGTTCGGCTGAGAATAGGAAAAGACGGAGACTCGGAGAAACCGAGGGAGAAAGTTCTTTTCGAAAAAGTTGACTGCTCCTTTGCCGAGCGAGTTACAGAGAGACTTAAACAATACTTACGATGTTCCTTTCACAGAAGTTCAACGTAAATATCGAACATTTTTAAGCATCTTGCTTTCGATTCGAGGGAATTTCATAGAACGCGAAATCTTGAAGTGCTCGAGCTTGAAGTACGCTCGTACAGGTTCATCGAGAGGGATTAATTCTTGACATTATGCTTGCGCGCTCATCGTCGCTTATTATAGTTCGCTGAGAACGTAGATGAGACACGGTAGCTCGTCTTGGGAACACTTACCGTGGATGCCGTTTGAGAACGCGAACGTCTAGTGCCTCGCGCTAGACGGATCGTTGCTTCTCAACGATGCAATTAGTTTCATGAATTCATTAATTTATTAACTGCTCGTATTAAGAAATGTTCAACCGCATTTTTATCAAATTCCCAAAGAAAACCGCATTCACAAAGAAGCGTTTTCTTTTTTATCAAAGCTTTAAAGAACTCGAAGGGGATGTAATTTAAGAACAGTTTATTCTTTAATGGCATCGCTGGACTCTGAAGTATTCAGTCTCGTTTAGTATTCCTTTCGCCGCAATTTTCTGCCAGCCAGGATGGTTGCACGAGGTCCGTTCCACTTTCGTTTCGCGGTTGTTTCTTAGCCGTAACGTGACGAGGGACGTTTAAGAGGTCCGAACGAGGGTGGCGAATTCTTTTTGAGCGCGTGTCGACCCGCTGGTTGTTAGCTCGTGCAAGAAACGTTTTATGAACCAGGGGGCAAAACAGTGTCGAAACGTCGTCACGCGGCGAAAGAGCTGACCAGCGAGCAAAAACGCTAGTTTCACGCAAACTCGACCCTTCTCTCAGACCAGCAACTGTCTGCTGGAAAACAATGCGTAACCCTCCTACCCTCTTCCTTTTCTCTATTCTTTTTTCATCTTCTTCCTCCGCTTTTTCCCGTACCGTCGCTCTTTTATCTCGACGTTCGCGATTTCTCTCGCGTCAAATCCGAGACGCTTCCTCGCTTTTTCGGAATCTGTTGTCGCTTGATCCTCCCGCGTATCTCGCTTCGTTGATATCTTTGGAGGATTTTTGAAATTGGATCGTTCACGATTTCATTGTCGTCCCTAGGCTCTGATATCGTAAGGATTCTATCAGGATCCGACACCTTTTTTTCTTTCCCACATTGCTGACTGTCGTTGTTTTACAAATTTTCCCTTACGATCGGGGAATAGAATAAAACGAACGAGTTGCCTTAGATAATCTTGAATTTTATCAATAATGAAATAAAGTTCCGTTTCATCAATTTATCAAATAGGGAAGTATATAGATCGTAAGGAAACCATCATACGTGTCGTTCCATAAATGTATGCATTTCACGTTTCTACTATCATAAACCAGCATCGTTCAACTATGTACCGTTTGTTTGGAACTGCAAGGAAATTGCCAAACTTTCCTGTTACTTGTGGCTAGTTATACATGGACTACAAGTCACTGTGGTTGTGCAACAAGCTCGTACCGATCCCTGGGTAAAGTTACTCAATTGTGATACAATCATCACCGAGTATCATCAAGTAAGAATAAACTACTGTTCCATACAGTTATGTGTAATTCACCCTGGACTTTGTTAGTAAAATGTTCAATCATATACACTCTCTTTTTATCGACACAATAATAGTAAGCAGTGTTTGAAAAGCAGCTGGACGGTTCTCGCAAACATCTTACCCCGTTTACGCGAAACTGATCCGGGCTTCAAGTAGTTCTGTACGAGAATAGTCTGCTTAGAGAGTTGTACAAACTCTCTGCTCATCCGGAGGAGGAAGAAACGCTCTTGGAGGAAACAATACCTGGCCGTCGGGCAATGTCTCCTCTTCTTTGAGGTGTCTTTTCTCGTTCCTCGCGCTCGTTGCACTTTTATCTTGAATCTCGTGTGCCCGTTCGGAATACGTGCCCAGCATGCTATATTAATCTATCTTCTCGTCCGCTGAAATTCGAGATTAAATTCAGAATTCTTCGCTCCGGGGGGAAAGTAATGTCTGGCATCCGCGCGAATGCACGAAAGTTGCGACAAGAATTCCGGATCTTTCTGAAACGCGAACGAATCGAGACAATGTAAACTTCATTTTCAAAATGAAATTTGGTTTAGCTGGTCATCGATGACCCGCGGTGGCGTTCAGCGACAATGAAGGGGAGGATTTTAACGCGATACGAGAAAAATCATTGAAACGTGAAAAAAAGAGTGAAAGGAGAGAAAGAGAAGGGCAAAATTGGGGAGGCGTTCTCGAGAATCCCACAGACTTTTATTTTTAATGGCATCGACGAGTGGAGAAAGTTGGACGGTCGAGTAAATAAGCGGAGATAGAAGAAATTCAGCCCTAAGCCAGGCATCCCCTTTTAAATTCTCGAGGTGCTACCCTGTCGAGGGTGGGTGTTACCACCTCGAGCGGGGTATGTACGAATGGATCTATATGTATACACGTACATATATATATAAGAAACGTAAATCCATCCTCTATTCTCGTCTGGAATTCTCTTTGCGTGATCTCCTTTTTTTTCTCCACCCAGTGCGTAGACGTATCCTTATCTACCGTCAGGAAAAAAGGGAGTAATCGAGACGAGAAAGAAGGGAGAAGGGATCGCAGAGTTCTCTCGCTCGTATTCTCTGTTTCTGCCGTAGAACTTCGGTTATTTGACTTGCTAATGCACTGAAAATACTCTGCAGGATTGTGGAAAGGAGAGACAGAATCATCGCGGCTCGTCGAAGACCGGTTTCGCACCTTTTTCTCGCCTGTTCGCTCTCCGTTGCCTTAGATTTTCTGTTTCTCCTTAAAACTTGCCACCAGACAATCCCGTGCTACAACCCTTTATCACCGAAGAACCTCAATTGTCTAGTTAAAAGTAGTTAAAGAAACATTTGGATAACCGGAACGTCATCGTTCGACCGGTGAACTAACGAAAAACAAATTTACTCTCCGCAAGTATTTGCCGTATAATTAGCCAACACGTGCCACCCGGTTCGATACGTTTATGGTTGTTTTTACATCCCGACGGGATTAACCCTAAACATGAAGTTCGAGGGTGAAACTATCGAAACACTCTCGCACCCTATTCTCATCTTTCATGCACCCATGCTGCGGCTTTGACACGGGTAACTCGAGACGAAAGAAAAAATAACGTCAGAACTACGGGGGTGGAGATACACTCTATTCAAAACACTTGAAATCTTATCGTTATCTTTTCTTCCCTTCTAAATCAAATTTTCCGACTGTGTTCTTGTTAAACGTAACATGTCACCGGATAGCTGCTTTTGTATTTTACGTTCAGTTGTGGATTTTCAAGTTGAAAGGAGTAGATTTATATTATGTTGAAGATACGAGAGTCAGAGGGGGCGTCTACACCCCTATGTCGAGTATCGTGGCGGAAGGATAAGCGCGTTCGATGTATTATTAATTCTGAGCCAACAATGAACGCAGGACCAGCGGAATTCGCAAATTACGTCCGCGAAGAGCATCGGTAATCCAGACTGAAAGGGCAGGTGATTAATTTATTTCATGAATAACGCTCTTGCGTTTCGCAGCACTCGCAAAAAAGTTTCATTCTCATATCTGTGCTAGAATTTTTGTCGTTTGTCTGTTGCGAAACGCGTAACTAATTACAAGTTTCGCGTTTCAAGAGCATTCTCACGGTCTGTGTGCAGCAGGAGAAAAGAGAGTGTTCCAGGTCGGTGAATATTAATACCACTTGTTCATCCCTCTTCCCCGGTGAGAAGGGAAGTAGCAGGGTGTCGCGTAACGCGACTTCGCTTTTATAAATAACGAAGATCGCATCTCTCGCCGAGCTGGACTCTCTCGCGAGTCCTAAAACTTTTAACAGGCGTTTCGAGCCTTTCCTTCTTCCCACCCTCCGGTGTCCTTCCCTTTCTTATAACCCCTCCCGGGGATGAGTGACGTCCGTCGAGGGTGCACGGCTCGAGATAACCTCTGAGCCTGATGGGAGAAAAAGTTAAGTATATAATTACTTTAGAATGACGAAGCTCGACGCTTGCCAAGCCGCCAAGAATTCGCTGACTGTAATTTTAATCGACTCGGGGGTGCTCATTACCGATACGGTCGGGGGTAATTTATAAATTTGCGAATTACCCAAGTGTGCCACGATTCTTTTGGGAATCTTCGAATAGTCTACTTGTAAATATTAACTATTATATTCTGAAGGATAAATAATCTTCCTAACGATCAATCATTCGACCACCCTATTACGGAACAGGATACTACATTTCCCATCTCTGCCACGATCCGATTAATCGGAATGAAAAAGGGGCAAGTACGGGGAACGGTCTTGGCGGAGGTATTAAAATGTTAATAAGATCGGACCAGTCTAATTAACGAGGGAAAGAAAAAGGAGAAGGAACGATCGGAGAAGAAGTTTTTGACCCACTGTTCAATTCTATCAGGCTGCTTCGCCGTACTGCTCGTCGTTCGTAAACCGTTTCCTCTTGAGAATAAGCGCGTCCATCAAACGTCTCGTTACAACGTAGCTCCTCCAACGTTTCTCCCGTCGTGTTTTTCCTTTTCTCTACCTTCGCCCCCTTGCACCGCCTACCAACAGCAAGTATCTTATACTTAATGAAAATGAGTACAATATTTTGACGTGATCAGAGCAGGAGACGCAGTTAAATTAAACCCTTGTCAAAGGGAAATTCCGCGTCGCGGCAATTTAATAGGAGGAAGAAAAGAAGGCGAAGGAGAAAAAACCTGGCAAAGTGGTTTCCGTAGTTACTTGTTTCGTCTGATAATTTCTTCCATGATCACTGGTTTCCCATGGAATTACAGTTGCAATCGATAAGGGATGCTTTATCTGCGGATTATTAAATATATTCAAACCGATTCGTACAGCATTTTATACGCGCTAATAGCGTAGTCACGGTCATCGCTAAATCCTAAAACGCCGCGAATCCTCTTTATAGGCTGACGCTTGATCCGGCCAGATCTGTCGGTAGATTTTTGAAAAAAAAAAAAAAAAGGAGAAGGGAAAAATCCGGTGGAACGAAGCGTGGAAAACGCGCGCAGCCCGGCACGGCACGGGGTATAACAGGAGAAATCCCATCAAAGGGAAGCGTGTAATTTTGGAGCGTGCTGCATGCAAGCATACCCGCGTATTCGCACATACACACCCGTGTGACACGAGTGATCGCTCGGTTCGGCCACCGGACATCCGTACAAAGTAGCAGCTTGATGGCCAGCCCGGACGACGTAGGCAGCACGAGACTCTGGACGGTAAATTTTTAATGCTCGCGGCTTAATTGTGCTTTGAATCCGAGCGGCACCGCGAGCCCGGGCGAAAAAAGAACCGGCAAATTAGGGGTGGAAGCAGATGGAAAAGGGAGGATCCGAGCTCGTCCGTCCGGGCCCCGGGCTCTCCTCTCTGGTATTCATGCATAGATGAAATGTACCCGAGGAGTAAAACTACTCCTGGCTTGCTATAAAATTCATTACCGAAAGAAACACCGACCGGGCTAGCGCAACTCGCGAAGAAACCGGATACGCCCGATATCGAAGTATCGCCGTTCGAAATTTCCTTATAAATTTTCCCTCGCTATTCCCTACCATCTCGACCATTGCTTTTCCTGCGAACGATGTTTCTCGGATATCGACGATCGCGAAACGCGATACGAGAGGGAGAAACAATATCGACGAACTGTATTAAGAGGGTGAACCCACCTGACCAGGTTGCTAGATGGAAAGCTAAGTCATCGATCATGATCATGATCTCTGAAACCGGGAAACGGCTGGTTTCGTCGCGAGTGTTTGAAAAAACTGTCTCGTCTGGCGAGGCACAACATCGCGTGCAATCCAAGCTGAAGAGCTTTCTGGGTCGACAGTGAAGTGTCGGTAGAGAATCGTACCGCGTGCCTTTGATGCGGAACTGTTTCAACTGTGAGGGCCACTTTACTCGCCCTGACACGTGACTCTTTCGACACGAAGCTTGCTGCGTCGATCTTGCCCTGGCCGCTTGGAAAATGAACAAGAAAAATCTTTATGTCAGGGAAATTTCGTGGCCAAAGAATTTTTCCAATTTATTGATCAAACTTTTTGATCGAAGGTTTGAGCTCTGACAAGAAGCGAACGAATGACCGGTTTCCGTGTACGTACGCGCGTGCCGAGAAACGAGAAACTGAAAATTTCCTGTGCGTTCGTTCGGAAACCTCGGAACCGAGTAATTAAATCCCTTTTTCTGGCCGGAACTTTCTGTTTCTCCTCGAAGCGTTTTCTCGTTTGCTCCTCTGCCGGCTGCTCGCCGACGCACCGCACGGGGGGTGAAATCAAATAGTGGAAAAGTAAGAGGGAAAGAGGCGGTTCTTGGAAGGGAACCCGGGGCTCAAATTCAAACGCTCATTTCTAGGAAAATAAAGGGGAATATTGTAATAAAAAAAAAAAAATAGACGGGAAAGTTGTTCTCTTACGATTCTTCTCGATAGTCGGTGGTTAACGCGGCCTAACGAGGCGTGCCAAAAATAGGAACCCGCTCGAATCGCGCCATCGCAATCCGTTTCGAGCGTAATTAACGAGCTGTACGCGCGACTCGTCGCAAACGACGCGTTGTCGTTGATTCTCTGAAGGCTATTTTGTGGTTGATTCGCAAGTTTAGCAGGAATGTAACACGGTTAACCTTGTCACGGTATTCCCGGCATACTCCGGCTGTAAATTTAACATTTTGCGCGAGTGAATTAGAGGAATAAACGACACAATGAACGGGAGAGATTGTTACTCTTTCCATCTGGTAGCGTGACACTCTATATGGTTTTTAATTATACGCCTCGATCTCGTAATTCACCGGCTCTCCCCTCGAATAAAAGAAACCACTTTGCACCGGTTAACGAGCACACGTTCGTCAAACACGCTGCTGACTTTGGTGGAGGATACGGTTTCCAGCGCGAGGGAGCCGCGACAAGAACCTTACCCTCCTGCGCGTACAGAGAAATTCGTGCACTTGGCCACCGGGTCACCGTTCTCACGATTTTGCCATTTCTCGAATCAATCCCGTATTTGTACTGAATAATTTATAACGAATATTTTCACTTCCATTGATCGGAAAACCAATTTGAAATGAGAAAAGGAAGTTCACGGTCGATAAACTTGGTGGATGAACTGGCATAAACGCATCGCGAAGTCACAGACACCGGTGCATTATCGAACACGGTGCATCGTGTCGATTGGTACGTCCTTTCTCTCCTTTCCGGTTAAACCACACAGCGGTGGCTTTTATTCTCCGCGGCTGTGGAACCCTCTCACTGTTTTTCGTATCCTCTCGGCCGCACTAAAGGAGGTGGCGGAAGACAATGGAATGCTTACGTCAAAACCCGCGCCTGCCTCGTCGGTATTTCATGTCTCAATTATTTCTCACAAAAGCAACCGACGAACAGCGACGGAGGCTGGGTTCCCTTCTCTTCCTCTGCCATACCGTTTCCTGGATAACCGTCAGAACGGTTAACCGAGGTATCATCCATCGTGGAACGGAAAATTTTCACCGGGGAAAAGGACGGTTTTCTCTACGACTACTTAAGCGTCGGTGAAAATCTCGTAAAATCTCGTAAATCTGGAAGTTTTGAAAATACGTTTGTACGGGGTTGTTGGATATCAAATGGCAAGCGATTAAGGAAATACAATTGGAAGAGATAGAATGTTGAAGAAAACGTTAAAACTTCGAACAAAGATTGTCGAAAGCGAGAAACGAGCCAAGCCAAGGTACAATAAGCGAGTTATAAACATCGTTAGTATGCACCGCTCCATCATTACCATTCGTTCTAATGCACGGCGGCTTGGACGTCTCTCGAGGGTGTCGTTCCCGATTATTACCCCGAAAGGGTTGCTACCAAGCCGGGAACAGCACCTGAGGGTGCACTACCTTTGCCCCGTTCGTGATACCCTTTCGTTGTTAGTCTACTTCAACATCAATGATATTTTTCCTCCGTTTAATTATCTCACACGCTTACATCTTCAAGTACGAAGCGTTAACTGTACAGGTACCTAAGCCAAATTTTCAGTTTTCTTCTAAATCAATTTCAAACCTGTCCCGAACTTTCCAAAGCAGTAAACGCGAATGCAAGCTCGAAACTTCTTTCGCGATCCCGAAGAAATTCTGGGAACGCGACGGCGCAAGCTCCGTCGGGTCGTCGTCAGAGCAGCGGTTATTTATTCGTCGTTTAATAAGCAATCTAAATTCCGTCCATCCTTACGGGGCCACGACGGAACGCGTACCCTATCCGTTCAACCCCTGCCCCATCGACGATCCCATCCGTGTCGCTTACCGAGTCAAATCTCTCGAAATCGATCCTTCTCCCCTCTATTCCCGCAACACCTGGACGAATTCGTCGACCACAAGATTCGATAATTCGCGAGGTGACGTGCTCGTCGACGAGCTAAATCCGGAGTATATCCTGACAGCAGGCTCCGCGAGAGTTCGCTGAATTATAGATAAAGTTCGGTGACCGGGGCTGGAAACGCTTCTGCCCGATGCTGCTCGTAGATCAGAATTTTATCTCGTGGCGTCAATTAAATTCACCGATTAAGAAGAGCTCGGCTACCTAAACCTCGATACCTTCTAATTGCTTCCCAATTATAGGGGATTTATGGACGACGATGGAGCTTTACTTCCTATAAAGCTTGTAATGAACCCCCTCTTCCTCCCCTTGTTAGCCGGTATTATCTTAATCTTTGCTATTTTATGATCACGTTATTACACATTTAACGGTTCGTCCTTTGACCCCAGACGAGATCAGAAGAATCTTGTACGAAAAGTCTACAGATGTTTAAAAAATAATTGTGCGAACAATGCACGGTAGAGTCGAGGGGAACGTGAAAAAAGCGCGGTAACCGAAATAGGATCGCATAAATTTTCCAGACGATCGAATTCGAATTTTAAAGCGAATCTAATGAATCCTCCTTCGTGATTTGAATTCTCGCAGCCGGATTTTCGTGAATTATTTCCGCAGGACGGATGTCTTCTCGTGAATAATGAAGCGTGGCTCAAGCGGTATTGCCGACGGATCGTACGAAACCGAGATGCTTCGGAGACGTATCGATCCCAGATCTCTGCGACCGCAACAATTCGAACTTGCGTTCAAATTCGAAAGCAACCTGCTTATTCCCGAAATGTTTGAAGAGAAAAATAAGGAGAATAACAGGGGGATTAAAGCGCGTTAAAGGATCTGAAATACGAAGAAAAGGATCAAAGAACAGGAAAAGTTGCGTCTTCGAACGATTTCACAGGGCGCGTTACTTCTCCGGATTAGCAGACAACATCCGGGGATGAATGTCGCAGAGTAGCAGACGGGCATTAGCGGTGTTGGTGCGGCCGTGAAACAACAAAGCCGGTTTCGACTCCCTTTGTGGCGGAAATGGCACAATGGGGTAGAACGTTGGTAGGGGTGGCAAGCTCGTCTGAGCTTTTCAAATTAAAAGTGTAGTTTAGCAGCGCCACCGTCTGCGTCGTCCAGATTTTGTTCACGGGGCGCTGAGAGCTCAAACGTCGAGTTTGTCTCCTCCGGAAATTCCACGACCACCAGAACGTCAGCGTAACTGCCTCTGCTTAAGGTGGTAAGAGGAATCTGAGGCTTTAAGAATCTAAGAGGACATGTCCATTTCAGAGCTTTTTACGACAGCTACTCTCTGTCGAGAGTATGTAGTCTAAAACTGTATTTTCGTTTGAGAATACATGCTTCGCGTCAACGTTGTTATTAATTATAGGGTTTTAATTTGTATTAATAAGCCGTGGTTATTTATGCAAATCCATATTTATTTTTCATACTGCATGTACTTTACATATTTTAATGGACGTGTTACATATTTCATAGATACTTTGCATATTTGTCATACAATATAAATTTTACTAATTATGATAAGTTATTGATCATCGATGATTCTCGTGACAATCAACGCGTTGAGTAGTACTGAAAAAAGTACGGGGGGGTTGTTCGTTTTCGTATCAAAAAAATCATTCCTAGGGGTGTTTCTTTCTTTTTGGATACTGGAAGCGTAGAAGGGCGAAATGAAAACTCGAGCACGGTAACTAGAGACAGGAACGAAAATTATTTCTGGCCGTTGGAGCGTGGCCTCGGTTAGGCAGGAATTGTAGCTGAAATTTCGGCGTGCGTTTTAAGAGCGAAATACCACGGCGAGATGTCAAAGTTTGTTTAAATAATATATATAACAGCGGTCGACGTGGCGGTCGACGTTTCGAGGCCGTCAGTGTAAAATGAAAAACGGACACGGTGCTCGGTGCATTACTTCGTTAATTTTAATTGCTCCGCCGGCTCGTAATTCCGCTTAGTTTCGCGTCTCTCTCACTCTCTTTTCTCTTTTTGAATAGCTGAAGAACTAGTTGGCACGAAAAAAGAAATCGTCGGGACCAAAATAAAATGTCAAAGTGGAACAGAGGGAAATTCCACTCTCTAGATCTTCGTTTATTTTCTTAATCCGGTGATTAATTCTCCAAAAGCAAAGCCGTATCAACTGTAACCCAGACTTATAAAATTTCAACTAAAATTAGTCGCAGAAATTTTTAAACTCGGAAAAATAAAATCTTTGACCCAACAACATTCGAAACGATCGACAGAACAGATGGAAAATCGGAAAGGAAGATAAAAGGGAAAAAAAGAAGAGGATAGAGCGAGCGAAAGCTCGAACCCTCAGGATCTCGTTTCTCGTTCGCAATTTGCGGCTCGCGCTTCGAACACGAAAATTGCGGGGCGCGTGTGTAGCGGGGCAAACCCCCCTATGGATAGACGCGTCTGGGGGGTGCATCGATGGCTCATGGAAACTCGACACTCGCCGCTAAATACTAGACGCGTTCGATACTCGATATTCGTCGGTCGCACGCGTTATCCGCACGCGCATCTGCTGAAATCCGGAAGCGGAGCGGCGAACCGCGTCTGTCGGGCCAAAGGGTTGAGCAGGAGGGGTGAAAAGTCGTCGGAGGTCACAGAGCAGGGATTACGTTCACCGGTCGTCTCGATGAAACTTAAAATACCCATTTTTCCAAAGACCGAATTTCCAACGACGAAAACGAGTGGAAGACCGTTTCCCGGAACATATTTATTTCGACGGTGTATCGCCGCTATCGTCGCTGTCGTCGCGGGGTTTCAATCGAAAAGTGGCGCGTTGTGTGCACGGCGGGAAAAGCAAGGAAAACAAACAGCCGTCGAAAGCTGGCTCAAAGGAACCGCGAGACGACGCGAGACGACGCTGACGACGCTATTCCCGCGCTCGACGTAGTCCTCTCGCGTGGTCGCGATTTCACCGAGTCAACCCTCGCTTGCAAGTGCACCGCTTTGGTAATTTATTCGCGTACACCGGTCGATTGTATTTCTCAAACGAGCCAGTCTGGTACAGTTATTTAGAGACTCTGCTCTATACTAGGAACCTCCGTCCTTGTTCCCTTTCGACAGATCCTTGCCGTTCAATCGCTTTCCAGCTCGCCACGTGAACGCACAAAAGCAACTTGTACCATTTAGAGGAGAGTCACGATTCGAATGCTTTTGATCTTCTTGCTCGTTTATTCCTGCGATCTCTTACGCGTGACAAATGTTCGCAAAGAGACAGCGGAATTAACCCCTTGGCTTACGATCTTTGTTACGAGTCACTCTCTTATACACACCCTGTACATAGCGTACATTTAGAAACTACACTCTAATGACGTAGACAGCGAAAGGTATAATCTCTGTAAAACTGCTAACTCCGGTCACGTTGTTCATTTATTTCGTTAAATGCAACGACCGATCGGGCATTAACGGGAAGATCGATGAGTTCGAGGGACGGGTGGCCTTTAAATCCCACCGGGCGGGATACATGGCCGGCTGTAAATGTCAAGAGGAGCTCGATGTTTAGTCGGAGTCGACAGAGCAAATGCACTCGCTACTTCGTGCGAGAGACAGGTGAGGATTGTCAGCCACCTCTTCCCGACTTATCTGTCTTTCTTACGGCATCCTCCTTTCCTTCTTTCCTCCGCCTTTTCCTCCGTTACGCCGCGACTACTTCGCTCTGTTGGAGCACCTTTTAGACGCGTGCGGCCGCCGCGTTAATGCGCCATTAGGGAGCACCGTGGGACGAGAGGCAGCTACGACTTCTCTAAACGCCTTCTCTTTTCCGCTCGCAGAAACTCGGGAATTCAGACCAGATTCTTATCCTCTAATAAATGCCAATGAACTCGGGATTATTTCGGAGAGACAAAAACCAGCATGAAAATAAATTAATTACGCTATCTTGCGCGTTTTTATAGATAATGAAAGCAAGTTGGAATCGCGAGGAAACGTTGTAAAAGTGTCGTGGTGGTGATCGAGAGGCGAGGGGTGACGTAGAGGTAGCACGGGACGTAAGATAACGGCAAGAGCCTCGGTATGGACGTTTATCAATGATATACGATACGCACGCGCGCCTCGATATCGTCTCTCGATGCTTTCGAGCGGGCTCGCGAGGAAAAGGGGTGTCCGATGTATACGGCTAGCGTTATGCCACCAGGCACGCGACCCACGCGTAAATACCAGTCGCTTCGTGCACCTGTCTCCGTGTACGCCGGTGAGTTTCAAGCGGAAACTTATGAAAGAAAAGGTGGAAACAGCGTGACAGAAGCGTTGACTCCTAGCGTGACACCTTCGAGTAACTGTCAATGAATATCGCCTTCGCTATCGTTAAACTTAGAGAGCTTTCTTTCGTTTCAACTTGCTAAATTAAAGAAGGACGCGATCAGCGCGTATTTCGGGAAACGAGAACATAATTGTAACAAACGAGGAGAAAGTTAATAAGAGGATTGTCTTGATGCTCGGTCTCGAGTAAACGTACAATGGCTGGCTCTGCTTCCCTGACATAGGTATTCGCGTTAACGCGAATTTCTAGCCTCGACGCGATATTATCCCGCGGGCTGGCGTCCCGACGCCTTGGATAATTGAACGGCGTAAAGTCGGCCGGCAGAGGGTCATAGCCGTTAAGCTGACGGTTCTGCCTAGGCGCGAAATGCATCGTCGGACCGACGCGCTATAAATTTTTAATGCGTTTCCCGGGATAGCTGGCATAAAACAGCCGGATGTAATTGAACGTACTCCGGTTAGTCGAACAAACTAGCCGAAGAACAATCATCCTCGCTCGCTGGCCGAATAAATGAAAGATCAGGCGTCTTGATGAAATAGCGAAATGAAATTTAACGACGGAGCTAACGTGGCTATTACTGCGGGATTAAATCAGTGTATGGTTGAACGAGCGGTTAATTATATTTCCCTTTTGGAGAAGAAATTTAATATAGCAATTTCGAACGATTCAGGCTCAAATTCAAATCTGATTTTATCGTTTCAATTTTCCTTACCCGAGAAATTAAGACACCTGTTCTCGCGGATATAAGCGCAATGACCCGCGCAATGGACTCGCCTAACAGCTAGCGAAAAGAGCCCCGTATGATCTTCTTGTATTTCAACTGTGTCGCGCGTATTCGGAGCGTATACGCGCTCGTTTTGCCCGAATTATTTGCACGGCCATCGTGAAAACCACGGAATGACGTGATCTCGACGAAATTTGTACGCGAGTTCAACCGCTAACCGGAGAAATCCGAGAGTGTTCCACTAACAACCGCGTCGAATTACGGCTGGACGATTTCGTAGGGTAACGCCTTGCTTTTGGGAGAAATTACTCGCGAGACGGTTTTAGAGTCGACAAACCTCGGTCCTCGTGATCGCTGCACGATAAACATTCGTGGTTTATTCATCGCTATATCTCTGAACCCAACTATACATCAGTGTACACAGGCTACTTTAGATAATCCATATACAGCAAGTGCTTTTCAGCTTTGAATCCCTTCTATAGCGAAAGGGTTAACCTCAATCACGTTCCTTTTAATCCGTCTACCGCGAAAATCGTCGTATCCCTAGCGTGGTTCTGCGTACATTCCGCGGAGACCCGGTTCGTTAGTCGTAGCTGGAAATTTCCCTGGACCTGTTCATTTTCCAGCCCTCTTTATCCGACGAATCAGCCGGAACTATAGCGGCGTGCGGACCGATGGTCTGTCGAGAGAGGGGTGGGACCGAACAACGTCCAGCAGCCCGGGGTGATACACTGGCAGGCTGGTGGCCAGCTACTGCTTCGTTCTCTGGTTCCCAGGACTAATGTTCCCTCGGGCAGGACGACTGGTATCTCTGTACGTCCCATGAACTTGCATGCTCTTCCTCGATCCCTGCCACCCCTCCATCGGATCCGTCATAATAAAGGACCGATCTCGGAGATAACCGCGTGCCTACTCGTCGTAAAACGTTTTACACACGCAGTAAAAGAAACGTTAATCACGGGACCAGTCGGCGAACGACGAGCTCTGCTTTTACGTCGCATAATCAAGTCACCGGCATTAAAGCGGGAATTAACCACGTTGCCCTTTCTTTCTCCGCAACTTCTCTGCTTTCATTTTTCGGTTGAAAGGAAGCTTCTTTTGCTGGTCGAATGGAATCGAAAGGGTTCGAGAGGGTATGAAATTTTGAATCGTTACGAAGTGGGATTATTTGAAATTCGTCGTCGATGTTATGTTTAACTGGGCAGCTATGCAATGTTTTCCGTTTAATATTTTCACGGCGGTGTGCTTTTACGCTTCACTTCAGCTTCAGCTAAAAACGTAGATATATGATTTCATTTCGAATAAAAAATTCACGAACCACCGCGGTACCTTCTCTCTGAGTATAAAAAATATTAAAAACCTTTGGAATATGACGAAAATGAGCGTAAGGGGCCAACGACCCGGCAGGTTCAGCGTCCTCATTGAGAAAACGAAAGCTCGCCGTTGAATAGGTTAAGAAAACCTCTTCGTTACGAGTTTCCTTCGGGATTCTCAGCCGTCTAACGCGTTTCTCCCCGTTTTGCGGACCAGGCTTTTCGCGCTTCGTTTCACGGAAAGAGCGACGCGATAATTTCGATAGGGTACGCTCGAGATAGTCGGCGTTGTTCGTTGGCCAAAGAAAACGTGGCAGTCACGTAATTTTCCGACGGGGCACCCCCTCCGTTCGCCGTCGTAAATATTCCCGTCGACTCTTTTTTGGCCAGCGTCCAGTCGATGGCCTTGCAAGACTGCTACCTGGTCGTCCGAGAAGAAAAGCTGGACGGCTTGGCCAATATTTTTGACGATTAAGGAAAGAGGTGGAGCTCCATTTTGAGAGGAGAAATTGAATCGTACGGTTTCCTCGTCGGCTCCTCCTCGAGGTCGTTTCCGCAGCCGTTGTCGTTGGCCTCTCTCCAGAAAATATAACCCACTAGCACCCTCCTCGCCTTTTTCCTTGCTCCTCAAGCTGCTCGACATCTACAACCATTCGCGGAACGGTCCGTACGAAGTGGCAGCCGATAAATATCGAAACACTTAGCCCCTGTTTTCATAGTGGTTGAATTTGATGTTCCAGAGGTCCCGACGCTTTTCTCTTTCTCCTCTACGATGGTACTTTTTCTCTTTCGCCTCTTAATCCGCCGGTATTTTTCTTGGCTATTCCCGATAGCCCTCGGCTTTTCGACCGAGCGCAATAACCCTTTCCGAGGAAAACATGGAACGTTCTGTTGAACGAGGACAGCTTTTATTTTTTTCAAAAGATACATATACAAATCCGCATCGATGCGAAGGTAGAAAATACTCGTCCCGAAGCTCCTTCGAGGTACGATCTTTGAAAACCACCCCGAGATGTATAATTGCATGGCATCCCTCTCGCAGAACACGTTCTCCGCGGCACATCGCGTTGCCTCTCTTCGTCGTTCCCGCGATCCAATTATACGATGCGCGGTAATCGTCGTTAAAAGGGATCAGGAATCATTAACGTGGTCCCGTTGTGTCCAGGAAATCTCGATACACACGGACCGGGTGAAGGAGTGAAAGACACTCGAGAAATGGGGATAATTATGCGAGTCAGGCGGTGGGAAGGCGTTTTCTTCTGGTCGACGAGTCGTGGTGGTATCGGGGTTTATCTTTGTACGGTCTGGTGAATAGAAGCACGAGGGAGCGGGATTCAAGCGCAACGGATATCCTATTATCCATTAATATATAAACCCTGCGGTCGACGACACCTCGGTGCCTCCGCGTGGCTCCTTTTCATCATCGATTTCGTTGCCGATGAAAATGGCCGGTTGCCTTCGTTTCGCGAACGCGCGAGATATTTCGAGCGGCTAGACGTAACGTCGTTAAACCGGCCGGAATAATTGTCTGTCATGCGACGAACGTGGCCGTCACTCGAATTAGAAACGTCGAGGATTTTGCGAGCGATCGAACGACACGCGACCGAGTCGACCGACCGTTCTGAAAGATTCAGACCCCAAGCCACCGGCGTGCCAAGAGGTCGACCACCTTTTCCTCACTCTCGATCGATGCATTCGAGTTGAGTGCAGTTCGACCGGGTCGATATTGAATTTTAATACCGACCGTCTTGTTCCGGAGTTTTGGACCTTCCGTTCGTTCCTCCTGCAATTATCCTCGACGCCTTCGCTATTTAACCCTATTTTCCGGATATCGGAACGACGTCAGCTTCCTTGCATTACCAATTCGTTCCTTTCAACCGGTACTTTGATCCTTGTTGTTGGTTTAAAATACATATTTCGGTCGCGCCGAATTCGAACACGGATTTAGAATTGCGACAACCTTTGGCTTGAATTATAAATGAACACTCTTATTTCGGGTACAGATACAGGATATATAAATTTGATTATTAACGCTTTGACTGTCAGACTGACAATCTTTTTCTTATTTAATTCGAATGGTTACAACGTGTACGTTATTTGAAGTCACGTTTCGGAGTTTGTATCGAGAGGACGAGAGAAAAGGAAGAGGGCAGTTTCCCCTTTCGCTGGTTGCATAAAGCCGTTCTAACGAGGCCTCGATTTATCGAACACGCCAGCCAGGTTACCTCTTTCCGAGCGCTGTCATTACGTGGCATTATGCGGTTTTCCCGTTTGAAGTGTTAATCAACCGGGCCGCCGCATTCCTGGCCGTGCGTAAACGAACTCTAAATAGCCCGAAACGTAAACAGCCTGTCACTGCGAAAAAGGGCTGTTTTCCGTGTCTCTCCCCCTGTTCCAGCCTTTCTTTCTGTTTTTCTACTGTCTTCTTTTTTTTTTTTTATTCGTCAGACCGTTCCCTTCGTTTCGTCCCATCGCTTTGTATTCGATATCGCGACAACCCTTTGCCGTGTCAAACAGCGTGCTGCTCCACTTAGACGTCCTGAAAAGATTCAAAGTCTTTGTGTGCTCTCAATGAAATCGTATTAGAAATTTCTAACCGTGTTGATAAACAAGAATCGTCGAGACAATTCTCGCAGGATTATCATTTCCATTTTTCGATTTCGCCGACCACGTTAATCGAATAAAGTCGAAGGACCAGCGCGTTAACAGCACTGCCCCGAGATCAAAGCGGGCCGGTGTATCTTTCGTACCGGCAAAGGGACACGCGAGGGTTGAGCGTGGAGAAAAAAAGAGAAATTACACGGAGGGGGTGCGAACGAGGCGAGCCGCAACGGTGAACCGATCGCACGCAGCTGCGTGCAGTAATGCAGCCCAGTAATTACGTTATTCGCAGCTGATTGCTGCTGGTCCGCGTTAACGCGATTATCAATGGAATCGATCACTTACTCGCGGCGGTGGTCCTGGAATTTCCAACTTCTGGCTCGTGTCGCGTCGAGCATCCCCTCCTGATTTTCACCCTGCTTTCCCTACGGCCTCGCCTCTGGCCCTGCCGGTCGCCGAAAAGTTTCCTTTGATTGGACGACGGACGCAATTAAAGCGGCACGACGAACACGCGACAGAAGTTACCAGCCGTGGAAAGAAGCAAGGAGGATGGTCGGTGTTCTCCTTGCTAATGAGGCAGAGACACGGAGTGTAACTTCCTAGTCGATGAAAAGAACGCTTTTTCTTCGTTTTCTTTTTCGTTGTTTGTGCACCGGCTTGTTTCGTTGCTGACGCGACGGAGTAGGGTTAATTATTAAAGGGGCACCCATTAGGTAACGTCTCTACTCGAGATGGCTGAAAAACATCCCATCAATGTCGTTAGATTTTGTTCGATTCAAAAGATAGAGGCAAATTGACATTTTCACACCTTGGTAACTATAGAAATCTTTGCAAGCAAAGAAGGAAGTACCACGGTACGATGAGATTCTTTCGAGCTTTCAATCCAGTGCGTTTCATTTAACAAAAGAAATCTCAAGGGATCGAGGCAACGGAGTACTTTCTCAGGTAACATTCTTTTCTCCACGGTATTCATCGAATGTTCGTTTTTTTTTTCTCTTTTGTTGGCCATTTGAAAAATCGAAACGTCGCCAAAGAGTCCCTGGAGGTAAGTCGAATGGGGGGGATGTACGTTTGTTCTCCTTTTCGTCGCGTCCTAGAGACTTTATCAGGATACACTCGAAGCCGAAGCGAAACCTCGGTTTTTGCGACGGATGGGGAAGTAGCTTGAATGGGGTTCCAACGTTTTCGTGCTGGCGGAACCATCTCATTTGCATAATGCTGTTAGTACTGGTTGGGTGGCGATGCTGTGGCTGCGGAGCGCGGAAGGAGGAACGCTGGTCGTCGAGGCGGGGAAATTGCACTTGGAGAGAAAGTGAAACGACGGAGAGAGGAAGGAGCCGAGCCGGCCTATAGAGACTATGGAAGCATGTCACTCGAAAGTGAATTTGCTTTCGTGGTCTACGCTCCGAACGATGTTGTTTTCTATCGAGTAACGACGGCTAACGCGACATCGTTCTTCCCGTTTTTTTCTCCCTACCGTCTAAGATAATTTCTTCTATTGTTTAAAGAAAATTGCCGACGCATAATCTCTCGTAATCCTAGCCTGGATCGATAAACGACTGTGAGCCCTTTTTTCTGTTTAGCTTTTGAAAGAAAGCCGCGATTTGTTTCGAACAGGGACAATACAGGGCAGAAGTCGTTACACGGGACGAAAGTCCTTTATCGTCCCGTTGATGTCACGCTAAAAAGAGAGAACGGGCCGTAAGCGATCGAAGCCGGGGGATTTTGAATGACGGGCACGTTCCTGCAATATGCATAACCGGGACTCGAACACGGGAAACCTCTTTATGAAGCGCGACCGGTCCACTAAATCATTCATTACCTTGGACCGTCTCGGATGACTAATTAAAGCCGCCACAGATTGCTTTGCCGAGACGTTTCTGATTATCTAATCAATCTAATTCCGTTCGTACATGCACGCGATTGGAATTTAATTGATAATATTATCTAACAACATAAACAGTACATTCAATAATACATCAGTTTACTTGCTTAAAATTATTCCATTTAATTAAGTTTTCAATTTATTTCGAAGAACAATCGTAAAGCATCCGCCTTAAAATTCTCCCCCATAAGAACACATTTTCTCGTCTAACCTGAAGACAATGAAACGAGTTTGATCTCGCTTCGGAGGAATCAATTTTCATCCTCTTCGAAGAAGCTAAATAGTCTCTACAAATTGAGCGCTCTTCCCTCGTGTCTTTTCTCAAGATGTTGCAGTAACGTCGACTCTTGTCGGAAGAGCCGCGTGGACGAGCCTTTTCAGACCGATTGAACGATTTGAATTAACGTTCGTTCGGTGGAGAAGGGGCTTAGCCGAAGGGACAAGGGAGGTTTTTATCGCGACTGATACGGGAGTGGTCGATGTCCCGGGGTAAGGAGAAGCTATAAACCAGGAGTTGCGAACAAATCAATGTGAGTGCTTTCGAAGCAGAACCTCGGGGACGATCGCAGTCATGGAAAAGAGGAAGGAGAACCGCTCATTTACTTTAACGGCCTACACGATCCCCCCTGCCAGTGGAAACTATCAATTCGATCATCGAAAACCGTCACCCCTCTAGCAAGAGGGGTTAATCTAGTCAAGTAAAGAAAGTTGAATTTCGATAAAATAGCATTGGATAAAGCGTAGATTGAAATTGTCGAATTTTTGGAATATACTTCCATCAGAAATTCAGTTTAATTGAAGGAATCTTCAGATCCAAACAATATTCCTCTAAAGCCCAGATAGCAGGATCTTTCAAGAGGGAGTCGTCTCTAACTTAAATCTCCGTCCGGGACGTTGACAGTTAATTAGAAAGCGATATAAGCCGTAATGGATCCAGGAGCAATAATATCCCCGTAATAATTCCCCTTCGATTCCTTTCCATTGGAAAGTTCTGCAGGGCTCGTGGGTTATTCGCGATGGAAAAGATTTCGCGAGAAAGGCGACCGAGATCTGCGTTTGACAGTTGGACGCTGGACAACGGAAGTACAGGAATTGAAAGCATGCGCGGGAGGAAAAGGGAGTCGTGGGGATGTTCGAAGAGCCCTTTAAGTTTTATAGACCGTCCAAGAACGCGTCCCGACGAACGTCGAAAATAAAATGTTTTTGTTAACCTTAATAGAGGAAATATCGTGTAAAAATATGCATTTGTGTATGCATTAATTAATCATTAAATTGGTGTTACCAGTACAGCCGTGGCTCGATGGTAGTGGCGTCTCGACGCTCGTTTGTTCACCGACGACACATTATCGCGAAATCGTTCGTGGCGAGTTATTAACGCGTTTAACGAGTTCACGGTCACACGTAGCCTGTTAACGAGGAAGCATTGTGACGGCGAATAAAAGGAACGGTTAAACTGGTCGCAAGAAAGTCGCGTTACACGGGGGGACAATAAAATCATCGTCGGGAGAGACCGTCTGGAGTTTAAAATTAGACCTGGCGCGCGAGCAACACGGGAACTTTGCCGGTGCATAAAAATCTATTGTTCTTTCCAAGTTTCTTAATTGTAGCTCGCGTAAACCTTGCCGCCCTGTGCAAGCTTCCGGCCACGGTACGAGGGACGCGTGACGGCAAGAAACTTCAGACAGATTTTCTTTTGGTAATTGTCTGTAAAACTGATACGAACAGCTAAAGTTCGATAATTGCTTCGAAATAATTCAAATATCATTAATTAATAGTTAGAAGTTTTCTATGAATTTGAAGGCCTTGCATTTTTCGCGCAGTCTGAGCTTTTACGAGGGACGTAACTGGTGAACAAGTAGTATTAAGCGAAATTAGTCAGACGCACCGAGTATAATTAATTTTCCTTGGTACTCGATATAATTTCAAGACTTAAAAATTAGGGACGAGGGTAATAGTGTTTCTGTGCAGTGAAATGTAAGCGTATACATCCTATCGACTAAATTGGTTGAAAATTTGCAACGGAGAGTATCGAATGCCTATCTCCAAACACGAGTAGCGAGGCGTATAATGTGCAGACTCTATCGGCAGCTCGATTTCTCGGCCCTCGAAGGGTGCATTCAAATGAGGATCGCAGATGTTCGTCCTCGTCTCAACCCTTCCTCTCATTCTCGTCGAAGGTTATCGTCCGAAGAAGGAACCGACCATCGTCTTATTCCTTTGTTGCGACGGAGTGAACGTGTGACTCTTAGATTTCCATAAAAAAGAAAAAAAACGCGAGAAAAGAGGGAACGATGGCGAAGACTGGCCCGAGGCCAGCGTCCACCGTTCTACTTGGAACTTCGTCTCGATGGAATTGTCGCAGAGGTCCACTGCTGGAATAGGGTGCAAGAATAACGGAGAGCGAAGGGTTGGCTGGGGTTCGAACGGTTTACGAGCAACCAAAGGGCACGACAAGTCGGTTTATCGGGTCTCGACCGGTGGGTCTATTGAATGAACAGCCGTTTAGTCCAGGCGGCGTATTGTTGGACTAGACATCACGGAAATTCGACTTTCTCCTTTTTCGTTCCTCCTCTGATCGTTCTCTGTCTTCCTCGTCGACGAGAAACACGTGGAAATAGCGCACGGACCGTGTTGTCGCCTAACGTCGAAGAAGAATCTCATGCATGTTTGATGCAAGTCGATTTTCCTGGCACCGCATCGGGTACAACTCTGAAGTACACCTGGCTAGGACACCTCGTGGGAGTTTACGACGGTATCGACTGTTACCTCTGGGGATTCACCGAATTTCACTATTTTATTCCAATTTTCTTTTCGTGGTATTTTCGTTATCGCGGAGCCGGCGCCTTTTGACGAGTCTCTACGGAGCAGGACGATCGTGTTGCGCCTTGGCAAGGACTTTGTAAGAAGTTACTGGGAGCACGAGTGCTTCTGGAGAATATCCTGGGTTTTACCTAGATGTAGATAAGTTAGTGCTTCGACTCCTTATCCTTGTTTCTAGCAGCTTTTTCCCCGATAAATATTTAATAACTTATTGTCGCACTGTGTATACCTGTACACACTGAAAGAAGTGAAAAAAAAAATGATATTATTTATGCAAAAGAAGAGAGCAGCGTGCACGAAATCGTTGGTGAAGGAGGTAAATCAAGACCGCGGAAACGCGGTTGGTCGACACGATTTATTTTCAACCTCGAACAAACCACCCCCGGTGTTCGCCTCCTCTGCGTCGCCATTCGTTTTCGATGCTGCCCTCCCCCACAAGCTGAAATTATCATTTAGCCCGCGAGGCTAAAGCACATATCCTCGTTTAGTCTGCCCGGAGACAATTTACGACACTTTCCGCAGGGCCGCGCTTAATCCGCGCCTCCCAGCCTCTCTCGAGCGTTCCGCGCCGACAGTCGCATCGCCGTCTACCGTTGGTTGTTCAACACCACTGTGTATATGTACCTAATATACAAATCGAGCTTAATCCCCGAGCTGAATCAGCTTTTGCCCGCGACAACGCGAGATCAACGCTTGAACTTCAAAGACCGGTATAACTAGTCACGTTTTCGTCCTCTCTTACTCGACCCTTTCGCTCGAGTAACTGCGCGACTGTAAACACAAGAACTGTAACACAAATTAGGCCGCTTTGTCGCGGCCGGCATTATTTGTCGAGAAACAGGAACAAGAAGGAATTGTACCGGGGTTGGACTTGTTACGGTATACACGAAGAGTTTATGGTTTAATTCCGACGAAGGAGAATGCAGGAAACGCTTTGCAAACTCTGTTCGAAATCCAACGTTTGAAGAACAATTTTTCCGTATTTCCTTTAGCCGTCAGCGATGTCTATTACACGGACGTATGTACTAGTCGGCCGATAATTATGCGAACCGCCCCAGGGCCTATTAACACCAAAAACGAAGCCATATACATAGATCGATAATTGAAACGCGCCACAAATCAACGTCGCCGAGCGTGTAGTTGTAGGTCCCGCCCAGACACGTCCGCCTATAACGCAATTTGTCCGTACAGAGGGATGGAAGTTGAAGCTCGAAACGTTTTTTTTTTTTTTTCTTCGTTTTTACCCCGAAAAGTCACCGGGTGAACGGAGCTCCCTTTATTAAGTGCGGAGAGTCGAAAAGGGGCTCGCGTTGCCGAAATTTACAGCCATTTTTCATCCCCTTTTCGCGGACAACTCGCGAAGGGTGGACGAGTCTCGGCCGTCCTCTTCTTTACGCGGCGTGCCAGTTCGGCCGGGTAATAAATGGCACGGACGTAGCTACTTTTCAATCGGTCGCTCTCTAAGAGTCAATAAGTGTCGACGGATGATGTACAGTCCTATGCGTGGGCGTAATAAGGCGTTCACGGGGTTGAACGACGACGACTCGGTCGTCATGGAAATTCCGAGGAACTCTTCCACGGGTTTCTTCGCTCGAATTTGTTCCTGAAACGCGTTCGAAAGAGAAGATCCCGCGGTTCGTACACACATGCGCAACGATGGTGCATAATAAGCAACATTGAAATTAGGAGGGCGAGCAGTGTTTTAATATAAATTCATCCGCGCTGCTGGCATGAATTATTCACCGTGTAATTTGGACAAACAACTGCCTAATAAGCAGTCTACCCCGTATACAGCGTCTAGGCGCACCGTTCACCGAGGGGGTGAGATTGTTTTAACCGCTGCAATTGTTCCACGACGATTCCATTGGGTAACCGTAAAAGGGTAACCGTTGATTTTCTTCGCTATCAAATGCTGTTCGTTAAAAATAAAGAAGGGAATGGTTTTAACGGACGATGATAAATCTCACCTGGGGATGAGGAATCACAGTAAGGGAAAGACAGTTTTACGAGAGGCTAGTTTCGAGCCATCGGTTGGCAAGCACGAAGACGCGAAGATTTGAAGAAAAGAGAATGACAAGCAGACTCGTCCGTCTGAGGCGGGTAAATTGCATCCCGAGTTACACACGCGGCCGGTCTTTTCCCCGGGAAACACGAAAGTGCACTTCCGCGAGTTGGGAACTCACGGAATACCATTAGATGCGCAGCTTGCTCTGTTTATTAAGAGTTATGATCGTACGGGATACTTATTAGCTTTCTCTCTCGGTGGTGTTTCCACCTGGAATTCGTCTTCCATTTCCTGCTGATTTTAACGCGCATGACTTTTGACAAAAATTAATTAATAAAATTAACGAGTGGCAGATACCTCTTTAACGAAAACTAGTTAAAAGTCAGACATCCAATGTTTTCGGCTTTAAAACGTTTGCTTCCCTCCTCGTTTCGCATCCACCTTTCTTCTCTAACTCCCTTTTCATTCTCCTAGGGGTCGAATCGAACAGTCTACCCTCCCTCGATGGCCCGGTAATACCGACATCCGGCCCACTTTTGCCAGTTTAACGAGACGCTCTCTCTCCCGAACTTGATCTACGTCTAGATATTTTTCTCATCAGCGTTCGGCCCGGTAAACGGCGTAGCCAGCGGGCGGATACGAGCGTACGCGAGATGCCGAGGGGTAGCAGACTGTATAGGGTGGGCTTAACGGTATCGGGCGACGCGGGCTGGCGTGGGGACGCGCGGGGTGGACATATTTTTCTTGAAATTTGTCGCGGCTATCGGGCCAAAGGGATCTACCCTCGCGTATAATTCCCAGCCGGAGAAGCTGCAAATCTCGAGCCCTCTATCTTCCCAACAACCCTCTCCCTCTCTGTACCGGTTCACTCGCCCTCCCTCGAGGCTGATATAAACGTTTAAGATTCCTGCATTTACGCGCCCTGTGACGAATCTAGCCACGATAAACGTTTTTCGTCCTGCGATTGTATGCAATTATTCGGGGGTTGTTTGGTGATTTTGAGGCTTCACTCTCTGAAGGGGGTGTTAAACCAGCTGAATATACTATTTTAACACTTCTTATTTCTACCACGTGGTTCGCAGGGATCGCCTTCAAACGACGTTTTCCGCACGAAATCCACCCTTAAGTCGCGCGCGTGATTTTATCCGCCGCAACGTACCGCTTAAGTGCTTTGTCGTCCGCCAAGGGCTCACCACCCACCCTTCGTCGTTCCTGGTCGTTCACAAATCTTCTTGATTTCACCTACGTGGGTTAGAAGTTGTCCTTTGCAACGCGTGTCGCTGATGGAAACGGGTGAGGCCCGATTGCTACGGATGCCTGAGATGTACCTTAACGAGGCTAGTCCCTTCTCTTAACTGCGCGACTGGGATTACGTGAAATATTGCGCGTTCTTCTTCCGTCACATAACTCACCCCGCGTTCTTACCGTTAGGAACCCCTTAGAAATTTCCTGAACTAAAGTCAACTTTCATAAACCAAGCGATGAAAGATCAGAAAATTATAGCAGCTGCTACTTGTTGAACCTCTCGTTTACTTATTTGTACACCAATTTACCCTTCGAAAGAAAACACGAGGGGGGGTTGAAATTCGAGGGGGCTCAACCCGCTCGACCCCAATGTGGGTCAGTGGAGCGAAGGTCGTCTTCTTTAATTCGCCGATTCCCCATGCAAGTTAACCCTCGTAGTTGAGCGAGAACGGTGGGGAGGGGGTTGGTTAGGAAGACGCGTAACCGGAGAGACAGTCGACTGTGAAACTCGTCCCTCGCCGAAGAAGCCACCCCGGACGAACGATCCCCACGAAAACGTACATATTTAACGTGACCCCGTGTGAATAATCGATGCACCAGGCGCTAGCCATTTGTACTTCTCCGTTCGCTAACTGTGCCCTCTTTAAACATTCACACCCCCGAGTCGAGGCGTGTCTTTTTTTGCTTCCTACCAACTGCAATCCCCTCCGTCATCCGTGGAGACTGGAAAACAAGGAAAAGCTCGTACAATTTCCATTGGTTTCTTTTTCACTAGACGTTGGAAGATCCGTTATTTCATTCTCCTTCTTTTTTTCTATTCCTCCGTGGGATGGATAAGAAATCATTCCCGGATCTGTCATAAAATTTCCCTATCGTAGAGGGAACATCTTGTACGATTTAGATACCTTTGGGAACAAAAGAAAAATATAACCTCTGTTTTTATCTTTCGAAAAAACGCTAATTGCTTTCGCTGAATCGTTTTCGTTCGAACGGAAAATCCGCTTTGGTAGGAAGAGTCGCGTGAAACGTGCGAGCAGCTTGGATCAAGCGGAATCATCGATTCCCCGTTTCGGGGTGAAATAAATCGTCGAGCCGGTGGAAAAGGGTCCCGTTCGCTCTGTCGAAATTTCATCCGGAAAAAAGAGCAGGGAGCGAAAGAGAGACGGGGGTCGCGATTGAATCGTCGCGAATCGCGATTTTACCGGCACCCTTTTCTTCTCTTTTCTCGTAGATCAACACGGATACTGCTCATGAATAAAACCGTAATTTTTCAGATTACCTTCCCAACAGATTCTCGGCTCGAGAGCGGAGATCGAACGATAACTTGTCGCTGGAAAAAATCAAGCAGCTTGTCCCTTTCCCTCTCGTTCCTTTTACGCTATTCAACGAATTTCTCCAGGTTTGTTAGGCAGCTGCCGAGAGCGGCTTTCGGGGCGTGTAACTTAGCCTTGCCAGAGTATCGAGCGAAATCTAACCACTTGTCTCGAGCTTGTCGCGCGAGTAAACAGCGCCGGTTAATGAAAACAAAACAAACGCTCGCGGAATCGCTCTGCCCACCCTCGAGACGTGGAATTTCTCCGCGACGCTCGCCGGGCCGTCTCGCGAAATTAATGGCTACCTGGACGAGGAGAAACGTCTCGTCAGAAATCGAGAAAGAACCTTCCGTCTGTCGGATACCACAAAATTGACAAACAAAACACACGAATTTCGTAATTCAATTTACAATTTCCGAATTACCATTTTCACTTGCATCAAGAGGCTGCTACTTTCTTCCAACGATCTTCTCGGTAGACGGCAGACGCAAGGTTAGCCCCGTATTCTTCATTGATATTAATGTTACCCTTTTCACGTGGCGTGGATTAATATTAATCGTCGCGGTCGTACGTGGCCGTGTTTCGCGAGCCGGATGTACCCCGGGAGATCTGTTCCCCTCCCGAAAACATACATCCTGGCTGCCCCTTCGAGGCGAAAACCTCCACCCACACGCGTGTTCAACGTCCTTGAAAACTCGACCCGACATTTTGCAACGGGAGAAAGGGTTGCGGGAAGGGACTTGCGGAGGCCGTTTTAAGACGTCCCTGGTGCAACGCCAACGCCGCCGGCTGTTTTACGAGCTGGCAAACTAACGACCTGGCCGTGTCACGTATTAGCTGAATTTATTAGGGGTTCGAGTATAAATTTCTTGGGGAGTCGATGGTTGTTTCTGTCTTTTCATTAGCAATCGGCGCTAATTAAATTTTTATTATTCTTACGAAACTTTGAATTGCTCCAATCACGCAGTCGCGTAGAAATATCGTGCTAAGGGAGTGAATGATTTTCCAGGTGAAAACCGAGGCGCGATGTCGAGTCGGTAGTTGGCAAATTCCACGAAATTAAGCAGGAAGTAAGCAGGAACGAGTGTCGGGGACGGGTGAAAGAAAATTTGTCAAAGAATCACAGCGGTGATTGCACCCGCTCGACCTCGATCCGTTACTTCGTCGCTCGATCCACGCTTGCTCGTCGTTTTCTGACCAATTATCGCGAAAGCCAGCGACTCTATTAATTAACGGCATTGCCGGGCTGCCACGCGGCAGAGAGTTCGTATTCATGGGAAACCTGCTGGCAGCTACCGTGGCGAGAAACAGCGGAGAAAAGAAAATGTACGAGGCTGTAATGAAAGAACCCGCGACGAGAAACGAGACACGCATTTTGCTCCGCGCTTCGATTGTTCGCCTAACGTAGTTACACGACCAGAAGAGATATTTCGTTGGCTCGAATTATCCGAGCAACGTGTTCTTTTTTCATTTCCTCTCGCGTGTCAGTTGCTCGTTGAAACGGAGAAATAACTCGCGGCAGCGAATTAACACGTCGAATCACGGAAAACGGATTAATTCGCCGGGCGGCGGTTCTGAAAGCCGCGTAAACCATTAAGCAAATAAAACGTGAACGTAATTGCATCGTAATTAAACCATTAGCGAAGTTGGTGGAAAAAAAAAATGAGCATGGGTGGCGATAAATGGGTGCGAGAGAAACGGGCGAAGCTGTTGCCGTTCGCTACCAGACAAAGGGAACAGAATTGTACCGATATGCACTGATTAAACTGTATGAAAAACAGAGGAAAAGAAAGGAAGGATAATAAAGTACAGTTTATTCCGGGTTTCCTGGTAAACTGGATCATTAAGGTTATCTGGTAAAACAAATGACAATTCTACGTTTTTTCTTTTAATCATAGAATTTATTGACCTGCTCTGTAAGCTTTTTACAAGGGAAAACGTTTTTATCCCCGATTTTTCAACACACAAATAAATATTTCATATAATCCAGTCGGATCGATCCGAAATGTAAATTGCCATTGGCAACGGACAGACCTCGTTGTATGCATCAAAAAAAAAACGACGATCGCTTTTTACAAAGTTATGAAGCAATATTTTTGAACGCGTTTGAACGCGCTTTGGCAACTCAACGAGGCTCTATTTGATTGTTTCGTATTTATAAAAATCTATCTTTTCCCTCGATTAATCGTCATTTCGATTTAGATTTATTTGATTTATTTTACAAAATAATCCTTCGATTTACATTTCTTGTTGAAATCCTTAGCTACGTTAATAAGATTCGTTCCTTAAAGTGAAAACTTTCATTCTCTATCACGTATTCGTGCCGGATGGTAAAAGGGGGCCGATCGTGCTTACAGCAAAATTTCGGATATTTTGGATTAATGGTTTCGGATGCGCTTACAACGCTTCGCTACACCGTGGTCGGGAACATGATATTCCAGCCGAGGTAGACGGCAGAGACGGTAGTGGCGGTTTGCTTCGGGAAACGAGCTAAACCACGCCATTATCGGAGATCGTCACTGTGCGTATTCTCGAGGCGATTTCAATGCGAAACTGGCGCGAACTTATGAATTATGAATCTGCACAGAGCGCCACAGTGAAGCCACTTTAACGATCACCGCCGCGCCGCTATCGCCGGGATTAAGCTGCCGTGGAAGCTGCAAGAACCCGGCAAACTGGGAAATAATAAAGCACTGAATAAGAAAGTGCTCCATTAACTCCGATAGTTTGACATCTATTTCAACGGCAATGCACAGCTTTACATCACCCTTATCCTCTCGTATAACGATTAATTTTTTTCAAATATTTATAGTACTCGCTCGATTTCCCTCGCGTTTTCCCGATCTCCGTATTTTCACTGTATCACTTCGTCGCGTTTCCCTTTCGCTCGATCGGGTGATTGTTTATTCGCGAGAACGCATCCAGGAAGAGAAACACCGACGACGTAGACGACGAATCGAGGGCTGTTTACCTGTTGAAGACTGAAGAGCGCAGTGGTGTGCGAAGAACAGAGCCGGCTCATACCTGTTCCACCTTCCCTGCGCGTCGGCTCGATAATTCAACACGAGGTAAATGGTCCGTTCTCTGTTCTTTTTTCCTTCTTCGCGATG
Organism: Osmia lignaria lignaria; assembly: GCF_051020975.1. Classification (NCBI taxonomy): domain Eukaryota; kingdom Metazoa; phylum Arthropoda; class Insecta; order Hymenoptera; family Megachilidae; genus Osmia; species Osmia lignaria. Next base: position 3,720,086 of record NC_135037.1, on the reverse strand, counting down.
GTTGTTTATGCGTGGACCCGGCGTCGCTGTAGCGTCGGAAAACGGGAAATTGAATAAAGTTCGAGCGTTCGGATACATCGAGCGGAATGATATATTTGACAAGTTTGCGTATTGCTACGTGCATATTACATGCACGATAGGGAAGCTTCGGCTCGTTCGTCTGACCATACACGCGTCGATTTCACTTGCTTCGATTCGGTCCCTCTCTAGCTACCGGCGTGTCTGCTCTCTCTTTCTTATTCCGTTTCTGTTCGATTGCGAACGTACAGGATAAAGCATAGTTCACGGCACAATTGAAGAAATATGACGATACAAGGTGTAGTAGTAAATTGAAATCGTAGAATAAATATCTTTCATTCGACGTTTTGTTTCTGGATACAAATAGCACGGAATGTGTCATTTGATTGATTTAAAATCGATACTATGCAGTTAGTAATTCATGGATCGTTAATGGATAGACTGATTGACAGGATAGAAATAGCTACATCCACTAGCTAAATGAACATTGCCAACCTACTTCTGATTGATATCACTCAATTAGTCTTTTCATTCTAAATTTATTTCAAATCGAATAAAATCTGATTGAAAAGGGCGGAACACAGAAAATGTAATTTATAAACAAACAGATATCTACGTAATTAAGAAACATGATAACCACAGGTGTACTCGATGAAATTTCAAAGTTGTGCCCCAGCAAAACGCAAGTCCAAATGAAGCAAATTTACTCCATAATCTCGACTCGCGTTTGCACGGGCAACCGCTATTTTCCCGTTTGTATTACGAATTTTGCTGAATCCTGTACACTCTCAGTGATACGTATCACGTGAAACATCAGAGACGGCTGGAAACGCTAAACTAGCGTTCCTATGTAACGCATCGCATGCGTATGCAGCCAGGTTGTTTGGCATAAAGAGCAGCAGGGAATCAGGAAGAGAGAGAGAATGTCTTTGGAGCAGCGCGGCACGACGAATTCGAGCGAGTAATCGGAGATATAATTGAACCAACGCGATTGCGTCTGACCATGCACGGGGACGTATCACTGTGGCTACCGTTCCCTTTGTCGATCGAAACGAAACGTTTGCACGATTCTTGACGTTTAGAGCTGCATATCCGGTAACGGAATATCGCGTGCCTTTTCAAATAAGGGTATCACATTTTCTTTTAATAATAATTTGATTTTCCAACCGTGCCATTAGAGCGCAATACGTAATTCATATTGTAAAGCAAAGTTTTCCAAGAACAGTATCTTGAGAGTTATAAATTAAACACTCTTCGTGCTCTGCTACTTATCTCAAGCCAGCAACAATCTAGTGCTCCAACGTGACGTATCTTGAATTCATTAAAGGAAGAAATGAACTTTCGGTGACTTGAAATTTAATCGCAAGAAAGTCTGAAAATTCTTGAATCTTTCAAGCGATTTATCCTTTTTCTCCGACCGATGGAAATCCAAGAGACGGGAAGAAATAACATTTTTCACAGTTAGCAGCATTCGTCGATTTCATGGGTAGGACCTGGTCCCGTAGATTTCCTGTTGCACACCCACGATTCAACCTATGCGAACCCTTCTTTTTTTATTTCTTCTCTCCTTAGAACGTGAGCTAGCTCGAACCTTCTCTTTCTCTTTGCCTCTCTGTGCATCATGGTTCGTTTATGAATATGTAGAGGGTGCAGCAGGATGGCGGTGGTGGTGGTCAGACACCGGAAAACTCTAGATAGCGCCGGCGCATGAATATGCTAAGCGCATCACCGGAACGAGGGCTAAAGTAATTTTTTTTTTGCTCGTCTCCGCTCCCGGCCTAGGGATGATTTCGCGGACGAGGATGTACGCGTTTTTATTCCCTCGCAATATATCCTCGGCCAGTCTTTATCTACTTTCCTTTCCCCCTGTGACACACTGTCCGCCGGAAACGGTGTCGGATTTCATCCCTCTGCAGAAATTATCGCGTTTTTCGAACAGCGAAACTCGTCGAGGCAGTCGAAGAAAAGGATATCGAGCGAGGTGGAACTCGCGTGACGCTTGCCCGTTTACACGACCGTGTAATTATCGTTTCGAACTGTGCGCGGGCATATTTTTCGCGACGTTTCATCGAGAGAAGTGAATAATCAAAGACCAGAACGCCGACACGACCAATTTTCGCCGTTTTCAACCGGCTCCGATCGCTGGCGATACAAGATTCGAAACGCGACGCGTCGATCGTTTCGCGGTGAGTGAATTTTTACGTTGAACAACCGATGCTCGTGTCGTTGAAACGATCGGATAGAAAAAATAAGAAAACAACGTTTGATAGCAGTATCGAAGGTATGGCGTGACGAGTAACCATAAAAAGTGCCGCGTAATTGTTGTCGTCGCAGGTAATTGCACGTATTTCTGCAATACGGACCTGTTTCCTGGCTACCTCTGTCCCTACGACCAATCTGACGATCGATGTGCTAAAATCCGAGATAAAGCTTGAACTTTCCCTTCGCTCGTAATTTTCGGTTTCCATATCGAGGAACTACCTTCGTGACGAGCAGTCGTAACGAAGGAAACTTGCGCGATATTAACGTCTAGCTTCATACACCCGAGAAGAGGGTAGCAATCTGACAGTAGGATTTAAATCGTTTTTCAATCTTATTTCTTATTTCTTTCGTTTACGATTACAAGGTACGGCTGCAATCACGGTACTGTCGTTAAGAAGATGATCAACACTTTGGTTATGAACATTTCTTCGTATAAGTTCATTTTTTTAAAAAACAATGAGCGATAGATCGTTCGTGAGAATCGATCAACGTCGATCTCAGCAGGACGGCACAGATGATCGTTGAATCTGAATGGTCTTTAATCCTCGTGCGTGATTCGAGACTTTATCCCCGCTCGGTAGACGGCAATCGTCGCGTCTTCACCGTCGAGATTTATTGCTTCGTGGCTTCAGGCAGACGCGAGCAATTTACATTCCCGGCTATACGAACTCTTCGACTATCATCAGTCTACTCGACGTCGAAATTACCAAGGATTACGCGATGGGCCAGTTACTCGGATTGAAACGTGAAAATCGATGAAACCGATCCCTTCGTTTGACCAGGCAATTCTAGATAAATTGTATATCGCTCCAATTTAGAAAATTTTTACATCACGAAAGGAATATATAATCGATGAAATCGATAATTCCTCGTTTTTCAACAATGTACCCTTATCTTCGCTGTGTCTCGTCTGGCTAGCCGATTTCAACGACGTCGACGAAGGTAGAAGAGTCAGGGTCAGGCCACCGAGTCCCGTCTTGATTATTTCGCGAGGCTACGACGAAAAATTTCCCCGTAGCGGTCTTAATGGACCTCCAGTGCGCACCATTATGCTCAAAGGATGAAAGGGCCCTTCAAAGAATCCTCGGCTCCACTTTCATTTGCATTCGAGATTGAAAGAGGCCGGCTTTGCCTCTCTCTTCCTCTTCGCTCGTTTAGCCAAGCTAGACGAGCATCCTCCGTTGTGGCCGTTGGTCCTTTCGTAATGAGAAATTAGGTCACCGAGGTTAGGGAGAAAAGTGAAAAAACGAAAAAAAAAAAAATGAAAGGACAACGATGTTGAAGAGAAAAGAAACGGTAAAAGTGGAAGGATAGAGACGAAGAAGATGGTAGGGCGATCTCTCTCTTCACGGACAGAAGTGGCTCGAAATTAGTTTACCTTTCGAAACCAATTTCTCCCTCCTTCTATCGTCCTTTCTTGCCTTGTGGCGTGGCTTCCTGTTAGATGTAACGATCATTTTCTTTTTTCTGTTGCCGAGAGATTGCCACGGAAGCGAAAATAATAAAGGAACTACGCACGATCGAAAAGCAATATCTGCTAACTTTCCTCAGTAATATCGGTCAGAATTGTTCCCATTCTCGTCGTCTACCATCGAGTGTATTTATTTTTTATACACAACCGTATGTTTATACAGGATATATTACGTTTCGAATTGAAAAATAGAATCTGGAAATCTGAAGGGAAGGAAATCGGGTAATGTCTTATGGAAGTCAACCCGCACCTTTGCACGCGCCTTTATCGAGTCATCGATCTTCTTCCTTTACCGCTCGACCGAGCATCACCGAGTCGAACAATTTTCGTTCTCAGCATATCGACGTGTCCGTGAAAAATTGAACCACCCTCTCGGCCCGGAACTTTCTTCCCGTCCGCAGATTTGTTTAGGAATTCTGAATCTTCGGGAAGAAATCTGAGCTTAGGACGTTTCGTCGAGTTAATCCGTATAAATCAACGGGAGCTTCAAGTTTTTCCGATTCGTCTGGAGGTGCTCGCAACAGAGGACAGAGGGCAACGAAGGGAATTGATGACGCTCATAATTCGCACCCCCGTCAAGCTGTTCCGCTTGTGTTTGGACTGGCATAATCCGACGGCTTAACGCCCGAACGACCGGAACCGACATTTATCTGCCGCCTGAACCAAGGATTATTGTCGAATAACGTTTTTCGCAGTCGTAGCCAGGTCGAGTCAGCGGATTAATTAACATCAAACACCTTGCCTCCACTGTGTCAGTCTTGAACTTCAACCCTCCGCTCGATTTTTCTTCTCCACCCTTCAGCAACGACCGTGATGTTAACAAGAATTATCTAAGTTCTCGAAGCAAAATCTTGAAGAAACAACCTTTTGCACCCCGCTAGACATCGCGGTATTAAGCGTACAATCTGCACCCCCGTCATTATACAGTCATTAATACGTCACACCGTTGTACAATATAGGAGGCACGACGAAGTAGCGTGTAGCACGCTTCTTCTAGTTGCCGCTTATCGTCGCTTGACTGACAACCCTAACCAACCTGGTCACCCCTTCACACCCTCTACGCCGAAGACTACGGAAGCGTTGCGTTATACCCCCCAGTGTACAGGTGAACGTCGTTGGATTCTAATAAATCCTGAAATTCCATGCCAGTCACCGGATAAGAGACGTAGCAGCGCGACGGAAATGCTAGCGCGAATGTTTCGACTCGCGTGCGTACAGGGTGGAAGATTTTTAATTGGCGAAGAGGCGTTTAGGAATTTCGAGCTGTTGGGGTGAACGGAGGGATTGAATAGGTGGGTGGATGAAATAGAGTGGACGAGGTGCAAATGAAGGGTCTGCGAGCAAGGGGATGTTTTTGCTTTCTCGAAAGGGACCTCAATTAACCCTCTTACTACGGTGTTCGTTGTGTGATTTGTCTCAAATCGATCGTCGTTACTCGAATAATTTAATTATTTATTTTCTCCTACTCGAGAGTAATTCATTATCCCAGGTTAAATCGCGTGGCGGTGATATTTCTCTCGTTACTCCGATATCGTATTCTACTTGAATTCCTTGCATAATAATAACGCGTTTGGGTATGGGTATACTCGCGCTGAAACTTGTCGCATAAATTCTAATTACAGCTCGACGAGTGGCGTTGTACACCTAATTTCAAATTCACAACTCGATAACGCAAAGGACTGCTATCGTGGCTGGGATTCGAACATTTTCGAGTAATCCCTTGGACTTGGTAAATTTTTATTCGAAAAGGGAAGAACATAGATTCTCTGTCTGCAAATCACTTTGTTTCCACGAGACCGCGTTCTTCGACGAAAAAGAAGGTTGATCGGGTCGAAGGATCGCGTTCTCCTCGTCACAGGAAAATCGCATTTGTCGACGACCGCGCCCCTTACGAAGGGTGGATCCGCCCCTGACCCATTTCGCGACGCAAATTTCATTCGGATAGCCCGGAGCTTCGTCGACGGTAGAAATTTCTACGCGCTCCTCGACTTTCACCCTTCGACGTTCGCCTGCGGGCCGCGTATTTAGATACATCTAACCGTAGAATGGATAACCGGGTTGGCCTTGCAGCGGTGAGGGTTGCTTTCGAAGTCCTCTGAATCCCGAACCGTCGTACAATCAAAGGGCGTATCTCGCTGTCTGTCGCTATCAACAGCCTTATCTCGCCGTTCCAAACCACCTAATAACGGGTTTAACATTCGACTGTAAGTCGATCCGAACTGGATGTGGGTTAAGTTTCTAATTCCATGGCTGGTGAATCAGAAACTTCCGGCCCCCGCCCCCGCGCCACGCTTACTTTGTGTCTGGATACTTACAATTAGTCTAATTATTATTGAACTGTAACCTGGCTCACGAATTTCCGGTAACTGTATCGTCGAGCTCTCCGCGTTTCTCGTCGATTCGCGTTTCCTGTGGATTTACGCGTGTTTACTTATTGCGGGAACCCGTTGACCATCGATAAAACACCTAATTAAAGCGTCGATTAATTCGTTTAAACGCTTTGCGTTTGATTTACATCTGCGCAATTATGGATATCAGTTTGCTGCATATTAAATGACCGATATGGAAACGCACAATGTTCGATACGATTTCATGGGAGAAAAGTATCATAAAAGGGCACCAATAAAAAATTGCTATTTGCGAAAAGTTAAAATCGTCATGAATAAACAATATTTCCAGTCGGTCCCGTGTTATCGACGAATGCTTTATTTGGCTCCCGTTCGTTTGCTCGGATGAAAGGTAATTTTTTTGTCGATTTGCCGGAACGCTAGGTTCGACCCTATCCGAGTAGTGTTCAGCGAACCTAACCGTTTTCCCGCGGATCGATGGGAAATCCAAACGACGATCGAATTTGCATAAACGCGGCGAACCCTTTAACACGAGCGAGAGCGAATGATGCAACGGGGAAAAAAACTGCTGCCCGAAATTCGATTACCGGGTGGAAATCGTTAACACGCCGGAAATCGATTACGTCCGCGCTGCTTCCACCGTTGGCAGTAGTTTCTCTTTAAACAATGCCACGCTTTAGAACGGTGTCACGTTGACCGTGTCTCGTGTACATTTTTCAAGCTATCCAATTTCCGGATGAAGCGTGGCAATGTGTAAAACCAACGGGCGAAATAAAAGAATTTTTATTCATTTTCATGCCACGCTAGATGCCCAGACGATCCGTTACTTTTTTTCACGGCTCAGATTTATTTCCATAGCTGTCTAACGTTTGCTTTCGTTCGGCAGGAAGCAAGTTTCTTATTAAGTACCCGGGATAAAGTGGTTACACCGAGACAGAGGAGCATTAATGCCTGAAATCGATCGGCACAGGTCTCTGCCTCGAGGCCATTCGCCGATGACGTTACTACCGTTTTAACGAAGGGGTTGCCACCAAGGAATCACATTTTCCCCGCAGACGATGATTATTTAGATTATCCGCGATCCGTCGAGTAATCCCGTGCAAAGAGGCAGCCAGGTTCGCGTCGTGACTCGCAATCGCTTTGATGACATTCGTCTTCGAAGTTGAATCCCCCCGGGGCTGTGTTTCGTGTTCTCTTATAAACGGAACGAACGACGAGCTGGCTCTTGTCGCGATTAAAAGCCAAAGCGCAGTTCGATTAATTCCGGTTATTTGCGTCGGATCGATCGACTGGAACAGATGGTTTATTTGCTGTCATCCCTTTGCTCTCATCTCTTGTTCCATTCTCAGACGATTTTCTTTCCAGTCCCTTACACGTCGGCTGTCACACGGAGTAGCTTCAATTACCTTTCTACCTCATTCTTGTTCCTTCTTTAATGTAACTCGGATGTGAAGGTTTTTGTGATCGCGATTGGAAATAATTTAAGGGCTTTCGATTCTACCTGGGGAGAGTTGAAAAATTTTATTCACTGCATAGAATCGATGATGGTGGATGATCAAAGACCCTAGTCTAGCGTTGAGCACCCGAGATAATTAGGCCGAAGCGTTGAATTAATGACAGGTGAAAACTTGGATTGAGTTTGAGATCAGGTGTAGCCAACTTCGATAATTAACATGTATTGAAATAATGTCGGTAAGAACAAGCTTACGCGTCTGAAACAGAGAAAGGCAGCGCATAGGACGTATAACACGAATACAGAGTGGCCGATAGTTTACATCCTTCCACTATTTTACACCGAGCCCATCGTATTCTCGCGAGCAAATACGAATTTATATCGACCTTTCGCGCCGATACGAGCGTGTAAGCGCGCGACTCAGCGTTCCGACGGGATCGTAAATTGGCGGATAATGCCCGGTGGCACCATAAAACATTTCTGCACTTTAACGTCCGTCCGGAAAACGACAACGAGGTCCGTGTATGAAGCACGGTGGCGCGGCTCATTCCCGTTGTTCGGACGTTGAGAAATTAACGGCCACCTTCCGGCTCCTGGGGCCCGTTTCCGGTATCACCGACGGACCTCTGTTAAAAGCGAGAAACCATCGACCGTGCCGTTAACGATAACGTTGAAATTATCTTCTTTGTTACGCCTTGACTGGAAAGAAGAAAATTCTGAGAAGAATTTCAATAGCGGCGAAGAAAGATAGAGAGATCCGTGAAATTTCGAGGATCGGTGGATAGGAACAGACAAGTTGGCAGGATGCCTGGGCAGAAGCTAGCAGAGGATCATTAGGATAAGATTGAAGATTACAATGGAGCAAATTGCGAAGATGTATGGAGGTAGCCAGCCGAAGGAAGCGTTTACGTAAATTTAGCATTGTCTTGACTGCGAACGCGATTACCGGTATCGCATTATGAATTAAAGCCAATTAGGAATCGACGTAATCAAGGAGATAGAAGTCTAATATTGAACACCAGGAACAGATCAAACGTCGAAGGATTCTCTGCCAACTCTGCCCAGAACTCGTACCAATGTTCCGGCAAGTTTCGAGGTTTTGACCGGTCAATATCTATGAGCCGCGAACTCGAAAGTTCTGGAAAATAGTCGAATCGAGCGACGCGACGGAACTAATTAATTCGAGCGAGGGACTCGTGTAAACTGGCCGCGTATTTCTCGCAGGAAGGACGCATGAATCGAGCGCCGGGAAGTTCGATGGCTTTGAAGTTTCCCGATTGGACCGTAGAACTTTTCTACGGTGTTTTATCGACGGGCTTCGTTGCTGGTTCGCCGAGAGAAATCCAGCATTCGCTAACACGCGGCGGCGAGCGGAAAGAACGGAGTGGACAGAGAAATATCCTCGTCGGATGCACGGCAGCATGATTCTTCGGGTTGCTCGTGCGGAATAGACATTCAGCTCGGAAATCAGCCTCGTTAGTGGATGTACGAAGACGGGAAGATGGAAATAGATAGAGGAAGGCGAAGTGATTCACCCTGGTACATGTACCTTCATTCTCATTAGATTCTTGTAAACAGGTTACCTATGCTCGTCTACGTATAATATTCATAGACACGAATATGTAAGAAGGGAATAAATGAACTCGGTCGACTGTCCTAGACAACACGGGGGGAGAAAAGGGAATGATGGAAGAGGAGGAGAGAAGGAGTCAATCGATATGCAGAGTTTTCCCAATAAGACTGGAAGGGTATTTTATTTCCGGTCTCTCGATCGCTAGTACCCGGTCCTTTCGTCGTAAACTACCACCACGCACAGACGTTCGCCGTTTCAGAAGGAAAGGGTATCTAGATGTTCGACGGTCTGGGACGAAGAATCAGCGGGAAAAGAACGTGGTTCTTTTTTTTTCTCTCGTTGTAGGACCGTTCCGTATGCAAAAGATAGAACGTGCGCCGCAATCTGAACGAAATCTCGAAACGCAATTTCCTGGACAGCCGACCGAACGGACACCCGACTTGCCGCATACCATACCGACGGGACATCGATCTCTCGACAACGAATGCTGTTTTAATGATGCATCGATGCATCGACCGACGCTCCTTCCCTCCGTTGTTTCCCTTCCTGTATCGCTTTTAGCGCGGATGATCGATTCCAGACAGCTTTTTCCATGAAGTTCGGTTGAAACGGAACATCTTTGTTTTATTTGTCTCGATTGGTGTCGATGTATCAACCCTTTTAAACGTTTTAAATCGAGGTTTAATAGCCTGAGACGAATGAAAAGAAATAGGACCAAGTATTCCTAGATGACTAGTTTGAATTAATTACTTCGACGTCTATTGATTTCTATTAGCTAATAACTCGGCAAGCTTAAACCCGGGGTGCAGCATGGTGGTTCGTTGAATCAGATCGCTTAATGTGGGCCCTCGTAATTCTAGACCCGTCGCGTCGTCTATTTTCCGGCCGATACTGTCCATCAGATCATTCTGACGAGGCTATTGTTCGTTCGAACAGAAGATTTCGTTCATTACGTAACGCCATCGGGTTACGAAGGAACCGTGGATTGAAAGAAAATTTCAAGCTTAAATTTAAAAATATTTTAACACATTAAAATCAGTATTATTACTAATAGATTGATTGTTAATTTTCAGGTGAAAGTGATGTTGAAAGTGTCACCTGGCGAGGGTGGGAGCTTCTTCAATGCCGACAAGAGGAAAAAGCAGGTGACGCTGATCGATCCAACAGCTGGACAATCGTCATCGGCGGATGATCGAAGACCAACGGTGGCAGCGCCCAAAATGTTCGCCTTCGACGCGATATTTACCGAAGAAGATTCTCAGGTAAGCATGAAACGTTCAATTTTCCCATCCGTGTCTCGAATAATTCGCGGATACCTATTTTATGACGGTCGTTTCATCCTCTTGGAAAATCCAGAGTTTTACCGTCGATCTTTTATTTCTCGTAACCGAAGAATCGTTTCTCCGCCGTTGTTCGGCTACCTTCGAAATCGTCGAGAAGCACGGAAGTGGCGGCGTTTCGCAGATAAATAGGAAAAAGAGAAATTCTAGGGAGAAGGGGATGGTTAAAGATGAACGGGTGGAGAAAGTTGGAACGTCTACGTGCTCTGTCGTCGGCTTACGTTCATCCTAGAGACGCGAGAGACGTCCCTGCCGGGCGCATAACTAAACTAATTTCCCGACCTCTAAACTCCACCTCCCGACAGGAAAATCCACTCCACCCCTTGCTGCACCATCTCTCAACATCCCCTCGGGCGAATGTTGCTTCTTGCCAGTGACTTCTATCCACGATCCTCCAGCAAATCCAATCGAATCCTGATAGTCGTGATTATTTTCGAATTTGCGTACCGGAGTACTCTTCTCTAACAGGGGAACACTTTGTCCCCAACTTTTCTTGCCACGATTATTCTCATCCCTTATAGAGCATTCCTCGAGCATCTACCAATCGGGGGTATTCTTTAATTTAGGTATTTAATTAAAATTATCTTTCGACTGTCTAAAATTTCTCTACATCTCCTGAAAGAATATAGTAATCCTACTAAACGTAACTCGCTGCTAAATCATCGTTTTCCTTCGCAACGACGTTTCCGCCTCGTCGATCTTTCTCCAGATAAATGAAAAGGACTGCCGCGCGTGCATCCATCCGCGACGCAGAGCGGATCGATCAGCAACGTCTTCTCGTCTTCCAGCAGCGAAAGACTCTCGCGATTCTCTTCGTCGTCTAAGCACGACAGAATTTTATTCCGTGGCATTGATGAACGACGTCGGAGAAGAATGCGTTTCGGAGGTGTAGGAAAGAAAGTGGCTTGCAATATCGCGCGATGCATGAAGGTACGCGCGTGTACGAGATATTTCGGTGCTCTCCGGGGACATTATCGAGCGCCGGATTCAAATGAGCCCGGAGCTACTCGGTTTTCCCAGCCCCTTTCACTCAGCTCTCTCTATCCCACGCTGGCTGCTGGTCCTTCCCCAGGGACTAGCCCTTCGTTCCTTCCCCTCCCTTCGGCCCTTTGACGCAACCCGTACCCTTCTATTCGGCTGTGTTTAGAAGAATCCGATGGAAAACGATCGATTGATTCGATCAAATGTCTGTCGGCCGCGACGATTGTCATCGAAAGTCACAATGGCAACGTTCTTCTTTCTTTTTATCCTTTTTCTCTTCTTTTTTGTCAACCCACCCCCTCAGTTCGGTTGTACCATGGATGGGTTGGAATAGATTCTGCTGGTCGAAACGTTTCCTGAACCGAGTGAAACTTCAGAATCGAAGGGTAGGGAATGGGACAGGAAAGTTGCAGCGTGGCCTGCCGTCCTGGGGGACGTTTCGTCCTTTTCGACTGGCCGTCAAACGCAGAATCGCGTGAATATTTTAAAGAGCGTCGCGGAACGATACGGGAAAGTCCTGGAAAAGTGGTTCATCTTTAACCAGTGTCCCTCTCGTACGTCTCGGTTTTTCAATTTTTTCCGTCTGTCTGCTCGTGGCTCGTAGATTACGTAAATTGGCAAGGGACGAGAATTGAATTCAGAATCGAATAGCAGCGAATTAACGGGATGATTAAATCTGTCAATAGCCGCGTTCGGTTGCTATTCTTCAGTTCTGATTAATTCGACTGTGAAACTTTTTTATTATATTAATTTTCCATTGCACAAAAGGTTTGAAATAAAATCTCCGTACGCGACAATGGATCTACGAGCGGATTGAAAAACGCACGTATCACAGGATCGACTGCGTTGAATTACACAGGTCGGAAATGTAATTCAGTCCGGTTGCAATTCTCGCTCGCCGATAATCTTCGGCCAATGGATACCTTTGCTACCTGAGTCCGCAAATACGCGAACCGCGAATACTCGGTCGCTGGCTGTTGTGTGGAGAAGCGTCCCAATATGACGCGCAAACAGACCGCGTCAGGTTGATTATGGGTCAGTCGTAAATTAACGTCGTTGATCGAGACCATTGGTCATTTAGCGTTTGCGCTGATCGATCTGTGCACGCGAAACCACGAGCAAAGTTTGTTACAAATACAGCGGAACCCTTTAACATCTCGACCAAAAAGAAAAATTTCCAATAACATGTAGTACATCGTTATCGCGGTACTTCTCCTACGTTTCGCTCGAAGGTAACACGATTCCTCTGCTGTCTAGATAAAAGGGAACAAATTTTGCTCAACTTCTATACGTGAAAATAATAAAGAAACAATTTTCGCGATATAAATTCTCGACTTACGGAAGAAAATTGATCGCGAACCGACGTTACGTCGACTAAGCAACGGTCGAATCGTCCGATAAATTCGTAACATCGCCTACCTGTCAGACCCATTCATCCCCGCGAGTTGCGACCATTATGTAAGAATAGACGCGTACAGGTTGCCGTTCGTCGTTTCTTTCACGCTCGCTCGAAAGTTTATTTTCCACGGTAGACGAGGAAAAGGCGGAGAAGAAAGAACCGCCCCTGCGAAGGGAAATGTCTTTGAAGTTCCAATTTGTTCGATCGTCTTCCCCGTTTCAGGCGTCGTTATGCGAACAGTTGGGTGTACCTTACAACGGACACGGCAATTTGCCAAGCATTATACTTCTGATACTTCGTACAATGCTGGAGAGATACTATTTTTGAAGACGACTGTGCGAAATGTCGAAGGAAAGTATGCTGGAAATAGTCGGGTTGATTCGTGGCCGGTGTCGGTGTGCAAATGAAACCTGGCCAAATTAATTGAACATCCATCTCAATTACGGAGCTCCTACGTGGCTGAATGCGCCGCTAGACGCGTTCCCGTTCGAGATCTTACGCGTGTGTAGACCGCATATATCGCCGATGGCCGCCGACAATTCTATCCCCGTGGACGAACCGACCAGGACAATGCATCCTGGACAGAATAATTCACCGGGACCATTATGGTCGGTCCAGGACAGGGGCTTTATTATTGACTTACGACTAATAGTCACGCTGTGGATTACGCGCGCGTGGACGATACGCTGGTGTACGCGCTTGCGCTCGTCTCTTCTCTTTCTCTCCTCTTCATTCAATCTTTCCCTCTCATCGAATTTTACTTTCTCTGTCCGTCACTGATTCTCTTCTCTCCCGGAACCGTAGCTTCGATCTATTGCTCATTTCCCAGTGAATGCTGATCGAACGTTCCACGATACCTCGCTTCCTTGTTCTCCGTGGCTTTCCGTTTCTCCTGACGGAAATGGATCGACCACGCGGACGGGATTACAGCTTTCCGAAGATTGCCGTATCCACGCTGAATTCTTTATTAAGTCAACGCGCGTCGGAGCAAAGGCTGACGAATTCTTATTAAAGAATCCGTCGATACCTTTCGCGCCGACCGCTGCCCTTCTAATTTGCGGCACGATTCGATTATGGAGATTACCGAAAAATTATACTCCACCCTCGTTTCGGTGGAGATTAAAACCGGAGGGCTGCGAATGGATCGGGGTTCAGAAAGTTTCTCCTGTAAATTGTAACCTCAGGTCTTTGAAAGATTATTTTAATTTGTATTTCCAAGTACACGTAGAATTTAGTGGACAAAAGAATCGATTCACAGTGTCCAGCCCACTTAGTCGATTCTCGTTTCGGTAGAATCAATCGTGGCACAAGATAACCGTATCTCGTTTTCCCATTCATTAAATTCATTCATCGTGTCACGTTCAGCCTCGCCATTATTCCTAGACCCTTGTACACGAGCCCTGCTGTTTCGGCACACTTCTGATCACTGCACACTTCGTAGACATCGGAAAAATGCATCCGTCAGACGGTCGAGAGGAATCGTCGAACATAGGGCAGATAGGGGTTGATAGCGGACGTTTCTAGGGTAGGGGTCAGGGTAATCTGTAAACCAATCATACGGGCCCGTGGAACGGATCCACCCCAATTGGCCGCATCTATATTCCTTGTTCTAACCCAGACCGGATCCGTTCGACCGGATCTTGGCGTAGTCCGACCGAACCGCGCATTTCCATATTACAGTAAGATTAATTCGGCCCACGACTCGGACCGACGGCTTTCACGAAGGGTTGATGAAGTTTGGCAGGTGTCTGCCTCGCGTCAGACGTCTTCAAAGCAGAGAACATCCTGACCTGGCGGACAGCAATGCAGTTTCCGGTTCAAACACAAAGGAGTATCCCAGAGGTAGTTGAAAGAAGAGGGTAGAAATAAATAAAAATGACAAATATATCCGGATAGTAAAGCGGATAGAGTTACTAATGAGATTTCCATTTTTCGATCAGAATACTTTTTCGATCCGATCATCCACCACGAGAGCAGCGCGTTGTTCCGGTTACTTTTTGGCCCGGGGTGAGTCGAGGGTGCTGTTGCTTGCTCCCCAGGCGCCAATGACGCCAATCTCCCGTGTAAATCGCGACATATTTCACTGGCTGCCGAGGCTTGGGGTTACCCGTGAATCTCCATACCTCCACCCTCTTCTTTCGCCAGCCCTCGATCGGTCTTAACGCGTTACTTTGATACTAGCGCGAGCTGGATAAAAAGTTCTTCTCCGGTTGTTATCGGCCGGCGAGAAGTTGCTCGTTCAACTTGACGAGTTGAAAATTTCGTGTTGAGTCTGCTGGAAGATGAACCCTTCGAGAAAAGACGGTGGAAAGGTATAACGCATCCTTCCTTCGATTTTCACCCTCGATGCCCGATTTAAATTTCCAAAAAATAGAACGAATTTATTTCTAAACGAGTAAGTCGTCGAACGAATCACGGTGCGGTGAACAAAAACCGGATGTCACGCATATGGCAACGCAATTTTCGGGATTATCGGCCCGTGAACGCGAACCGACCAAGCTTTCCGCGTGTACGTGCGCGCGAAACGAGAACGACCAAGCACCCCCTCAGGCCTGCTTGTTTTTGATACGGTTTTCATCGAACGACGTCGCTGCGTTTCTGCGGTCTCGATGCAGAGCGCCAGCTGCGTGTACATGGAAACGCGAAATCGCGTTTTCTTTCAGATGTGTACCTTGCCCTTTTTGCAGAACAAGAGTGGCATAAAATTATCGTAACCAAACGCTGTTACGCGTGCCGAAATTGGTCAATATCTATTCAGGTAGTCAGTGGAAACTGCCAAGTATCTTTCTCCATCGCATATACGTAATAGACTTGATTAACTTGTACGACAAACTTTCAACTGAAACAAACCGTACTTTCCTTCCATCAACTACGACAGGATTTTATGAAAACAGGAAGACGTATTTCTCGATTCTTTCGTTCTTTCACGAAGAATCTTCAAGCGACGAATCCATGAAAGCCTTGCCAGGGGGTTGAAGAAAATTGAGGTTGCGACGCCTGTTTCGTTCACCGCCGTCGACATCTGGAAACTTGCGAATTAAGAGATTCGCGAAAGGGGGTCATTCGATTATTTCCAGCCATTAAAAGGCTACCCTTTTACCCACGCCGACACCCCAACGTCCCACGACCGGTTTCTCTCTTCCCCCCCATAGCTTCTTTTCCGAACTTTCTTACACGAGTTTTACATTTCGTCGCGCGGACAAGGAGGGTTGCTCGACAGGGTTCGCGGAAGGAAAGAGACGTAAGGCTCTTGCAAGTTCCTTCCTCGACGAAGAAGAAGCTTGTCTCGGCCCACGAGCATCGACAACCCCCTCCTCTTCTTCGACGTTCAACCCTCCGTGTCGTTGGTATTCCACACGACCACGCCAATATTGCGTTACCAGAACGCGTCCTGCAAGTGGAATCGAAGTTACGCAGGGACAGGTTCGCGTCCCTTGTAAGTCACACCGCGACGCCCGCTCCTGCGTCCCTTTTAATTTACACTCACCGAAATTAATGTTCACCGTCCCTTCGGTCGAAGTAATTGAGGCGCTATCTGTACGCACGATTTTTATCAATCGTTCGACATGTCTGAATTAGGGAAAGCTTCGTGATAGGGTAAGTGAAATAGTTTCACAGGGCGTGGAAAAATGGAAATGGACAGATTTCGTTAATCTTAAAGCGTTTTATTGGAATTCAAGCGGTACAGAATATTTTTAACCCTCTCCCTCGTCGAAGGGGTGAAGAAATTTGAATTGAACGCATTATCAGGTGTACGATCCTCGCCTCGAAAGGGGATGTTTTCCTCGCAGCGAACCCTTCGTTCCGCTCAATTCCGAGCAGGGCTCGCGGAATCAAGTGTTTGAGATTATGACGGAGGCTTCGGTCACGTATTTCATTAACCGTCATGCCGCCGTTTCCAAGCGGAGGGAGGCTGTCGGCTCTCTCGAAGGGTGCAGGTAGCCGCGAAATATGTTTGCTTTGCATTATATCCCCGAGGATGATCCCGTTATAATTATGAATGTCCTTGTTGTCCCGTTCTTCGCCTCTTTCGGCTCTGTTAATCTCGTCTCGTCTCGGGGATCTGGAAACGGATCGTTTTCGCGCGATTAAAGCGGATAAGACGTATCCCTAATGCATTTGCGCGGGAAATTCGATCTCTCAGGATCGATGAAAATAAAACGAACGTCGTTGCATCGTCTCGAACTGTTATCGCGGATTAAACAATTTCTTTTTCTCTTGCGATTGAAAGGATGCTTGCTTTGAAACGAGCAACGACAGATTGGAATTACCATATTGGAAGAGGGACTGGACTCCTTATTTCGCTAACCGAAGCGAAAAAAAAGCCCAGCTCGAAAGGTTTCCTCTTTTCTATCCAAATTCGTTCGTTAGGCGTTCTCTCGTTTCTGGAAAACTATCCATCTTCTCCTTTTTTTCAAATCGTTTCCTCTCGCGAGGAAAGACCCGCTTTCATCTCCCCTTTTCCATCTGCAGGCTTCGAGATTCATCCGATTCTCGTCCACGAAGATTTCAATCTTGTTTGGTCGAGGTATCGACACGTCCTCATCTTCCTCTCGATATTCCCAGCAACCTGTTCCCCGTTCCTTCATTTCTCTCCCTTTTTATCCGCCCCTTCCGGCCGCGGAACGTTTGCTAACCCTTGCGAGAGTAAAAGAGAAGGATCGATGCGTTTTCTATATCGACCGTTTCGAACGAATCGAGGTGCAGGCTCGAAGGAAATTCCCGGTCGCTTCCGCAGGAAATTCGCGGGAACCCCGGCAACGAACGACCCTTCGCCGATTCCCACCTTCTCCCCACTATTTTTTTTCTCTCTTTCTCTACGGTTGATCGTCGAAATCGTCGCATCCTCGAGAATCATCGGGTTATCGAGAAGCGAGGAGAAACGCGTAATCTGACGGGAAAATGGAGGAAGGATAGCATAGATAATCTAAACGCGCTCTTTCTCGACACTGGCAAAAGACTTATACAGTCTATGAATATATTAAAAACAACCAAAGACGCTGCCACGGTTTAATCATCCGCTCCTTTTCTATCTCCATCACCGGCGCGTTTATTAAACCGTCCCGCAAACGCTTTCTTAACCACTTTAAGTTAAGCTTCGTCGTTACCCTCGAAAGTAACGCCGTTCACCCCCCTCTGCGAGCCAAGTATACCCCCTGCGACGATCAGCAGCAATTAAAATCGCGTCCATCGTGTTCCATCAACATCCCCTGTCTCGTCTCTTCTCGTTAAATAACTTAACACCAGGGAAATTGGGATAACGCGATTGATATCAATTATCATGGTACATCGCTCGAGGGCAAGTTAGTCTACGAAGGATCGGGGTGCTCGAGATTCTTCGTTGTTTCGAAGAAATCTTTATTCTAATCATTTTCATTTTTCTCTTTTCAGACTGAGATATGTTCGAGCGCTCTGACGGACGTCATCCACGCAGTCATCAATGGAACGGACGGGTGTTTATTCTGTTTCGGTCACGCGGGATTAGGTAAGAATTAAAGGAGACAAATTATTTTAAATAATTAGAACTGGTGTTGTCAAATTTACTCGTCCAATTTCAATTCATTCTCAAGAAGGATTCATCGTCGAGTATCCGGTGCAATTAGTAGTACAAACTTCGTTCCACTCTGCATTCCATAATTTTCGTTCATTTTCAAACGACAGACTCGTCTAGCTCTCTGTTGCAATCGTTAGTTAACTCGGGGCGTAAACAAGTTGTACAAGATATGCCCATTCGTTCTTACGAGTGGGAAGAAACACGGTAACACGATAAAAACGACGAAGATTCCTCGAACTATTCATATTTCATGTAATTATTTCCACGCTCGGCCCGGCCAGCCGAGACGCGGACTAGACAATAGCGTTTTGTCCACGAGGACGTCGAACCTTGCCGAACAAAGAACCGGCGGAAGAGGAAGACGAAGGCGATGTCACCCCTCGTATGGTAGCACGGAGAAATATTTATCTTGCTTTTCATCCAGAATGATAATTGATTGATCCTCGATTCCACAGTACTAAAATCAACACGTCTTTTCAGCATCTTTTCCACGAGCCGCCCTTATCGAAGTTCAAGTTCTCGCTGCCAATTCTTTACGTAGAATGTTCTCTTTCCGCCAGCATTTTCCGCTAGCTTTTCATCGTTCTCGCCAGGAAGCTAAGCCTCGAACGCGGTCGACGAGACGCGCAAGAGTTGTTTTACATTTTAAGTAGTGATATCGAGTTTGCATGCAAATGCATGATTATGCGAGGAGACCGAGGGTAAGGAAGGTTTTCTCAGCCCGGCAATGTTGAGGAAGAATGAGGGGGTGGAAGGTCGCGGGAAAAACGGACGAGGAGAGAAAAGGGTGGAGTCGAAAAGGAAACGGGATAATGTATGCTACTGGGACACGCACCATCTTTCTCATTGCTCGCTTTCAAATCTTAACGCCAACCGGAAATTATGCTCATTCAGGCATGCTAGATTTTCAGTAACAATAATTTTCGTGCTAACGTGATCTGATTCGAAAGTAAAAAAAAAATATTCCCTAAAGAATGCATTAAATTCAAAGTCTTTTACTCAGTCAATTGTAGTCAGATCGATCGTCTCGGTGTTTTTAAGAGCAATTTCAGCCCTCTTTGCTCGCCCTTTTCGAGGGAATTCGATCGCGACGGTATCGACGGCAAGAGAAAAAAGAGGAAAAAAGAAAAAGAGGAGTCGGTAATAGTTCGACAAGACGAGTTCTCGTGTCTGATATCGAGCTCCCTTAACGCGCGATCGTTCGAATTCCCCGCAAACTTCGAAGGGATGATCAATACATATATATACATAAAAGAGAAAGGGAAACGCGATGGAAGAGAAAGATGAAGGTAACGGCGTCGGTGTAGGAGTCTGAGCGAAGATAAAGAAACGCGAGCGAAGAAAGACGTTGGGAAGGAAGCCGAACGAACGAACTTTCATCCCCCTCGCGCCTTCGACGGAGATACTTGAGGCAAGTCCGCGAGCAAACTGCTTTTGATCATCGCTACGACAACGCACTTTCCTCTTCCTTTCTCTCTCCCAGCCCCTCTGCGAGTCATTCTTCTCCCTTCTCTTCTAGTTTCTTTGTAGCCGGACCCGTTCCCCTAACTCTTTACCTCGCCGTTTCCCTGTCGCTTTGACACAGACAGAGAGAAAGATACAACGAACGGGGGACAAAAGGAACGAGCAGGAGAGGCGAGAAGGAGAAGAAGAGAAGCGTACGCATCGTAGAAACGATCGAACGAGCCCGGACAATCTTAAAATGACGCGGAACCTCGACCGAGCGTCGATCGAGCCGCGGAAAGACGAAATCGCAAGATCGACGCGAGTAAGCGACCAAGAAGAAGAAGAAGGAGAAAAAAAAAAATGAAAACAAGGGAATCCGAGTCTCCCTTTGAAAGCAACGGGATTTGTCGTACAGAAAATTATGAAGGGTAGGAGCGAAATGTGGGGTGAAGGAAGAGCACTCTGCATGCCAGCCAGACAATACGGTCTTTTGTACTTTGTAACGCGCTGCTAATTACTCTGCATCAGCTGCGGCCCTTAAGGTACACACTGTCGAATCCTTTCATCGCGAGAAACCACCGAAAAAGCAGATTAACCAACGTGAAACGTGAGAGAAAAGAATAAGCACAAGGATGTATCCATCCTTGAACTGGTCGCACCCCTTTCGTATGCAAATACTTGGCAATAATTGTTACTCCTCCATTTTTTCTTCTGCACATTTTCTTGTTACCAGTTTTGGTATTCCTGCGTTAACGTACCATCCCGCGAAGTCGACGAGCGTTAAAATACTCGGCAGAGACGACTTCGATTCGAGTTGCGTTCGAGTAATCGACGGGACCAGACGCGATTCTCTTTACCGCGACTGGGAGGGTGAACTCGAGGGGAATTTCAATCGGCGGGATGCATCGGCTTTAAAGCACTCGGTTACCCGGGAATGTTTCTCGCCTTCTTTCGCCCCGTTCCTCCTCGCGTCGCGGTAAAAGTTCACGCTGAAATTTTCCGCGTTTTCTATCGCGCGAATATACGCGTACATCGTGCACGGGGTAAATTTCAAATATATTTAAAAAATAACGAGAGTATCGAATCGAAATATCTTTCCCACGACGATGTAAAAAATATTCAGTCGGTTAAATGCTAATTGGAATTGAAAAATTAACAATTTCTCTCTGTACGTTAAATAAAATGATTTAATTCGCGCAGAGCGTTTGAATCGAAGCGGTAAGTTGAACTCGGACCTGGCGGAAAATGGCCAGAGAGAGTCAGCCTTTTTCCCGGTTTCTAATTAAATAACAACATAATTCACCGTCTTACGGTAAAACAATTAAATAACGCTTAAGATTCAGCGACGGCTGCCGGTGCTTTTCCATTATTTCGTTGTATAGCCGGCAGGCTTCGACCCTCCACCGAATTCTTACGCCTTTCGCTTTCAATTCTCATCCAGTCTCCCTTTCTAACCGTTCGTTTGTCACTTTCTCCGCTTCTTTTCTTTTCTGCGAACACTCCCCGCGCCGTATTGTTTTATGATTTTAATAAGACTCTTTCGTTTCCCTATCAATACTACCCCTTGGTCGCCAATCTTACGTTTCTTTGTAGAGCAAATCCGAAAGTTTCACCCTCGCCACAAGGGGATGCTATTCTAGCGTCTGGAAAAAGTACAATCCAGGGTATTCTTGTTCGATTCAGCGTGGCGAGCCGTGAAGTGTCCTCGTTAGACCCCCTTTTGATTTATATACTCTTTTCAAATAAAATAGATAGAGGGTAGTTTGTTCGACGATTCCTTTCGCAATTTCTCTGACAAAATAGAGGTGGACGGTTAAACCGCGGGGCGCCAGTTTCGATTACATTCGTTTCGGTCGTCACCGGTCAAACCCGCGGATGTTGTAATGGTAACCGAATTAATCGCTTCCAATCTATCCACCGTATAAATTAGATTCCCGTTGATGGGCTTCGTTACGCGTTCGAACTATGATCGAGCGTTTATCGCGCGGCTCGCGCGTTCCCATCGGTCCATCGGCGAATAGTAAACAAATTAATTGTCAAGCCGGACCGCAAATCAGGCATTGCGATTGTTGCGCTCCACGACGACCGACAGATTTGTCCTGTCCACGCATCGGAAGCGGATTTTCAAAGAGCAACCGTGCGAATCGATTGATCGTGGCGGGTGGTAGAGAAATCGATTGTCATTTACTCGACTGTTTGTTCTGACGAGAAAATTTCTCTATTTTCCAGGCAAGTCGCACACGATGCTGGGCACACCGGAAGCGGGTCACACACTCGGCGCGATACCGTGCGCGATCGCCTGGCTGTTCCGTGGAATTTCCGAGCAACGACAGAGAACCGGCGCCAGATTCAGCGTCAGGGTTAGTTGCGTGGAATTAACCGCCGGGCAACAGCAGCTCAGGGATCTGCTCGCGGCACACGCAAACGGTGAGTAAATACGAGCGGTTCCGCTATCCGGGAAATTGCTGCACAGGGAGCCTTGAAAAGGTGATGACGAGCAAACGTTGAGTTGGCTCCCGCCTTCGTCGACTGCCAATTAACCCTCGAATTCGAGGAACTTTTACGGTTCCGTATTAACGCGGGAGAAAGAATGGCGATACAATCTGGCACGATTAACGTCAGCGTCAAGAATTCTCGTTTAATCTATTTCGGTATTCGCTCGTTTCATTTACAGTGATCGACGCGCACGAATCCAGACGCGGTCAGCTTTCATTTAAACCGCAGGAGTTTGTACGGTGTCGGGCGGAGCGCGTTGACCACAGGCTCACGAGAGAGAGCCGGTTACAAATTACGCGCGCAACATTTGTTGCGTAATTCTAGGCGGGCAACTTTTCTCGTTTGAACACGCTCGATTACGATAGCATTGTGTTCCAGCGGCTCGAAGAAACTTCAGTCGTAAGAAACACTTGTCTCACTCGTCATCCCTCGGTTTTAAGAGTTTCTATTCTACCGAAACTCGTTTCTCTCCCTTCGGATCGTCTATTCTCAACAACGGGAGCGTCTTAGTTATATATACAGCAAACTTTATATATATATATATTGTGTAGGGGTTGAAAGTTTGCTGGGCGTTCCGCGATAGGGTTGCGAACGTTTGCCGCAATTAATTCGATGCCTGGAACAATGCGGGCAGGTACAATCGTTTTGGATTAATTAGTGCCGAGTGCAGGGCACAACGAAGGGAATTTCTGGTGTCCTATACTACTGGCCCGTCCAGAACTCGATCTAATTTTCACAAACTTCCTTTCTCTTCACCCTTGTCCCGTTACCCTCGATGCGATCGACATTAACGTGAATTGTAACTATGCTCGCGTCTTATCGATTGTATTGGACCTTGGATGGCAGATGGAACGGTCAATTTCTGTATCATTGTTCGCGGCACGTGACTGGAAAACGAAGATTAGAAAAGCTCCGACGATGTTTTCAATATATTGAATTTGAAATGCTGTCAAGGAAATTGCATTCACAAAACGGAGGAAAAAATGGGCGATACGGTCTTAACAGTATTCCCTGCGCAATAAAACCAAAAGTCACCAACAGACCGATGGAAATAACATTCGAAAATCGCATGTTCCATTTGCTTCGTGCTTCGACTACTCTCGCGTCCAGAAAAACTGGAAACCCACTGGATCGACAAGAATGGTCTCGTAATAATACCGATGGACCCAATGGTCGAAAGCCTGGAAGAATGAAATCGTTCCGTCCCGTTTTTGCGTACGTCCTCTCGGTTCGAGAGATTCGCGATCCTGAAGGATTCCGCGGGTAATATGCAACGAACGGCACAAAAATTGGTCCTGCTCGCCATTCGGTTTCTTCTTCACGGACTACCTCGTCCACTCGTTGGTCCGTAAAATTGAGGGGTAAGATTATTTCTTTCTCATCCCCCTTCTTTTATGTCTGCTCTCTTCCTCTCATTTTAGTTTGACGGGACGAGGCGAGTTCAAATGAAATTGCTTCATATAAAAACTGGTTTTTTTTTAATTGAAAATGTAAAAGGTTGCAAATAAAGAAATATAATCATGTTGAAAAAGCTAGACTGTTATTTTCCCTTCACTGAAAGATGGAGCTCTACTCATAGGACTAATAAGAAAGCGAAGGGTGGAGCATCTACTATGGTGCCCTTATGGGAACTCTCGATAGAGGAACATCTTTCTTTCCACCCTAAAGCAACTATTTCACTTTTAGATCCATGTACTTCGTTCTGTTCCTAGAATGAAACTATCTAGGGGATGTATCTACAACGAAACAGAGGGTTTTACGCGTTTTCTGAAAAAACGATCCGGCAGATAAGTTTCTTCGGTACTTTGGATGTGAAAATTATAGGGTAATAACGTGGGAGAAAGCAAGGAAGGAGTCTGTCGTTAAACTAGTACTTTGAAATTAAAACGTTACGATGCAGGGGCGCGCGTTGCGTTAAAAAGCGATTCGCGGCGCACAATGTAACTAAAGTTATCGCGATCGTGCCTCGGAAGAGGATAAATGCAAAAGGGTTATAATCTCAAAGGGGTTTAGGATCGTAGTAAATTTTTCAGCTGACATTAACGCACGTGTCGCGTGCCACGTTGGAACGTGGCGTAATAAAACCGTCGACCAGTCGAACGGAACGTTTTTTCTCTAAAAACGAAGTTGCATTAACGGACCGACTCGTAAACTGCTGCCAAGTTTTTTGCGTATCTCGTACGCTTTTTTAACAGTCGAGTTTGATTTATGCTCACCGTCGTCGAAGTTGTCCACGAGTCCTCGAAACCGTTCGGCGGCCCCTTTTCAAAAGTAAAGACAGGGTGAATTTCGTAGGAAAAACACACGGTTTCACTCGTACAAGTTTCCCGTTGATTTCGCTCGGAAACTCCGCGCGTGTGGCAGCAGCCTCTTTCCGCTTTCCTGGAACGCGCTAACTAATTAAGAAGCGGTGCAATTAATTTTCCAGCTTATTAAATAATTAACTCGTATCTCGAGGTCTGTCTCGCCCGTAGAAATTCATCCCCCCGTTCGTTCCTCTCTTTCTAAGGGGGTTGCTCGCCGAGCAAAAGCTCCTTCGACCGACACACCCTTCGAGTTCGGCTTTTCTACCGGGGAACTCGATAATCCCGGCTCCGGTAATTATTTAAAGTTTTCGACGGGTCAGATCCCGCCAACGGAGACCGAGCAGAAACGAAATGCCGTCTTTGCGGTAATTTACTTTTGTTTCTTTCGATCCCTCGTCCTACTTTTAGTTACCCTTTGCTTCTGCGCCATTACGCATCGATGTCGATTCGTTTCCGTGTTTGAACGAACATTAATTCTGTGCTTTGTGTTCGAGATGAGGTCGCAAAACAGGAAAATTAACTTCCACGGTTACTTTCACGTATTCTCTTTCGGTATGTGAAGAAGAATGCGCGAGGAACGTTTCTGGAACGTAACTCCGAGAAAAAGTAGGATCGAGGGTGGTGGTTTTTAAGCGGTCGCGTGCATTTCAATGGCGCCACCAAGAGAAATGTTTTCCAGAATATTTTTCCAGCAAGCTTCTCCGTCTGGCGAAGAGGAAGCAAAGCAGGCTCGCAATAATTCTCGCGACTCGCGCCACGGTTATTGTTTTATGTTTCTCCGGTGGTTTGCACGAGAAGCGGATAAGAAGGGAGATAAAGACGAGCACGGAGAATAATGGAAGAAACGTCGTAGCCGTGGCATTGCTGCACAGCAACGATGGCTTTTAGTGGATGCATAAAACGGCCAGAACGAAAATGCATTGCCTTTTGTCTGTTTCTCTATCATATTTATTTTGAACAATTCGATGGAAAATTAGGGAAGATGGTATAAAAATTGTTATCCACTTGATTGCGACTGTAAGACGATACCTTTTACAGAATATTGAAATGGATTTGTCGGCTCATCGATCCGTTGATAAGTTGTTTTATCTCCGCAAAGTTCCCTTCTTCCCTTAGCAGCAGTCTTGGCGACCGAATCGTCTTCCAGAAACAGTAACTTTCACGAGGGGATCTACAGTACGGTAGGCAATTAAAGAAAACAGTCGTCTTACGTAGCGGCTGGTTTCCGAGCAAATGGTAGCAAGCAATGGTCCATGGTCGGCCTTGAAAAGGGGAAAAAGAGAAATTGCAGGTCATTCCGTTAACGACAGCTTTCTTCACTTCGTCACTCGCAAGTTTAATAGCTGAAGACTTTGCCAAGTAAATTATTTAACTTTACTCCAATTTTTCAATTTTATGTAAGAGTTGAATCAAATGTTTATATACATATAACAAGAGCATAAGGAGAATGAAATTTATGATTTTATCCCTCCTTATGGAGCACAACTTACCCTTTCCAGTTGGAACTACATTTTGCTGGAGTTTAGTTCCCTTTTCCGCCGCTAGAGGGCGCTGTTTTTTCGAGAAAAATCTAATTCCACTTTTGTCCGCCAGAGGGCGCTAAATTTATTCGTACTTTGGTTCCTTTTCCCGCCGCTAGAGGGCGCTGTTTTGTCGAGAAAAATTTAGTTCCCATTTTGTCCGCCAGATGGCGCTAAATTTATTCGTGCTTTAGTTCCTTTTCCCGCCCCTAGAGGGCGCTGTTTTTTGGAGAAAACTTTAGTTCTAATTTTGTCCACCAGAGGGCGCTAAATTTATTCGTACTTTAGTTCCTTTTCCCGCCCCTAGAGGGTGCTGTTTTTTCGAGAAAACTTTAGTTCCAATTTTGTCCGCCAGAGGGTACAAAAATTAATGTTTCATTAAAATGGGAAGAAACTGTTTTATTCGGAAGAAATTAAGTACTTCTTTGTGGGAGGAGATTATGGGAAATTAAGTTCTGGATTGTGAAGGAAAATGTAAGGTAATTATGTACTTAATTGTGAAGGAAAATTTAGGGAAATTAGGTATTTAATTAAGAAGAGAGACTAGGAAATTAAGCATTTAATTTAGATGAGAAATTTAATGTAACATAAGTATATATTTAAAAGAGGAACTTAATTGCATTAAATAAATAACTTAGAAAGGAAATTTAGTAATTAAATAAAACTTGCTTCTTAAAATGATTTATTTACCAAACACATGAAATGAATACATAATACAGAATACATACATTAGTCAAACAATTATTTCAGTAATTTTCAATTTTGTTGAAAAAGAATTGAAGGAACTTGGAATTAAAAGCGTTCGAGCAATTCATTTCCAAGACATAAATAAAATGAACGATTAAATGAGCATTCCTCTGTTTATTAAAGTGAAAAGTGATTTATAGGAAACTTTTTCTGTTCTCTCTGTCTATTTTCCAGTCCTGGTTTCACTGCAGCAACGGAAAAATTACGCAAAACGTGGCTCCCAACGGATCCTCGAGTTATAGCCAAGACGGAGCCAAATTTCACGAAGGAGGACGAATATTCACGGTCGCTTATTACGAGCTTTGCCCTTCCTCCAGGATCTCGACGACCTATGAGCTACCTGGAAGCAACCCTTCACCTTGCACACCTCTTTCCCTCGAGACTATCCAAGACCCGGTGGTCTTCGCGGCTCGCACTTATTTCGGCGAACGTACGACTCGCGTAAAGCACGTCTGCCGCCGCTACCAGCGCTGACTGTTTCTACTTTAATACGAGCTACGAGCTGGCTTCGTTAACCCTTAGATTACTACTGCCACTGTCCCAGCTAAGAGTCCTCGTGAAACTTCAAGACGTTCCACGTAAATTACAAAAAATTCTACCAAATAAAAGTTGTATTACGTCGAAACCTGTGTAATTTTCGTAAATTAGAATTCTTTTATTAGCATTTGTAATTATAATTCCAATTTACCTAAATTTCTCTGCATTTTTAAATGAAAATTCTATACGGTTAATTTCCTCCCGTTTCTCCTCGTTTCCGCTTTACAGCGAGCCGTCGCTCGCTTCCAGTATCGTCTTACACGAACGTAAAAGGTCGTGGATACGCGCGAATGGAAATGCCAATGGCCGTTGGATCGTCGCCGAGCAAATTATAGGGAAATTCTATCCAGCGCTCGACGAGATGCTATCGATCCCCTCGGAAGCGAGTTTTACCGCTTCCGGTGTATCAGATCCGTCGCTGATACCGCGAACGATGATTATCCTCGAGAGAAAAAAATAATGACGCGGAAGATCGAGGCATTGCTTCTATTTATTTTCTACCTCTTCAACTTTGAACGTTTCATCATTCGGATATTTTCCGAGTCCCCGCAAATGGTCCGTCGCCGACGCTGAACCTTCGAAATGCCGTTTCCCCGCTAGAACTACGAAATGGTAACCATTTCGTATACTCTACGAGGCATTTGGGAAAACAGTCTCGTAACGCGCGTATCCCCGGTCATTCGAAAAAGGCGGAAACAGATTTTTTTTACTGCCCCCCAACTGGTTCACCCTCGAGGGACGAGATTGTCCGTGGGCGTCGGCCAATGATGGTATTCGAAACGCGTCGAAAAACGATTTATCCGACGTACAGCGACGCGTTGCACGACCTCGCGAGCATACACGGCCCACGAATACGACACGGATCCCAGCCGTGCATCTGGCAAAAGACGCATCCATTATGCCTCTATATTCCGTCCAGTCCTTCTCGCGGAAGATCGTCTTTTTATTTCCTCGACGTTCCACGCGAACCTTCCATCCTCGCGAACCACCGTCGCACGGCACAGATGCCGACAATATTACTTTCTCTGCTCCCTTTTATGGATATTGCCACGCCTATGTGTCGCATTAATACACCCATGCCAGCGTGGGTGTAGCACTATTTTGCGTTCGTTAGTTACTTCCGCTTTAGCTTCCTAACAAAGTTCAGCCTTAAATCTTTCGCAGTCTAAAATACTTCAATTGAAAATCGTTCGTAAGGTGCTTAGGTACTTACCTTTGTATTAATTAACAACCGAGCGTTCAAAACTGAATCGCTTTTAGATGCGTGGATAAAACGGCAAACGGTTCCGAAACGACTGCCTCCGAATCACGTTTCCACGAGAACGTTCAATCTATAGAAATCTCGTGCACCGTTTCCTAGAACGTTATAAACTCTCGTAAAGTGGAGGCAGACAAACGGGTGCTTTCGTGTAACGAAAATAAAGTATCAACGACGTCCTCGGGTCTGTTCCTTTACGACACTACAAGGGGGCGAGTTCTCGAAGTAGTAAAACGTTAATTGGCAATTTACAAAGGGGATTATCTAAACGCTGCGTTCGCAACGAACGACGAGTGTGTTCTTCTTTGCAACGTTGCACGAACGAACGGGAACGTACTTCTGCCAGAAATTCACGCAACGAATGATATTTAGATTCCAACGATTAGAAGACGAGTTACTGAAACTTTAATAACGCGTATGTGTCGATTTTCATCCATACCCGTAACAAGATCAAGGATTCGATGGTCCTTTGGTAGAAGAAAAGGGCGGAGATATTTTGATGCCCGTCGCAGCTCACAGTCGATAGACACGTAATAACGATCGTTGTCTCTATGATCTTTGCTCCGTCGTTTCGCCTCGAAAGCTCTTTCTAAGGCGTAGGCAATATGTCACCGGCCAGGATGTACATAAAATACGCTGGTTTACGAGCCGATCAGATGGCGCGTGTATTATTGCCAACTGTTCAAAAGCCCTTTTCCCCGTACAAAAGCAGGGTCAATAAAATTTTGTTCCCTTGAGAGACTCGAGGCTCCTTCGTCACTGCTTAATCTTCGATCAAGTAATTCTCTTCGTTTTATTTTCTTTTTAACCCTGGGACGATTGAAAATGAAAAAGTGTGTAAAATTAAATATAAATTGTGACCGTCTCGGTCGTTCGCTACCTAGGGATTAATTCCCTAATCTCGCTTACCTGGATTTTCAAATGGAGCAAATTTATGGACGATTTATCATACGGCAAGTTAAGAAAGGGAGCGTGATACATTGATACGAGTATGAGGTTCACAAGGCGAAGCTTTTCCGCGAGAACCAGGAGCTTTCCATAGGAATCCGTGTCGGCTGGAAAAGAGTACAAGGCGAGCCGGGGATATATCTACGGCTAGACGGGATTGTAACGCTGCTTTTACGCTGATCACTATTTACAGCTATGTTTCGCATTACGTTGATTATTCGCGCACTGACCATTGCACTGTATTCGCGACGCTCGACGATACTTCGTGATAACGCGTCGTGATATCTTAGCGTCGCGTATCTTTTGACGTTTTATCGTCGTCGTAATTCAGCCCGAGAAGACATTCCGTGGATATTCCGAGGGTAGGCGGGGCCGATTTACGTTCCTTGCTACGGGCTACCTGCATCACCGTCTCTTTCTCTCGATGGATATTATTTTTCCGCCCAAGTAATAAAATCGTACGACTCGGTCGGTGTTCACCGATAACGCATTGCATTTAGTTAAGAGACAATAAGAAATAAATCAGATCGATCTGATATTAAGAACAATCATGGATATTCGTGAAAGCGTAATTTTTTTAAAGGGTATCAGCCGTGATTACAACGAGGAACACGCGTAATTTGATTTGCGGTGGTTCTTTGTTCTTAGATTCCGAGCAGTCACCTGCTGTGTATTTGAGGGACGATCCGCTGTTCGGCAGCCTGCAACTGCAACAGCACAGCGAGCTCCGTGCACCGACTGCGGAACGTGCCGCATTTTATTTGGACGCGGCGGTCGCCGGTCGACAACGGGACGACGGCGACGCGCACATGCTCTACACCCTTCACGTGTACCAGTACAGCGTCGCCGGCAAAGGAGGAGGTGAGTTCGGTCTCCTTTTCGAACGTATTTCTTCTTCACAGTCGCAGCTCGTAAAGAACGTTTGTCATCGACTTCGACTTCGACGAGATTCAGAAGCATTCGCAGACGACTTTATTTGTATTCCATAGAGAATTCGATTGACATTTCTAATTCGAAACGGATCCCCCGTGTCGTGTATAAATTTCACAAGCACACTGCTACGAGGATCCGAGTAATTAAGAACAAGCTTTGCTAATCAATTTCCAAAGAATATCAGCCACGATTCACGACTTGTTCAATTATCCAGTTGCCGGCGGCAGAAGCAGACTGCACCTAATGGACCTCGGTAATTCGGATCGCGGCAAGTCGTCGGGAGGGATCCCCCTATCCGGCCTAGGCAATATCCTGCTGGCGATCTTCAACGGGCAGAAGCATCTGCCGTACAAGGAGCACAAGCTAACCCAATTACTGAAGGAGTGTCTCGGCTCGTTGACGTGTCACGCGGCGATGATCGCCCACGTGTCGCCGAACGCGCAACACTACACCGAGACGTTAACCACCGTGCAACTGGCTTCCCGCATTCACCGAATGAGGCGGAGAAAGATCAAGTTCGTGGGAGGTGGTACGCAGGGAACAGGGAGCGGCGGAAGTTCCGGGGAGGAAGCGGCCAGACAGAACAGCGAGTGCGACCCGAGTTCCAGCGATTTGTCCGCGGACACGGTGATCTACGTTGGACCGAGCACCGACGACGCGACCGATGGCGAACATCCTCCTGTCTACATACCGAGCTTAAACTCGGGTGATAATCGTTGCGCCATGGGCAGAGTGTTGCGCGGTTCCACGGCGGAGAGACCTTGCAAGATCCCCGAAGAGCGTAGTCCGGTCCATAAGTCGACGAAGGCGGTGAAGACGTTGACTCAGACCGCCTCGAAGCAGACGTCTCCTGCTCACACAGCTACACCGAAGGCTAGCCCAGCCAGGAAGGGCCTGTCGAACAAGGTCTCCTCTTCGAAGGTGAACGACTCCCCTGGGAGCAAGATCCCGGTCGCAGCACCCAGCGGAGGCTCGGACGAACAATGGATAGATGGTCCCAGGATCTCCAAGTCGAAGGTCGCTGAAGCTAGACACATGCTGAAGGATCCTCACCACAAGAGGGAGACCTGGATCGACGGACCTATGCAGTTGACCGGTCCGCCTACCTTGCAACTTCACACACAGCAACATTCCTCCAGCTACGGGTTTATGGACAGCCACAAGAAGAGCATGATTAGAAAGTGGGTCGAGAACCAATCGTCTCAGATACAGAGAAGCAAGCACGCCTCGGCTAGAACGGAAACCTCCAAGATGTCTGGCCAGTCGTCGCAGTTCAAGGAGCTGACCACGTTCAAGACGTGCACCGGTATCGACGACGATGACACCTCTTTGTCGACGGTGGAGAGCGATAGTTTGAAGGCTAACGAGATCGAGGACATCACCGAGAAATTGGGCGCCAAGCTGAATCTTCTGAACGTCAAGTCTAATACGGACTCTGGCTTGGATCTGACCGCCAGCCCGGTTATGGATGACAGCTTCGATAAAGGAAAGCTGGATCTTCAGGAGGACGAAGACGACGACGAAGAGATTGTCGTACCACCGCCGCTACCTCTCATTGAACCCCTGAGCAATGGGGTCAGCAGGGAGGTCTCTATGGAGAGCCTGAACCTATCGCACAAGGACATCGTGTTACCTTCCAGACACTCCTTGTCTTCCGAGGACGAGATCCTAGAAATCGTCGAGGTCGAGGATTTGGAACCCGTTCCGATGCAGGATTCTTGCCTGCAGGTGACGGAGGAGGACATTGCCTTGTGCATGGGAGAGAATCCTTTACCCGAAAGCGACCAGGAGGAACATCCTCTGAGAATCCTGAGCCAGGAAAATCTCACAGTCGTGTCAACCTTTACTGGTAAGCAATCATACCGTTTTTCAACGATTCCTCGTTTTTTCCAATGATTTTTACGGACGCGATCGAGCTGTCTTCTTCTTCTCCTTTTCACTGGAGGGGTACTCGAAGGAATGCCTTCGAAGATTGCTCTCCTCGATTCTTAGATCCCGGGTTATTACCTCGATCCGGTGGAAAACAATCGTATTGTAGAAGGGAAAACGGTGCAGGGATTGTAACCAGACAGCGAGAGAGGTAAAGAGGGAAAACGGCTCGATATAATTACTCGTCAATATTCTCAAGTCTTTGGAACGACGTTTTTTCTGCCGAACGCGTTTCTCCTTTTCCTTCCCTCCTTCGTATCGATGAACGATAAGAAGAAGTACCCTGAGTACTGGGCGAGATAAAAAAAAAGAGTACCTCGATTTTCAGACTCGATGTCGGTGATGTCGGACACGGAACGATACAGACCTCAGTATCCACCTCCGGTTGGAGCGGGTGTTTTACCAAGGCCGTACTTCGATCACGAGGATTTCCTGGA
Source organism: Osmia lignaria lignaria (assembly GCF_051020975.1). Taxonomy (NCBI): domain Eukaryota; kingdom Metazoa; phylum Arthropoda; class Insecta; order Hymenoptera; family Megachilidae; genus Osmia; species Osmia lignaria. The sequence continues at coordinate 3,687,130 of NC_135037.1, read as the reverse complement.
ACAGGAAACCAGGCACAAGTTCGACCAGTTGGCCCGGCTCCATGAGCTTTATCAGAGCAAGCTCGCGTTAGCGAATGTCTCGAATTCCGTGACCTACCAGAGGGAGAACTCCTCGAACGTGAACGTTAGAGACACTCCATGTAAGTTTTCATCCCTTTTAGTTGCTGTTTCCATGAACCCTCATTCAGAAACAGTTCTCATTGTGTCGTTAGCTTTCTTGTTACACTTCGACCTGAAAATTCATTATTGAAAATTAATTTGAACCCTGAATCAAGTATGACATTAACGCAGGACAAATTGCAGCCGCCCCAGTCTTCCGTCCACCGTCGCGCTGTCAGTCCTTGTCTCTCTCGGACGTGATGTTCAACGACAACGCGAGCAATCACGGCAGCATCTACAGCGAGCCAGCGTACATCGCTGGCAAGTCTGACCAAGAGAAGATCTGCGATAATTGTCGTCAGAGTATGTCGAGACCAGCCACCGCCTCCTACTGGTACCCTAACAGCGTGGCGCACATAGCCAGTCCTAGAAGATACTGTGGCAAGTTGGGCGAATGCAATATCTCTAGTCTGAGGCATCCTGATGGCGCATCGAATCCAAATCTCAAGGAGGAGGTGGAGAGGTTACCTGGGAACGGGGCTTCCGGTTCTGATCCTGAGGAAGAGTACGTCGAGGCAAAGAAACTGTTCACGGCTGTGGAGAGGTCCGAGAGAACGGTCACTGGCAAATCGGACATTGAGGAAGATATTAAGGTTCAAGGTAGGACTTGACGTCTAGCGTATATATGGAAGAATTAAACTGTAACATTTGGAGAAGGGTGATATTCCGAGTTTTACAATTGTTTAATCAAATGAATTTGTTGCAGCAACAGCGCCACCGCAACTGTCCATTCCATCACCGGCTCCGTCTTCGGGTCGACTGCAACGCAAGATCACCAGCGTTGGATCCTCGTTAGGTTTGAACAAAGAAGGCTACGACTCCGGTGCCGATTCGACGCCACGGGCAGCGAAACTTTCGCCAGCCACCTTGTCCAGGCATCGAGCCGAAAGTTCTGGTTACGACAGCATCGTCAGAGACAGCGAGACCAGTAGTATCGCCAGCGACTCGTCCAGGCAGACTGGAGCTCTGCAAGAGCACCAAGGTAGTCGATATTTATCTGTTATTGAATGTTACCTCTGTTTAAGTGTCCACCGAGTCGCGAAATCACTCGACGAAATTTTCTTCCTTCTGCAATTTATGTGCACTTAAACTTAAATCGTAATATCGCTCGAAAACTTTCGTCGATTCGTCTACTCGTAACGAGAAGCAAGGGTAGAGTCATAATTCAAGGAGACGGTTTAATTAATGTGAATGTTCATTGAACGTTCCACTTTTCAAACTTCTCACTTGGTAACTTTGATCTACGATGCATGCTGATGATGCTTCAAAGTTGTTGGCACGTTTCTGAAGAGCAAACTTGCACAGACTGTAGTAAACGTACCTCGCTTACGAATGTTAAAAAGAAAGAAGAAGGTTCTATTTCTTCCTGGAAACGAATGCATGCCTAGCGAGACGTAGTTTAAAAATCGTTGCAAGAAAGTTTTGTCAGAGACATCCTCCCCGATGAAACGAGATAACAACCCTCTAAAATGCTCCCTCCGTACGGTGGTTCTCCTCAGGTGGCGCACTGGGGGTTCTAACCTCGACGTTGTGCGGCTGTTTCAGCGGTGGAACAGCGAGTGGCAGGGTGCGGGCATCCGTTACGGGCCCAATGCCAGGCCCATCTGCCACGGATGCGATCCGCGGCGGTGCCGGGGATAATCGCGTACACAAGCGAGGACGTGGACATCCTGGACAGGCGCGCGCAGTTGCGCTCGGATCCACGTGGCACGATGTCCAGGATACACAACCTGCGACTACGGCAGCTCCATCTTAGGCTAGAGCTACGCGACGCTAAAAGGCGCCTCATGGTGCCCGACAGCCGCTGGAGCTACGATCGTGAGTTACCGTTTCGACTCTCACCACCGTCCAGAAGAGAGTACTCTTTGCCAATGATAAATCTCACGATAGATAAAGCAACATTTAATTAGTATAATGTACCAAACGTTCCAACGATAACTAAGAAAACGTCCGAGAAAGTTTCACCTTGGAATTACATTCGCTATCAGATCCCGAGTGTCCTTAAATGCAAGGATACTTTATAAAGAAGATACGCAATTACTGAGTTAAGTTTTATAATTACAGTTCACGTAGAGAACAGCATGGACTGGCGAGATCCGTCGTTCTTGGAGGCCCTCGAGGCAGAAACGTGTATCCTGCAGAAACGGGTGGAGGCCTGCAAGAGTCACGTTCTGCTGATCACCTGTTTCGACTCTTATCCTCGACAACCGTGTACACCGCAGGCCGAATCGTCGACCGTGCTACGGATCACCTAACCGAGACTCGGATCAGCGCGCTGGACCGCGTGCTGATCGCAACAGGATCGCCAGCAGACGATTAGAAAGGAAAAGGAAACGAAACGAAACGAAAACGAGACGAGCGAAGTCGCTGATGAGGAGTAAAGAAAAGGGGAATCGTTGTCACGATGTCGCTCGACTCCGTCCAATAGTTGTTAAATGACGTTTAGCCGTGTCGTGATCGTCGTCGTACGTCGTCGCTATTGTTACGCGCGTATAATAGACGATAGAGAAATAAAAATAAGAAAAGAGAAGCTTTCATCCCTTTCGTTTCGCGTCGACCAGCCGGGGGATGCTGTTTTTCTTGCGTAGCAACGCGACACGATTCGACGACACGTATCGTCGGATATAGATACTTGTTGACTTGATATAATTTAGCGTACGTGTGTTGGTGCTGCATCATTTTCTTTTTTTATATCGATCGGAATCATCTCTTTAGATAAATCAATCGAGTCAAGCTGGGACGGCGAAATCGCGAGAGACAACTTTTTGGTACCGAAGTCTGCTTGACGATCTTTCGAAACGATGATTGATCTTTCATCGACCGATTTAGAAGCAAAATTTAATCGAATTCGAGACGGCATTTCGTCGCGGTAAAAATAATTCTGACGCGATGCATGCAAAGAAGAGAGCGAAAAGCGACGATGATACGCGTCGTAACCATTGTATTTAATGCACGCACGTTAATTCAAGATATTATCGTAGCTTTAATCGTTATCAACAGTTACCGCACTTCGTAGGGCTCTGTAATTCACTTAGAAGATGACGAGAAGCTGAATGGGTGAATGAGAGAGCAAGAGAGAATGGGAGAACGAAAGGGACGATAACGAGCGCGAAAATGAGAAACGAGAAGATGCCGCGAGAGTTACCTTTCGACAGTAAACGTATTCGTAATCGTAACGGTTGCTCGGTTAGCGAGTGCTGTCTGAAAAAAATTAATATTGAAGACGCGAGAATTGAACAGCGTTTCATTATTCCGTGGCACGGATCTGAATGGGACAGAGAAAGATTTATCGAAACGAAAGGAATCCGCGTGTCGGTGAGACGTGGGTGTACAGAATGTGGCAGGGGGAAAGGTGCCAGAGAGAATGAAAATAGACGGGATGAAAATAAATCGAGAATGGCGGTAATACGCGGCAGAAACAGAGAAATTCCAGCTTTCTGATACGATTCGGAGCCAGTCGAGCAACGGTATTGATAAAAATCATCCATTTCTCTGTTACCGCTGCTGCGAACGACAGCTTTCATTCTCACAATTAAACTTTTAAGTCTTTCAAGGCTTTGCGATGTCTAATGTCGAAGAAACATTCCTCATCTCGTAGTCTCAAAGTTAAACTGCCAGTCCAATCGAAGGACATTGACTAGCTCGAGTAGATCCATAGACATCTTCGAATCCGTCACACGTTCGGAACTCGATTGCTCTGCCTCGAACATTTTCCTACATTTCCCTAGCCAAGCGCACAAGGAGCAATCGCGTGCACGAATCAGCCTTATCTACCTGGACTCGAAGATTTCTATGGATCATACGTTTCGAGGATTCAGACTGATCGTTTTTCAGACGGAACGAGACTGCTAGCTGTTAGCAATCGCGCTTACCGAGCAACGTGGAATCGTCGATCACCGTTAGTTGAAAAGAATCCGAGTTCTCAAAGCTATCGGGATGACCGACTGTAATCCAAGTTCCCTGTATCGTTGTCCGTTGTTAAAGGAACCCGTTACGCTATTCGTCCGTGTTTTTAGATTGTTCTCCATCTATCACTGCCGAATACCATGTTCGTCGTCTCTCCTTTCTTTTCGCTTGATTTTTTAACCGAACCTGACAATGGCTTCCAAAACGAGGTTCGATCTGTCGTAACGCATTCACGATTCCCTGTCATCCAATTCTTCCTTTTTGTTTTCCATTCGAGCTAGAAAGAGAGACACGTCGCCAAGAACGCGTCACTCCGTCTACGACTAGTAACGAATTAATAGCAACCGCCATAGTAATTAACGATTAAGAGTTAACCGACCTCCGTATCATTCCGCGAAACCGAGAAAGCGAGATAGACAGACACGCATATGTTACACACATACACACACACACACAAAACAGGAACACACATTGGAGGTACCGCACCACGCGTCTACTGTGTACCATAGTACTTGTACCATATTTATATTTTATATGTACAAATTAGTGATGTAATTTCTTGTAATAAAGATCAATTTACAACGTGCAACGGAAGGAGCTCGTTGGGAGCCGTTTTCTTCTCCCGAATTCCCCTTCGGAATTTCAAGCCTCTGGCAAAAAGGAGACGCTGGATGCATCGCAGAAATTCCTCAGACAATTTATTAGGAAGCATTTTTAGGTTCAGGCGAATGTTAGTCCAGCGATATCCGAGACAGCAGTTTTAACATCTTGAAAATTTTATTTTATTTCGAGAAATCTTTCCTCTTTGAAAATTCTTTCTTACGTGGATGATGGATTTCTATGGAAATTCAAGCGCAACTCGCATATGAGTTAACCGAGGGACTTGGGAGCAAACTGGCTCGGAAACTGCGGCGAACAATGCCTGCAGATACGCGGAAACGAGTCGAATGGAGAAGAGTACATAGGTAAGGAAGAACGTGGGTGTAATTAGACGAGGAAAGAACGGAGCGTGAAGCGGACTAATTAGGCGGAAGAGGAACAAAGATGTTCGCGGATCTGAATCTCGAGAGGCTTCGTACGATTCCTATTAACACTAGTGTATCATCAACTCGTTCTCCCCAATGACTCAAGATTAAATTCTATCGCTTCGAGTACTTTGAGCACATCGTATGACGGAAGAATAGAATTGATTGTAAAGATTAATCAGTGGATTAAGATCGAACAGACCAATAGCACGGTGAATCCTTCGTTTCGATGTGGGCACCGGATGGAAATTAGAGTAACCTTGAATTCCAATTGCACCGGTTACCGATAGATCGCGATTACTGCCGCAATGAAATGTTGAAAAACGTCCGCGGGAAAATTGCCGCTCGTCTGGCTCGATCTTCGCGGCCTTGGCAATAGAATGGATCGAAAGTGCAATTGATTCGATTATGCCGAAGACTCATTTGCGTTACGCGCAACAGATAACAGATAACTCCGCGGAAATAAAAATAGACGCGGCGTAACGTTCGTTGCACAAGCGTGTAGATGAAAGCTGAAAGACACCGGGGAACGATGGGAAATGGAAAAATGCGAAAACGCGTGAAATAGTCTGGTGTACCCTCGCGAGGGATATGTGCGAGTTAAAATTGTAGGATGACAGGGTGGGGAGCAAAGAGTCGCGGCACGAAATTATCGGCTGTTACGGGAGAGAGCTGCGACGAGAGGAGACGAGACGAGACGAGACGAGTCGGCGTTTCGTGCGTTCGAAAGAAGAGCGGCCGAGAGGAGCAAAACGGGCAAAAGCGATTAGGGGGCGGCAAGAGAAGACGTGGTGGTAGCCGCGTCGATCGACAGTAGCGTGAAGTCAGTCCGAGAGAATGACTCGTCGCGCGCGTTTCAACGTCTCGTGGTTGGCCGTGGTGCTGGCCCTGATCGTGCCCTTCGCCGCGGCCCTTTCAAAGCATGATCTTTATCCGTACTCGACACTGGGATCCACGATCCTGCAGACGGATGCGAACGGATTGCTCCTGTCCGGGGAAGCGATCCTGAAAACTCCGATCGCGTTCTACGACAAGATCTACAACTCCATATTCGTGAGTAGAATTATACCTCCTATGAAAATATTTCATAAAAACATAACAAAACAAAATTATCATTTAAGACGGTCGCTGCATCGTGTGATATTTGTTAAATAAAAAATACAACATAGCCAGGTGCGGACACAAGGGTCGATCAATTCATGGAGCAGATATTTGACTTTCCAAACTCTATCGCATGTGTATAGACGAAGGAAAGTTTCGCGTCGAGGATAATTATAATTTATCGCAAGATAGAACGCGTGGAAATAACGTAATGCCGAACGCGGTTCTATTTTAAAGCGCGACGGAAAGCGACGCGATTCGATGGAAAAATTATTTTTATCCGCGCCGTCCACGAATTTCCCATCGGACAGCGTGGCCACTCGCATCCGGCACCGTTTTAATTTCGTTGCTGACAAAAATACAGGGCAAAACCGGGCGACGGGAACACGGCTGCTGGAAGAGGTGCGTTTCGGGGTTTGAACGTTACCGCCGCGTCTTGTAACCCTTCCAGCGCGAGCGCGAAACTGTGTAAACACCGTGCACGGGTGTCGCTGAACAGGGGATGTTCTTTGCCTGGTCGCGACGGGAAAATTGTTTATTTGAAGATTTAAAATTAAAACCAGTCGAAACTGTGCCCTCTCTTCATCGTTTGCTGGTAACGTAAACCGTTGCGTTTCGTGCTCCTTGCTTTTGAACCGCGATGAGATTGAAATAGCCGAGCTAGCCAACTAGGAGCACGTTGGCGTGGTAATTCGTTCGTTAATGCTTACATTGAACGAAGAAAAACCGGGAACATTCGGTCATCCCCTTAATTCGGCTCGTGTGGTCTAATCCGTCGTCATCTTCTGGCGTGACACGAATTCATTGTACGCGACGATGGCGGAGAACAGCCGGGGCAATCGCTTAATTGCGCTTGGGTCGTCGCACGAGCTGATTCTCGCGTACCGTCTCGCGGATACGCGTCCGGACGTGTACGCTGGCCCCTTCAATGAGCTCTACCGATCAGCAGAGGCCAGAAACACGCGATAACTCGCCGCGAATCGAGGAATGTTCTCTACGAAAAGCTCGAAAGAGGCAGAACGGGCGATTTCAGAGAAGCGAAAACGGCCACAAAACTCACAAGACGGAGAAGGTTCGAGGAAAAGTCAGGAGAGATAAGATTTCTCCGATTTATCAGAGGCGGGTTTTGAAATTTTTCGGAAAACGGTAGGCAAAGATTACCCGCGAAAAGGTATTGACTCATGGTAGGCAAACACGATCAGATTAGAATAGTCCTACCGTTTGATCCTGCGATGATCTCACTTTTCCATGAACCGATTCACAGCGACGAGTATATGCAGCGTGAATGAACGTTGATTGTGCGGCTGCTTCTTACCGCGTATCTGTAGGAATCTTCGTTCTAATTGGTCCTAGCCAGCCAAGGTGCATGATCTCATGACGGCGTCATGTTTTCGTCGTACAACGTGCAAAAACACAATTATGCCCCGTGACGGTAAAACGATTAGAAACGCTTGGATATCCATTGCGTTTCCACTATCGTTTAACGTTTCGCATTTTTCCCCTGTTCTTCTATTCATAAACTCGACCCCATGTTTACGAAACAGGGTTCAAGAGCTGGAGACTTTGTAGCAGATAAGTTGCTGCATGATTTCATTCCGTTGTAGAAACGTGCTCGAGCACGTGCATCGTTCGGGGCTCGTATAGTTTCATTCATGAACGCGGTCGACGATACGTTCACCGTGCCAAAAACGTCGATGGTTTATCGATGAGTCGCGTGCGTTTCGGCGCGTCGGTCGAATCGATGTTATCGGAAACGAGCGCAACGACTCGATAGGCCGGAAGAGAAGATAAAGCGAGTCAATGGCGGATAATCGCTCGGAAGTTTTCTTTCATGATTTTTCGTAACCCGAGTGTCGATAAAAAAGAAAATAATTTAGGCTTCATAAATTAATTACTCAAAATTATCTCTTCGCATGAAAAACAATAAAACGTATTAGTATCTGATTCCCAAATGGAAGTTTCCCGTAGCACGGCATCGCACGGTTAATTAAGCTCGGTCGAGCATCAGATAAATATTTAATTAGCAGTTACGCAAGGACGCGCGACTCGCGGCAGATGAGCGAGACAAACTCGTGGAAACAGCGCGAAAATTTCACAACAACAATGTATTACGCGTTGCTAATTAGCCAGATAAGCACATACGTAAGCGTGATCCGATTCATCGGATGGAAAGAAGAAGCCGCTGCAATTAGCTCGACGCGTAACCGTGTTGCTCGCTTGTTCGCGGAAACTGAGCCGCGTCGAGGAAGCGGATAACCTGTTGGTTCCGCCTGCGTCGTTTTCAGCTACGATGGCTATCTCGCTAAACGAACGATATCGGAAACTGGCCGTCGCATTAGCATCAGGATGGACGTTGATGGACGATTTTCTCTGTAAACGCGGACGATTAGCCTTCGCCTTTTCCCACATTAATTAACGGCTGATTTGTAGCGAGAGAAGAAACGGCTGTTGCGAAATTCCGCTCGAGATTCTTCGTGATCGTAGCTGCGACGTCATCGTCGACGGAGGTCAATTAGCAGTTAATTAAATTACCTACGTTCATAACGAGTCCTTCGCTAAATTTCAATCACCTGGCTATTCTTTAATCCAGCCTGATAACGAAATATTTCTGAAATATAGAAAACACTTAGCCAACCCTCTTATAGAAAGCAAGTAGCGTTTAATTAATGTTCAATCAACGTATTAGAAATAATGGAGCCGTAGCAGACCTACGCGCGTTTGCAACACGCAGCTCGGTGTCTTTCTCGGCTGGCACGCGATGGAAATGTTACGCTACCGGTCATTTTCACGAGGATGCGGTGAAATGTGTAACAAGCGTCGGATGTTTGCTATGCAAAACCTCGACCACTTGTTCGGCGAATTGATTGACACAGATAAGCGACACGATACACACGTATTTCGAGACGATCTACTTAGAAACTCAACCTACACGACAATCATCTCCATTTCGTCGTTTATAATGGACGATTCTCAGTCATCAAAATGATTGCGGACGATTACACGATTGCGTTAGCGCGTGCGGTCCGCCTTGTACACCTCGCGGCCAGAACGACGCGAGACGACGCCGGCAGCGTCGCAGTTATCGCGGCTGACGGTCGAGGAAAATTCAATGAGGAACGAGCGTGGCCCGCGAATCTCGTTATCCATGCCAAAGTGTACCGCGGAACGATCGAGTTTTCAAGTTTAAACGAGCACAAAGTTGGTATTTAACGCAGTGGCGTGAGCTCGTTGTTTGCCCGACTAATTGAAGCTCTCGTCGCTTCGTGGTTTGCCAGGCGACCGCAATCTCCTTTCGTTTCTAATTTCTTTTGGAAATTCAAAGAGAATCGAATTAACTTCGTCTCCCTTTTGTCGAAAAGTAGTTTTTCACGGCTTCAAATAGAATCGCTTAAGAGACTCGAGGCTGTGCATTTGATATTTCTTATGTTTCATATTTTAGGTACGTTGCAAAATAACTACCGGTGTTTCACGTGTTCGGGAATAAATCGGTCGCGTTAGGAAAAGAGGAATCGGCGCGGCGGGCAAAATGGATTCCACGTATTACTTCGAGCCAGTCCCTATCTATTCTCACCGTTTTCTCTCGCGTTCACGATTACCACGGGGATTACGTGTGTGCGTGTGTGTCATCGGCTCAACTGTGACCTACGACCCGTGCGATAGCCCCGACGGAGATAGCGCGAGAGTCCAACTATTTCCCCGCTCCTCTCGATACTCGCCACTGTCAAAACGTTTCGTCGAGCACGGAAACACACGATCGATCACCATTCGTACGATCTCTATCCTTCTTCCCCTCGAAATCGGTTGTACTTGTATCGACGTATCAGTGATCCCGGTTTGCCGGCGCCCTGCTAATTATCACTTGAAAAATCGTCTAATCGGAAACGGCTAATCTGCCCCGATTGCTATCGATCCGACGTGGATTGAAAGTAGAGAAGAACGCGTCGCTCGATCGGAATAATTACAGCTACTCTTATTTGCCCTCTTTTTCTTTCCTCTGTTACTTAGAAATTTACATCGTCTGGTGCGAAATTGACCGCAACGACGAGATCGCTGACACTTGATAAATGATTCGATGCCAATTTTCCACCGCGATCGGCTGATGCGAAATTGTACTTCATAATAGACACCTAGGGGACGACGAGGAGACGAATCCAACGGCGAACTGGCAGAGTCACAAAGAGGATCATTACTACTTTGTCGGTCTAATTCGTGTCAATTCTCGTGACCCGGTAGCTCGTTGAACGATACGCGCGACTCGGGTGTTAAATTCGACGCGTCGCTCGTGGTATTAACATCACGTGAAAACAATACCAGCGAGGAACAATCAGCCTGAAGTTCGGCCGACATTAGCCGCTTTGAAACGGGATCGTGGGATCGACGGAAACCAGGCCGGAATTCAGTCGTCGCGTCGACTTGTAACATCCAGTTCCATTCCTCGTGTAGATCATGGTTCAAATCTGACAAACTATGAAATGAAATGGAATCTCTTCGTTTTCGATCAAGCTATAGAATAATTTTTATTCCGAACTGGTTAAATTCACCCTCGATATCGAATAACTTTCATCAACGTTATTTCACTCCAACGATTCATTTCCTTCGCTGTTTGCGATCCTTGCTCGAAGATTTCATTTTCAAGCATCCTCATAATCAAGGCTACGAACGATTCGTTAAAGAACTCTCGAAGAACGCGAAAGTGGATCCTACAAAGTCTTCGTTAACGCATCTTCAATTCCCTTTTCCAGTTCATCAAAAATATCAGGTTAAGTCTAGACAGCGGCGAGAATAATATGTTTCGTTGAAGTTTTAATCTTATTCCCCTAATTAACGAGGACGAAGTACGTTTCTTAGTAACCAAGGGGACAGATGTTCCCGTCACAAATATGGAGCAACGCGGTCGCCTTTCAGTTTAGCCAATTGACAAAACGACCGCGCGTCTGCTCGCGAGTTCAAGTTGTCTCGGGTTCGAGCTCTTTCTTCGGCTTGCGCCAACAACCGGGTGAATGACTCCTCGAGATGTACACAACAGCCCGCGAGACGTTTCTGTCGCGGCATGTGTTCGCGATTTACCTGTTGACTTACCTTTGCGCACGAAAGGGTTGCTCGAAAGTTTCAAGTTGAATTTAAACAAAGATTCGAGGAAACTTAAATTACAAGAGAATGCATATATGCAAATTTCTGCCCTGAAGCTGAATCGCAAAAGCTGGTAAAATTTCGAAGATCCTCCAGCTAGAGGGGAGTGGAATTTAGATAAAGAGGGTCACAGAAACTTTATCTCTGGATTACAACGAACGAAGTTCTTAAGGACCGGTATTCTCCGTTCTCGTTCAAGTAACGAGGCTTTTAATTACAACGAGCCAGTCGAATTTTCTTCGAGCCTTTCTTTCCCTACTTCGTTTAATTTTGATGGGATCCTTACCTGGTTTCAGGTGAACGGAAATGGCGTACTGTCTTTCGCCAGGGCAATGCAGAGGTTTTTTAACATCCCTTTCCCGCTCGACGATCCGGTGATCGCGCCTCTCTACACCCACGTAGACACCAGAACATCCGGAAGGGTGTACTACGGCGAAACGGATGCGCCGGAAGTGCTCGCCAGGGCAGGTGCGATGATCCGTACCGCCTTCACGGACGCCGTTGATTTTGTGCCGACTCACGTGTTCCTCGCCACTTGGGTGGATGTGGGATACTATAATGGAAAAAGCGACAAGGTTAGACGAAGTTGAATAAAATTTTTCTATAGATAATCCTTCGTTTCTGACAATCTAAGGTTTTCTCTTAGGTGAACACGTATCAGGTAGCCATCTCTTCAAATGGCACGCATTCCTATGCCGAGCTGTTGTACCCGGAAAACGGTATACAATGGATTCAAGGTGAATCGCACCCTAGCGGTCTACCTGACGCGAAGGCTCAAGCAGGATTAATGAGCGAAGGAAGAATGTACACGTTGAAGGGTTCCGGGACGGATCAGATTCAGAATGTCGACAAGTGAGTCACGGAACGAGCGTTTACGAGCGATTAATCTTGTCTGCGAGCAACTTGCGCAACGACATCGTAACTTGTATTGTCTTCCAGGTGGTCGAACGTGAACAGACCGGGACAGTGGTTGTTCTACATCGGGCCAACCAGCGACGATGAGGATGTCAGGATTCCCGACAATATCGAAGGTAAAATTCTGAACAGCCGGGTTGTTAATGCATTTCAATCGATATTTAATTATTAATCGTACGATATTTTTGATTATTAATCAGACACCAGTACAACGAATCAGGTAGCCGATTGCAGAACAGGAGCGACGAGTTGTCACAGCAAAGCGACATGCGTGGACTACGAAGCTGGAGGTTTCTGTTGCCACTGCAAGCAAGGATATTTCGGCAACGGCAAATCTTGTCAACCGAACGGTAAGTCGAAATCATAAAAGGGCTGTGCCTCCCTTTGATCCAGCCACGGTTCGTAAAAATTCACTCTGAAACGAACCGTTTCGATCGTTTCTTTTTCCTGGTGTCGCGAAACAGACACCAGCTATCCGTCTGTATTTTCTCTGATCTATGAATAGATCAGAAGAAGCTTCTGCTCCTTCGACGGCATCGTAAAACTCGACCTCGTTCTGCTTAAACACGCGTTAAAATGTTTGTTAACGAGAATAGAAGGTACAGGGGGCTGTAAAAATTCGTAGATGTTCCACTTCGAGTGAACGGACGCGTTTCGGGGACCATCAACGACGTGGAATTTCCGGCAAGGGATCTTCAGTGCTACGTTCAAACGAAAGATGGAAGAACGTACACGGCTCTGTCGAGGGTACCCGAGGAAATTGGGGCGAGTTTCCAGCTACTTGGTAACCTTGGTGGAGTGATTGCTTGGTTGTTCGCGAAGCCAATTAGCGAGACGAAAAATGGATACGAGCTGACAGGTATTCTTCGCTAATTCTTGGTACAACCTCGACGAAACTTGATCGAATTCAATTTCCATTCGTAATTCGAGCAAACAATTGATACAGGGGGCTTGTTCAACCACACGGCGGAGTTGACGTTCAGCTCGACTGGCGACAAAGTGACGATACGAAGCAATTACCTTGGCCTGGACGTCTTTGGACAACTGAAGATGGAGGCGGAGATCAAAGGTACTTTGCCTCGGCTGACGAAGGACACCAAGGTCGATTATGGGGACTACGACGAACTTTATACGAGAGCCCAGCCCGGTGTAATCCGTGCACAGAGCGAGAGAAGTTGCAAACTGAACGACGCGGGCGAAGAAAGGGATCTAAGTTTCACGCAAGACCAGACGATGCTCTACAACGAGTGTCCTTACATCACCGTTGATCCTGAAGACGACACAATCCGATTGAAGTTCTTCAGAGGTGTCACTACTTACGAAGCTACCGAAGGAATTGTGCGTTTTGCGGTCAACTCGAAGGTAGCACCCTTGGAAGAAGAAGATCCTTGCATTCAAGGGAGGGAGACTTGCAGCGAGCACAGCTCTTGCGTTGTCGATGGAGATAGTTTCAAGTGTGTCTGTAATCCTGGGTAAGAGCCTTTTTCGTCATGGTACACCCTGTATCGTACATTCCCTCGAATTTCATCTTGACGGTTTATCGTTATCGAAACAGATATCAGTATCTATACGAAGAAAACGGAAGTGCAGTCTGCGTGGACGTGAACGAGTGCTCCGCTGGCAACCACATGTGCTCTCCGGATGCACAGTGCATCAATCAGGAAGGAAGTCACACGTGTCAGTGCCGACCTGGTTTCTCTGGTGATGGTCGAATTTGCGAGAGTAAGTTAGAACCAGCAGTTATCGTACTTTGGTAACCGTTTCCCAGGAAATCGATACAAGGAACTCTGCTTTACGCACTGCCAGTAACTCGTGTGTACCTTCTGTTGAAAATATAGGGCTACCCTCCTGCGAGGACATGCGTTGTGGAAATTACGAGCAATGCGTGATGAACGAAGGGGAGCTCAGCTGCGTTTGCCAAGAAGGCTTCGAAGACACCGAGGAAGGATGCCTCCCTGTGCAACGGGGTGAGAAAAATAATCGATATGAGGAATCGATCGATCAGGGAAGTTTGAACTGATGGTTATCCATGGATTTCTTGCAGGTTCCTGCGACGTCGAGGATAACTGCTCGCCCAATGCTTTCTGCAATTTCGACGCTGATAAGCAGAAGCACGTCTGTGTCTGTTTACCGGAATTTGTTGGTAAGATACGAAAATTAAACAATTTCCCGAAAGTTCAATAATTTCATTGAACGTTCCTGAAAAACTGAGCCAACAGCTTAGCTGGACTAGGGGAATTAAACTTCTACTTAGACGTAGCACTTAACGTCGTTATAGGCGACCAATAAGTAACAAGTTTCGTAGTGCTCTACTACGTTTCCCTGTTACTCACGAAAGTTTCAAAGCGACCTCCTATGGAACACAAATTGCATTGCAACGAATCGGAGTGATCGATGCCGAGAGAATTCGTGGAACTAGGAAATTCCATGTTTTTGCGTGATCTTTCCGAATGAATCTCGTGATCAGTTTTCGTTTCAATGATCACAATCGATTCCAGGGGATGGTTACACGTGCAATCCGGACGGGGAATTAACCACAACGGACGAACCACCGAAACCGCAATGTGTGGGGGAGATGTGTTGGTGCCCGAGGGGCTGGGATTACAGAAATGAGGAATGCATGCGAAAGGAAGAAGAGACCAGGACCGCTGACTACGACCGGGACTGTGAGTACCAGAAACCAGACGTTCGACTTTTGATTTATTCAGCGAGTTCGACAATTTCTTTCGCCAAATCTTCTTTAAAGGCCTTAAGAACCTTAACTCGCACCAGAAAAAGATTTTTTAAAAGGTCCCGATTTGAAGCCTTAAATTAATCATGAACTTCGTTCCGTCCTCTTTCTTGGGTGAAAAGTTCAATCACTGCCGTCAAAGTGAAAATAATTAATCTTTCAAATGGGATAAAAATTGTTTAACTCTTGAAAAGATAAATATTATTAATTCATTAAAGGCATTTAACCGGTTGTACTTTGATACTGTTTTGAAAATCTCTAAGAGATCGATAGGAATGAAGACAATTGATATCGATATATAAAATATGATGCATGACTAATAGCACGTGGAACATGTATCGTTTATGTTTGAATATCATTAACTATGAAACGATTACGATTATCTCGCGTGAATTGCGATGATCACTAACAGCTAGCAACGAACGGTTTGCATCGTGCGTTCTAGTATCAGCTCGGCCAATCCCGGAATGCTACGAAGACTACTGCATATGCCCCTGGGGATTCGATTACAACCATTCCGAAGAGATTTGCACGCCTCGACCAGGATACAACCACGAAACGATGGGTCCATCAGGAGATCACTGTACGGAAAGCTCGCATCGCTTATGCTAATTTTGCTAGATTAACAATACGTATACAGCAAACGCTATGCTTCACACGATCATTAGTTTAATTACACTTAATCGATTCACACGTTTAATTACACTTAAATTTGATTCATCAAATATTTTCAATCAAATCAAATATCACGTGCAACCTGATTGGCATTGTAATCGCGCACGCTTTTGTCTAGTATCGTGCAACGTGGTGAACAGGTGTCATCCCTACGCCCAATGTGTCTACGTAATGAGCACCACCGACTACGAGTGCCGTTGCAACCCAGGTTACGAGGGTGATGGTATGGAGTGTATCAGAGCAGGTACGTCACAGTGCATCTTGTTCTTCCGTTCTTTTTTTTTTCGACTATCATATCCTGTCATCTATATACGCGTACGAGGAGTACCAAATAGCGTGATTGTTGCTCGATGACGAGTCAATGAAAACTGTTGTTCTGGCACAGAGGTGTCCTGTTTGGACGTGGACATCTGCGACCCGAACGCCTCCTGCCAAATCGAGGGATCCTCGGGCAAGTGCGTGTGCAACCCTGGATTCGAAGGAGACGGAACCACTTGCAGCCCCATCGGTCATATCATCTTTGCTATCCTATTTTTTTATTTCAATTTTTTATTGCACAGCTTTTAGACAAAATATTATAGGGAGAATATTCTAGATATTCTATTCGATTTGAATGATATTCATGGCATCTTGAATTTCTTAAACGGTCAACGAATATTCTCTCCATACAAGCTTTAAACACCACTGCCTGCGCCTACAGTATCATTCTGTCCGCTTTGATTCTATATCCGCGTACGAGCATGCCGTGACACGATGCAGCTGCATCGAAGAACTACCCTAAATGTGAAACCCCTCAATTCATTTGCGAGAATCTCGGTGTAACAATGATCCTTTGTAAACGGTGCAGACGAATGCAGCGGGAACACGGATTGCTCGGAGAACGAACGATGCTTGTACAATGCGGCCAGTTCGCGGTACGAGTGCACCTGCAATTCCGGCTTCAGCATGGTCGACGGACGTTGCGTGGTGTCCGATTGCTCGACGAATCCGTCACAGTGCCACGTGAACGCGCATTGCGTATCGGCCGGTGACGGAGGCTACAAGTGTGTTTGCAACGAGGGATACAACGGCGATGGTATCCAGCAGTGCTTGGAGGACCACATCGGTTGCAACGTGTTGAATAATTGCGGCAGAAACGCGGTCTGCGGATACAATCAGACGTCCGCGAATTTCGCGTGCATCTGTCAGCCGGTATGGATTATTATTGAACACCTCGGGTTTATATTCGAATTATGAGCTTCTGGTTTTCGTACGGGGCAACAGGATTATTGGTAAACCCGATAACAGTTTATGTATTTGTTTGAAACGCGATAGAGAAATGGTAATGACGCGTCTGGTAAATGTCACTGGGAGTAGAGTAGGACTCATAATGGTCGGACGGCGTAACAGGGGAAGTTTAAATAACGAAATATTCGCATGCAACAGATGTCGAGCAACGACGGATCATCAGAGAAACGTAACGACAAGCAATTCTACTTTCAGGGCTATTACGGTGACGGATTCACGTGTTTGCCTCAGTTGTCCTGTAGACACGACTCGGCCCTTTGCTCGCCGGATGCGACCTGCGTGGCAGCTGGCAGCAATCAATTCGCTTGCGTATGCAACGAAGGTTACACCGGAGATGGGAGCAACTGTAAACCTCGACCGAAACACGAAGCAAACTTCCTGTTGGTGAACCAAGGAATGGCCACTCTGAGGATACCATTCGGTGCGATGCAGGAGAATCCTGGAAGTCCGATCTACATAGCGTACACGCAAATGGCGATCGCGATCGACATCGATTGTATCAACGGAAAGGCTTATTCGAGCGACATCACAGGTAATCGATAGATCCAAGGTAGAAACTTACAATCTCGAAATCGTGACGCAATTTTCTTGCGAGATTGCATAGCTGCCAGTCTGGTGTGTCCGTCTAGACGAGATTTATACTTCCAGGCAATCGAATAATCGAGCTAACTTACAATGGATCTATGGCGGACACGTTTCTACCGAAAGTCAGCAGCCCCGAGGGACTGGCGGTCGATTGGGTCTCGAGAAATATTTTCTGGACCGATTCCGGCAAGACGACTGTCGAGGTAGCCAATCTCGAAACGAAGAAACGTAAGGTCCTCGTTTCCGATGGACTGGTCAACCCTAGAGGAATAGCCGTACACCCGTACCGTGGGTGAGTGCCTTTTCAATGGATTCCAACGATCTCTCCGTGGATATTAAAAACCAAGGAAAAATTGAATGAAACGTGGAACGAAAATTTCGTTGTTTCAGCAAGATATTCTGGTCCGACTGGAACCGCGCGTCACCGAAATTAGAATGGGCCAACGAGGACGGTACCGGTCGTGCAATCTTCCTTCAAGGAGATTACGTGAAATTACCGAATTCATTGAGTATCGATTGGGCGACGGATGAGCTGTGCTGGGCAGATGCCGGAACGTTTACGATAAGTAAATACAAATCTTCAATGAAATTTTTCTTGCCAATCGACGCGCCATTCGTAATTCGATAATTTCGCCTACTTTTCCCTTTCCGTTAATCGTTTTAGGCTGCATGGAGATCGACAGCAGGGATATTAACGTGGTCGCCAACGAGCTGACATATCCGTTCGGTCTCGCGATCTCTCACCAGAATTACTATTGGACCGACTGGAAGACGTAAGAATTCATTTTCAGAATAAAAATATAAAGCGTATTAAGTCTAGTATGCGAGTCTTAGACGAGTCGATCAATTCTGAAGAAGCTTAGCCGGAAAAATGGCACGCACGCGAACACGAAGATATTTAAATCATCTTTTATTTACCGTCCCAGGCACAAGATCGAAGTCGCCATGAAGAGCAGCGGGGACAGGAAGCCGGCCATATCGGTTCCACCGGGAGGAAGCGGTAAATTATATGGAATAGTCGTCGTTCCTGAGTCATGCCCGCGAGGTAAATCAAGTTTTACGTCAGCGTACGTTGTGTCCACCGTAAAATTGATCACCCCTTTAAAAGTACATAAAAGCGAGAGGAACATCGTAATTTGGTGTAACCTCGTATCGATGGCAGTTGGATTAATCGTTCCGTATTCGTAAATTGAACGTCGCCACTTGAGCTAACAAACTATGTATCGAAAATTAAGGACGTCGATGAATATGTCCTTCTTAACTCTTCAGGGTAAATGACTATGGATCTGTTTTATTTGTCTGTTGCCAGTGACCAACGTGTGTCAATACGAGAACGGAAGGTGTAACAAGGATCAACTGTGTCTACCGGATGGCCAAGGTGGCAGGACATGCGTGTGCGCGGACGATGCGACAGGACCTTGCACCGACACTCATTAGTCGTAGTTCGGTCGTCGTCAGGATTAAGGGGGAAATGACGAGACGGGTTTCGTGCTCGTGTCGATCGCGTGTAAATTATAATACTACTCTTTGTATAATTAGTTTATCGTCTACCGTTTTACGAGTAACACACCTTTTGTATCTAATACAAGGGCCGTGGCGTGAGAAGCTGGCTGTATTGTACCGCGGTCCCTTGACGCGTTATTTAATAAAAACTTAAGAAACAATATTTAATCATTCCCTTTTAATTAAAACTTTCGACGGTATGAAATTGTTCTCGTAAAGTGGCGGCATCCATGGACGTTAAGAGAAGCCTGTTCAAACCAACGAACGATCTCAATAAAGACATCGAGGAAGAAGAAGCAGAGCTTAATTTTCCGAACGATTAAAGGCATTAAACTGACAGTTTGTCAGCGTTGTTCATAAGGTAACGATAACGAAGTCAAAGGTTCAGCCTTACGTTGTTTGGTTCCGCGAGGAAATAAATTTTCTCCAAGAAAGGAGCTACAAAACAGCAGCCAATTACTGTGTTCATTACTGCGGTAACTGCCGCCCATTTCATTTTTCCCTCGTTCTATTACGTTAATAAGCAACTACTTAGATGTCTAATAAGAAAAACAGGGCAGAGAGACGGAGGTATAAAAATACAATTCCTCCTTGCTTACGATCAATCATCTTTTTTTTCACGACGATGATTAAAGAAGAAAGCGGTGGAAGACGAACGAGGTCGCGGTTGGACGATATTATCCGTGTCGAATCGCAAACGATTCTATCGGCGAAACGATCGACTTTTCTTAATGGCGTATGCTTTTGAACGCGTTGCATTTAATTGGTTGACCGCAAGGATCGACGAGAAGAGAGGAAGAAAACGGCGAAGAGCATTAAACTTTCGTTGCTGGTCATAGTGGTAAGAATCTAGAGGTGTCTCCAAGGAGTTGTTTTGCAATCAGGCCAGCAGGGTTAACGGTGAAATTCAACGATGAAAGGAAAAGAACGAGAAAAGTGTCGTTCCAACGTCTCCGCGAGAAATTACACGGCTTTTTCGTCGATTGACTCCGGACTCGAGCCGAGATAAAGACGCTCGACCTCCCTTTCTTCTACTTTCGTTGCGACTTTTCCGACGTTAATATCGTCGACATTCGTTGCGCGACTCAAATATTTGACGGGGGTAACAAACAAGTCGGCGAACGAAGTTATTTGTAAGACAAACATCGCGATCGGAGGCAATATCGAAAAACGATGGATATCGTTCTCCCATGAATATCGATGCGAACTTGACTTCGAGTCAAGAAAGTTTGTCATAATGCGTTTATAAGTGCCGTAAGAAAAAAAAGAAAATCGCGTTACACAGTCAACCAGAACGAAGTCTGATGTTCGCCGGTAAAAGCTACTACTTGCTATCCTCTAATCCTGTAACGAAGTACAGATAATCCGGAGTCGAAAGGGAATTTACACTCGTCTAGGGATTTACCCTGAACAGTCTTCTCTGCTTTAATGTTTGCACTGAATAAGAAACTCAACATCCTCCGTTAAACCTCATCAAATATAGCTTGCTAAAAGCTAGCAGATTCAACCCGCACGCTTTCTTGTAACAGTAATGAGACTAAATGTTAGAAATTTAAATTGACTGCGGTAGATAGAAAGGGTCGAACTGGTACTTTGTTTTCAATAACACTTCCGCGGTAGGAAGTTTCCAAGATGCCATGAAATTATCAAGAATCTTGCAGCTTCGCTTCATCTTTATTACATTTTAACAAGAAGGATGATGAACTTGGAGCGACAAACTACTCTCGATTTCACCTCAAGCTCCGACCGTCTTTAGTTTCCAAGCAACTCGGAGGTTCTCGAACCAGGATTCGAGAATTCATTCGATGCGATGAAATTAAAAAAAAGAGAGAAACGAAGGAAAAAAAGGCTGACGAGGAAGAGCGCGGTGGTAGCGTTAACCCCGACCGGAAAAGTCGACGGTTGCCCAGCAAAAGGGCACGGTAGAACCGGCTGATCGAGCACCCGTCACTGGCAGACGTCTAACCGACGTTTTCCAATTCGCACGGCCATTCACCAACCTCCAATCGACAAAAGCGTCGGCTCTTTTGCAAATTGCAAATTGCCTGTACGAACGCGTACGCCGTTTGTTCCTCCCTCGGAAAAACGCATCGCTCGAGCCGCCACCGCAGCGGCAATACTTTTCTTCAATTTCCTCGAGACTTCCATTACAAACGCACTTTGATCTTCCGCGAATACGGTACCTTCTACATGAACACGGTGCTTCCTGAATAGAGAAAGCTCGTTCAATACAAACCTTACCGCGTTGCAAATTACAGTCGACTGATTTCTTCTAAAATCTTCATTGCTTTATCAGAATAATTTTCATGTCAAATATCAATTAGATATTTCATGTAACTTCCAACGTACAATAGCCATTTGAATCTAATTGCTTTCCATTTCGTGCAATTTCGGATATTGCACCGTATTCGCCAAAGTCTTTGTTATCTTGCCCGCCTACGATTTACGTTTTTCCCGCGCTCGCGGTCAGCAGGGTCGAAAGGACACCGAAAGGCGAACCGCAACACGAACGCAAACAAGATTACGTCGCTATCTGTGCGAGTCCCGCGCCGCTGAAAAATAAGAAGCAGACCCAGGCGTTAGCCCGACCACCGACAACAATTACGCGACAATTATCGGACAATGCAATTACGAAGCACGCCGGTAACCGCAAATTTCCACGAAACCGTCCGCGACCCCCGGTGTCCGGCATGGGGTGAGAAAACACAGAGGGGGTTGGAGAACGAGTACGAAGGGTCATGCCGGACACCAAAGAAACGAGGAGTTAAGACTGGTGCACATTTAAGTCTCACTGGGATGCAACGCGATATATTGCAAGAATGTTGTAATATACACTACAACGCGTCGTACAGGTTGCATGGATAAATATAATAAAAGTTTGTCCGCCGGTGATATCGTTGACACGGATCACTTCTTTCTGACGCGCGGAATTCTACATTACATTACGTTGCGTTAATATGCGCGAACCCTTAAACAAAAAGAAGCGAAACAGAGCGGACCGTCTCGCGAGAACTCGCGCGTAACTCGCAAACGCCGACGCGTCTGCTCCGCGTGTTCTCGGGGAGTAGGGTAGCAGGGTAGAAGGGGTAAACGAAGAAGAGTCTCGCGCTAGTCAGTCGGCGGTGAGACTCCGCGTGCGATACCTCGTTGCAGAGGTACTTTTCCACCCCCTAGAAACGGGCCGCGCGATTTTTTTCATCGTCCCGTAATCGCGCCACGTGCCTGAACTCCATTCGCGAAAGAACAAGCAGAGTGATCCGGCGTGAAAAATTTTTTCTACCAGTGCGAACACATTTAGTGAACCAGTGCAAACTCATCGATAGTCGATCGTTATTTTTCAGGGAGGCATTGTCGCTGGTTGATCTCGTGTTTCCAGGGTAAAATTCCTATTTTCCCGTGATGCTCGAAGCGCGATGTTAGGCCTTTTCGTTACAGTTCGGTGCAGAGACCGCGGATGCACGACCGCGACGAAAATATCCTCGAAAAATCTCGGCAACCGGCCAAGCGGCCTCGAGAGATCGCTATAGTTCGAGGGACAGCTTTGATAAGATAATTTAAAGGGGTCTTCGCGATTTCAATCGTTCGCCCCGAGCCGAGCCGAGGTCCTTTCTCCATGCTGGAATCCGCTTAGCGAAGCTTCCTCTTCTTCGGGAATCCGTAGCCTTTTTTTACCTTTTCTTGATGCACTCGCGTTGGAAGCATGCTTGTGAAAAGCTTTTAACTATATCGTGTTTTACGAAAACTGACATTTTCATTAAGGGGTCGAGGGTATTTCCTGCCTCGTTTTCTGTTCCTTTTCCAGCGACAAGATTTAGGGGACGTTGATAAAGAAACGATACGATCGATAAAGAGACTTGCTTACTGCCTCGTGAAAGATAATAAAAAGAGTTACTATCGTACGTGAATTAAAACTACCTCTTCTCTTTTCCGAATCCGAAATTTTTTAAAATTTAAAATCGCGGAGGGGTCGTCAGAAAGAGATCAGACGGATAGAGGATAGACAGCTTTTTCGAAGTGGTCGTTCATGTGACTATGCATATTCAACCCTTGAAGAGAAAAACTAGTGAATAAAAAGTTTATAAACAGCGCAAAGCAACGTGACGATTTTTGCTGCGTCCCGTACCATCTCCTTTTTTCGCCGTGTGTACACGTCAAGAGTCAAGAGAGCATTTCCGTTCCGCCAGTGAGTAAAAACTAACAGCAGGGGTAAAAATTTTGCACAAAATGAGCGCGTATGTCGGGGAAAAGTACAGGGCTTCGTTTAAAAATCTTTGCAAATTATTTGTACCGGCCACTTTGCCACGAACCTTATGAACTTTCCACGTGAAAACTGGCAAGGATTTACAAAATTCACGTGTCTCGTGGAAAAGTCAGCAACCGAATCGTCACGTATCGCGCGTATTTCAAAATCATTTCAAGTCACAGTGGGGACACAATAATCCCTGAAGAAGACCAGGCTTTATCGGTTTTCAATTCGCTCGCCGCTCTGACATTTTCCTTCCCGCTACGAGGAATATTCGATCAATGATAGTAGTAATACGCTTCGATCCCTTTCGATTGCTCCATAAAATACACGGACCCCAGTGTCCACGTATCGGTCCATGTTTTGTTTACGCGCTTTTATCCACCTCCAACACAATTCTGTCAACCTCTGTCGCGCTACTAAATCACTCTTCCTATTCAGTCTATCCTCCGTCCGTTCCCGTATAGTTTGCCAGCTCCAAAGTATTTGCTACGGGTCAATGTAACTTGCGAATCAAAAGGTAACATTCAAATTGCTATCGCTTTCATTCGGTTTCGAAAATAAAACACAACGTCCGTACGTATGAAACCGTACAACCTATTAATCTGCTCGCTTTTTCATCGAAAAGTCAGAGTACAATTTCGCGTGACAACAAATTGCACGACACGTAATGTCACGGCGCTAAATTCGTTACGAAATTAAATTATTTTAATTTCTCGTGACATGCATAGACTAGTGTCACGCACTGTGCGCGTTGAAAACTGGATCGTTACATTCTACCTTGATCGCTATTGAACTCCACGTTTGAATTTTGTTCAAATCGAAGCATTCATAGCCTCCGTGAAAAACATACAGGGCTTCAAGTGCTCACTTTGCCAGTTTTAACATAAAAAAAAAAAAGTTTCAAATTTCCATTGATTTTTACAATTGCAATCTGAAAAAATATTTTATCTCTGCAACTATGGAATATAAAACCCTCGGTTATTTTCATTTCAATCATACTGCATTGTATTTTTAAATTAATTTATTTCTTTTTTAAATATGAAACTGCGTGAAAATATGACAGCAAAAGCCATGGCTTTTAGTATCCCGTGAAAATGTATCTACCCCTAAAAGAAATAAATAAAAATGAGTGTGTTCGTTTCGATACATTATCTTTTCAATAGTAAGGGTGTCCCAAGGCCCCGATAAGAGGAATCGTGAAGATAGTGGATAAGCTGGAAGATCAAGATCCCAGGCTCGATTCCCGGCATCCCAGTCCTTATTTTTCACCGATTCCCATGATACACATATAACGATCTCTCGATAAGTACACCGTTGCCTGGTCAGTCGGCTGACAAGTTAACTCGTCCTACCAAATTAACCCTGAAGAAAGTCTCTAACAACCCCACAATTTTCCACGATTAAACACGTGAAATCTATAAACAAACGTAAACTCGCCTTAAAGTAAATATTAATTTAACAAATGAAAATACTGAGAGTTCAGACAGCATAGAACTACCGCGAAATCCTAGCGAATGCAAATATTTAACGAAACGTACCACCAGCGGAATCGCCAGGGCAACGATGCGATTCGTTATTGAGGATTTCGCGGAAGGCCTAGCATCCCCGACACGCAAATCCTCGCGATCGAAGCTGTTCGATTTGCACGCTGATTCCGCGAAACCATGTTTCAGGCAGGAAGATCGATGAAATCCCGATGCGAGCACCGCCGTTGGAAGGAGAGATAGTGTTTCGCGAGTGATCCAGTGAGGCAGACCGAGAAGATCGAAAGGGAATCGTGGTACACGCGTTACGAGACGCGAAAAAACGCGCGACAGTGTTACAGACGTTTGTATATATGTACATATATGCCTGTGTGTGCGCGTGTGTGGTTAAGCGAGGAGAGCGTCAAGGGAGGAGATACGAATCCGCGGAAGCTGGGAGGAACGTTAAATGAATGTTGTTGCAAGGAGCGGCTGTGATCGTGAGAGTAGAATCGGTGCACGGCAGGATCGGCCGATTTCAATTCATAAATGTGCCAGAGACGGAGCCCACAATGGTGGCTCGGCTCCCGCAACAAGTTCTACTGCTGCTCGTACTCGGTGAGTCAGAAATATTGCTATCTCTCTAGAGTCAAAATTAAGGGTTCGATCGATAGGATACTGATTCCACAGGGTGAGATATGAAAAACTCCCAGTGGAAGAAACGCGGGTCTGATCGAACAGAAACACACTGTTCAGATCTCGTACCGTATGTTTAGCCTGGATATTCTTCTTCAATCGTTGTCCGAATGCAAGTTCAAATCCTTCCTTCTTCAAGGTCCTCGGGAATGTACAGCTACCTGTTACGCACAGAGGCAGTGGAAAAAGTGGGTTAAAACCGAAGGACTTTCCGTTTCTTGCCCTGAAGATTACCAACTTCTTTCCTTGGATTCAATTTGATCTGTGATATGTAAAACGAGATGAAAGTTTCAGAATTTTCAGTAGTTTAAAGAGAGATATCTAACTTCCAGTTCTTGTTCAGCAATAACTTTGGGTGGACTTATGGTATTACCATGATTTACTATCTTTCAAAGTGTGTCTTTCTACTTTTGATAACAAGCACGAGTTTATTCGATAGTCAGAAAATTTCGCAAGACAATATAGTTACTTCTGTAATGATATGTTAGAAATAGAATCGTCAAATCGCGATAGGGAAAGGGAACAGTGGACATTGCTACCACTAATTGCTTGCCGCGATTAGTCGCCTAACGCTACCCTGTTACGTTCATGCGAACAGTTAACTAGGTAAATTAGATCCAAATAAACAGCGATCTACCATAACTCGAGAATTTAGTTCTCCGTACAAGGGTTGGCCGAACAGTAATCTGCACACCAGCTGCAAACATAATTCTAAACCTAAACGACAATCAAGTAGACCACTGGTAAAACAATTTCTCTCTCCACAGATAAACTCGCACAATACAACACTAAATTAGACTGCTATTAGAAATCATGAATAATACCTTGTTATAACGAGGGTCCGTAACAAATGTGAAAGATCAATCGTTTCGATTGCTCCTTTTTTCGTGTCGTGAAAAGATGAACTGGGACCCAATGAACGAACAGGGTCGTTCGCCAAGAAGACAGATGGATTGGCAAAGTTTTAATTGACTAATCTGTCGACGATGGATAATCAGAATTTCAATCGGGAAGTTTGTCAAATCGAGTTAATCGCCCGCCACCCCAGCGAATCGTGTCTTTGACAAGACTTCGTCCATTTCAGTCACTATCAAACGTGGCACATGCGCTTCGACAAAAATCACTGCCAATCGATTTCTCTGTCGATAGAGTGTCTCGTCAAACGGCGAGCATAATCTAGACGTTTCGCACGATCAATTACATTGTCGTTTGGTACAATTGCGCTTTCAGCCGAGAACGGTGTCTAGGACAGTTTGCATTGTTCTCGTCGAAGCATAGTGTAAACTGCCGCAAGCTTTCGAGAACCGATGAAGTACCCCTTTCCCACGAGGACCACGGTGTTTGTGTTGTTTTTAGCTCTCGCAGAACCGTGATTCAAAACAAATGTTAATAACACTTTGATATCGCCCGTTCGTAACTTCCTATTTTAAAACGAAAATTATTAAATTTTGTATATTATGTTAACGTGCGAAGGAAAAATGAGAATATAGGGTAGAATGTTTGTTGTATCAAGCTTAGCTCTCGCGAAAATTCAGCTTAAGAATTCAGAAAGAACAGGGCGGAAAGTGAAGTTTAATTAAGCAGCTTCATTCGGGTCAAAGCGAAATGAATAAAGTTTCGTTAAAGAAGATCAGAAGAGGACATGTGGAGAAAAGTTTCTTAAACATAAACACGAGATCAGAAGTTGACTGCACCTGATCCCTCAGATCTACGTAAAGGCCGCCGTAACGGGGCGCGGTAATTGCGAAATTATACAACGGGAATCATGAAAAGCCTCGGTATAGAATTTTATGGCAGGGATATCTGCTCCCGGAGAATACACCAGTTTCGTGTTTCACGTTGTTTCAAACATTCTACTGTTTAGTCTGCTTGAGAACTGAAATAGATTTCCTGAATCTCTGGAATCATATTGTTTTGTAAATTTATCGTTGCCTTTATAGGTGATTCGGAAGGATATTATTGAAAATCAATTTTCTAAATTACTATCACTATTACTATCACTATCAGTATTACTAGTAATACCAAATTCTTGCTTTCGTATCGAGGAGCAGACGTCTCCAATGATGATTGGTCGGAAGGAAGAGACGATTCCCTGAAGGTCCCATTCGTCGAAAGAAATAGTGACTTTCGACGTCTATATCAAAGAACGTTCCATCCAAGTTGCATCAAAGAATCGAAACGAAACTATTTCTATGCCGTTTGGAGACAGTCTGCTCAAAGAGCGTAGCTGCCACTCCTCCTGTCTCTTCTCGCTTCCATGACGGCTCGCAATTGCCATTTTATCGTACGAATAACGATTGTCAGATCGATTCTCAGCCTGACATCCCGACAAGAGTCGATGCCCCTTTTCATCGGCAAACCTTATTGCGCGAACACTCAATCAGAGTTAATTAATGAGAATATTTTTATATTATTAAATCATATTAAATCTCTTGCATTTATAAATCTACCATTTAATATGGAATAACCATAGTACGTTCAACATTGGTAGCGTTCAAAAAATCATAGCATTAATAATCTACACAGTAAGTTGTATTTTGCATTCACCAAAAAAAAGTAGTTCACTGCAGTTGCACGAGATAATTAACAGACCGTATTTAGTAAGCCAACACGCACATCCCTGGGAAAATTCCCTCAAATATAATTCTATGTCCTTCCTCCATATAATTTTCGGATTTGTGAGATAAAATTCTTCAATTCTAACGTAAAAATGGTTATTTATACTAAAGTTCCTCTGAATTTTCTAAGCATATCTGATAACAAGAATATTATTGCCACACAAGAGCGTTCACGAAACGCCAAGGCTCTTTGACTCGCGCCGAAAACGAGCTGTCCACTTTATTATCGTCGCGTTGCGGTCGCAGTTTTCCTCGAGTCCTGAGGGAAACTGGTCAACAGAGACGCTTGTGCAAAGAGCAAGTTCAAAAACCGCTTCTGCGACGGACAAACTTGTTCGGCTTTGTAATAAAACAGCGCCGTTTATTTGCATATCATCTAATTTGCTTCCGACCGATCCAACTCGCGAGAAGTTCATTTCTCATCGGGGCTCTCCTTCCGTATCGCGATTGCAATTAGTTTCCTTTGAATCGACACGCGATAAACGTTCGATAACAATCGACGCATGACTAATTGCTTCGCCGTACCAGTTGGCAAATAACTTTTATTTCGTTCGGTGATCATACTTTCTCTTAGAATACCTATTTCATAGCAAGTTTGAATGAAAGCTCGATGGACGTATTAGCTCGTCAATTTTCATTGGAAGCGTAAATCACGAAGTAGATGCGACAAGCTCCTTCGCAATTTCAATATCAAAACCTTTCAGGAATCCCCTGACGGATTGCTCTGTAGGTGGTTCAATGTAAAACCTATTTTGTCGGAGAACAATCATCCCGAATGACAGAATCGTTGAATAGTTTATGAAACCTATGGCTTCTGTTCGCGAGAAGATTATTCATAGAATTGAGTAAAGTTAGCAATTGGTATTTGTTTTTCAGCGAATGTTATATTCGAATCGCGTTCGAAAGTAGCTGGATTACCATCGCCATTACTCGTGGCGCGAAATCAATTTGCCACCGTAAATCCCTTAATAATTGAGGCGGACTCTATCGTCCCATAACGACGGAACTGGACTTGGCAATTTTCTCAGCTCGCATCCAGTCAAAAAGCTTTGTCCTTTATTTCTCTGCGTTTTCTGAGAAACTAGAAGACGAAAACACCTTTGCAAACCTCTTTTCCGTCAGTTCCGGGTAAGCACATTAAACGACCGGCGGTTTCGTTACGCTTCATCCTTTTCCTTTCTCCAAAGGGAGAAACTGTTGCGAGGAAGATCGATTTCTTTCACACGACACGGCACTTCAATCGTTTCGAAAATTTCAACGAATTCAACCTATTTGTAACCAAGATTTTCGAGACACTTTGTGTACTTTACTTGTTTGCCGGAAAAGCTCGTAGACTCGACGCAGCCTGAATCAGGATAATAAACAGACTGAAAACATCGACAAATCCCGGGCTTGACGGGGTGGGACTTTAAACGAGCAGAGAAATGTAATCCTGTATAATTAATGAACTCGTGAAAGCGTATTATACGGGTGAAAATGAAGCATTCATCTTTTGAGAAAAGACAGTCGGATACGCGGAAACTATTTCTATCAAGAGTAAACTGAATGTTATAGGAAACACTTTGCGAAATTGAACGTTTACATTTAGAGTAGCGTTATACCTAAATGGAGCACGTCTTTTCACGATCCTGTTACTGAATAGTTTTCCAGGATACTTTTGGTCCCTGAACTCTAGTTCGTTGCTAACGTAGAACCTACCATTAAGAAGCAATGCGGGCAAAGAATCTCTCTGCACAAAGGGATCGGATAAAATATGAGATTGCTTTTATTCACGAGTTTAAAACACCGCTGTCAGAGTGATTTTGTTCGTTAAGCGATGTCAGCAAAGTTAATTGTTTCAATACACGGGGTGAAAGTAAATCTCACCCTAAAAAGGATCAAGCAACCTCCATCAGAATAATAACGTTTAATACCGATTAAGGGGATGAATGATAAAGTGTCCTTTTGTTATCAGAAAGTCCATAAGGTAATCATAAATGGAATATTCACCGTATGGATGAGGTGTTAATTTCTCGTAATTGTTCAGGGATCTAGTAATCGTAAAACAAAGACGCTTCGAATCCGCTCGATTACGTCCGACGGCATTATGTAGTCCAGTGCTGTAATTGGCAAGTTCGCAAATTTAATATCAGCGAGGAAAAGCCTGATAAACTTGTTTATCAGCGTTAGCCCCGGATCGAGGGTAAAACTGGGAGGAGAAACTGGCTACAGAAGTTACTCGGGACCGCGTCAGGCTTTATTAAAGTCAATGTATCGTGCAGATAATTTGCAGGTCTAATTGGCAATAAATATTCCGATGAGATGCAGAATGCAATACCGGTGTTAGAACGTACTTCAGAAATGTTTTAAATTTTAAATCTCTTATTCAAGCCACCCAATAATCTTTTGTAGATGTGCTGGTGCGAGAAAAATTCCATATGAAATTTAAATCTGATTTCTATTAAATGCACAATTCAAAATATTTTTTAATAATATCTTGAATTCCAGATAAATCGTTTAACATCAAACAATATATATATGCGTACAGTGTAGATTCAATCGTCAAACAAAGATTAAATTGAAAATGATTAAAAATACACGGTTCACAAACACAGCAGGGAGTATTTACATAATGTATTACGAGGGAGAAATCTGCGATGCAAATTATAGGATATTTTGTTTGCGAACCAGTACAATATAAATAGCGTCGAAAAACGGGAATATCCGGGATAAATTTTCGAATAAGAGAGGGAAAATTTTCGTCTGGATATATCATCGATTCCCTCATATTTTTCGCATAGAAATCCGGCCACCGCGTTTCTGCAGCGTAGGCAGTAGATAAAATCCTGAAGACTAATAGCTGTCTACCCTCGTTGTCGCCTTTTTGTCCCGCGTCCGGGTTATCGTTTCCTCGTTTCAACAATTGGAAATTCTGATTTCTCGACGAGCCAGTGATGCTCGAGAAACACCATGGCATTTGCGTATCTTGCTATTTCAAAATTTTATATACTCTCTCCGCACTTTCGGTATGACAATTTCAGTTTCGAAACAAAATCATTGAAATTTTAACTCCAGGGGCAAACGAAAGCTGTAGGATTTGGTTAATTAGCACGAGGTAGATCGATATTGTAGTTGGTTCGTGAAATTCCGCAACGAAAATTGATAGAGAGCATCGAGGATCACTTTGGGATTGGAATCGAACCGTAAGAGGATTCCCATGGATTGCCAGGCCTTCGCCGTTATCTGAGACATCGATCCGAAACCTATCGATCAGTGAAATCGAAAACTCGAGGTTCGCTCGAAAAACCAATAACGATGCATATCCATCAATTTTGAATACGAGAATAAATCGATGGTTTGACCGCGAATAGGATAGGTAACTTTTAAAAGAAATTTTATCGACAAAGGGCTGACCGGTCGGAATTCGGTTAATTAAATTTGCAGGCTAGCCGATATCAATGAAGACGGACTTCGATTAATTGCACGCGGAGGCGTTTATCAGTGAAATTGGATTTCGCGTCGGCCCGCAGGAACGCGACACTTCGTTTCCGTTCGCTTTTCTCTCTTGCCTGCGCAATAAACTTCCCATCGCAGAATCTCATTGAACTTTCTACGTTTGCCACTCGGAATTACGTATTTACAACGTTACACAAACGATTCAATCGGTTGCCGAGCACGGGATTCCAGCTTCGACGAGTCGAATCGTCTTACGCGAAACAAATGGTCGACCGAGCGAGAAACGGGATAGGTGTTAGTCTGCCTCTCGAAACGACGAAGCGACGTAAAGTGTCAGCTGAAACGAGGATATATGGGAAAGAA
Organism: Osmia lignaria lignaria; assembly: GCF_051020975.1. NCBI lineage: Eukaryota > Metazoa > Arthropoda > Insecta > Hymenoptera > Megachilidae > Osmia > Osmia lignaria. Next base: position 3,655,292 of record NC_135037.1, on the reverse strand, counting down.
TGTACGCCTCGTACTACGTCTTCGTTACTAGGTTGATAACTAAATTTGCGACAGATATTTGTAAAAGAAGGTTTCGAGTAACGAAACTTTGCTTTTGAACATCGTAAGATATAAAAAACACTCTAAATCAACAACTTCAAATTTATAATTACCTTCCTTTAATAAGTTGAAAGCATCTTTTTACAAGTTCATTCCAAAGAAGACTTGAACAAGACTCTCTCGCTTCCATTGACCTACATTGTACGCCCTTTAAATTAACTTCACTGTTTCTTGTATACAGCATAAATCGCACAGAAAAACATGCATGAATTTCAAGGGCAACCGGTAAGCGTGAATAACTTAGTCGCGAGCGAAAGTGAAGAAGACGAGAGCGAGGAAAAAAGGTTGGCCTCAGGGTGAAAAAGGGAAATTGTGCAACGACGACGCTCTCGCAGACCGAGTAACCATTTGAAGTGCATAAACGGCCCTAGAAGAAGATTTAAAGCAACCCTGGCTACCGGGTAATTTCAAAGAAATACGTAGCCTTTGTGACTCTCGAGACGACTGCGTAAAGGCGCCAAAGTGAATTTACGCGGTGCCGGATATACTGAAAAATGGACCACTTCTAAACACCCTCAGGGCTACAACACGAAACAATCAAACTGTAATAAAAAAATAACGGGTTTATTTGATGAAGTTTTAAGAACGATATAAACATTTATATTCACGCTTCCGGCTATTTATTTTTTTTTTTTCACACCACAACCCTGCCGTTTCCTATTTGTTATATTTTCCACTCGAATTGAAACAAATTGAAAATTAATTTCTATTGAAATCGGTCGGTACTCTGGTTTCCTCTTCACGTGAAACAAGAATATTTCAGCAGTCAAAGTATAAATGGTAAAATTGATTAAGATCCGTGAAGGATATCGGTGCGAAATGGTGGAAAATATCGGGGTAACGATGACGTTTCCGGCGACGCAGTACTCCACGTCCGACCGGATGCTTCCGGTTACAGCTAACCGATTCGAAAACGTTCGACAGGAACTTCTGTTCACGCTTTACTCTCGTCATGCACGAGCAAGCCTTCGGCGAAGCGTGCCGTCGAACACATAGCCAGCGACGCTTCTACGCTCTTCCAACCGTAGGAAGTAGCTTTCGTGAACTTCCGCCGTTCGTGACACCTTTTAATTAATGTTCTACTCGAGCGTAGTTGATAAGTGTTATGAATGGAGAAGTTGGGGAAAGCCATGCTTCATCCGACCCAACATCGCCAGAACATCGCCTCATCAGGAAAGCGATTCGTATAGCCGTTTGGTCTCCGATACCGTGGCCAACATTGAGTTACAGATGAAACATCAACGGGTTTCAACTACGAACAACGATGGATCCTCTTGTTTCGAGGAACAACGCTTTCACGGGACCGATTATTGCAATTGGTTCTAGTCGAAGCCTGCAGGCTCTCACCAAGAGAGAAATTCACGGGAATGTTCGTTGCTTCGCAGACTGGACGTTATCGAATTATTTTGTGTCCTCGATCGTTATGGACCAGATGTTGTCTCTGCGTTCGAGCGCACATTTCCAGAGCGAGAAAATCGAATTTTTCAAACTTTCACCCTATCCTTCGAACGGCATTCTCTATTTTCTATTCCACAATTTCTGTATGGTATGTAATTACTTTTCGAACGGTGATTGCATCTCTAAGAATTCCTTTGATTGTTGGGAGTAACTGCATTATTGCATTCCTGACCCGGTACAATTACTCACCGAAATGAAACGTAATCTGATATTGTCTGAATTGTTTCTATCTGCGCGATTGCGTCTGATAATTCCCTTTTAAAGCTTTGTGAAATAGTTTCGAAAACTCGTTCGAAACAATGAGAGGCGATAGGAATTGTTAATTTTCGTTCGGTGTACGATAAAAATTCAATAGAGCAAACCAGGTTTTGTTCCTATGGAGCGTGGATAAAATATTATATTATAGTATAGTTTTTATAGTATTGCATAGTTCCAGATGCAAGGGTGTCAAGTAGAAATTTCACAATTAAGCCAGAGAAGAAGGGTTCATAATCCCTTTCGTTCTAACGTTGTTCTCACTACGGTGCAGAGCGACATCATAAACCGAAATTCTCCGACAATTTCGCGCTACGTTCGCCAGCGGCTATCCAAGGATCTCTAATCTCTCGACTGCCCTGTGCTTTCAAGGATCCCAGGATAATTGTCGGAAGGAATTAAAGCCTTCCCTTAACTACAGTTCGATGAAGCACATACATATCTCTAGCGATAGAACCACTAGTATAACTGTTACGGTAAATTCAGCGGAACAAGAAAAGAACCACCCTACTTCTGACATTGTTTCTTATTGTCGAAAGTGAGACCTGTATCAGAATTATTTTACAAATAAATTAAAAAGAACTTTTGTGCAAAAAAATTTCATAAAAAAGTTCCTTTGTTTAAGACTATATTTACCAACCCTTCGGCAGCTCCTAATTTGCAACAAAGTTTCTCAAAGAAACTTTTCTTAATCTTTCATGTAGCAATTTCCTCTCCTCGTCGCCTCAAAGTGTAAATCAACATCTGACCACACTTACAGCCGCCTTCCTCGAGGAACTTCAAAAGCTTCTACAATGTAACCAGCCGTCGAAGACATAAATAATTCCGCCTCGTAAATCGAAGAAAGCGTTAGTGTTTCAGTATGTTAACCGTTGTCTCGTTTCCTTGCACGATTCCCACGTCGAACGAATCGGGAGGCGCCCTCGAAATCGAACGTCTTAAAATACCCAGATCCCGAAGAGGCGAGCGAAGGGCTCGTGATTTGGCCGAGGCGACGAGCGAGTAGCTGCGGATACACGCGCCGAAACGGTTCCTACGCGAGTTAATGATATTAATACATCAACCTACATTCACCGGCGGACGCAGAAGGGAAAGAGACGAAGGTTACGGTGCGGGGTTTTGTTAATAAACCGCTCCAAGACGAGACGCGTTTCGAATTGACCCAATTCCGAGATTTCTGGCAACCGATTCCACGCTGTTCCAACGTCCTCTCGTCGACGATACGTCTCGACAATGCGAACCGCGTGTTTCGTCGTTTTCAGACGGACCTTCGGCTCATTTTCAGCGAAAGTAGCTGGATCCGTGGGTCGTCGATCGATCGCATTTGCATGCAAATAGCCAGCCCCGTCCGACCGTGTCTTCGCCTGCCAAATGAAATCGCGATCGCGTCTCCCTTTCAATCTTCGAGTGGTTACTTTCGATTGTCGATACACTCGAACGTAAATTGCTCGGCTCTGTACGCAGAATCTTCAGAAGCGAGTATTTTAAAAATCATTTTACATCGCGAAAACTGTTCCGGTTTCGCGCAACCCTTTCTCGCCTTTCATTCGGCCGCAGTAATTCTCCGTTCGAACGAGAAACTGTCTCGTTCCCGTGTCACGAGGTCTATTCACCATTCATTCGCGAACAGAAAGTTAACGCCGACCCGGTAGAAAAACAGATCTTTTTTCCAGTCGACAACTGAACACACTTCGTTTAAAACGTGTGGCCCGGTTCAATGAAAGCACGTACACGGCCCGTTGTTCTCTGAAAACCTTCGTATTCTCTGTGAGATTGAACGAAAGTAAAACGTTGTCGATGTTTCAACGCGGACCTGGCCCGTACAAAAAGAAGGAAAAAAACAGAGGGAAGAGAAATGAAGAGAAGTAAACGACACGAGCGTAATCAGTCTCCGGCAACGAGTTCTAAATTTGAATTTATTTACCAGCCGGCAGAAGCGAATTTCCTAAGGAAAAATCGACGGCCAAACGGTGAATTGGTTAAATCACGTTCCCGTGCGATTTCCTCTTATTTCCGGTTTTTTTGCCGGTTGGCCCGACTATCCGACAACCTCTGAGACAAATTTCGAAACGAGCGTGGAGAGAGTTTCTTGGCGAGAGGGAACAGGGTAAACATTCGCGCCGACGTAATTCCGAGAAGAAAAGACGAAGGTTCGAGTTAAAAGGAGAGAACTGGGCCATGAACCTAGAAGGATAATAAGAGAAACGAGCGAAAGAAACACCGGAAGAGAAGGGCGGAAACGCGAGAAGAACGAGCGGCTCGATGCAAGAGGAAACAGGAAGAACATTTGAACGACTCGTGGGACTGGAGGGACGCTTTAAAAGGAAGCAGTTAATAACGTTAGTGATATACGCGATCTTTGGCGTTAATTTAAGTCCGCTGACATATGTAACAATCGTCGTTTATTGAAAAACACACAATAGAAGTTTCGAACTGGAAAGAACAACCAGATGTCAGCTAAACGATAGCTTCAACTCGTCGATAATTATCGATATTTTGCAAACTGCTTCACAACGGCACGCGTAATCGATCAACGCTATCGATAGCAGAGATTGGCCGTACGAAAGGTTTTGAAAAATATCACAGTCGAGCGAATTGAGTTTCCACTGACCGATCGAGCCCACCTTCCGGCGGATTGATACATTTTGCCCAAAAGTGAAATTCATCTTTGACGATTGACAGGGACAGCCCGGGGCGGAAAGAGCGAGCGTGAAAATTGTGTCGAGTGAACTTGCTCCATTACCATCGGGAAACGACCAGGCTCGTTTGTCAACGAGAAGTTTTGACGGTTCCGGTCGTTCCTGTGTGCGCGACAAAATTTGTCCAAGGTAAAACGAAGGATCCAACGGTGAGGACGATGAAAGAGGAAAAGCGAAATACCAGGAAAGAGCGAACCGCAAGAGTACAAAAAATATTGAAGGGACGAAACACGAGAGACGAATTAATAGACTGTAACGAGGTACAACGCCGTTTCCAACAGAACGTTACATTAATTATGTAGAACACACGGAAAGTTTCGGAAATTATTTCCTGCATATAAATTTATACGCGACGCTGTGAGAAGCTACCTTTAGAGTGTTCGCCGGCCGCTAATATCAATCAAACATGCCATTTTCAATGGAATTTTGTATAAATTATGCGGTGTAGGTACTCGACAATTGTTAGAAATTGTTTGTTTTACGCTTCATAGGTCTACGTTTACGTAAAATTACTTTATGACGCTGTAAATTCATTAAAGAATGATTCTATACCGCACGTTGATTATTTTCGTCTACATATATCGGTGAACTTTTGCGAAAATAATGGAACATCGGTGTCTCTCCACTGCGGATATTTGGTCAATGAACTTTTGTTCGGATTTTAATATATAATCGCGTGGAATAGCCGCAGAGAATACTAGCCATTAGCATAACGATCCATTATCATATATCAGGCAAATTCAGCCGGTATATATCGATTGGGCTGACACTTTCTCTACGCTTTCGGTCCCGAGAATTTATGATACACCGATAAACGCCGCGAACAAAAACGTCGACCAACTTTTCACCGTTAACGATGAAACATTAATACGAACGGTGCATAATTAAATCTTCATTATATCGTTCATAATTTCAGCACGATTTTCTCCTCATACTTTTCTGTTAAATCTGAATGCATCTAACGCAAAAATATTCAGATTCTATTTAAAATCTGATAAAGGGGGAGAAGAGAAAGATAAGGTAGCAGAATACGTTTGGGCTCGTAGATTCGTCTGATCTAGTAACAATTCAGTGGTATAATATTTCTCGCGGACGCGTGGCCATTCGTTCGTTCCAAACAGGAAATCCTGACGGCACGGAACTCGAGGTAGCCGCGTTCCTATCCCCGCGTAAAATGTACACCAGCATAATAGCCACGTCCGCATTCACCGTGAACTTACGATTATTCTTGCCGTTGTAAAATTGCAAGGAATTCTAACGCGGGATTCCGGCGGATTACTTACGCCGCGTTGCGCTTCAAACGTGCGCCCTCCCGCCACGGGGATCCATTGTTCGCGAAAGTTTCGATGATCGATCGTCCTTTTCCCTTTCATCGACATCGCGCGATAAACCATGCGGCGAAGTGTGTTGCGTGATGTTTCGAACAGGCGTCGAACGATACGGAATGAAATTAAACCCCCGGAAACGCCGTGTCGATTGCTTTCGATTCGTTCGGTTCATTTACTTCTGGGGGTACACGAACGTTGCAGTTGACGGCTGACAGTTTCATGGAGTGAACGCGAATAACCCGCGGCACGCCCGATACCAGATTAAAACTCCAATAATCATGCGTCGACTAACGAACCTCCTCTCTTCCTAGGTTTCGTTAATCAGATCCGCCCGCTGTGAAACGCGAGCCGTCTGATCACGCGTTGGTTCGTTTCACTTGCCGCCTGATCAGGCATCCCCGTCGTTGCGCGTTCGACTGCCGCTGGTAGATTGTGATCGCGTGCTGGCGGTAATCAGACACGTGGCGAATGACAATTTCAGCTATTTAATTATATTAAATTTGCGGTGTCCGTCGTTGGTAACCCACACGGCATTTAACGTGGTGAAGGTATGATCTAGTCTAGTCACGTGGGACGTGCTATCGAATCGAACACTTCATTATTACCTCGTTGGCAAACCTATACCCTCGTGACGAGAGGCGAAGCACCCTTCCGCTTCTTTCATGGTTAAATACTTCTCATCGTCCCTTTTCTTCCCAGACTCTACACCATTTTTATAGTCACACGCTCGATCAAATTTCATCGTTTCCGCGTTCACATCTACTTGGCCGTATTTGTACGCTTCATATTTTCTGTTCGAAGCAAGGGCACAGTCGAGCATCCTTATAAAAAAATATCGAGCCACTCGCAACGATACAGAAGACTGTTACATGGCCGTAGGGGTAATCGTGTTACGTTGATAATCAAGAATCAAGGGTGGATCGATCGGTCGTCGTCAGCCAAGAGGCGCCGTTTCCACTCAACAGGACGAAGAAGCTTTTCGGAATCAACGTCGGTACGGCCCTCGAAATCCCCTCGAGTGACTGGCCGTACGTGATCGGGATAAAGGATCAGCCTGGAGCTTCGGGCCACGCGAGTCCTCGTCTTCCGTGAAATCTTATTAGCCGAAAAACCGGCTCCGGATGAAAAACATCGAGATAAGATAAAGCGCGATCGAGTCTCGCCAAGGTGAAACGGCAAGGCTGACGGTCCTCAAGAAGTTCCTTCTTTAAAAGTGTACAAACTTCTCCGAGAAGATCGAGCGACCAGCGGAGTACAATTACGGCATGGTCGGAGCTGGTTTCTACCAGTTTCGCCGACCAACTTCCTCGGCTCTCGACAAACTTCCGAGATGCCACGCCGGAAGCTGTGGCTTCCGAAAACTGCTGCACGTTCACCCATAACGTCGCTCCTCTTCCGCTTGCTTATTTCGCGAGCCAACGCTCTTGCATTCCTTCTCCCCTATTCGCCAAGCAACTACGTTTCTGGAAGAACCTCCAGCAACGATCGAAAAGAGCAACGAGTAAATCTAATTAGTAAAACGGATTGTTGTAATAAAATTCCAAGAGTTTGCAGTTCAGTAACAGAAATTAGTCACTCGATCGCGGGTGTTAAAAAGCATACAATTAAACTCGAACGAAGCTAGCGTAGCTTTTAATAGTTATTAATTATTCATCGTCTCCATTTGCGATGTACCAGCGTTAGTTATAGCGGAATGCAATTACCCTAGCAACAACGTACTTTGCCGCAATGATCGAGCAACCCTACCCGCTCGTTGTTTCTAAACACACGAATTTATCGAAGCGCGGACCGCGGCTCGACCACGTGTTGAAACGAGTTAATTAAAATCAAAATTGATGTCGGTCCACGCGATAGGGGAAGAAGAACGGGGAATATTAGTTGGCAGGCGCGGTAAGCCCTGTTGACGCGCCAATACACAACGACCAGTTTACTCTGCATCGCTGTCAGGATACGCGATCCGCTCGTCCGAGCGCGTTTTTATCGAGCGGCAACCGTCAGAATCGCGATGCGTGTCCGACGCAACTGGCGACGCGATGCGTTCGCCCGTACAGAAAGCGGCGCGAATGATTCTGTTGATCCAGCGAGTCGCGAATAAACACCCGCTGTCACAATATTGGTCCCTGAGAATATATCGTCCGTCGGATATCCGGCTAGCTCGGCTACGGAAATCGCTTGAACGTGAATTACGAACGTGACGCTGCAGTTGCCTCGAAGGGTCGTCGTCAATCGCACGCGGTGCTTTCAACTTGAGAAATCTTGCGTACGCTTGCAGACGTGATTTCGTAATCCAACCGACCATCCGTTCGCTCATTTTCCTTCTCTACGCGTGCATACTCGGGTACTTTTAACGCAGACGAACCTCGTGAATACCTTATGAGCTCATGGGTGGAAATGAAAATGGTGGAAGAGTAAAGAGTACCATTTTACGGAAACGCTCTCAGCAATAAGTAAACAATACCTAGTTTAAAATGTGCAGAAAGATTTGATCGAATCAAGTATCTGTAAGTTCGAGTTTCCCGAGGCTGACCACGAAGCAAGAGCAAACGACGGCGGTGAAGAAGGCAAACAAATTCGTCGGAACGTCCTGCTGGAAAGCTGCCCGAAACAACCGTTAGCCGAACGAATCTTTATTTGCACGCGGAAAATCGCGTGAGCTCTCGAGGAAAACCGCAAGATAACCGCAGCATTCCGGCGCGATGCTATTGTAAAGAGTTTCGTAGCGTTCGACGTGACGGCGACTTTAATTTGCTTAACGGACGATCAAACGACCGCGCTGTGTTCCATTATCGGGCAACTGATAATAGAGTAGTTTAGAGGTGGAACAAACCAGTTCGGCCAGCCGATGCACGAACAAAGTAGTTTGCGGTGGATTTTTCACGCCAACTTGCGACCGAATTTCCGGAGAAACAGCAAAGTTTCTACGAACGAAGTTACTCGAACTTTCAACGACACCTTTCTTAAATGCTCTCACGATCAAAAGGCTAATCAACCTGGCTCCTATCCGGTGTTTCCATTATCTCCGAGTCGAGTATAGAAAGTTTCAGAAAGAACCTTCTATCGCCAGCTGCGAGATCCTGTCAGGCGTTATCCGCAACAGCTATTCAACTGCTGCTCCTCCCTTAACCTCCTTCTCTACCTTAAATCCTTCCCATTCGGCCGAGTTTGCACGAGAAGGTTAGTCAGATAAGTCTGCACGGTCTTTGGTGATTCTGTCTGGACGTGCAGCCATTTCACCGCTCTATAGGCTAGGATATAGCCTTTCAACGTTGAACAGCGTACTAATCCGCTGTAAACACGGCCCAGAGAGGCTTCTCCGCGTATCCATTTGGACATGGAAGGGGATGAAAATTTGCGAAATGGTCGCGCCACTCACTCGGTTCGGATTAGTCGGCGCGCGATGCCATAAATGCCAGTCTGCAAATGTCGACCGTTCTAAACCCGACGCGACGCGTTCAACATCTTTCCGTAGGTCTCACACTGACCCAGGCCAAAAGCTTCGCTTACATTGCACGGATAAAACGTGTCAGGTGATACGCCAGGGGATACAACTGTGCGATAAGAGAACGTCGAACGTACTCGCGAGAAATCTGCTGAGAGGGGTGAAATATCTTCTCGCCACGAACAATGGTTTGTGGACGCCTGGAGTTTATATTCGCCGTTGGGAAATTTTACCCTTTTATTGTAAAGCCTTTCGAGCGAGGAGTGTGATTAAGAGAATGATAGAATGTAATTTCGGTGATTATAATCCGGGTAAGGCGTACAATGTACACTCGTTACGGTCAATCAACATTGCACTAGCAAGGTCTAGGACCCTCCAGATACGTGACCCAGTTTCTGCTACGTGTAACGCATTTGTCATCCGTGTCACAGAGTCTGTGTTCGCTGTAATCCGATCCTAAAGCCAAATCATTTTCATACCCGGGCTTCTTTCCCTCGTCTGACCATTTAACGTTTCGAATATCGCATTGAAATTATTTCTCACTCTATTGGAAAAATTTTCACGTATTTAACAGAAATTAACTCAACAATCTGCTCTCATTAAACCGTATTTCCACGTGGATGCATACATCAGGAAGGCGTATCATCGATCGGTCAGCGCAGGATTTCCCGTTCGTTTATTAAGCATTAATATATTATCCAGAAATGAGTATACGTCGGTGCGGCGAGTCACGTTCGGCGACGATTAAAATCGAAGCGGATCAGGGTGTAGCGCTCGTCGCCAGGCTATTTCGTTCTCTCGCCACGTAGCAGTACCCCGGTACACCCCGTTGATTCTCGTCTCGTCACGCGCAAAAAATCGCACCCCATTAGCCGCGTCTCGTGTTCTCACGGATGACCGTTGAATTATCGAGATCACTGTACAACCTGTCTGACTGCGCGTTTTATTAAATTCGACGCGCACTTGCTCGCATTCTGCTTTCTCGCCGCGCTCAATTCCATGGGGACCGACATCGGCTACGTTCGCGTTTTCTTCCATTTTCCTCGCTCACCGACCCGGCTGGAATCTACGAATTGCATAAGCAAAACGGCGAACTGCTAATTACCAAAACGAACATCGCTGACGCGGCGCTTGTTCTCCCTTCGATTAATTGTTACGCTAGGATTAATGCAACGCGATAAACCGATTTATTAGCAACTCCGTTCAACACGCAGCACGATTCTAAGAAAGTTTTAGCTTTATTTTAGGGGAGGTTTTCTATAGAATCGCGACTGTAATTGCAATTATAGTATATCTGAAGCGATCTTTTCCACTACGGTATGCAGCGTGTTAAATATCCACAGAAGTTCAGCATCGTTGGAGACTTAAATAGAAGTAAAAGTTGACGAAAACAACGAGCATATTTCAAACGATAAAGTTACGCGAACCGAAAAGAAGAGAAACAAGGGTGTACAGCTTAAGGCAGAACAAACGACTCAACCCCAGTCTCTAACTTTTACCTTCTCTTTTCCAACGCAATTACAAGTTTCCTTGTGAGGGCAATTCGAGGAAATATTGCCTACGTTGTGAAACAAAAAGTACTGGCTCGTGGTGTCGAGTAAATAAAAAGCGATACCTACGAAGAAATTGAACGAAAGTGTAGCGAGAAAGTAACGCATGATCGAGGTGACACGGCAAGGTGGAATTCCGCTAGCGATTCCACGGGTGTACAGGTGTTGCTGATAACACGGAAGTTATGCGAAGACACTTTGCGCCAGGTAACAGCATCTACGAGCCAGAAGGTTTACGTATCCGGCGTGGCGCGTAAAACACGCTCGCCAACGAACAAACTTCCCTGGCGTAATTTACCGTAATTGAATATCTTAATAGAAATCGATGCAAGAACGGCGTATCACGCGAGAATTACGATCCGGTACGTTTAAATTACGATTTCTAGCTGGTCCGCGGCTGGTTTGTCAGTTAGCGAGCAGAGCTTCAAGGGAAATACAGGCAACGCAACGTGACGAGAATTTTGCCGGGAGCAACTGCGCTGGCAATTCGCTGCTGGCTGTAAAATATCGCAAGGCGGTTGCCACTGCGTCGTAATTAACTTCCTGATTACGCCCCCTGAATTAACGAAGGTCATCTGTATTCGACCGAAGCGAAAAATCTACAGATGGTATTGAACTTTTCGCTCGAGAAACTTTTTCCACCGCCTACCGTCCAGAATAACGAAAGATCCTCGCGTCGAACCACTTTGATTTCATTTTTACGAGCTTCCGGCTAACACGTCACTATGAAGCGAATAAATTTGTTAATTTGAACACCAGCCCGAGTATAACAAGCGAAAATAACAAAACAAAGACGTCGATTGCTGGCAAAAGTTCGTCGGTAACGTGACTGAGCTGACGTCTATTCGAAAAAAAAAAAAATAGACATTCTACAGTTTATTAATCGAGCTTGAAAATTCTCACGATGAAAGTAACAAAGCAGCTTTATCTAGAAACTTCTGACGCGAAGCGAGCACTGAAACGCTTTTCATGAAAAAAAAGAAGACAAGCACTCGTGAGTTCTTTGTTAGAGGTACGAATAATGGAACGGATTTATGAGGAAAAATAAACTGGAAATAAACGGTGCAATTTTGATAATCGTTCAGGTTGCTCAAATTTGCATCGCGTGTAATTTCAGATTAATATTTCAAATGACTAATTTTCTTTTAAACCGTGAACGATAGCCTCGGGTGGATCGATGATTGCTGATCGTACAGGATATCGAATCCAGTTACTAAATTACGATGCCCTATAGATTAATATCAGATAGATTCATCCCTTTTCATCCTTCATGAAAGTACATATTCGATACCTCTTGAAGTAATATTCAGACATATATGTATATATCAATATGTATTTTGATGATATATTAAATGAACATTCTCTTGTTGCTCGAGAAAGTATCAATATCAAAAATCAATATCATATATTTAAAATTGCGATTCGATTTCAATTTCACGAAGGTATCTCTGGTCGCGGCACGTATGATAACACGAAATGGCACGGAAGATTGAAACACGTCCCAAAGGACACGGAGCTCGCTTGTTGCAACTTAACCGCTGAAATTGCAGCAGTGCGCTCTGCTTGTTCGTTAATTAGCGACTCGTAGCCGCGTTATTCCGTGGAAACTGCAAAGGAAACTTTGCGTATTCGCCCAAGACACGACAGGTTAAAGTTCGTTGAGATCGCGTCCCTGCTGTTCCAATCTTGGGCGAATCGGGAGAACAGCTGGCACGACAACGCTTCGTCGCCCTTTGCCTCCTGTTAATTTACAGCATTCAATTCGAAATTTTCGAATTGATCGATGGAACCGTCTCATAGAAACGTTCATTACCTCTGGGAACGGTACAAATTGTATTTTCGATTGCACTCTCCTGAAATCCTTGTTCCCTTTCAATTTTCCGGTAACACGATTCACCGGATAAAATGGTGGTAGAGGGAAACAAAGGTTCTCGCAATTCGATCTAGACGCGTCCGGAAATGTGCACGATGGTTCTTCAATTAATACTGAAATCTTATCCCCCGTAATCTGTCCCGGTGGAAAGGCGATCCAAACTTTCCCTCGCCTCATCGCGCATTCAGAACTGGCTGCTGTATTTTCTCAAGACCGACCGTAACTCATACCCTTCATCCTTCACTTTTCACCGTGACGACAGTCGGCTTCCCTCGTCTCGCTTATAAACGAGCGAACTTGGTACATAATGCATGTCTCATTAGAGCCAACTGTCTATACCACGATGGTGCACCGTGAATAAGAAACACTCCGCCTACGCTGTCTCGAATCTGAAGAATCCATAAAAAAGAAGCGGTACGTAGTTGGTGAACTCGGTGAAGTGGATGCTTGAACGATAGGGGTGCAGGTTCGGTGACAGGGTGTCAACAGTATATCGCGGGTGCATCCCTGGCCGTGGTCGAAACTCGCATCGAACACGATAATCAGAAACGGACGCGGCGATAATGGGTCAGCGAGAATTGCTTGGTGATTGATGGACGGGAACGTGCATGTGTTGTTACCTGCCGTTCTGCCATTGTAACATATCGACGCTGGGGGCTAGGTTTAATGCACAGCCAAGATTCGCGAGCAATTAATCATTGGACGAGGTATTTTTACTGTCCACCCTGCCAGCAGGTGAAACGATTTCGTAGAAGGTGAAAGTATCGTTGAAGAACATGACTTTATGTCTCCAACTTTTATCGGGAAGACTTCAAAATTCGGGAAACGAGTCAGTCAAAGTAGATAAGTTTTACTTCCCAGTAACTTTACCAACATGGTTTAATTCCAAAGAGACATTTCAGTTTAAAAGATTCGATTCGCCAGGATCGTAGAAACGGTAATTGGGGGTTGATGGTTCATAAAGTCGAGCAGGAAGAAAAACCATACGGTCTACACTGTTTATTTAATAACTTTTTTCTCTGCGATCTATCAAATAAAATTTCTCGTGTTCCATATTTTCATTCAATTTCAAAGGCTGATTCCTGCGAACCGTTTTCACGAATGTAGCAAACCCATTACGGAAGTTCCGGTTTTTCAAAGGTGCACAAAAAAGGTAGCACCTATTTCTCTCCCGTGAGATTTTTATTTTAACGAACCCGAGTGATATTGGAAAACAGCGTGGAATACCAATAAGCTCGGTAAAATAATCATCGGCTTCCTTGCGCACAGGAATTTTGCGTCAGCAGTTATTGAATTTAATATCCGTGTAATCGTGGGGGCAGGACGATAGGAAACAGAAAATCGAACCTTGAGTCTTCTCCTTTCTCTAATTATCGTCTACCCGCGATCGTCATCGATTTTTCGAAAAACAAATATGAAAATGCAAACTTCTCTAATCCGCCTACGCGGGTTAAATATTACAACAATCTCGCAATTAAACGGGCCAGATATGCGATAACCACGTACGCGTTCGGAGCACGTATTTGAAAATTATTCGGATACGGCGTTAATTTCGATCCACGATAATAGGAGAAGTTTGGAGAAACGATACGAAATAAATTCACGGAGAAACTACAAACTTAATTGCACAGGAGCTATTAATGGCAGAAACGGGGATCAGTTTATGCCACTTTCGCGTGTTACATTCAATAGCAATTAACGCCGCGTAAAGCCACGTGAACGATGGCTCGGCCCACGGGATCGGGGGGATGGGCAGTTTACCTGAAATTAGAGATTGTACGTTCGTTCGAGCGATCTACCTGCTTTAACCTTGCACCATATTCGAATATATTCTTTGTACCTCGTTAGAAATCCCAATTCAGAGGATGAATTACTAATTAACGGGATGAAAGCCGTAGCGATGTAAGCCAAATTTTTTATATCGCACCACGATTCTGTAGAAAAGGAATCTTTTCGGTTACCCTCCGATCTATCTCATTTTCCATCTTCGATCACACTCGTTTGACGATGCAAATCCTGCACCTCCAATATTTGCCGTGATTATTACGTTACAGATAGTAGCTTTCCGCCGCAATCAGTCTGATGGATACCCTGGCATTCATTAACTCGGTCTGGCCAGACGAAGGGCTCACCCTTAATCAGAGTTGAAATACCGGCAGACATCGAACGTTTTTCTTTGCGTTCATGCAAATGAATCGCCGACCATTCGCCAGACGTTTCTTTCCTTCGTTTCTAACACGAGTTAGAGGAACGATTTTACGCGTGTTAGACCGAGCGGTCGAAGGGAAACGCATCGTGGACATGCACGACGGATCAGAATCGGAACGATAGTCATCGGACAGACGATGACCGTGATAACGTCACCGAGACGGATACGCATTAGTCCGGGACCTGCAGCCGATTAACGCAAACCACTATCCAACGCTAACTGGCCTTTGCATAGATGTAACGCACAAATCCCCTTCGAGGCAATGGATGCTCCTTCACAGCTAGATTGCATCTCAATTTTGGGGACGTACCGGGGCTAGATAGGATTCGAAATTGAAATCAGCAGATTCGCTCCTTTAGTATCTGCGGCGTGTATTAAGCAAGATTATTGATACACTTGATACGTATCCGTTTCATAATTATAGAAATCGATTAAATTCCCCTGCTATGAAAACAACAATTGTAAAATACTTTCTTCAGTTTGGCACCGAGCTACAATTTCATCGCATTAACGATCCTTCGTAGAATGGAACCCTTATCCGTTTCATGGAAGATAGCGATGTTAATGGTATATTTTGAGACAGCATATACGATAGGTGTCGGATTACGAATAATCAATAAGCCGGCAGTATTGAAACATAGTCTGTAATGTATCAACGGCGTCTACAATTACTAAGTTGTAGTTTATGTAGGAAATTACGCGGAAAGATTGTCTTTGCAGCGCAACAACTTGGATTTCCATCATCTCCCGTGGCGTAGAGAAAAATTCACAACACTAGCCTGGAGAATAATGAAATGGAAGAACGTTAAAATTGGTTGTGTGAGTTCATCAGAAAGTTCATTATAAACCACGGCCAATCTCTCGTGTTTAATAACATTTTTCCATTTTTCTGTCGGTTTCCTCCCTCGCGGCTAGAATTAGTTATTCGTTCGAATGCGCGGGGAAAATTCGTAGCTCGAGAACCAGCCACGGTACGTTGCTAAAATTTACCTCTGGTAAAGCCCGAGCCAACGGGAATCGGCCATTAAGTCTAGGAAATCTGCGAGTCTACTCGTGCACGTACCGATTCTCTCGATGCAGTTATCACGACGTTTACCTCGACGATATTTTTCCCCGGTAACAGCTTGCCACCCGGTTTATATTGTTATTCCAATTCGCGAACGACCCTCGTTCGCTCGTTGTTTTACTCAGCTCTCTCCTATTACAATTCTTATGTAGATTGTTGTAACGTCCGAGAGTGAACCCTTGAATTAGAAAAAATTGTCGCTATGGTCTCGCGAAATGATGTAACGTACACTTTTAATCTTAGTTTTGTCACTTCCGTGGTATCAACGTCTACGAGACAGGAAGGTGTAAAAAGATTCACGGGCACAGTTTGAAACGACCCCGGTTGTATTAATTTGCATGCTTTCCAGCGCGCCCGTTCCTCGACGCGTTTCCATTACTCCGGTTCGAATGAATTTTCAGCAACGAAAAATAGCCTGCTAACAGTGAAGTCGGGGAACAAGCGAAGTACCCTCGTAAATTTCACGAATATCCCATGCCGTTTTATTCGTGGTGATATTCATAATAATCGAGCTAACTTTCACAAGGGGTCAGGGATAAACGGGTAACAGACGCGCGTCTGAACGAACCAGAGGTAAATCAGTAGGCATTAACGCGGAAAATCGTCCGCTATTCGAACCAAATGCGACTCGATAAAAGTCTCGCCCCCTTTTTGTTACTCTCTAACCACTTTTTCTTACCATTGTACCGAACAACTACGATTTAGATCCACCAAGGCCGTGGAATAATAACCAGGATGAATGTTGCTTTCAAGACTGATAAGGGAACAAACTGGCGAGGGGATGAAAGGCAGCGACGACACGGCCAAGTAAACGAGGCCGAGAAAATAATTCATCGCAATTTTCAACGATTTAGCTTCGTCTCTTTCTCGACCGCACCGTTGAGAATTAATCGAGCAGATATAGCTGAAAAACGCGGCGACGAAACGATCGAGACGATGCTCGTTTCTCTCCGAACGAAAAAACCTGGCTAATATTTCCGCGAGATTCGACGAAAAATACGTAGTCTGTTCAACGATTAACGAGAATCGAACGATAAAACGGAATCATTTGTTTGGAAAAATAAAATTCATTTTGACAATGTAAACTGTGTTGTATTTCACACAGAAATTTCAGTAATTATTGGCTCGCGTTCTATTGACATATTCTACTTCTTATCCAAAGATTTAAATCGCGCAATTTAATTCGACATTTTCTCGATAGAATTTGAGGAATCTGTCATAATCTGCCATTGGCTACAAAGTACGGCTCATTTTTGATTGAATATTTGATTGAAATCGATTCAATATTTCGACATTGTATGTAGATAACGGATTCCACAGTTTCTACGGTTTCCGTAAACCCATATTGGTTTCAATCTGCATTTAATATATGAAATTTAATATAAAATAATTGTATTGTTGAAACAAAATCTGGTTTATATTCTCTTCAAATATTCCGTCGGTTTTCGAGCAAATGCAGAGCTATGAGATTATGAACGTTGATTCGACAATCGCGTCCGAGGAATTTCCACGTTTTAAGGGAGTAACGGTAAGAGCTGTGGAAAGTCGTACACGTGGAAGTTTCGATCGGGTGTAAAATGTAAGCACGAAACGATTGCGACCATGATGGAATGGCTTTAGGGCTCTCGAACGAGACGAAAGTCCCAGATCATAAAACTAGAGTTGTCGCTGCTGGCGTCGTAATATTTCATGTCTGAGGAAAGGAAACAAAGGGAATATTTTGCGATGTAGAACAGTGGAAGATGCAATATACTACTGCAACTTAGGTCACTGATTCTCCTCAGGGATGGGATCAAATTCTTTTTTTATCGGCAATTGTCCATATTCAGGAGGTGAATATGGACTCCAGTCTGCCCAGAAGCACTGCTTTCCTTCTTCAAAGTACTCATGAAGTGTTCGAAACTATCCACTGATTCGAACCTTACAATGTACTTGGACCCCATATTCTAGTCCTGCTACCATCGACCTTTCGATTTCCTCCAGCAATTTCAAGTCCTTCCTCTTTGTGCCCCGTATTTCAAGGAGCACAGCGCCTTGATAATCCTCATTCTATTCCACTCGCAATCTACTACTTTGTTCGTCGTTATGTGAATCGTAATCAATCGAGGGATCAAGTGATATCGAACGATCGTGGATCAATTTTCAATTTCAATAACTCTGTTTCGTCTTGCAAGTTTTTTGTAACCACAACATTTTACGTATCGAATTTATATTTCCACATTTACAATGTAATAAGTTGAAGAAAATCTTTCATGGAAAAATAGTTTCGATTCAATAGGGTGAATTGGGGTGAATTGATGGGAGTTTCTGACAATTTTCTTAGAAATGTTTTACATGGGGCTGTAATAACGTATAGAATCTTTTCATCAGGAAATCGAAGGAGGGAGTATCTTTCTCAGATGATTGATGAGAAAAAAGGGGCTAGAAAATTGTCCCTTCAGAGGATTTTCTTTATTCCACTAATTCGCGATGTGTTCAATTTATCTAAAAGCTATTATCAAAACTTTCGAACTGTTAAAAAAAAAATTTTGGGTTATATTTTTCTATGATTCATATTTGAGATTCGTGAGAGCTGTGCACGCACAGCATAATGAAAATAGCATCACTGTTCTTGTCGTCTATGACGAACGACCAACTCTTGGTACGGCTAACAACCATGCACTTACATCCCGCAAAATTATACCATGAAATTGCGTGCGTCGCATCGTTATGCTCTCTCCGGTGTTAATTAACGACACGAGACCACATGTCTGCTAACTTTTTACGATCGATGGAAATTTTCGTTTACCTTTCAAAATTTCACTCCTTTTCAGCGGAAAATCCGTATCAACGTTGTGTAAATAAACATTTTTTGATATTGAATCTGGCGAAGAACAAAATTCAAAAATTGCAATTTTTTTTTCCAACGAAATACGAAAAAGCGCGGATAATTGGATTTTGGATTTTAATCGTTTGCGCAATTTCCCCACGATTCAACCGCGTTTCGAGTTTAGATTTGCGACCTCCAGAGCGAGCACGATATTTTCGTCGAGTATTTTTCACGTTCGGCGACGAGCAACAGCGTAATGAAGTTATTTTAAACGTTTACTCGGTTCGATGGGATTCCATCTCCCTCCCGTTGGAATATCACATTTTTTTTCATAACTTTACCCTCGCAATCGCGTAACTTTTACGCAAACCGAGTACCATTGAAAACCTCCATTATAAAATTTCAAACACGCACATTTTCTATTGTATAGTGATAGGAATGTAGAGAGTAACATCGTCAGAGTACTAATGAGCAAAGAGAGTTAGAATTTTTTTAAATGTTAGAATCGAATAAAATGGAAACACGTTGAGATAATGAATCTACTGTGTATTCTGGAGCTCCTAATTAGGCTCGAATAAATGATTTATCATTCACGTTAAGGTTTCACGATCCTCCGTTTCGTATAGTAGACACTAATATCCTCTTTACTCGAAAGCGTGTCGCATTTGAAACTAATGGTAACGATAGATGGTACCTTTAACTAAACATGAATTTCCATCGTTATGCAGACGTTCGGTAAGCTCCGTGGAATTTTCGTGTTCGTTGAAATTGCACGTTTTCCATCTAGGTAATTTCAATTCCTTTGAAATTCAGCTATTCATTAGTTTCAATTTATTGTTCTGCAGGGAGGTGTTTGCAGGAAAGTCAGGTCTGCATAATTCAGACGTAGAACGAAGCTGGATGTTTCGCAAAATGAAAACTACTATACGATACTTTTTGTTTTTTAACCCCGCCATTCTAAATATGGTTATTTCAATTGAGACAGTGAATTATAAACGAAACGATGTTGCATCGTATTACAAAGCCATTTTCGTCAAGCTCTGTTCCTGATCAAGGTAGTAGCAAACTCGATCGTCCATCTACGGACGGATTATCCGGCTTACCGATTATTCTTGTTTCTTTTTCGTCGTTTCACAAGGCGGAACTTTTTATTCGGACGCGCGTATATATTTCGATAATACCCGATTCCATTATTCGACGGCTTCTCGATTCACCCCAACAGTTCTTCCTTTCTTTATCGAGCGCTAAGGAGGGACGTTGGCTTTCCATTTTTATCTATCCCCTATCGTCGACGTTATTCTCCTCTGGGAACGCGGTATCCGTAACGTTCAAGTAACTCCTAACCACTGGAACGTTGTTCGTACGCAGACAGTTATTTCCTTTTTGCAAGAAACTAACGTCGACTAGAGACGTTTTCTCTCCTCGTCGTTCACCGATATTACGTCCCATGATGGTTACCCAGTTTACAACAACTTCATGTTTTGCTTCGAATTTTGTTTCGCTAAATTAACGAAACCAATTAGCCACATTTTCGCATCTTCGAGAAATAATAATGTGTGAACAGTAAATTAGGATATACTGTGGACACGTTTCAATTTGTGGACATAGTTGAATTGAATGTTGAATCGTAGTAGTAGTTAATTTACTAGTAAACATTTATTCTTGTTTATTGGCCTTTCCGTTAGTTTGAGCGTATTTGCAGGTTCAACGACTGATGGCACCGTAAGCGCAATAGTCGTCTCAATACAATCGTTGAATCGGCTATTGTCTGCGATTTAATTGCTCAGCGTTTGATTGTTCGATGGGAATTTTTCTATTTCAATTACTGCAAGAGAATACGTTATATCCTCGGACATTCCTATTTCTTGAATTCCTGTTAATATTGTCTGTAGAAATTCTCATTTTATATTTTCCATAATTCGCGTTTCCTAGGTTACAATGTACAATCCACGTATTCTGTCGATGGTTTAATCAAGAATACAAGCCAGTCCCTTTCTTCATCAAAATTCCCAGTTATCCACCGTAGGAAACGGTTCGGCAACCTCTCCTAATGATCGTATTTGCACGGGGCGTATTAGTCGGGGCGCATTAGTACGTTTGGCACGATCGCAAAACTCGTATCGCTATAAATAATCCAACCCGTTCCCGAAAACACGACCATAATAACCATGCGAGATTACCATAATTCTGATAAGCGTACAGTGACAGCTGCGATTGACGTAATTGTTCGCGCATTATTGCGAGCCCGTCAGTTGCGGCTACCTTTTCAAAAAATTCTAGCATCCTCCAACTAACTGACCAGAAAAACAAAAAATTTACACATGCGTTCGTTTTCGTGTTCAAGTGGTGCTACGTCAAGCAGCGATCGAAACACTGTATCGAAATTCCATCCTTTCGTTTTATCTAGGACGAGAGAGGACAATGGTGGCGCGCTTTTCCAATAAGCGGTAAGTAAAATAATATGACGTATCGTTACGTCGAGCCGAGCGTAGACGCGGAATTTACTTCGAAATAAAAGCAGAAGCGAGGGTGCATCGATCGACGATGTTTATTTATCGAAATGGCCGACGCGGAATTCATTTTCGAGCAAATGGCAATGGGAATCGGTAGCTCGCTCCACAGGTCGTTTCACTTGTTTTATCGTAACCGGTCACTAAACTTGACTTTCTCTCTCCTGTAAATCTTCCGGGCTGTATAACTTTACGAGAAAATGATAGATATTGCGCTCTTCGTACGAATTACAAGTACGAAACATTTCCTTTGCATCGACGCTTTCGAAAATCTACCCTCGCGTGTGATTCTCACCCTCGAACCAATGTCTGCCTAGTTTATCAATGGATTACTAGGCGTTATTAATTCATTTGGAATGTATCTTATGGAAGTAGCTTTTAACTCGTCAGTTATGAAATGTTATAGCGTCTGTTGCGCTTCTAACATTTCCTAATTAGCAGTCTTACGAAATTCAAGTTTGCCGTAACAATTTTATCAGCGCTGCGGGACGAGCTAATACCATCAGCCACAAATTAATCCCGTATCCTGGCGGTAATAGGTTCGAGTAATAGACAGCCGTATGCGTCCTGAAATTTTAACGCATGACGTTTTAGAATCGTAAAAAGGAGAAGCCACGGAACCGTGAAACGAAAACCTCACTCCATCTCCTCCTGTTTACGTCGTTTAACGAGACTCGTAAAGCAGCGAATTCGTGCGCGATTTCCCGCAGCATTGCAGCGAGGCGGGTGGAGGAAAAAGAAAAAAGAAATCGCGCGGTTCGTTTTGGAAAATTATCCGCTGAATAAACGTCTCGACGCGAAGCAGCATTTTGCGAGCAGACATTTGCAACCGATACTCCGACAATGGAGGCCACTTCGCGTGCTTCGAATTTCCAATACACGTATGCGCGTACATCTGACAGCCGTATGATAATAAATACAGTAACGCTCTTTTGGATGTACGTTGCACAGCCCATGAATAATTCGCAACCGTTCGCATTTACGTATCCATTGTAACTGCTTTCGGTTCAAGTGCGCTTGTAACGCGTTGGGAAGAATACTTGGTACAGCGCAGCTCGTTATAGCTGTCGAATTTTCAGGAAATATCTTCCTATCGAAATACATCAAACATTTACAATACATAAATATGCAGAATACCAGATAGCGGGTAGGTAAAGAGATCCACCTAATAGACAGCTGCCATGAAAATTGAAATTTCAAACGGAGAAGAAAAACACCGGCAAATGAAATTAAAAAAAAAAAACAATCTCGAGAGCTGCTCTTTTAATTTTCTCATATTGTGCCTTCAAGCCACATGTCGGCGTATTCAAGATTATTAAACACTCGTAACGACACGAACCGCGAGTTACGCTCGTCCATTTACCTTTTGATCGTGAATTTCGCTTAACAGGAGGAAAGTGGTACTCCGGATTTTTTGTCCCCATCGAGCACAGAAAGGAAACGCTGGTTCGCGAAAGAAAGAGCGAAATAAACCCCGGGAACACTCGCAGCGAGGCCGCGCCAGGAACTTTACCCTGGGACAAGAAAGTCGGCCGTTGCGAACACACTCGTCAACCTGCACGAGGACTTTTTCTTTATAAAAGTAGGTGTTTAAGTTCTGAAGCGTTTCCTCGGTGAAACGGAGAGTTTGTTCGCATTCTGGCGTTGTGCGCTTTATATGGACATATGTACCTATCTTCCTACGTGCTTCTGTGTCACCTACGTTAACGCATTTCGCGCTGAAATTATAGATTCATGACGTAAGCTTGAAACCACATGGTTTCTGTCATTTTAAGCATTCGTTACTGTTTTTTATTTTGCGCCTACATTCTTCTTTTCCATAAATATTTAACATGCACCATCCTAATATTTCCCACATTCTATTTTCTTGTGTACACCATATAATCCACGTATTACAAACAAAATAGTTTACATATTATTAATACATGAACAACCGCAGTTTGATCATCAAACATCGAGGCATACCTACATATAGTATCGTTCATATCCGATGATCAATAAAGTTTCGTTGCTCGCTTTCAATTTAACGTATGCCCCACATCTGTCACCGTGTACACCAAAACAGTAATAATTAATCACTTGCATCGAAATCAATCTGTGACGTAGCAAATGACATCCAACGTGCCTGTACACATTTACAGTTGACTTTCATTTCGATTTATCCGATTTTATTTGTAACTTCGAGCCTTCGATTTAAAGGATATGTTCTCTCTTTAAATTGAAATCTTAGTTGGCAATGGCCAACGAAGTATTACATCGGTGTTACGTGTCCTTGCAAAGCGTTTCTGAACGGCTCTAAAATCCACAGAATAGAAGCTTTGTCGTGTAACAATGGAACGGTTGTAGTAACAGCGAGCCAGTGCTTGGAAAGATGGAACGACGAGATGCGTGGCGATATTTTCGGAGGTGATCGTGAAAAGAGCGGCATTCATGGACCTTCCACTCTCGCCGTTTGATTTATGCAGGGTGTCCTACATTTTCCTGTCGCATTGTACCAAGGAAGGATAGCGAAGGGTGTTGTGTAAACAGAACGTATTGTTACGGTAAAAGAGAAATCACGTATTTAAAAAATAAAAATTTTCTTCACCACGTTTCCAGCGGACAAGGTGGTCGCAGAAAACTTTAGCTGAGAATATTTTCGGGATTCGAGGAAGGTCTGCGTACACGCGAGCGAATTCCACGAGTGCCTGGAACGAAACCGCGTTTTCCAAGCTTTATGAAAAGGCAAAGTGAAACAAAGAAAAAAACGAACGACTGGTAGAAGTAATAAGTCTGAAGCTGTCCGGTCCCCGGCGCGACCAGCAAGATCCAAAATTAACGCAAACTCGCGCCGAAGGAAAGAGGAAACATCGGCGAGCCGTTCGAAGACAGGAAGAACGTTGTGACGAAGAGAGGAGGACGGAAAACACGGTCTTGTATATTTAGAACTCGTGCATACCGGGCATTGTCAACGAAGTCGAGCGTGTTGCGTTTTGTAACACTAAGTTCGTGGAATTTGAATACACAGCAAATGAAAACTGTTTCACTCGAAATTTCGCCAGGTGTTGAATAATAAATTTTCTGTTCGCTATACCGTGCCATTAGTTTCGTTGTAAATTGTTCTGTACCCAACAAAAGGGTTTGGGAAAGCACTCTTCGGGTACACGCTGTTTCGTCCGAGGAAATCGGCTGACAAATCCCCAGTCGCATCGAGTTCCAAAGGGAAAGCTATGCAAACCAAAATGAATAAACGAAAAGCTCAAAAAACAGCAAAGTCCCCTTCCATACGTCTCGTAAATCCAATCAATTCTAGATACGGTCCGAGACTCTTTCACGCGGGATGAATTTTCCACGGGCGAATAAATGCGCTCCCATCAGTCGCGAAACTTTGCCGCGGCGGAATTTAGTCGCCCGTATTTCCGAGGAAAGTTGACTGTGACGATGCACGATCGCTTAATGGCGACGTTACGACGAAATTTCCTTTGAATATGACGTTTTCGGTCGAATAATTTGTTAGCGCATCGGCTGAAATCGTTTGTGCATTGAATATAACTAGACAGCGTGTCGAGTTTGCGGCGGGACTATTGCCTTATCCAAGCAACTTTGAACGTGCTCGACTATTCGAGACGCTTCTCAAATGCGTAAGAAGGATTACCAAGTACTGGCAAACAAGCGTAAAGTGCATTAAATTTGCGTATAAGATATTGTACTGCAGAGTTGTTGCATTTCAAGTGCACTTATCTACTATAGACTTCTATCATTCTCTCCTTCCTTTTCTTTCATCCTCCGTAAGACGAATTTATTATGACAAAACCGTACTCGACCTAGAGGAACGAAATAATTTAGTAAGACGCGAATGGTTTTGGGATTCGCAAGAGATCGTTGAAATTTTAAAATACCTCTGATTGCTGAAATCCACTCGGTCTAAAGTGTTTGTAATCGCGTTTACGCCGTAACGAATGCAAGCTCTGCTTCCCAACGCGAGGGTCAATGAATCGTCAGTTTAATTGGCGAGCAACAAAGGCGCAGCATGCTCATTACAGCTACTGTTCCGAGAGCCCGAGCCACTCGTTGACCTTTGCAATTAATGTCTCGCCGCTAATGGTTTCACGGGATTGCGCGGCCGGTTTCGAGAAATCCACGGAATTTCCATTATAAATCGTCGGTCTCGGTGGCGGGGGTCGGGCGAAGTCAGCGAAAAAGATGGATGACCTGCACCGCGAAAGACGGTAGATTCGGTTCCGTCGAAATTCGACCGGAAACGATATCGAACGTTACGATCCTCTGGTACGCTGCTAACCGCTTCGCTGGCTTCTTGCCCTCGCGGAAACGTCCTCCCACGATCGACTCGTCTTGCAAACAGCCTGTCGATTTCCGCTACAGACTTCTCCGAATCCTAGGGAAGTTCGCGATAAAGCTACGAAACCGTAAACTTCGCGTTATCTTGGAACCACGAGAAGCTGGCAAATATCGCACCTCTACAAGTCCCAATCATACGATATTTTTCCCTTCCCCAAACTTTACACAAAATAGTTAAACGAGCAGCTGCGAGAAAATTGCATTGCGTCGAGCGCAGGGACTTGCATCGCAACTCGTTTCCAACGATTATTCCGAAGGCGTATCGAGATGTTCGGCGTAACGGATGAATGTTTTATAAAACAAAAGCCGAATCCACTATCGCCGTCAACTGTTACATTTTAATGGACCATCAGAGAAAGGGATCTTAATTTCTCGGAAATTTCTCAGCAAAGAAAGAGTGCGCTGTTGGGAAAACATCGGAACGCAAGTGCGGTATAAATTTTTCGAACGTTTGCCCGACTGAATTAGGAGGCAAGCCAATCTCCTGAAAGACGTTCAATTATTAAGTAGAATGGAAATGAACATACTCCGTAACGTAGCCGGTGCTGCCGGTGCTTCGTTAAACATTTCCATCATCGTTTCTTAAACAATTCAATCTCCGCGGTCGCGAAAACAGATTTATGGTAACACGATCTACCGAGATGTAAAAGCTCATTAAATTCTGAGGAAGATGGTTTTCCTGTCAGTGGAAGTTTTTGCAACGATAAACCAGTGTAGCCTCTTATTCTTGCCGGAAGGGTAGGGAATATTTCCTCGATAGCGATGGCGTTGGCAAAAACCGCGAAAATCCCGCAGGCTACCATCGAGAAATGTTTCATCGGCGTCAACCGCAAGATTCTTCGCCGCGGAAAGTTTCGGAAATGCAGGCAAGTAGAATGGCTCGACGATAAATCTATCTGGCGGCCGTTCCTCCCTGGTGTTTTCGTTGTATCGGTAAAGATTTATTCCCCTGTCTGGCTACGAACAGCTGTCACGTTTATGGAAAAAAAATGGGAGGAAAAAAGAGGGTAGCACGAAAGATTTCAATTGGCTTGGACGGTGGAAAATTTCGTGGAACAAGGGAAAACCATTTGGACGACTGAAAATTCCATCCCGATAGAGAAAAGGAAAACATTTGGGTCGATTAAGCGCGTTCCGTACCACCTCTTTCCTCGAGTTAACCATCAAAAATATATTCCCCGAGGATCGGGTATCAAACTTTACAACTATTGAATGCAATACCACTTTCGTAACGTCGATTTTTCTTGATTCTACCTCGCCAGGACGAAGTTAAACTATCGGGAAACTGGGATGAACGAAGAAGGACAAAGCTGGTAAGATGATGCGGGTATAGAATTCTTTTCTATTCTTTCGGGAAAAATGAAGACGCTCGCAGATTGAAAAAGCAAACGTACCGAGGGAAAATTGTTATGGCGTTTGCTAAGAAGAATATAATTTATCATCTGCTACGTTTGAAAAAATAACACGACGAAGATAAATGAAAATTAAACGTACGACTTGAACGAGTTCGCAGACATCTAATTAATTGTTAATGAATTATATTTAGCCATCGAATCGAGCGAGAAATTCCAAGAGAGGCGATATTAGAAACTCCTCCAGCGCTATAAATCGCTGCACGAACTAATTTGCAATATCCGTCCGGTAATGCGGAAGTTGCAGTTGCTTTAGCCGACTATCGCGAGTTTCTTCGAATGCACAAAGAAGCACCACGGATCTATGAAGCTGAACCTCGAAAGTTTCTTACCAGCGGTTTTCCCTGTCCCACAGGAAGAATCAATCACGGCTCGGTAACTATTGATTTTTATTTAACGTCGTTTTAGCGAATGCATAGTTTGAAAAGAAACTCACTTGACATATCGACGTTCCCGGAGATGAAGAGAAAACAAAATTGATGACAAGTTCGGCAATGGAAGCTGTCCAGATTTATGATCAAAATTTCAAAGTTTCCAATTTGACGCGTTCTTTTGTCAATAGTTTGGTTTCATCGAGTTTACCTGCTGCTTTTTCAAATTCAATTGTTTTTACCGTAAGCAACGAAGTTTGAAACATATCAATGCGAAATTCGTGAAAAATCCTTTGTGATCAATTGATGAAACTTCCATTGAAATTTCAATATGTATTAATACATTTCAAGCCATGAAATATGATTTTATGACTTGTATGGAACAACATTTTAATTAGTCAAATAAATATGAATGAAAAGGTGTACCAAAACAGATAATGCTCTTTTAGCATGTTCCACAACTGATTCCGAACAATGCATCATAATTTATTGAAAAGCTTTTATTTGCGGTTACTGACTAATGAAGTGCACGCTTGGAGGACTCAGGATTGGCGAATATTGTTCGCTCAAGTTCAATTCATTCCTCTTGGAAATTTGCATGGTCCGCTGCATCGATGACAAATCAAGCTGACACAATCCGTGTGGCTTCGATAGACTAATCAATGGAAGTTAGGTCGGTGAGTTCAGTTTCGTGTAATACTACTCGCTACTGACCAAGGTATTTGCTAGCAAGGATAAACTATCACTATACCAATCAATCACCAATGTCCCATCATCCACGACTGCAAATTAAGACGCAGCGAATCCTCGAATTTGAAACCGTATCTAACGCAATATCCGCAAGTTTTCGGTTCTATAAATTAGCGTCAGTGGCGGATTCACCAGCTGTTTCAATTTCAGTTCCCGGAAAGTTCTGTTACTTTAATTAATTTTCGACAAACACAAACTCCAGCGAACCGCTCACACGTGTAACAAACTGTTATTATTTCCCCAAATTGGATAGTCGTTAAAATCTTATACTATAGCTATTACAATATTCGTAAGCTTTCGATTCTATTAAGTAAAATCGATGGAGAATTCACCAGTTGCGTCGACTCTACTTAATCATCGAGGAACGTTCTATTGTTCAGATGGAATTTAAACAATTCGATGCAAATGACCTCCAAGACCACGCGCTGAGTGCAACGTTCCATCTATGATTCGATCATCGCAGGACCCTTCGTTCTTTTTACGTAGACAATTTCGAGGCGTGCAATTGCAGGGAAAGGAAGAAAATCGAATTCCCCGTCAGTTGGTCGTGCATGTCGCGCATGCATGCATGTAGTTGCACGCGTAGAAAATCGAGCAGGACGAGAGGAAAAGTTCGACTGACGCGAGAGAATTTTCCTGCTCGCGAGCGACGCTCGGATATTTGGAATAATAAAACGGGCGTCTGCGTTGGACGATCGTCCGTTCGTGCTTTGGATATTTGTTCGGATAGTGAAGCATCGCTTTTGATTTCCGCTACCGGTATATCTGATCTGACCCTTCTTCTCGATTGAAAATATTTTACGATACCGGGAATAGTCTTCGGCGTTTCGAAATGGCCTGCATAAATTTCACCCATTTTGAAAGCTACCGCTTTGGTTAGAGTGTTGAGCGTGCAGTTTCGATCGAAATTAAATTTAGAGTAATTCTAGTAGTTTCGAGATTCTAATTAACGCATTCGATGCGGCGTGCCACAGATTCTATTAACAGTGCTCGATAATAATTTTCGTTTCAAAGCTAATTCCAATTGCAGTATATTCATTAGCAAAAATAAAGGAGATTCAACTATCAACTTTCTCGTAGAGAATTTCCTTGGAATTAGTTGATAATTCTATTTTATCGCGCGGTATAAATCCGCCCCGGTTTTCGGAGCAAATTAGCGAAGCTACCAATTTGTATAAAATCTCGGCGTAATTGGGCAACAAGTTTTAATCGCCAGTTAAACACGCCCTGGCTGAGACAACTGCGAAAGCATCGCTTTATACCGAAATCGCGAATGTTTCAAGGATATCTCAGTCGGTTGGCCATCGCATCGTTGAAAATGTAGAGATATATCTTATTCCTTGTGAGAATCGCGTATGGAGATCCTCTGCGAAGCTAGCTAAGAGCTTCGATATTCCGAAGGATTTCCAGAGCGAAACTTTTCGATTTATCATCTAACGCTCCTCGAGACGTTTGCATCGCATCGAGAAGCTACCGGAAACTTCGACGAGCGAATACATTTCGCGAGAATGGAAGGATTAAAAGTTCAAAGGACAAAGTTTCTTGCGATAGCGACCTACATTCCAGCTGAAATATTTCAACAGGCCCACTCTATAAACGTAATAAAATTCCTTTGATATCATAATTTTGTTTTAATATTAACGTAACGCGATTGACAGGTTCTTAATTTCACGAGGTCGGTTATTAAACGAGCAGTTTGTATAAAGATCAACAAACATGTTAATTATGTATACGCGCAATATTTTCGTTTCGGCAAATATTTCATTGTTTCAATGCAGGAATTTAATTTACCTTGATTGTCTCCAAATATCAACGATGAAGTGGTTGAATATTGTATTGAAAATTTAAAAATATTAATAATTATCAGGTGTGATGTTCGCGCGTCGCCGTATTTGAAAATTTCACGACATCGCTGCTGTGTCATTCTGTAGAAAAGAGAAAAAGAACGATAACGCTATAAACGCGCGACCGTTGTCGATTAAACGCGGAGCTGAAAATTCGGAACAATAGGCGGACAAAGTACAAAGCTTCCAGAACAATGTTCCAATAATCTCGCTAATTTTCGAAAGTGGCTACGTCAAAGGGTTAGCACGCATACGGGAAATTAATTTCCGCGTGAATCCTATCGGGATTTAAGCGCGACAGTGTTTCGAAGATTAACAAGAAACTTTTCTGCTTAAACTCGACGTTACCACGTTCGGAACTCGTGAATCTCAGGGGAGGGAACTTATTTGTACCCGAAGCGGTCGACGATGTATCGAAGTTCGATACGAGCGGTACAATCCGTTTCACGCGATGTTACGAAGCTCGTGCATTCGCTAATTAATATAACCAGATCATGGATGCGGTTGCTTATCCGGAGAAAATAAATTTCCGACAAATTAAATGATGTAAAAATGAAAAGAAACCACTGTCTCGGGGGAAATTATAAATAGAACGTAATACCTCGATCCACCCTAACTAGTTAATGGAAATAGTTCAACTTGCCTCGCCACTTTAATTTTCATATTGAACTCAGCGATGAAGAGACAGAGGCTTCCGATGAGAAATAAGATAGAAAATTCAGTGCGACTGAAACAATTACGTGGCAAGAAGAAACCGAGGGGCAAGGGAACAAAATCCCGATGGGCAAGGGAACAAAGTCGTAAACAACGCGGTAAAATCTTGCAGCGTGGAAAAAGAAGAATAACGGGCGGGTCGTTCTTCTTCTAGAGGCGACGATGAAAACGGAAGGCGTCTTTAAATCGAGCCATTGGACGAAAGCAGAAGGGGATGGAAAGAGAAAACTGCGCGCGCAAAAATCAGATTTACCGAAGATATACATCTCTTTTGCAGCTTTTTCCCTCGGAAAGTCAAGCTCGGAAACGCTACGCCCCAGGAAGTTCTCGAGATTTCGCGGGAAACCCTGAGCCAGAGTTGCGTTTCGAAATTTCAAGATAGACTGGTCAAAGCACCGGTAGGTTAATGACATTACCAGTACTAGATATTCCTGAAATCATTCGACGGATCTCTCTGCTTCTGAAATTGCTACAGTATTAACACGGTGGCTGCCACCGTAAATGCACCAAGGGTTTGCTACGGCACTGAATTATACAGGTTATTTAAAATGTGAAGATTTATTTTTGTAATTTAATGGTTCCTTTTTGTCTACACGATTTCGTGAATACTATTTGACAATATGAGTTTCTTAACAAGATGGTGGACTATTTTCAAACACATTCAGACTTCTGAACTTTCTTTCGCTTTCAAGAGGCTAAAGTAGAAAACTTTTCCCTGAGCATATGGAACTGTCGAATTTTCTAGACTTCGAATACAGAGTCGCATTATTATTCCCACCTGCAAAATTATATTTCATTGCATTCAACGTGGGGAAAATATCGAATTAAATCGAGTTGAATGTATATGAATGTTGACGGTATACCTGGAGTTTCTATTTGCATGAAAGGTAGAGTCGTCGAAAAATTTTCCAAGCAAACGTATCCGGCATATCTTCCGGCGCGAGTTCGATCAAACAAGAACAAATTTCACGTCTTGCTTGGACGACTGAAACGAAGGAATAAATTCGATGCCAGACTATTTCGTTTTATTTGAAATTCCTCCCCGAGGAGGATGCACGTGTAGCAAATGTCGAGAGGGACGAAGAATATTTGTCGAATTTCAACGCGTCAACGTAGTTGCAGCTTCCTCCTTGAAACGTAACAGCCATCGAAGAAGCTCCGCTCGAAAACTATCGCACCTTCCTGGCGTTAATGCTTGCTAATTTTGCGAGTGCCAAGGGACAGGTAGCTCGGTTGCGAAACTCTCGACTGAATTTATACAATGTTCCACTAAGGATGCAAATTAATAGCCCCTTGGCGAAAGAAAATGACATATGAGCTTCCCTTTACGAATTAAATGAAAAAGCTTCGTGCAGCTACATACCTTTCTCTCTAAATTACGTTTCTACAATCCACATTCGACGTTTGAGTATTAAATTAATTTAAAAAATTTATACTTTAATAACTTTGTAGCAAGGCATTTGTATCCAATTTTTTCATAAAATATTCTTTTAATTTTGCTTGTACTTTGTTGAAAAAGAACCTAGGATACCGTGTATAATCTTTTCCACGTTCCGCTTTAAAATTTTAAAGGGAAACGCTTATAGCGTTACATGCGCGGCACATCCTTTTATGCCGGTATAATTGGTCCAGGGCGAGAAACACCGACAATTTCGTGATTTCGTGGTTCGGTGACGAGTTCGAGGATTCAAACAGCCTTCATTCCGAGGGGCGCAATAGCCTTTTCGACAAAAAAATCAAGCACGTAGATTCATGGCAAATTCAGTTACAAACCGAACGGGATTCGATTTCGTGTGTACGTCGACCGATATTAAATTGATAAAAATGGTTGTACGTTGATCACGACCAAGAAAAAAGAGTTACAGGCAGAAGGGACGTCGAAACGGGACAAAAAAGGAAACCCGTTAAATTTTCAGTTTTCGATTTTATCGCAAACCCCCAATGGGCAATTTCTTTTTCGAAAAGTTAAATAAAAAAATTCTTAGCTCGTCGCGAAATACATTTAAACGAATAGCGGCTATCGACGACAAAAATCTTGCAATTGAATTACTGGCGACATGTTTCGTCGAAATGAAATATTCATTTTGAGACAAATTGAGACGTGCGTATATCCTCGTATTGGCTGTTTCAATCTTGTTCGTTTATACGAAACTTTTGGCTCGTACTGTTTTCATTCGAGATCCAATGTAAATTTTAAATCAGTAGAAAATACAGTCGGTATGCGTTATATCGTTGTTTGTTCACTCGATGTTATTTATTCGAGTTTCTGGTATTATTTTGAAACAGGGAAACTAATTGTATTATTAAGGCTATTTAGAGGGGAGTTTTTAACCGTACAAATGCTCGGCGTTGAAAATGTAATGATAACCGAATAAGAGACTGTAACGCATAACAAACGCGATGTTTTTCGCATTTGGAGCGCAACCAGCTCGAGAGAGGTTAAATTCCTTTTTAATTACCTTGGCGCGTTGCAGTTTCCAAGGCATCGTTAAAAAGTCAAAGTTCCATTCAAACAGGCAGTATACTTAAGAATAAATTAACGAACAACGCAATTGTTGCTCGAAATGTGTTTGTTTCTGGCTCGAAAATCAGAGGATGGAGTTGAAACCCCGAACTAGACTCTTTGGTGTATTCAAAAGGGAGCTCTGAGGTTTCTGGAGGTAGCATCAAACGAAATATTAACACGTCACGGTTTATCGTGGGAACCGGGTGTTTGATAGCGGCATTACAGAATATCGTACGTGTGTTTCAGTCACTGGGACGGCCGCGGAAGCCACACGCGAGACGGAGTCACTGTGGAGCGTGTACGACGCGAAAAGGAGCAACCGTTCCATTCCCTGGTGGTCGTCCAGCACAGAACGCGCCACGGCAGAAAGCAAATCCGTCAGAAAGTTTCGCCAGACAACTAGCTGGCACGCAGACAGCTGGAGCTCGAGGGAACGAGTTACGTTGGAATTGGTAAGGCCGGTCACCGAGAGCCCGAACGACGACGAGGAAGAGGAGGAAATCGAAATGCCCGCCAATCTCGAGACGACGTCCAGAACGGAGAAGAAAGACGTGGGAACAATGAAAATATCGCATCGAAATTCGACCGTGTCCACCAGGAGCGCGCTGGACACAAGGCTGAAGATAAATTCATCCGCTGGTCGGACGTTTATCGAATCAACGTCGGAACGGTCGAGCTTCGACAAACGTGCTTTCTCCGACGACGTAAGTCGCATCAGATGCCATTGCCTACACTTTCTACTTCTGACTACCTTGATCAGTACGCCATCGGGGATATAGTCTCACGATTCCTCTCGCTATCGAATCCGGCGAACCCGATACCACATTAATAAAGTCCATATCCATATCCCGATAATCGAGCAGAAGCAAAAGGAAAACAGAAGAAGAATCGCGGAGCGAATCGTAGCAGATGTTAGCGTATTAACCCGGTAATAGTAGTAATATATTTCAGACCTGGCCAATAATTTCGTATGAGAACGATAACTATAATTCACGGGTATCACGATACCACCGGCTGCCCAAAGCCTCGTTGTACTTCCGTTTAATTAACGGTCTGACATCTGAGCATTAGAGGATTATTGTTCATCGATCGTATAAATTTTCAATAGCATCGAATTTAAATTAATACGAAACTCGTACCTTGATATAGATTAATTCGACAGAACTCCGGGAACCTTTCAACCGAATCGGATAAATTTCGCGTTTCCTGGGTAAATTAATCGCGTGATTTTCAAATATGCGCAGATAGTGGCGACGCAGGTAGCTCGGTTTACCCCGAGCTCGATGAAAAATCAAAGCAATATCTCCACCACGCCGTCAACATTCTTCGACGTTGTACGACGCCAGATGAGACACGTTCCGGACGTGTGCGAAAAGTTCACCGTCGGAGAAGAGGGGAAGCAAGAATTTTACAGCCCCAACTATCCGGACAACTATCCGAACCTCACCGAGTGCATCAAAGTTCTGCAAGGTGAGTACGTTTTCTGATCCTGGCTTAAACGTGGCGACAAATTTCAAGGTAGCAGCATTTTATTAAATCAGAGATGCCTTATCAATATTAACTAAACCTTAGCCTTATCATCCTTAATTACGAGTACCTTTCCACGATATCGAAATGAAAGCGCGACGAGCCGGAAGAACGATAGACCGGATCGAATTCATTAGGAAAGCGTAAGACAAGAAATTAACTAGAAGCTAACTGGTAGACCTCGGATTTTGCATTGGATGTTCCGCTAGTTTCATATGTATAAGTCTGTCGTAACTAGCTCGCTGGAACTCGATTGAATTTCGAAATTGGAGGATGGTCACGCGATTCAATGATTAATTCGTTCTGGTGGTTTCGTAGATTTCAGCCAAACAGTCGATAAATTTTCCCGGACTTATCGATACAACGCATTCGTCGACGAACGGAAATAAAATCGCAAGTTTTTCCACGTCCATTCGCGTGGTAAACAGCCCTGAGCAGTGAATTTATAATAAACGAGCCGGTCGGACAAACGAGCGAGAGGAATCGATAGAGATTATTCGCGCAAAAGGAAACACATTACCCGTTCGTTGGAAGCGAACAAACAAAACGTGTCACGGGGATGCTTTTTCTCCGTTCTTGCACCCTGGAAATTGTCGGTGTCGCGAGGAAGAGTAATCGGATAAAACGTTGTCGAATACGGTTGCGATAAATCATAACGGGCCGCGGTCTTTTGACCTGACCGTGGTCGCGCGAACTCGATAACGAATCTATAAATCGTAGAGAAAGACCGGAAATTCATTGTCGAGCGTCGTGCGCCAGAATATTTCCTCGTCTTGAAAGTGTATGCGAAAACTTTCCCGAGGAATGATCGACTATTCATTGCTTTTACCTCGCGCGCCACTCGCGAGGAAACGAATGTACCAAACCACTTCGCGAAGAAACAGAAAGATTTTCTTCTTCCGGGATATTTTCTGCGAGTACACGCGAATCAACGCGATGCCAGATTAGCCTCCCCCGCGTTTCTTCGTCTCGATCGGTCGGAAGATAAATCGAAGATGCGAAACAGAGCGAAGCGACTCGTGCACCGCATCGAAAAGAGGTCCTCAGTCGAAATATAAATTCTGCTTTGATTCTCTAAAGTCGCAATGCACTCAAAGCTTCTCGATCCTTATATTTTCCACTGGAAAAGTAGATACCTTTTTGGTTCTTCTCCATGAAAATTAAGAGGTCTTAACTACAATTACTGTCCCTTGTCGCAATTCTTTTTACTCCTATTTCTTATCAAACTTTTAAACTCTGTTTTTAATCTCGTTGGCTTAGAAATAATTAAACTTCAAATGCGCTAAGGACCGAGTGAAAATTTCGACTCGAGATCGATCGCGTTCCTTTTAGTCGTCTCGAAACGACTCGAAACGACTGGTCGGATTGGGCAAACGAGAGCAGCTGGGTCGTGTTCGAAATTGAGTCAGGGTCGACGAGCCTCGTGGACCGTGTACACCAAATCTTCTTCTGATGGTACCGAAATAGTATCCACGGTGATTGCTGGTCCTCGGCCGAGTTTTGGAAACGATAGGCTTCGTAAACGCGAGCGTGGCTCTTTGTGAAATCGTAAAATCTCGGCAAGTATTGCTCCGACGGGAAGAAACAATTGCTCGTTGAAAAATTCCTTCTGGACAGCGTTTTTTTAACGCGAGATATCGTAAATCGAAGATGCACGTTGGTAGCAGAAGCTGAATAAATTTTCGTGAACCCGCTTGTAAATCATGTGCACCGACGGATATCGAATGCGAACCGATCCGCTTTACTTCCTTTCCGAGCGTCTAACTGAGGTCACGTTATTGCCACGAAATTTACATGGATTACGACCACGAACAACCTAGTCGGTTAAACCGTTGTAACGTGCGCTGAATACAGAACGTAGGAATTTCTCTTTGATAATATTCTTTTCCACGGCTCGTCCTGGACGACCGATAAGCAGCGAGGAACTGCAACTGACTGTCGAGCGATAAGAAGGTACTCTGCAGTTCGCTTGAAACCGTTCGCTTAATGCTCCGCGAAAGGAAGGAAGACTGCGTCGTGCTGGTCGTAACGTAGGCGTGCTTCAAATTGTAACGTTCGGTTAAACGAGGAATATTTTAATTAAAGGATAACAAGCGGATTCTCGAGCGATTATCTGGAAAATTTTAGAATGCGAGAAACGGATTAAACAGGCTATTCGACAAGAGAGAGACGGTAAGTTGCGAAAGGGTTTTTCAAAAGAGCGCAGAGTACGAGATAAGCAGACAAAAATATTGAAAGATTTCAAAACGTTGAGAATCTTTGATTCGGATAACGAACTGTAACTAACGTCATTAAAATAACTTGTCTATCGGCATGTCAGACCTGCCATTATACGGTCCATGTAAATTACGACATCCAATTAACCGGACGTCAATACGGGTCTGCCATGGATTAAGGAAGTTTCACCGTGAACAGACGGGATCGAGTCGGGTCTAGGTGCATAGAGTTGTTTCAAATTGCACCATCTAGAGTTAAGGGGGTATTCCAATATAGAAGTTTCAAAAAAGAAAAGATTCCTTTTTTTACATTTTTTCAAAGAACACAGTTTTAAAATGACCCGTTCAAATAAGAATACCTCCTTAAATAACCTCTGAGTACTTAGCGGTGTACTCCGTCAAGTCGTTCTTTGTTATTTCAAGCACTCTTCTTAGTTCGCCATGATTTCTTACGCGTCCAACCGAACTCGTTAAACTTGCCGTCCAGTTACCGGTTGACACACGATGGATCATTGAAACTTTTCGAGGATCGTCGAGCGACAGAGGAACGGTCAGTGTTCCAATCGGGTTTCCAGCAGTGCCTTTGCAAACGACGAGAGGAGCAGGCTCGATCAAAGTTTAATTGGAACAATTCGAAGGTAGCCAACGCGCAAAGACGAAATCGTTTGAAAGCAGAGAGAGATATGAGGGTGGGATCTATCCGTTGGCATTTCACCGAAAATTGCCAGCGAGTTGATGAACGATCGAACCAGGAGACTACTCGATTCTACGCTTGATATAACAGAGATAACATTCAGTGTCGCGTCGAAATTGCTACTCTCTATGCATTCGCGATGCACCAGCGAATTTATACGGGCCACCGTTGGAAAACACAGGAATATGAATGCAGATATGGTTTCTAGCCAGTCTCGATCATCGAGGTACGTGAACATCCAGGAATCTTTGAAGTTCGTTTCATTGTTACTCGATGCCGAGAGCATCTGCTACTTCGGCAGGGTACATCTTAGCAGGCTCGTTTCAAGAAGAATTCCAACAGTTGCGCGCAAGAGGACTGCATCAAACCCGAAAGCACGATAACGTACATCGAGTTCGAAAGATCGTTCGGCCGTAAACGACAGATTCTCTCGGGTCGTCGGCGAGTTCCTCGAAAGCCTGGAAACTGGAACAGAAGTCGATTCAATGGATACGCGCTGCTATATAACGCAGACACGACACGCTATCTGTATCTTCCTTTTTTCCTCTTTCCTCTACACGATTCTTTCCTTTCCGACTCGTACTCCTGATGGAAGAACACGCAAGCGGGCCAAGTAGCCCTTCCGGACGGAAGGTCCTAATTGCACGGATGGAACCTTTTTAATTGCTCGCTCGCGAACACGGTAACGCGGTTACACCGGTATCATTATGAAATGTGGGACACCTTTAAGCAGCCGAAACCACTCGGGCAAGTTAATGAGATCACAGTCGGTTGGAGACCGAATAATTCGTCGGATGAAACGCGATCGAACCTTTTCCATCGCCCTGAGATTCTGCACCCCCTTGCCACCCTTTCCTCAGGGAGCGGGGCAACGGAACTCGAGGAACAGCCGTTCGTTAAACGGGTACGCTTCATCTCCCTCGAGGTACAAGGGCGAATGTTAACGAGACCAAAGTACGTAACTTCTTTTCTAATTACTCTGAAAATCACGCTTACACTGCAGTCGACGAGGAAAATTATTCGTAAATATAAATTAACAGGATTGTTCTCGGTGGATTATCGAACCACTTTGAAACAAAGACGCGATTCTATTCGCACCGTGAAATAGTAAATCCCATCAAACAGTAAAAGGTTCACGTTGCAATTGATTGAGTTACGAAGTGGAATCAATGTGTACGATCTCTCGCTAATAGCACTTAGTTGAAACGGAACGCGCACCGTTTAAGGTTTAAATGTCAGTCAGGTTTAAAAGAGAAACGAGGAAAGTTAGTAGTCGTCGAATCCAATTGAAAAGTTCGTACACGATGGTAGAACGGACCGGTTGTCCACTAATCGTACGTTCTCAAACTTTTTCACCAACAAGGACGATGTCTTTTGCTGCTTCCTCAGCCGTTCTTCTTGGCTGTCTCGTTACCTGTAACCACCCATTCACCAGCACCGTTGCTGGCTACAATTTAAAGCGTGTCGGCTTTCTTACCTGTGCCAAGTTTCGCGTTTCACCCTACGGGGCACAAGTTTGCGATAAAAACTTTGTCCCCCGGCGTACAATATGACGACGCGTTCCTTCATCATCTCCCATGATTGCTTTTTTTTTTTCTTTCTCATCGTTATAAATGTTAGCATAGAAGGTTTCTCTTCGCTCGAAAGCCACGATTCTTTCTCATATATTTTATTCCGAGTCGAAATCGAGTGGTGCAATCGTTTGGCGCTCCAGCATCACCCATGACGTTTCGAAAGGGTGGCGAACGATGAAGAAGAAAAAGAAAAGGGTAGCGACAGAAAGGTCGAGAGGAAAGGTTGCGCTGAAGCATCGTAAATGGGAGGAAGTCGTGGCCAAGTTCCAAAGTGGGCGAGCAAATCAAGTTATCAACCACTCAGGAGGTAAGGGGCCATCAAAGAACCGTTTAATGCGATCCCACGTAAATCAAGGGCGACCGCCCCTCTGCCTTCTCCGTGTTTCGTGGAACATCGAAATACTCTAAGGCCGAGACTCTCTGCAAGGGAAGCCATTAATTGCGGCAAGACACTGCGCTTGTCCTTGAACCAAAATGGCGTTAAACACCGCCGTCGATGTGCTGTGCCATCGATCAATTTTCCCTGAGAAACTTCCAACGATTATCGTCCATTTTGTCGTTGAAACCTGTAAGGGTTTGATGTTGATGGTACCGGTTGATTATTGGGATTGCGATGAATTTCGTGGTAAACATTTTAGCAAATATATCTGGGCGCTTCGAAACCTTCAACCGTGCTTGTTATTTTGTTTCATTACTTCAACGTATGATGTTGGAATGATATTTGATCGCTAATGAAGTTGCATGTATACAAA
The DNA here is from genome assembly GCF_051020975.1 of Osmia lignaria lignaria. Lineage (NCBI taxonomy): Eukaryota > Metazoa > Arthropoda > Insecta > Hymenoptera > Megachilidae > Osmia > Osmia lignaria. Next base: position 3,615,299 of record NC_135037.1, on the reverse strand, counting down.
TCCCAAGTTAATCGATTATTTCGTATTCAATTGTTATAATATCGTGCCCTTTGTCATGTAGTCAACTCAAATATTGAATTTATACCCAAATATGAATTGTATATATCACTTTCAGATAATAAAACGTTTAAATAATAGATTATTCAAAGAGTACAAATACTAGAATAAGAGAAGTTCTAAATTTTAATTAAGGTGGATGGAATGCATCGCTACTTTTAATGAAACGGCAAATATTATAATGAGATTTAACGATCGCGAGTTGGGATTATTTCGGTGTACAAAACGATAGATTCATTTAGAAGGCAGGTAGGATGCAGTTAACCGTGATAAAGTTAGCGCTGGTTAATTCCTTCTTGCGGCTGGCTCGTTCCCCATTGTCCTGGACGATCGTGTTCCATGATGGGTGATGTCGTCGAACGCCTCTAGCCGCAATGAATCACTGCAAGAGCGGAAATCTCGGGCCGCCCGACCGTTTAAGCGCGTACAAAATGAAACGCATCGGCGCATCCGCGTCCATTCTGTACCGACGTCCATGCATCATCGGCCAACAAAACGACCGACTATCTGCTCCTGAATTCATCCAACGGCTGCAAGAAAACCGTCTTCGAAGCACGATTTTGGTCATGGCTTGAGTACCAAGCGAACCGAATATACCTTCGTCCCGAAGTTTCGCAAATCTGCGATACGCTCATTTTTTTGCCCATGATCGCGACGATAATCGCAAGAATGATTTTGGACTAAATCCAAAGGAAGCCGAGAAACAAGATGTCGAGAGTATCGATTTATATAGTTAGATAATGATTTTTCAGTTTATTGAATAAACTTGTGGTTTATACAATCTGAATTTCTAAAATCTGAACAATAGAGAATTTTATTGTTTTGATCAATCAGGTTTCTTTTATAATATAACATCGATGGATCCGCAAACAATTTTTGTAAATGGAGTTTTTTTATATCATTAAAAACAGCGATATAATTAACGCGATCGAAGTTATTCCACCACTCTGTATATCTTCGATAAAGTTACTTCCAATTCCAATTGACTGAACATACAGAATTTGACATCTACCAAAGTGTAGATAAAAAATCCATCTGAACAAACTTCCCTCATCGACTTTTAACAGAGTACACCCGGTGATGGCCCGCATTTCATGGTAGATCGTCCTCGTTCACGGTCAACCTTGTTGGAGAGTTACTCGTTAAATGTTCTCACTCAGCGGGATACGACTTGACGCGAATGTAAAATAACCGGCTCGCTCTATTTCCCGAACTCGTAGCGTCCTTTTGTGCCATGACCTGTATGCGTGCACTCACACAATCAACGGAAAGCATGCACGTATACGCCATGCGCGAGAGAGACATTCAATTTCGTAGAATCGATTTTTCGTCTTGATAATTGCATAAATAAAATTTTCGCGAGTACAGCACACACAGGTAGACTTCGGCACAGGTCGGTCTGGTCCGCTTGAACGCTAATAAACACCATTCGTTGAGAAAAACCGTATTTTCGAAATTGTAAGATTGAGACAGACGCTGTTGTAAGCAAACAACATGGCTGCCGAATGCTGCGTTCGGCTGCATTTTAGCAAATATTGGACGATTTAATGGTTTTTTCACCGACAGCACACCAGACCGACTTTCCTTAAACTAGCACAATATCACTGAAATTCGATTTTTCACAACTTATCACTTCTGGAAGACGTAAAATCGATTCTACGATTTGCACGCATCAGACGTAAAATAGACATAAGAATAGTTCAATGATTTTCCGTCAGAGGCATTGATGGTATATTTGACCACGTTATCATCAGGGTCGATAAAAACACAAATCAGTCGATAAATGTAAATTCTAATTTGACACCACAAATAGCTACGCGAATATAGTCAGAAGTATGGCATAGTTGCCGCATCGTATTAAGACTTCTGTCACGCTGTTGCCACATCTGTTACAATTGCAACAGGCTCGAGCCGATTTTGATTCCTGCCAGACATAGAAAAGAATAGGGCGCTCGAGAGAGAAAGAGGTTCGAGAATGAAACAATACATGTACTAATGTGTGCATCCATCAAACTTTTTTATTCATATTTATAATCATGTTTTTTTCATCAATTAAATTACAGATAGAATACTTGAAATGGTATGCCAGAAAAATGAATTATAAAACTTGCACCATATACAGTGAAAACTCGATAAATGTACATAATTATTGCCGGTCCACTCCGCAACTGTTATGGAATAGGAGAATCATTTTTCAAATTTGATTGCCTAGTCAGTAAACACTGATTAGAAAGAGTCAGTAGCTAAAGACGAAAGAGGGACTAAAACCGGGATTTATTGCCTTCATCTAAATGCCTCGTGTCAATGTGACCATACTAATGCACAGAATAAAGTTTTTTATTTTAATAAAAATTTCACTATCATGTGGAGAAGATTTTTCTGATTAAAATGAAGCTAAACACAATATAAATTGGTCAACATTTAATACCATAATATTGGGTTAAATGTTGTGCTTGTGAGTCTTTCTCTCTTTGTTTATCCTTCTTGCGCTATCCTTTTCTATGTTCGGAAACATCAAAGAACGGCGGATTCGTGGTGCTGGTAGGGGTAGAATGAATGAAATAATACACATAACGTAAGTACGCGGCCATAAGACTTATAGGAATGAAAACTACCTGACATAATAATTTCAAGAAGGGAATAAGAAATAAAGAAATTAATAATGAATTTTAATATAATTCTGTCACACTTAGACTGGGACACTCTGTATATGCAGGTACAATTATATTAAAATTCATTATTATATTTCAAATGAAAAAGATTTCAATAACACGTGGCTGGAGTGGCTGTCATGGGAATCGACGATATAGACGGCGCGGAGAAAGAAGAGGCATTTTTTATATTTATTAATTATATTTCAATCGATAAATATTGTATATTATAGATCAATTTACATGTCTTTATTTTTCATTCCTTTCCTGAAATTATTAATGCCATATAGTTTTTATTCCTATAAGTCTTATAGTCGCGTACGTTATGTGTATTACAGAGTCTCATCGAATCTGTCGTAGCGTGTGACTATATTTACGCCGATCGGCCCTACGTTGTTTCATTCATGATATTCCTTCTCTCTCTCTCGCGCTGTCCTTTTCTATGTCCGCCAGGAATCAAAATCTCGCTCGGCTCGAGCAAATTCATTTTGCTAGATGGTCACAGATGCGGCAACACCGCGATAGAACTCTCAAATGATGTGATTTGGCAACTATGCCACCTCACTTTCGTTTCTTATTCTGCATAATGACGTTAGATGTCACACCGTCAAATGTCGAATTTCTCAATTATGTGTTTTCACGATTGCCCGATTCTTTCCAATGGCGCTTACATCGATTCGGAGGAGGCCTCGAAGGAGTCTGTGCCCTTAAGCCCTCTAATACCCCTTAAAATATTGTTAAGGTACCCGGCCCTCCGGTAAAATATAATCGTGCCGTAACGCGTTAGCCTTACGAAACGCTTTCAGCGAAATTTCAATTACCACTTTCTTCCTTGCTAATGAAAATTGGAAACAATTTCCCCTTCTTTTTGCATGGAATGCTCGTTAATTTTTAGGGAGGCTTGGTCAGCCTACTAGTTAATAAAATTCAACAAATCAAGCTCCTTTAATATGAAAATGCGAAATAAACAGCCCCGTGGTAAAACGAAGGATATGTTCGGGTATCGGGGAAATAATTAAGGTCAAAATTTGGTAGGAAGTAGCGCGATGGTGTCGTAAAGCCAACGATATCTCTATCATTTTGTAAATGATTAAACCGACTGCAGTTAGTTCCACGTCATAAACTCGGCATCTCTTTTCAGGCTTTTTATACCGAGTCTTTTCTTCCAAGATAAAAGAAAGCTCGTCCTGACGGGATCGATGTACGCAATTAACGTCGAAATCGATCGGCGCTCGATTCTTTAAACGTATATTCGAGAGGGCATTCACGAAAACCTGTGAATGTTTGACACAATGTAAAGCCCGGCTGAAACTCCGACCAAGGCAGCGTTTTTACGAAACAACGTTGGTTCTGTTTGAAATGGCTACGCAATCATGTGGCTACGATTCGAACAGGTTCCAATGTGTTTCAATTTTTTGACAGGGGACACAAGGCCGGTTTATTTTCCATTCGATTCGTTACCTTATTTCTTACTCTTTTCACTCGAATTTTCGCAAGGTCGCAATTTTCGTTTACTCTTGTTTTATGAAAGCTCTATATTTTCGTGGTCATATGAAAAATCTGTAAATATTAGCATAACCGAAGTTACTAGTAATAAAAATTCGGTACAGACGAGAGGAAACGAGCCAGGAGACTGTACCATCCCGTAGGAGTTTCTGGGAACAAAGCGGTTAGAGCTCGTTCAACTTCCAGTGTCCATGAGAGGCACACCCTTATCCTGCGAAGCTAGACGGAAAATTCGGTGACCTTCCCCAGGGAGATGCCGATCGTTATTACGGGGTAACATGAATTCTGGGAGCCGGAGAAAAACTTCGAAGCTACGTTTATTTTCTTTTTTGCTTTTTATCCAAACCATTCTCTGGCAAACGGTCCGTTGTCTTTTACGCAAAGTGTTTCGGTAACTTCTACGTAGGAAAGCTTGTTCCGCGCCATTGTTCTAGGTGAATTCCCTTGAGATAAAGCGGCAAAGAATATTGTATAAAATTCCAAATGAAACTGTTGTCGAATGTGTATCGAAACAATTAACTTTTTTGTCAAAAAATTATTCCTTCCGCGTATATGAAGCAGTAATTGCAAATTGATGGTTAAAATTTTATGAAGAAATTTTCCTGGAAAATATATTTATTTTTCCATGGTTCAATGGATGGTTCAAGATCATTCGCGTGAAATTAGCTGAAGAATCCATAATCAATTCCAGATGTACTCAAAAGCCAAGCACGTTCGAACTCCAATAGCTTTTCCACGTCAGGTGCCTAAGAAAAACGTTCTCTTCGTGTCTCTATTGATACCTCGCTATCCCGACGAAGAAAAGACTAATCAATATCGGGAAAACCACGTAGCCTAGTAGTTACGGATAAATTGTTGGAACTCCTGCTGAAAATCGAACCCTGTCCACGTTCGAATAGAAATCAAACCCGGCTTTTCTCTGTTGGATTTCACGGAGTAACGATTGAAAATGTGCGAGGATATGTTTACACTGGACTCGTGACCCGAAAAGTTCATTGCGATAGAAGATCAACTGTTAAGTTCACTTTCAAGTCAGATTATTCACACATTTCTAATCAAACAGAAGGTTTACTCGGTTCAAAAAACACAATTTTCACCCGAATAGATAAAATGTACTTCAAAGAATCCTGTCTAATCATCCATGAATTTCTACAACGATGAAAACAATTGTAAACTGAAAAAGTTTCATAAAGCACAAAGTTATCGCTGAACCAGAAATGTGATATTTGCAATGTAAAGAAAATATATTTATAATGATATTATTTCTGAGGGAAAAAGGAAGAGATACAAACGAAATTAAATTGAAACCCGACCGAAGCTTCAATTCAGACTCAGGTAAGAATGAATCGTGATCGTCTGCTAAATAATCCAGCGTTAGAGAGTTAAGAAATGCTCGTTAGCACGGAGAATACTAGCAAGACGGATAGTTGGCGGAAAGTGGCACAATTTCGAAACAAATGAGTCTGGTAGGATACCGAGACAGAGCCTCGGTGTGCTAATATCGTTGGTACGCGTACGACACGCTCAAATGCTTGAGGATTCCTTGGCTTTCGCTAAACTTCTCCCTTGACAGACGTTGTTCCGTACGTCAGCAACGTTCGTGGAAGTTCGCAGAGACATCGACATCGTCGACGGCTTCCATTCGCAAATATTGCACTGACATTTCTGACTGTACAGTGACGAGAAACGTTTGTCGTTCGAAACCGGAAAACCCGGTATCAGATAGAACTTTTGAATTTTTTCTTTTCTGAATTGCTCGATCTCGCGGAATACAGCTTTGCAGTCTGAAACGTGGAATGCAAGAAACGCAATAAGTCGTCGTCGCTTCGAGGAAATCCTTAATTCCGAGAAGATTACGGGCAGCTAAAGGACTGCGACACAATTTGAAGATAACGAAGCGCGAAAGCGCAGGAAGAAGACGCTTTGAATCCGCTAAAAAATGCGATCGACCGTTTCGCAAGTGGAATACCAGTATTTCCATGCGAAAGCGGACAGAAGTAAGGGTGAGATTGCCGACGCTTTAGAGGTTCTTCGGGTACCGCAAGAAAATGCTCTTGAAGGGCAGCTTTCTTCTTTCTCTTTCCTTTTTTGTCTTTCATCCGCTTTTTCCTTTCATCGACTCGGAAACGAACGACCGTCTTGAGCTCCGCTATTCATCCTAGATTGAGACGGAAGTCTCGCTGCGACTATCGTCACAGATGACCCGTCGCGACAAATTCGCGCCGAATTATGCGTTCGACCTTCGGACAAAAATGAGACCACGATTTGCGTGGGTCGATTTCGAGACGATCGCCAAAGTTTCATTCATAGTGCAACAGAAATACCTGTGCAGTGGAAATAGTAGCGTCATTGTGGGCGAAACGTTATTGTACAATAATAAACGTCTAATATTATTATAAGGAATATTTACACTTGAAATTTAAGATAAAAGTAACTTAGAAATTAGTTAATTAGAGTTTGGAAGCTTGAAAAATATTTACCCTCACCGCGGCTATTTAACGAGAGTCTACTGTAATATTAATATTTTCTGTAATTTTGGAGGGAATGTGCGACTTCATCAGTCGTTTAATAGCGGAGCTTCGCTCCAAAAATTTCCTGATAGATCGATCGGAATCTAAAGTAGAAACATTCCGTGCAAAATTCAGAGAATCTAGAAGACGAAGTGAATTCTAACGATCGCAGTGAATAATTCCCGGATAATCTCGATACGTGCGTGGAAAGTAAAGGCCCGTTTGCAAGCCAAGAGCTTCATTAGAGATTGCATCCCGGAATTTACGAGCACCGCGGGCGAAATAGTATCGCGATCGAGCCCCGTGATTTTAACAAATCGCGCGCTTTTACACGTTACCAAATACGCCTAAGGCTACACAGCAGATAAGGTACCATCAATTACCTCCGATATTTCGTCGCATAAAATTACTAAAAATCGCAGCCAGGAAAAAAGAAATTACATTTCATTTCGCATCCGTTGCGAGAATGAAAGGGTTGGTCGATGGAATGCTTCGCGTCGCTGCGATTTAATGAATCGCCGCTTTCATGAATTTGCACCGAAATAAAACGATTTCCTTCTCGTCACGAAATAAAAACGTGCGAAAAAGTACGTTGTGCCAGTTGCAAATTGAACCGCGCGTATTTCGAGGGGAAACAGTCTGAAAGAAATAATAGAAAAAAAGAAAAAAAGAAATTTGAAAAAAAGAGAGAAGAAATTACGTGACGACTAGAACGAACAAGTTGGCCGGATGCCAGAGCGATTCTACGAGGCTAACGACATTAGAATATTTGTCGTATGAGCCGACCAATCGTGGCAGCGAATTCTCCTAAAACGATTCGAAGGATGCACGACGACGTTGTTTCGCTTCTGGCTGCCGTTTTTCCTCGAAAGACGAGCTAAGAATGTTACGCGAGGTATATTCACAGGAAATACCGGCATTGTCGAGATTGCATCCGACAAGGTGGATCGAGAGCATGCATAAGTATACGAATCCTTTTTCAATTCCAAACGCAGTTAGGATAATCGAGTCTGAACACTCGTACGAAAGCGAAGGATCCGCGTTTTTATTCCTACCCGTATCCCAGCTTGAATAACATCCTCTATCCAGCAAATGGAAAAACCACTGGAAATCCATGATAGAACAATGTACCATTCCCATAGGTTTGCAACGATTTCTAACATAGCGTTTCTCTTCTGTCGTTTCAGCTAACGAAGGTATGCTGTTGAAACTCGACTTCCGAGACGAGTTCAAGCTCGAGGAAAGCGCCGACTGCCGTTACGATTTCCTCGAGGTACGTGACGGCCAGCACGGCTACTCCAATCTCCTCGGCAACTTCTGCGGCACAAATTTCCCCCCAGAGATCACGTCCAAGACCAGATACCTCTGGCTCCGATTCCACAGTGATGATAGCATCGAAGGGAAGGGCTTCAAGGCCGTATGGAATATGGTTCCTAGACCAACTTATCGTAAGTCCACGGTATTACGATCCTTCTTCGTCGTCCGTCACCTTGTCTACCGACGTACACCTCGATTCGTCGATTGTCAACGATGACTAAACTTTGATTCTTCTTTTTTATCGCGATCAACTGACCGAGCCAAGAAACGAAATTCATTTAACGAGCGGGCAGAGTTTTGAAAAATGACGAAACTTATTTAGTGCCGCGAGAGTCGTTAAATACTGCACAGGTTTTCTAGCGAAGAGGCTCGCAGACCTCGAGGAAAGAATATCGTGGCGTGATCGTTATTAATGTCCTACGGGGGACGGGGTGATTCTATAGCGAATACTTGGTAGTTCTCGTCGCGTTCTCGGTGGAGAAATTACGAGACACTTCGGGAATAGATGATCTACCGTACCGTGTACTATGCGAGCGCGGACCGAGTCCAAAATTAATTCATAGTCACCAGGAAGAACGGGGAAGCCTATGAATACACGGGATGCACCCGCCGCTACGTCGCGCCGGGGTTATCGAGCATCTTCTTAAATCTCCTTTTAGTGCTACTTCGCCTTTAAATCGCCGAGAATCGCGTTAACTGTGCAAATCTCACGATTTCACAGAGTGCAATATTTTTTCCAATTTTTTTTTAATGAAACATTTCACTTCCGAATTTGATATGTTCCATATCCTGAAAATTCTTTTTCACGTAGGAAAAAAAGATAGGTACACAGATCTGTTGAAAAAAAAAGAAATGAAATTATACAATGTACACACGGTACGCTAGTAATTAACTATATGATTGTACAACCGTTATACTTTTTCGAAACATTCACTTTTTTGCTAATAGGTTTTTTTGATATATCGAGTTTATATTCACACAATTTATAAAAAATTAAAAAAAAAAAAAAAATTGCAATTTCGCTAAAAATTTGTTACATACATAGTGATTGTTCATTTTCCGCCGTTATCATTCAGATTGTAATGTCTCTCTGATTTTCGTCTGACACGACGAATCGATAACACATCAAAGCTAGTAAAATACTTTGAGGTCGTACCGTGACAGCAGCTCGTATCCATACATAGCGCGTTTGAATTTCACGACTTCCTGTACATAATAACGTCAAGTTTCCGTTCGCCGGGTAAAATGGATACGTCGGAAAGGCCGATTACCAGAAACGCGACAACGAGCAGGATGACGACGATATTCATCCTCGTTTCATACGCCTCATTATTGCTGCACATTTACGTTGAAAACCGGCGCGATGAATACCTGGTAGAGCACCAGGGTTGCTCTTAATACGCTCCAAAACGCGCGGCTTTCGACGTTCGGTGAATCGATCTTATCACACAGCCTGGCTGGGCATTAAAACAGCGTTACGATGATAACGACCGTTCAAATTCAAGCACCGACAAGGGGGGAAATTAATCCGGCGGAGGGAGCTGAATCTCCACGCGTTTGATTAATTTCCCGCTTTTATTGTGTGCTCCCTCGGTCACGGGACTTTATAAAGCCAATTCGAAACGGGAAATTAATTATACCTCCAACAATGCCCCGGCTATTTTTTCTTCTTTTTTTTTTTATTTTGTTCTTTACCGATGGTTGATTTTTTGCACCGAAGGGATTTTCTCGATTCGAGCCCGACGTTTGTTCCAAGCTAGCGCGTTCTTTATTAATTTTAAACAATTTTTCCTGCTTTCCTATCGACGATTAATGAAACGCGTTCCTACGGATATTGCGAGAAAAGAAAATGATAATGAGCCGAGGGGAAAGCGTTTATACTGTAATAGGTGTGATCCACAGCGGGTGTGCCGCCGGAACCAGAACCATGCGTGCGGTACGTGAATGGTTCGGAGGCGATTATCAACAGCAACGACGTGAAGGATAGAAAGAAACTAGCTGAAAAGGAAGGCATTGCCATAGACTGCCTTTGGAACATCACGGTCAAGGAGGGGATGAAGGTAATTACACTATAATTAGTACGGCGTACGATGAACAAACCCTTCGAGTTTGATCATTTAAAACAAAAACAAAAGAACCGACGTCACAGCGAACAGCCAAGGTGTCGCGTATATCGAAGAGGAACGTTCCAAAGACTTTATAACCCGTCCCTTTATCAGGATTCCTTTGATCCTTATGCTCTCGAAAACCTCATCCTTTCCGGGATATTCGTTCTTTTTTTGTTCAAACGTAATCACGTCTGGCACAAAAATGCCAGCAATTGGTGACGTCCGCTTTGACTCATACAATTTACCGTCTAATTGGTGCGGATCCCTTTTGAGCTTTTGCTGTTCATCGGGCGGGAACAGAAGGAAAGGGAGAAAGGGTGGTGACGGGTGGAGGCTTTATCACGAGATCGCGTACAACTTTTCAGATTCAGCTGACGTTCTCGGATCCCTTCAAGCTGCAACGACCGAACGAGTGCGACGCCAACTTCGTGGACATATTCAAAGAACGCACTGACATGTCCTCGAGAGAGAAGAATTTCTGCGGCAGTATTGCCGACACCGTGGTCATAACTACCAACACCGCCTTTGTCAGATTTTACGCGGAGCCGAAAGCGTTGAACAGCAGCTTCGAGGCTGTCATGACAGCGCTCAGGGACAGAGATCCGGGAGACAAACGTGAGTCTACCAGATATCACCGATTAATCGTTCTCCAATACCTTCGATCCTAGAATACGTTTCGTCCTACTACCACGATACTCGTTTCACTGCACAACACGTCATCGTCGCTTGAGACACGATAATAGGGCCACCCGCTGCTCTCCATGTCTGCGTGCAATCTATGCGCGCGTTGTGTTTGCATTTCAACTAGCCTGCACGCGAATCCTACCGCTTGATTCAATAATCGCAATCATTGAATAAATAGAGAATTTGCATTGCTCCCCAGAAGCTGAACCGCGAAACAGAGTCATTAGCGAGTTTCAAATAAAATTGGCGAGCTTTCGGAAACAAACAAATCGATTAAACCGTAATCGCGTTAACGATCCAGATTGTTATCCCGTTGAAGAACGTTCGCTTAACTAAACAGCCTGAAAATCAATCGGTCGAACTATGCGTGTTATCCTTTCGTTATATACCCTGAAACGTGTTTCGAAAAATGGCTGAAATTTATCAAACACGATCAGCTGCAACGTAATTACGGCTTGTTTCGAGTACCCCACCCCTGTATGTTCACCTTTTTTAATTATCTGCCACGCTAAATAACGGGCTACTTCACGAACGAGAAACTTTAACTTCCATTAGCCAGCCGATTGTGAGAATATTACGAAAGACTTTGTTCGCGACACGCAAGCAATTTCGATGGAAAGTTTCATTAAATTTAACGTCGTCACGAGCCGTTCGTTCAAAGCTTTCTCGTGTTCACGGTTGGAGTGGTACAGTCTAATGAAAATCTACAAATTACAAAAGGAAACGAGCGATATATCGCAATTAGGTAATTGGGAAATTAATTCTTTCGAAGGGTGGAAAAATTGATGGCTGATCAAATGTTATTAACGAGAACGAGTCCATTAACAGCTCGTTATTTTCCGAAACGTCAGCCTACAGGTCATGACAATAACCGATGAATCGATAATACGATAGCGTACGGTAAATTGGAAAATGGGAATGTCAATCTCGGCCTATCGGAAATGCGATTTCCATCCCGTAAAATTGACGTGAACGATGAAAAGTTACTTACGTAGAGCAGACTCTGCTCTCTCTCGTCTCGACCTATTTCCCTCGTGACATGCTCCGAATTATTCTTTCGCGATACACTAGAAAATGCGAAACCTTTCGTGGAGCTTGAATCGTATACCACAAGGAAATACCTTTAAAATTCCATGCATCTAAGCTACTCGAGATGAACATTGTTCGATAGAAGCCTGTTCCTTCGGGCACAATACCTACCCATTATTCTATGGAATAATAACGTTTAAAAATTCAATAAGAAAGAGGATGGTTAGATTAAATTATCGTATTACTGATCGATTGAATTTTAAATAATATCTAATTAACATTCGAGTGGTAATACCATCGAAAACGGATAACCAATTTCTAAGAAATATCCGATCGCGATATAATTCCAATTTCTTTCTATCTAAAGAACAGTCTGATTGCTTCCACAGGAAGTTTAAAATATCTAAGAAATCACAATTTGACTTGCCACGCTTTTCAAGCCCAAGACATCCATTTTTCAGGCTGGTCACAGAAGGATAACCCCTTAAACGGCGAATGGAGTAAGCCGCAGCGAAGCGGTTACGCGCATGGAATCCGCTTTCCTATCTCGGCACGAAAAGAATGTCTGGCTCTCCACACCTGCCATCCTCGCGAAACTAATATCTTACGGCAGACTTTCCCAGTGGATCGAGGAAATTCACTTATTCCCCTATCCGCCAAACAATAAGATTTTAAATGAAAACTTCCATGCATGATTCGAATGTTCGCATTGCCGACATACGCTTATTATTAACTTGTATGACATGACATTAAACGTTCCACAGTTTGATAATATCTTGCCTTTTCTTTTTTCCTGGAATCTTTTCAGCTTGCCACGATGACGAGTATTACTGCGAGGACGCGACTTGCATCGCAGCGAATTTGCAGTGCAACGGAAGAGTCAATTGCCGTTTCCGATGGGACGAAGAAGACCAAGCTTGTAACGTGAGTGAGCAAACGTTATATCCAGAGTAAATTCAATACCGATACTTCAGAGGCTGATTAAATGTTTTCCAATGACCGGACTCGAATCATTTTCCCTACGTTTTCAGTCGCAGCTCTTATTTGCTCCTTTTCTCTACAACCGCGTGCAACGATGACTTCCTTGGATTTACAGAAGGAGCAGAGAAAGACAATCCCGTACCAAGTTTAATAAGATATCTTAGTCTCATCTTCTAATTATCGTAACTAACAGTTCAGAATTCGAAGCTTCTCCGTCGTGTTACTCTGAATTACTTTGGAAAGGACGAAGTATATTATTCCGAGAAAAGTTTACCTTGTAGCTTATTATCAGGGCAAACAAATGGCAACTACAATATTTGATAAACACTGTGACATGCTTTCATCACGTGCAGCTACTCTTTTCTTATGAAAATGTTATCGCTCTCTGACTGCAATTATCGCCGGTATGAAACCGAGGATCCCGGATATACATGGTACAGCGAGGATAGCATGTCACCCCAAACTTAATCGCTTCTCACCATTTTCCTCTACCTCCGTCTGTTCCGAGAGGGTAATTAATTTATTCGAAGCAAGTTCATCGCTCCTACGCGCTGCGGTTTAGCTCGCATTTAACGAGTCAATAGAAGTGGCGATATTTATTTTAAAATGTTCTAAATGGACATTTTTTAAATTTCCAACATTTTTTATCAAATACATTTCGGTGTCCGTTTTGTTCTTGGGAAACTGCACGGCTTTCATGTACGCAATTTCAGCAGGAACTTAATATTCACCTAGCCTTTCCGTCCTCTCTGTCAGACAGTTAATTAATTTATTCGTGACATTTTGCTTTTGCTGGCTCCTGCCAGTCGTTCTGTTTCCCTGACCTGCTGCTTTCGTGATATCTGAATGCGTATCCGTGCCTCTGCCTGTATAGGGTGGCGTTTCCGGTTCCGAGGGTGCAAACTAGCGCCCGCCTTTGGCAAGCAACCAGAATAAGCTACCTTCGAAACGACGGCACGATGGCACCGACGGGATATTAATCTGACGGGAAATAATGCCGGCGATATGCTGCCGTTCGATCGGTGTCCTTGTTTTCCCGTGCATCCTCGTTCGACGCTGTCTGCTAAACGAGAATCGATGCTGTGAACTAGTAGCTTCTCTAATCGGTACATAAGTGGCATCGATTTGTTCTTGTTTCGAGTGTACTGCTACGTTGGCCAGTTTGTCAGTCGAGATTTCATTGTCTTCTGATAATCTGATTAGAGAATACTGATGGTTTTTGTAGCTGACTATACATAAATGTCGTCGAAATTTTCAAACAACGTCGACCAATTTTGGTTCGATAATAAATGTAGAGAAATCAGAGAAATGTTAATTATAGAAATTAATTTGATACCTCGATCCGAACGTTTCTATTTGTATTTCCATAAGAAACGTTCAATTAACAGAGTAAATAATTCTCAACCAATTAACTTCCGACCGCGTACTTTCTTGTTTGCGGCAAAGGAAATACGATCGACGATCGAGTGGCTCGTTAAGGCCGAGTCGAAGAAACGGAAGGCACCGTGGTCGGGGACAAATCCTCGTTTTCTTGGAGGTGAAACGTCGAGATTAAAAGGAGTAACTGCAGACACAATCCCTAAGCAAGGTAAAAGGAGAGAGCCCTTCCATTTGAACCGCAAAAATGAGACTCTTTGCGGTCGTTTGTTCCGCGATATTCATCCGTAAGATCATGAACCTTCTTCTTGTCCCTAGGCCACGGTAAAACGGTTATCCCCTTAAGAGATGGTTATTCGAGAATTCCTTTGTGCTTGCACGATTTATCGGGGACACGGCGCAGAAAGGTCTTCTGCTTCGCTATTGGCCGGAAGGATTCGTTTCTATTTTTCTGGAAATTCGACCGGCATAGAAAGCCTCTATGATGTTTGGCCACGCGAGGAGGGACACTTCATTCTCGGTTCTTGTCTCGGTCAGAGAGATGCGGGTGGACTCAAGGGTAGTCAGTGGTTTAGAGCAATGACTCTTTGTTCCGAGAAGTTAGCCTGACCAGATGGAAGATCAATGGAATAGCTGCAATTTGTTCTGGTTTAAAAAAGCTCAGCTTGCATTTTCTTCTTTTCACTTTGTACGTATAGTACCGCTATTGTTCGAAACGTAAATAATTTTTGATCAAACAATCGCTTTCAAAGCGTTGTAATCGCCAAGCACAAAACATTTATTCCATTGAAACTGAATTCCGTAAGATCACTCGTATGGATCAAACGCGTCGAACTTTCGGATCAGTGAATACCGTGAAACGTTCTCCGCAAGAATAGCCGGCAACTGTATAGATGAGTTTATCGACTTTCTGACACGCGCGTTCTACATGAATTCATCTCGCGTAGAATCGACTTCAGGCTCGCATCCACCTTGGAATTTCTTCGACGTCGTATCTGAAGCGTGACGTGAGGTCGAGGCGTGACGGAGCTCCGTAAAAAATGATCCCGACTTTACCTCCGTTCCGAGTAGCTTGTTTAATCTTTTAAAGGGTGCACAAAGAATAACGCCGACAACCTAGACATTCTTTACGGTGCAACTTCCAGATGATTATCCGTTGTTACACGTCCAAGAGAAACGCGTAAAAGAAAATCCGAATCGCTCATTGACTACGTCTCTCTTGTGAAATAAACCGAAAAAAAAAAGGGGGAAAGGAATTCTTCACTCTGACGGTTACGACTACGTCAAATCTCAAAAGGGTACGATTCAAAGAATTTAATATTCCGCTTGTCATCCGCGCACGAACGATACGTTGCTTCTGGCGGAAAATGAAAAATCGTGGTCCGCTTTTACGAGCTGGGTTGAATCCCAGCCGCAACCTTTTTTTGTTGTCGTCCGTAGCTTCCCTTATTCCTGTCCCGGAACCTTCCACCGTGCTACCTGAGCGTGTCTCATGACTGCAATAAAGCACGACAAGATTGTAAGCCACGATAGCGGTGTCCCATTCGCATGGGAACACGGCCACGAAATTGACGGCACGAACTTGAATGCAGGACGAAATCGTGCCAGATACGCCAGCCACCCTATCCAATTTTATTTCTCTCTAATGGAAAGTACACCCCCTACCGCTCTCTCCGCTACCCGTCAAGTTCGCAGGTAAATACTAATGGAAACCAGGCGATAGGGAAAAAAAAGAGTTACTTCGAGGAAGCATTCGTAACATAAACCCTGCGTTAAAGTAGATTTATATTACCCGCTCAGACAATATAAAGCAACCCTAATTCAAGATTACAATTTGATCGTGAAAGAGATATTTTCATCGACGATCGGTATCTCAATGGCAGATCATTTAATTCCATTCTTATCTACGATCGTACGATTTAAATAAACTTGATATTTGACTTCCACCATTCGTTCGTTCGCATCTTCATTTATATCCATCGTTCTTGACCCTTCTTATAGATATCGATTCTATGTAATTAAACCGCGGGAATCTTCGTTAATTATCGGTGCAAGCTGCGCCAACCCTTTCACGATAGAATGGATCCGAGAATCGGGAACATAACAGAATCTTCCTCTCTTTGATGCATTACGTCCTCTTAATGAGAACTTCTCCAACGCTTTCATTTTGCGACTAATTATTTCTTTTTCTCGGTCGAAAGAAACGGATCCACGCCGGACTGACATTAATTTTCAGGCGAAATCGCGCGAATATCCGTCCGCGATGTGATTCAGGTCAAGGGATTGATGGAATCTATGCGAAACGAGCCGATTTCCATTCATCTATTGAGAACAGCTCGCGCGATGCCTTTCCGAAAAATCGGATTCAATAAAGTCCGTCGTGAACGAACGGGCTTCCCTTTGTCAGAGCCAAGTATTACGTTTCTCAGAGAAATAACAAGCATCTCGAACGGGGCTAAACGGCGTATAACGCGAATTCATCACGCTCTATTATGGGTCAGGAATGAAAATTCTACGAGGCAAAAAAAAGATACATCCACCGTAATGGGAAGTAAATATTTAAACACTGTTTTGATATTTAAAGCCAGGCATTTGACAATGGCAGCATTCATCTTTCTTTCAACAGTCATTAGTCTTTTTCTACTTGTCGACAAGGAAGAAGATGTTTCATTATTAACGCCTCCATTAACTTTTTTCCCTTGAACGCTGACAAGCATTGTCAGGCATAAAGGATTGAGCTTTTGTCATTCCTGAAGGATTATGGATCAGAGTTGTAACTCGAGCACTCTTCGTAGGGATGCTGGATGATGTATATAAGATCCCTGTCAACGATGTTAGCCACCATAAGTCTCGTACGATGTCGAGCAAATATTTTTCCATGCTGACCCGTTGCTCAAAGGATTTTCTCGTTAACCTCAACGTGAACGTAAGAGGGAAAAATGACAAGAGGGTTCTGTAACTAGTGTGTTTCTTCGACAGGCAGTTTGATTACTTAATCCTCGAATTGACTATTTTTAACGATAATCTAATTCTTATTTTGATTTTGGATTCAAATAGTAAAATCAAGATAATTATTCTCGTTTTAATTCGAACGAAATCGTATGACTGTCTGCAAAAAGGAATCGAACAACATGGATAAAGAAAAAATTGCTCGTTCGTGGATACATGTGTTTATTCTACACGATAGAACGCAGCTAGCAATGTAAATATGTACACGATCGAAAATATTGAATTTCCGAGTTTCAGAATGAAATAAATCCATGTTTGCCAGTGGAGGAACTCATTAAAAGTGTTCCCAGTCGAAAACAAACTGACCATCCGGAAGATATATGTATATATTTTTGCACAGATTACGTTTCGGGGTGTGCTCGCCCATATAAGCGTAACAATAAACCTCTCGGGCTTACAGAAGCGGAATGAAACATTTTCAAACCCTCGACAGAAGCATCTCGTTCTCTCCATGGTCACCCCTTTTCGTTCCCTTTACCCCTCTCGTTGGTTCAAGTTGCTCGTGGAAAATGTAAGCGTCTAATGCACAGAAATCTCGTTCGGTCGACATTCGAGAATGCTTGCTGGGTTTCACAGAGAAAACTAGAAACGCGATAACTCTGTCTATATTGTTAATTGTGCCGACTTACCGCAAAATGCGCTCATTATGCGCTATTGTTCTTATTGCTCTTATCGCGACCCGGTGTTTCACCTTTTAGCGTTATGCAACAAAAGGAGAAAGAAAAAAATGGAACCAAATTACTGATGGCACGGTAATCGTCGCAGCGTATCCGAGTATTGTTCGAGGGCACCAAATACGAGAGAACATAATTTCGCGTTAAAATAGAGAACATTTATGATTGCTGTGCCCTAAGGCGCAGACAGTCCATTATCTTAAACAGAGTTAACGTACCTCTCAACTTTAAACCTTTTACACAAATTACAATTATTTGAGACAATAGTAAAGAGCGTACCAGCATAATTCACTTGGATTATTTTCAAACAAACCTGACCCCTCCCCCATTATTTTCACTCAAATACTCCGATCCTGTTTCGCGGCAGAGAAACTATACCGTTTAGTTACGCTACTGTTCATAAAAACTGTCTGGCACAGCTAGAGGATTTCAGAATTAAGCTCCGAATGAAATATGTTCGCCAGCAGGTTGCCTGTGTTCCCACCGTTTAATAATTTTGTTCCATACAAGTGTATACGTACGTCCAGTGAAACGAAAAGAAAACTAGCACATAATTTCTCTGCGGTTTTGCTGCAATCTAAGTTCGTAGGTTTCAACGTTTGCCGGACTATGGTATCGGGAATCTCGTGCTTGAATTTTGATCTATTTACACGCGAAACGGTGTATGGCTTTGCAAATTTTGGCAGGTTATTTAATGCCGCGGTTTCACAGCCGGCGTACACGAGAAACAAGGTACACAAAGGGTGAGAAGGGATTGAGATTCGGCTCGGTATGTTACGTGCAACTTCCCGTATCGCGTTACGGTAATTATTCCTGATGAATGTGTACATTGTGATCCACCGAGACGACGCGATTTGTATTTTAGATAAAATTTCTGCATAACCATGTTGATAATTAGTAAGATACGATTGACGATCTCTTGAAAACGCATTGCTCCCATTGTTTTCATGCAAAGCCAAGCAAGCGTTGAAGCTAATTAATTAATTTTCCTACCTTGTTGTTGTCTTGCAGACGAAAAAATCACGGTTGATCGACTCGCAGCATATCGTGATAATCCTCATCGTTTTCTCCCTGATCATGTTCGGCATGAGTTTCGCCTTCGTCTTCAACTGCGTACGGAAGTTGATCCGGGATCATCGAATCATTCGGGTAAGTGAATCTTTTTCCAATAGTCGTTTCCTCTACGAACCGTGCCAGTCGTCTGGAAAATCGTCGTCAGGTATGAATAAAAGTTCTCTGCATAGTCTACGCTTGAAACGTACCGCTTCGAACCAGGAGCATACCAAACTTTACGTTTCAATGATATTTTCGCGAAACGATGTTCATAAAATGATACTTATTCGCGTGAAGTGTCATAAGAATACAAAGAGTATTTTCTATCGACGAAAAACGAAAGATTGAAGCTTTTTTACACTCGATTCGCGTTTCAGGATATTTCTGGAATCCCAATTACGCGTCCAACGTAGGTGATTTCGATTCAGTTCACGATTTATACTTGTCACGTACGATCATACGTGCCTAACACGAGAAAAAAGATTGATAAAGTACAATACGAAACGTGTTCACGGTTCGTTTCACTTATTCCTCGGGCATAAAACGCGGAAAATTGAAATCATACTAATCGCGAATACCTGGAACGCATTAATAATTATTAACAGTCAAATGGAAATTAAAAAACTGCTACCTAATTACTCGGCAAAAATTGCTAGAAACTCGTAAAACTTTGCTCATTAATGTTTTAACTACAAATAACTACCTTACCAAATATTCCGTTTTTCGTATGGTTTCCGTTCGTTTCAATGAACAAACTTTTTTCCTTGATAAGTATATAACGATACTTTTGATTACTTTTATAATCATAACCGAGACTCATCTATGTAAATATTCTTTCAATTAAATTTTGCATTCGGTTTCAAATTAACAACCAACGTGTACTTCGAAACGAATGTAAATACTATCGAACAGAACGGATAATTTATCGCAGCAAATTGTGAAGTTTCAATCGAGTTCGAACCATTTAAAGCTTCAATATTTGTCCGACTAATTGAAGGAATTCGTTTGTCCTGTCCAGGAACACATCAGACAGTCAAGAGAGAATCGATTGGACGAACTTGGTCGTAAGACGACACCTTGTCCAATCTCGTCTTCGAGAACGGACATCGGGGATCGAGGTAGCGAGTCGCCGAGTTTAGAAGTGATTCCCAGCAAGGAACTTTTACCACCTACCACCCTGATAGCACAGGATTACACGAAAGATCTGGTATTAGAGATGGCCTACAACACGAGGGACATGAACGACATCCACCAGAGTAACAACGTTAGCAACGCGACACAAGAGCGTTTGCAAGAATCGAGCGAGGAGCCTGAAATGCGGGACAATTCGTGTCAAACGCGAGAGAGCCTGTTCGAGGCACGAATCTCAGACAACGGGGTGCCTATAGGGTTCACGACGTTCGGAGTGCGCGGACCGAGTTCACAAAACGGGACCAATCATCTTCATCACCATCGCCATCATCATCTGCACCATCACCAGAGTCCGCCGCAATCTCGTCAGGGTTCATTGCCGTCTCAGCACAGTACTACCCAACAATCTTCCGAGCAGAGCTCTCAGCAAGTTGCCTCTCAATGCTCCGGTTGTAGTCCAGCATCGAGAGGTCGAGACGGTAGCATGGGTATTTGTCCGAAGCACAATCCCATTCCAGCCCCGCCAGGCTGGTCGACCCACGAATCCAACTATCCGCCTGCCCTGCATCAAGGCACCCCTTACCCGGAACCCCCGGATTATCCTTCGTACCAGAGGTTCCAAAGCCCGAAACCGAGCAGAGAGAACAGCGCTTATCGCCAGTCGCCGAAGCTATTGAGACAAGGGACAGTCGGCTCCGGCGAGAGGTACGGTAGTTCTATATACGGCTCTGGACACGGATCCAGCAACACGTCGAGCGCTCAACACTCAGCCACGCCAAAGTGCCCTCAAACGACACCGGATCCAAGGTACAGAGCGGAGGCGGTGATAGAAGTGGATCAGAGGCGGCCTTTCAGTATAGAGAGCACAAAGAGCGCACCGGACGTGATCGCGACTCACTGACGCCGGGGTCCTGGGGATTGGGAGCCCTACAAGAGACGCCATCCCCGTCAAACCGTGACCGATCATCAGTTGCATGCTCGAAACGATGGAAACAAGGTCACAGTGGCCACACAGAGCTCCTTGGATGATGATGCTTCGACCAGCTCGACCATAGAGGCGAATTCCTCCTCCTGATCCACGCATACCGGGGCGATCGATCGATCTGCCCAATCGGATCAGGACCTATCTGACCAGGACGATCGAAAGCCTCTCGAGAAGTCCGAACGGAACATCCGTGAAACAGAGAGACGGTACGACGTCTCGTTACCGAGATCCACGGAAATCGGCAAAATAAAAGAGGCGGGCACGTGTCCGGGCAATAACGGTGAAATCGGCGGAACAGAAGCGAACGAGCTACCCTTACGAGACTTTGTCGGGACAAATACGGGATCATTACACGGCGATGTCACGATCCTACACTCGACTGGAATAGAATCGATGGAAAGGGTTCCTGTTGCGAGGACATCGTCCGCGTGCCTGGCCTTAAAACCGAACGATCTGCCGATCCTGAGGCCTCCGGAGGCCTTCGGAGCACCCATTTTCCGATGTAAAACACCGACCTTGGCTTGGCAGCACTGCGACTGCCCCTCGCATTCTCATTTACCGCCACGAAGATCGTCGGTTATCTGGAGCGTCTTGAAACGATACAACCAAGAGCCTTTTTATCGAACCTGGCCTAACAGAACCAATCGAAGGTTCGTTCGACCATCGAGAAGAACCGTGGGTACTCAGAGCACGTTCGAAGGATCGCGATCGTCTCTTGGTGGTCTTCGATGCGTCGTCAGGTCTATCGATATGACGGAAAGATCGATGGACCTGGAGATTGGAGCTACCATACCGTTCTAACGTCTACTTTGCGAATCGCGAGAGGTTTGATTTCGCACGCTGAAGGTCGATTGGATCGCGGACCAAAGGTTTTGTACGCGAGGGATTAATAACGAGCGTATTATTGTTAACGTAAGTTTAGAATCGTTTCTCGTTGTTAACTAAATCGGATACTGTTCGTAAACGAACGCTATTTATCGATTTATTGCGTTACATTTGAGAGGCTCGTTATTGTTATTATAACTTAGGCTGTTTCTATATCGATGCTTTTTTTAATCCTTTCGACTTTGAATCAGAGCCCAGGCTGAATTTTTTACTCGCGAAAAATATTCAATAACCTCCTGATCAATGATCAAATTGTGTAACACGAAAGATCGATCACATTCGTGATTACTCGTAATTCGGAAAACAACCGCAGTAGAAGACAAACACAGGTGTCTGCCTATACTGGAGACCACGGTTCATAACGATGCAACAGATATATCGTGCCTAAGCAAAGACGCAAACTGTATATTTCGTTTCCTCCACAAGATATCATTACAAACAGGGGTGAATCCAGACGTTCGCATAAATTATTTATACGTTATGAAAAACAAACAATAATACGTTTTGAAAGATTTCATAACTCTTCTGGATTCACCGGTTATTATAAAACAAAGTTCGTTTTCCACCATTTTGTGTATCTACGTTAGCGCCAAAACGTGTTGCTACTTACCACAATGCGAATCCTTGCTGCTGCATTTTCCTTAATTGCACCAGTCACTTGTAATCGGTGAGAGAAACATACTACGCGCACTAAACACTCGACACTCGTGTTCGTAGAATAATTGTAACGAGTTACATTTACTTTCTCAACGTATTTCCTTGCGAGGATAATTAAAGGACGCGTGAACGAGCAACAAACATATCGGAAACGAGGCTCACTTCGCACTGTCGGTAGCTACAGCCGAGCGCCTGTAGATGGCGAGTCGCGATTGAGCGGATTAGTCCGGAACGCTGAGTCCCAAAGTTATTTACGTAGTTTCCGCGGTCGTGTAAACGTAAACGAAAGTGCAGTGTTTGGAATATTCGTCGAAGAGCTTGGCACGACTCTCGAGAACCGGTTGATTGTTTCTACGAACGAGTAAGTAGATTTGTTACTCTTAAACGTCAATTCGTTTGACGTACGCGATGATATTCAGGTTGAAACGTAGCCTAACCCTTTTTTACACGCGGTATCGATATAGCGGTTCGATTACCGGATACACAAGCGTACGAATATGATATTAGGCAAACTATTTTTCCACGGTGTTTCCACTGATTTAGAGACAATGATCAGGCATGTTTGTGCGCACCAGGTTGAAGTAAAACTTGAAAGAATGCATTTATGATTCGAATCGTATTGTCGATAGAAAGAGTTTCCAACGGGCGTCTCGTATCATTTTTTGATCCCCAGGGTCGTATAATAACGAATTTATCCTGGTACGATAATTCGTTTGGTATTTTATCCGTTGTTTTCTGTCTGTATAATTATCGATCGGTCGATCAAACGAAGCGAAAGCGCGGGCTTTCGAGGAAGTTTGAATTTCCCAAAGACACGTGCGTACGTCGTACAACTAAGCGAGGAATAATTAAAATTAGTCAATTAAAGTTTGAACGATCGATGTAGGGAAAAAAGATTTGCATAGCGAAACGAAAAAAAAAAAAAAATGGATAATGTACGAACCACGTGCGTGAATTATTGTAACCAATGTAAAAGCAGTTACGTTGTAAAAGCTGTCAGGAATCTAGTGATTATTTAGTACGTTGAAAAATTCTCGCTTCTGTACAGGTTACGTGTTAACATTGATCGTATAGGACAGAAATGTACAGAAAGTGTACACAATTTGTATATAAATGATACATAAACGTTTGTCTGTCGATTGATGATGCGTCAGACGAATAAATACAGTACTTTTAAAATAAACCAGACGTTTCATCCACTCTCCTACCATAATCGTACATTTATTCTCATAAATTATTCATACGTCGAGCTGCACGGAGAAATTGAAGACGTCTGAGAGGATTTAATCTTTCTCCGTTTTGTATCGTTCGTTGTGAAAAATGCCTTTGGGATTTTTATGATTCTTAAACGCTTTAATAAAGATAAGCTTGCACCGTGTTTCAGTTTTATCCTTTTACGAAAATTGAATATCGCAATGCCGGATTATTCGTTTAACGTTAATCTAGATTCGAGTAAACAGTTTAGTATTTGAGTTACTTTTCGGTAAATGAAATTTAACTGTACAGTAGGTGTTAATTTTCTTTACTCTCATCAATTAAAAGAGAACGTTACGTATCTATATGATTAAGCGAAAGCGTATTTTCGGTTGATACCTTCCTAACGATTAATTCTCTCTTTGCTCAGAATTATTGGATCCCTAGTATAAGCTTCTTTGCCCTTTAATTAGTCTTACATAATTTATAAATGGTCTTTGAGGATTTACCTGCAATAACATATTAACAACAATTAGCCAGGCTTCGGAGTCGCTTTCAGTTCTGCAATATTGGATCTCACTGGATTAAATAAACATCAGTCTCGTAATTACTGCATCGAATTGAGCTGCAATCGCGCAAAGGGATAACGTAAATCGTTAAAATCCATGTTATCCGACGCTGATTTCTGTTCGTTCTGCAGCACCGTGACCGTTTGACGATTCCGAACATCAAAGAAACGGAAATAATGAAGACGGATGGGTTAAATCGCGACGAAATCACGGGTCATCCGGGTGGATATGTGTGTATCCCATGTGTAGATTGCACATCTACATGAAAATACAGTGCTCAGTCACTTTTATCTCTTCCGCATAATTTGTAATTTATGTACGGTCGCGTTTACGTAATCGCGTCGATGTCGCAGACCCCCCTAAATGACAATGAAATATTATATTTAACGATAATTTTTCTTGCCTCTTTGATAACACGATATTCCATAGTTGTTTGCAGTGTCAATCCGTGCTTACATCGTGTTCGTTTCATTCACTATTCTTGTTATTATGAATATTTTATCGTCAGATGCAATCGCTCGGTACAATCCAGATTACTCGGCTCCTAAACCATTAACTGAAAACGAGGTAATTAGCGTTTCACGATAGCATTGTTCAGATTCAATTTTCACAATGAAAACGTGCAACGAAGCAAAAAATCGTGTCAAGGAAAAGCGTAGAAGAAAAGGGGATTTGCATATTGCATAAGTCTCATAAAAGAGATCTTTATAACTCTTGTTCTGAACATTCCTCAGTCAGTTATGTGCAGTAAATTTAACATCGAATCTTATAAAGAGCTTTTGTGAAAGTTTATTCAGCATGGCAAAAGTTGTATGTTTGTATCTTGAGATTGAATCCTCTATCTGCAATGTGACTGTACATTTTTTATGGAGCTTCTCACGCGTTAAAGGTTTGGAAGGAAATTATTCAGCAGTAGTTCTGCTATTTTCCTAAACCGATATTCAAATGTGGAGTGAAAGCATGTATTAAAGGGTCAAATAGAAATTCTGTATACGTCTGGGGTCGTTCTATGCTTGCTTTGCCTCATGTTTAAATTTCATTCGAGCCGGCAGACATATGAGCATCCAGATGCGAGCTAACTTCATCACAACATCGTCACAGGATAGTCGTAAACTCACGAATTCGTAATACCGTGCCACGTCTCAATCCTCGGTGAAATTTCCATTTAGTTCACGACTTTACCAATTATAACGATAATCCGTTTATGCTCTCTTATTTCGTTACTCGATGTTACATTCAGAATCTCGTACGTTGTTTTCCAATCTTTTGCGACCACGTAATCAAATTTTATACGATTATTTATATCCAGACACAACTTAAACAGGAAGTGAATAGCAACCTGTTGGACGGGTATTTCATTATTTCATCGTGCAACAAAAGGGGGATACATTTATTGAAATATTTTCATAAAAACGGTTATAATTTTAGTTGAATTTCGATTTAACAATCAATAGTTGGATGATCAAAATTTCAGGAACGAATATCGCATTTATTTCTTCCAAATGATAATTGAACGTCATTAAATTTGCATACGAGCGCATCAAATTATTCATTAGTCATAAATGCTGGGGAAATTTCAATGCACGAATTAGTATATTGAATTTTTAATATAAATGAAGTTATGGAAGCAGAAAAAGTGGAAGTGAAATCTTTTGCGGTTGGTTTAATGCATAAGTGAAAGAGGTAGAAAGCTTTCTAGAATGTTGAAAGCAAAGTAGAATCTAGCCAGCTCGAGTAGCATCAAGTTGTCGGAATTTTCCTCTGGAAAGGCGTAAGATGAACACATCCTTCCCATTTACGTTCTTCCCAGCCTCTTCGTTTTTATTGTTAGACATTTCCGTTCCCTCGATGAGAACAGTATTTATCGGAAGCGATTATGCGTTGGCCTCTTGCCAAAGTATTCTTCAAGCGATCTCGCCTGATCTTTCCATCATATAAAACGTTCGTCCTCCACGAACAAAAGAGTCAACGGAAACTCGACTAATCGATTCGCATTATCCTGACGTGCAAACGCGAATAAGTTGAAAAGTTCGTATCATTCAACGTCACGTTCGACGTTAAAATAAAAACACGAGGCAACATTAAGATCTCGAGAGGTCATTCGCTCGGATTATCGAAGAACATCGGAATTCCGAGGGTGCAACAGGGCTGGGATGAAGAAGAACGATACAACGAGGGAACAAGCCTCTACTTTCCGCTGGCTGGTGTATTTATTGAGGCGTCGGTGGGTTAGGTGGAATCGAAGTCGAGAGTTTTACGCTCATTGGAAGATCGCGGCTTTATGACGGGACGCCGTAAAATAAGCATTTCGAGAGCTTCCGGAAGAGGGATCCTTCGGATGTTCCGCGGTGCAAAGAGTACGAGAAAGGGGTCGTGGAATCCGGGTTATATAGGAAGGGTGAAGCTGTCGGAGCGTCAGACGTCCGCGGCAAATATACGTTTGTAGGTCGGTGGATGTTCTTCAAGTAGCCCCGTGCGAGTGCAGCCAACACACGCTCCCTTCTTTCTTTCTCTTTGTATTCGTGAACAGCTCCATGTTTTTACTCGAATTCGTTGTAAGATAAATTTTCCTTTCTTCGCCGCCACGATGTTTGGAAACGAAGAAGAACCGCCCCTGTTCGATTCCCGACCCAGTGTTCCACGTATATCCGACGATGGAAGACAAATCCCTTGGCCGGTGAATCTTCTTAGAAGGTATTACGCGTCTCGTTTCATCGGATGAACGTCTGCGCTCGTGGATGGGGGGATGAAAAAAAAAAAAAATGGTCATCGAGTTTTTAAGAGCGATACTTTATACGAAAAAGTACGGTTTCGTGACGTAATGGCCACAGCCGGCATCTTGGTAAATTTATTCGACGAAGGGAAATAAAAGCGGGCGGAAGGGTGGCCCCAGCTGATGGAGAAAGAATACGCCACCGAGGAACGTTTTCAAGGGGTTGAGAAAAAAAAAAGAAAATTTACGCCCGTTTGGAAGATCACGATTTCATGACGTCTCGAGGTCGCGATCGATTGATGTACGACCATTAAAAGGGACTTTTAGAACGCGTCCCTGCAGTTGGTGGCGACGAGAACGCCTATACTTACCTACATCCACCCTTACAGACGATTCGTGAACCATTATTCTTCCAAGTGCAATATATTTTCTAACGTCCCGTAGGGGCATAAATACCCGTTAATGGTTGTGTCCTTCGAGCCGCGATCGACCTACTTGTTTCAACCAACGAAACTTAAACACTACGCTTCTTTATTGTTCTCGTTAAATATTTCTTCTTCTTGAGCGTGACTTCTCGAACGGGCTCTGAAAACAGAACGTATACTCGGATATCTCGTGGATACTTTGGTCATTTTTATTTATAGAGATATTTAATGAATCAGCAGTTCCAATACAGAGTACATTGTTGTTGAATGAATTAACAATGAACTTTTCGAACGATCCTGAGGGCGGTAATGGTATTGTCGATCAAGGATTTAAGGCTAATGTTCCGTGCAAATACTTTGTCTGCTGCCGCCTACCTTCTCCTCTTCCCTGAATCTTCGTTACCCTCACGAAAGGGGAAGAAGTTTCTTCCTCGACTAAGAAGGATCTACCGTCTTCCATCTAACCCGTGTCTTTGTAAATTATAAGCTTTTAGTGCAGTTAAATTTAATTGCAAGTCATTCTAAAGGCATTTTTGCCATCTTCAGTATGAACATTCTTGCTCGGGTAAACTCACAGGCTGGTATTTTAATTAATTCTCGTTAATATCTGCTAAAAACTTGCGATGTACTCCGAATATTCAGGAAATGTGTAAGTTATCTGCCTTCGTAAAAAATTAATAACTTCACCATAGGTAGAAGAAAGTTTCGTGCAACTTTCCCATCGATATACCACTTCATTTTTATTATAAAATGATTCTCAGTACTCGTGCGGTCGTTAATGAATCTTTTTAAACTTAGAAACGAATCTCTTCTTTTGATAATAATCGATGGATTTTATCTATTTCTTTTCCATCATTAGCTCCTTCTCTTGTCGCTCATTTCCACGTAAACACAGACGTTCGAGGCTCAATTTTCCAGCTGATCCGTCGCGGATAAGATGGATCGATGTATCCGCGAAAGGTTCGCCCCGTGTAAACAACGTCGTTCCAACATTTCGGAGGGAAATACAACACGGTTGTATACATCAGAGTCGGGGAAAAACGGGCGATACACCGTTAGGAAAAATGGCAAGACGGAAAATGGGGAAGGAATAAAGTCACGACTTTATGGCGTGGCTTTCGCGTGTATGTACCGCGATGGCCACGGATCAGCTTCGCATCTACATCGTTCTGCATCTGCATCTGCCGCATACGGCATGGGAGGGACTGGTAATATCGGTGGTATCGCGATTTATGCCCTCCCAGCGGCCGCTGTCACTTTTAATAAAATGTAAATACGCGGCTCGATACCCTCGAAACCGCATCAGTTCGCATAATTTCGTTGCACAATAAATATCCCTACGGCAACGGGATTACGACAGCATTTTTTACCCCTCGTTCTCTCTGATCGACGCTAATAATGTTCATTTTAATTTCCAATATGCTCGAGGTTCGATTACCCTGTACACAGTGTACCGTTCTTTTAATTTTCTATTTATTAACAGAACAGTGATTGATAAAATAGTAATTTCAAATTAATATTTCGCTAATGTAAACAATTTTCTCGTTTCCTATATTTTGCATTAATTTGGTTAAATTGAAATTGCAGCAGCCAACCCGTTAATTATTCTAAGTAATGAATTATAAAAGTTCTATTAATTTTTCGAGTAATTTGCACATCGATCTCCATGAAATTTTACCTCCACGATATTTTACTATCTCTTCCGATCTTTTCCGTCTTTCATATTTTGTTCAATTTCAATTCGCGTTCCATTTCCTGAATGAAAATGGATCACCCGGTATGTTTGCGCCGAGCCAAGAGCTTGTAGATTATTCCCATTTACGAGAATTCCTCGGTTTGCGGGAAGTTGCTCGATTCTCGACTTGAATTACAAATATCAAAAAGTCAGCGAAATTAACCGCGTCCTAATGGATCAGCATAGGGGGGTAACAACGATCCAAACGAGATCGCGGCCCCACTCGGAACAATTTCGGAAAATCGGTTCGACCAGCGGCCGATATTTGTTGGTGGAAAGGTCGGGTCAATGGAAATTTCATTAAGCAGGATAAACGGGAAATAAAGGGGATGTCTGGATAGAGGTAGATTTATATCATTCGTTCAGACACGGGAAGGTTACGGAACGGTTCCGTTTGGACGAAGTTTGTCATAAATAATAAGATGGGAGCAAGTGGAAAAGCCTACTTGATTTTCAGATTAGTTCGCGCAACTTTGATAGGCGAACTTTCATTCGAATCGATGAATAAGGGTTCGCAGTATCCCTTTTTAAGTGTCTTTGCCTGAACAGAACCGTTCCGCAACCGCTCCATGTCTGAACGGTTAATATAAATCAACCTTAATTCCTTCTGTCAGGCTTAATGCCTTCCTCCCTTCAGGATCCTCTTTCATCAAGTTGCCTTCTTGCAAAT
This sequence comes from Osmia lignaria lignaria, assembly GCF_051020975.1. Classification (NCBI taxonomy): domain Eukaryota; kingdom Metazoa; phylum Arthropoda; class Insecta; order Hymenoptera; family Megachilidae; genus Osmia; species Osmia lignaria. The sequence continues at coordinate 3,585,379 of NC_135037.1, read as the reverse complement.
TACCCCTCGCGCGACATCGACCTCATGAAAATCTCGCTCGTTCTTATAAAAACCTATCGTTGAATATTCTTCGCGAAATTAAATCGTTGCCCTTTTATCTGGCTGGTTTCAATCGCTAAAGTTCGATATCAGTCTTCGTTCCTTATCCTTTTCACGTTTGCACCAATGCGAATCGAAACTTCTAGGGTCGTTCGTGCCGTTCATAGGAAACCGTCGAGGCTAATTTTGCCTGGTGGTCTGCTGGATAAGCGTGAACCAAGTGTTTCTATTTATACGTCCACCGAGTAACACGCGTTTATTTCCCGCAGAAATTCCGCTGTCTTGTATTCACCTAGCCAGAAGTCGTTTTGAATTCATTTCGTCGAGTAGTACGCGAAATCCGCGGAATAATCCAACGTCGCAACGCGATATTTCCAGAGATATCTCGGATTACGTTACACAAGGGAAGCTTTCTTTTCTTGGAGAGAAAAAACGATCCTCGGAGAATTTTTAAAACACCCTAAACTGAATAGCGAAATCATTAACGAAATTCATACGTTTTTGCGATCATTTGACACGCTGTACCTATAATTAATCGCATTACCGGGTTACTTCTCGCGTCTTCGAGCAACAAAGTTTGTAGATTACAAGGAAGGAAGGTGGTATACCCTTTATCAAGGCCAATAACAAAAAGGTATATCGCGCAATTACGGCCAAGTCTCTCGTTAATCCTCTACTTGGAAGTTTGGAATAAGCAACGCCGATGCGATTCGTCGGATCGTAGGACTACCCGTTCAGGATTAAACTTTCGCGGCTTGATCCTCGCCGTAAACCTTAATTGAATATACTTCGCCGCTCTTAAGGCAACAGTCGACCGCTGATTGCTCGCGGATCCAAGAAAAGCGCCGACAAGTTTCTCCGCGTGCTTTATTATTCCCACCGAATGGTGTTGGCTAAACTTTGAAACTTAACGCAACACGCTTATACGCAGCAGCTTAACTCGCCTGTGTAAGCTCGACCGTGTCGAATGCTAATGTAATCAAATTCCCTCGCAGTTCCACGACCTCTGATTCCAGAATCGTTCTCCAGCATCGCGTTAAAGTTACGAACGGATAAGCTTTACGACCCGTCCGTTCGTTCGCGTTCAACCAGAGAATCGCTTCTTTACGCATGAAATTACGTTCGACCATTCACGCGACTATCTAAGTGCTCGTTTAACGAGATATTTATTTACACCGCTCTTGATGTTATCACATAATCATTAATTACACCGATTAATTCGACAATTATTGCTCGAGCCTTGCGCGTTATTTCACGACCACCCTTTCGAAGACACAGTGATTAACCGTTATTTGAATAAATGGTTCCCTGGGGCCATTTGCAGTAAACGAATTTGATGTAAATTTTCTTATCTCAGCTCGCGACGAGAATATCGATCGTGTAGGAAGATTTTGATTTCCAGTATCGATAGGTGAAAATTGAACGCCCCTAAGTATCCTCTTCTATCTTCGTTAGCGCGTCAAGAAGCTCTGGCGTATTTAATGCTTCTTCTCGTTTACTTTGAAGAGGATTTGAAATTTAAGTGGCAGGCAATCGATCTCCTCGCTTAGATGAAGGGAACTCGAACCGTTCGAGGATGCATCTCCTCGTTCAACTTCCACCCTTTTTTTTTATTTTCTCTCGTTCTTACTCGGCTTTATCCACGAGTAAGTACTCGCTGGACATCGGAGTATTTAAAGAAGCGACGGTGTTAAACTCTTGATTCGATCTCGACTCTGTGAAACTGAATCGCTCCAATTAATGCGAAGATGTCCTTCTTGATAATTCGAGTAATCGAATCAGTCGCGAGCCGTACAATGCAGAGAAACGATAGAAATTGATAATTGAAGGCATCGTTTTATATCGAGCTCCAGCGTATAATGCGGATTATATTTGTTCTGCATTCGAAACACTTACTTTATCCGCTTGGTGGAAATTATTTGCGGTAAATTACTCTTTGTTCAGTAAATTACATTGAAAGAGATGCGAGCAGACGAGGGAAAATTTCATCGCGTTATCCTAACACTTTTAAATCAAATGGATTCATTAACCAGCACAAGTTTGAAATATAATTATCACCCGGAACGTTTGATATCACAAATTTCATTTAACTGTGACCTGCTAATGATTGTTTTACAGCGATACGTTTAATTGGAACGGCTTTGCACTTGTTGAATTATTAATAACACCCGGTATCAAATCGTTGGTACAGTGATTGCGTCACTATGGAGGAAGTCGGTGAATCAAACCGGAAATAGAACGTGTTGCGTTCAGTTTCGGGAACGGATGTAGTATGAACGATAGCGATCCTGTATGCAGCCGCAATGAAAGGCGGATTTAAAAGGGTGAACAATATTTCATAGTTCGATGATGGCTTTCTATTCTTTCTCCGATGAAAAAATGCTATTCCGAACAATGGAAAATTTGGAAATTTCGCGAAACTAACTGGATATTATCATTTACCGATGCTTATCCGATTACATACCGCGTGTACAGAGATAAGAGAGAGATAAACGTCGCCGTGAATGCCTGAAGGGGTTGCAGATTCGCTTATTATGCCGGTTGGTAGTTCGAGCGTCGCAGCACGCAGACACGAGGAACGACGCCACGTGCTTGGCTGCATCGTTTGCAGACGGGTCCACGGAGTTGTTCAAATTGTAATTTCCCGTGTTAAGGGCGATTCGCAACTCGAACGTTTGCTTGCCTCCAAGGAAATCCCGATTACGCTCGTTGAAATCAAACGAGCAGCGACACTTGAAACGAAGTTATTCTTACGACGCGAGCGTGAGAAAAATGATGAAAGCTAATTAACACGGTGTAATTTAGTCAAATAATCAACAACGATGCAAGTGGAAAAGCTTGAATGGAAGGATAAAACGATCGTATTCTGAATGACTGCAATTACAGTGTGTCTGACCGCGCACGGATGTTTTCACTGCGCCAGCGAACGTGCTAAATCGCTGTTGAAGTCGTAAAGCTCGGTTAACCGAATCGGCTTTTATTAATCATCATTTGCCGTGAAAATTGAGTTTGGAAGATTTATCGACGACCGCTGATTGCTTTGTGTAACGTTTACATTGATTTACGGAACAGTTTCGATTGATTTTTCGACCTTTTCTTTTTTACGTTTATTTTCTATTTGTCGAATACTGAAATTTACAAACACATTGAAATAGTATGTGAATAGTTGCCGAATACGACAAATAAATAAAAACTTGTTCATTCTGCGTACACGTGTAATAGCAGATTCAGATATCAATCAAACGCGAGCAAATAATTGCTCGTATTTTTTTCCTCTTTTTTCGTTAGTGTCAAACGTACTCATTTTGCTGCCACCGGGTTGGAAGTACAAATAACGAGGCGTCGAACATCGCTGGATTGGCATTTTTGCGTCATTTCGAAACGAATAGAATCGCATCGATCGCAGTGACAGCATTTTCGAATGAATTAAAATGTGAAATTCGTTTTATTTTTTCGTTGATAAAGAATATGGTAGTTGGCGATTAGGTTGGTCAAGTACGCATAAAATTAGGTCGACAAAAAGGGGGCAAATTTCTCTTGGTGGCCTCGTGCAAATAATAGTGGCCGAAAGGAAATCCATTGTTTGCTGGAACGTGCAATAATTAATCACACTTTTACGCCGGGAACAGGAAGCGAACCACTCAAGGCTAATTCTGGCCGAGGCCATACTTTGATTAACCGTTTAACGATGTTAAATGCAACCTATTATTTCGGTCGTTGTTCACGTAACAATGTACGCCCTGTTTATTCACACTTCCTACGGCTCGTTCTCGTGTTGCAAGTATCTTTTGTTCGCGAATTCAGTTAAATAAGAACTGAAGTGTCCGTAGAAATGAACGTTAAAATAATACTTAATTCTAGCCTTTCCGCAAATTCTTCTTCTATTCCTTTACTTTCATTTATCTCACCAGAGAAGCATTTTCGTTTCGAACTGGGTTAACTTCGTTCCGCGCGTCATTCTTCTTTTACGAATCTCGGCGTAAGCTTTCGTTGGAGCTTTTCACGAAGGTTCACCACAAATCGTATCGCTTGACATCCTGAAGAAAATTAAACGTTATCGTAATTACCAGCCACCACGGGGATACAACAGAGAATATCCCTCTGCCTTTGGTTGCTCGCGAAATGCAGCACCGACGCCATTAAGGATCTTTACGTCGTGCCATTTTCTGCTCGCATTTTCCGGACCCGTAATTATCGTATGAATTAGTCATCCCCACCCTTCGCGCAGCATCGGGCTCAGTTTCCACAGGGTCCCCCGCCCAATTCACGGCTCTGTCCGCAGCATTTCTACCGGAAAGAGAAAAAATAAACGACTCGAAGCGGTCGCCTTCCTTTCCAGAGAAATTAGTAGTTAAACGAAGGTATAAAGTTTTCCGATCGAAGCCAGATTCTTTCCTAGATTTTTTTTTCGAATTCGGAGATAAAAGTTGGATGTTACAGGTGTGCTTTATTCGACTGGAAAAAAACCCAAGTAAAGAGCGTGGTGTGAGTGGTTTAATTAGCAACCGTCCTCGAATATCAGATAGTCGTTTGCTCTCCTTTCATTAACGCACGAAACGTGTGCTTTCAGGCTTGCTTAATGTTCAACGGTAATTCGTTAATGTCACGAACAATTAGTTATTTAATTGTCTGAACCACGCCTGTTTTGAATGGAATTCCGACGCGCGTACCATGAGAAATTCTCAGTTGTTTCCACTGTTTTTGTTATCGATGCTTCCTTGGGGAACGTAATCCTTTGGCTCGGCAGAAGTTCTGAACTTTAGGGTATCGATTCTAATTGTAAGAATTTAAGGGTCTGGGACCCTTTTGAGGTTATCTTATGGTCATTAGTTAGGACGAAATGAAGACGAAATGGCATTGGAGACTAAGGGTGCCGGTAGGGTGTTCTTTTATGGGATGTCAGGGGAACAGCTCAATAATAATAAAAACACGGATCGATTTCCGGAATATCTGCATCTCTCTGAAATTGTTGCAATCTGGATGCAGTGCATACGAATAAGAAGGATATCGCATTAAGGGGCTTAAGAATCGAATTCCTTTATATATTCTATATTATCAAGAGAGCTCTTTTGTCTCTCGGGAGAGCCGGTAAGACAAGTACGCGATATGGTAGACGCACACCGAACCTCCCTCCTCCGCCCCAAACCATTCCCATCATTCTCTTTCTCAGAAGCGAGCCGAAAAGTCGCAGGGATCGGTAAAATCCAGACGTTGAATCGAGCGCACCCTCGGGTACTAAGATTACCCTCCCTCTTCTTCTTTTCCTGGGCGGCGCACCCTGTCTACTCATGCTTTCACCGTCGAGATTTTTCCCTCATTTTTCTCAGACCTTCTTCCTCGATTTTTCCTCGATCTGACCTCGACATAGCCCGCGTCTCCGCAGTTGAAAACTGATAAACCTGGCTACAATCGCGATGAAAGGTTTAAACGCGTGTAAGGTTTGAACAGAAATACCCCGGAATGCAATCTTCAGTTCTGTTTATATGGGGCTGCAAAGTAATTAGAGCAAAGCTTAGCGTCGGTGATCTGCACATTCCTGAGATACTACTTGTTCTGTGATATAATCAAGTATTCCATCTTGTCGGTTACTCGCGGCGAAATATCCACAAGTCTGGTTAGTTTTCGGTTAGATTAAGGTTAAGTTTAGTTATGTATTGGATTTAGTATGACCTCTTGAGAATCACGCATTATGCAACACACAAAGCAACCCCGGAAGTACTCGTTGAAGTTTCGGAGTTCCTCGGATACCCGACGTAAATCACTAGCGGTTTTAGCGAGCAAAAGTTTCGCATCTCGTTAAAGCGAAATAAAACAGAAACGGTTTGTACATCTTTTTTGAACCACCCTGGATACATCTTCCGCTGTGACTTTATCCCCGCGTCCAAGACAGGGGTCTATTAAGTAGCCCCGCTAATGAGTCCTCTGGTAGACGCGGAACGAAACGTTCTCTTTATCCCCGTTCCTTTTCTTTCGCTCGTTGCTACAATCGCCATAATAGAAAGAGGAAAAGAGGGTCTGTTAAAGAATTGTCCAGACACCGTCGCGAATTCCCTTTGATCTTCACCACGAAACGCGTCTCCGTGTCTCTCGCGCGCATCCTCGTAAAATGTTTACGATTAGAATTTCGAATTCGAACAACGTTACCGTCAGCTCCTTTATCGGTTGCGTGGGAATTCCACGGAGTATCGAGATTAAATTTCCGACGTCTTCTTCGCCTGCACCTGTCCCTTTGTCTTAGAGTGTCGAGGCTGGTATCCTCCGTCTTCTCGGGAAAAACACGCGTATAAAGGATCCCCAGCGAGCGCGTGAGAGCGACTGGATACCATTCCGTGTCCTCATGAATCTCAAAAGAAGCTGGCAGCCGTAAAAAAGGCCTCGATGAAGTGGCTGCCGGTGGATCGTATACGAACTCGTAAAGAAGTTCGCCGAGATATTTACGAATGCGAGAAAGCTGGTCCCGCGAAATCCGGCATTAACGCTGAAACTTGCCACGAGCTTTCCGCGAGGATCCTAGCACCGGAAACTCTCTCCTTTCTGAAGATTCCGCTTTGTCCCATCCCGCGGGGTAATTCGCGCGAACGCATCGATAAGTTTCCAGCGAGTTTGCGTAAAGTTTTGTTTGCGCGCGGAACTTTGACGAACGGAAAGGAGTATATCGCGAGAAACGGCAGACGTAATGTCGTCTTGCAAAAAGTGAATTGAACTGGAAAACCTAACGATACAGAGAGGAACGGTGAAGAGGTAGAGCGAGATTGAAACGAGCAGCTGGAAAAGTAATACAGGAAACGTTGCTGTATTTGTTGCGGGACGCGAACTTTGCCGGGGATGTTATTAAACTGTCAGGATTGTATCGTTAGCCGCAGGGCCAACGACCTCGGTCGGACCAAGAAATTGGAAACAGTATCGTGGGAAATTGTTGCGGTTCCCCAGCGTGAAAAGAGCACGACAAAATCGGGGAAAAATTTGTTGCTCGTGGTCTGATGAATTTTGGAAAAGATTTCAATAAAAACGCAGACATACCGATATGCTGGCAAATTGAAAATATGATTTTTAAAAATAATAAATTAGTTTTCTTACGACAACCGTGTACGTGATGAACGTTCAAGATCGCAACATCGACAGCTGGAAATGGAATTGGAACTTTCTGTCCCATCGGTCCCTCAAGTTTCATCGCTCGGTTCGATATGCCGGTTTCCGTTTAAGCGTTACGGGTCGTACGGTTATCAGTTTGTTAACCGACAAACCAAAACGCTCGGCGAAGTCTCGAGTCAGCCTCGAGGTCCGGAAGAACGTCGAAAGTTTACGAAGGAAACGGAATGCCTCGAAGGAAATCGAAACGCGGCTGTGTCTTTAGATTTCCAAACGTTGATACTGTGTTATTTCTCGTTGTTTTCCTACAACCTTGCTTCAGGTCTCACTCGGTTGAGCACTTGTTGAATGAGGACGGGAGAAACACGTCTTGCTCGATCGAAGAGGACGTCCATCTAAAAGTTTAATCGTGAATCACGGTTTACTTAAATGGAAATAAACTCGAAACATGTGACAAAACTAAATAGCAATTGCATTCTGTCTATCGATTCAATTTTCCCATAATTTCCGTTGCACGCCAAGGGTCGTTTTATCACCATTCGAGTGAAATTCAAGGTGCCGTTACAAGCGGAAGTAGATAAGAGACGGATCACGCGTGAATGATAATTAACCGAGCAAAAACGAGGAACGAAGAGAGAACGTTTACTTTGGTATCGGGCCGCTAACAAAGCGTTTTGATAGCGGATCTCGCGTTATTCGAAGGAGCGCGAAAGTCAAGAGGAAGTTAGCTCGAGGAAACCATCCGTCGAATTAATTACGGTTGGTCGCGGAACGAAACGAGGCGATAAGGCAACTTGAAGCAGAACAAGACAGCAGACGCGTCAGGATAGCGCCCCGGGGATATCCTCAAAATCGATCTTCGGCTTTTAATCACCGCCCCTTCCTTGTTACCGACTTGCTTTGAATTTCGCGACCACACAATTTCTTAAGCGACCTCTCTTGCTTATCAGACTCCAGACTCGAAATTACACCTGAAAACTCTATTCGTTTCAAGGAAGAAAACATATTTTCCACTGGGTCATCTATTCAACGGGGAAAATCAATTAAAGAAATCGAAGGAATTTTTAATAAGTAGCATGTGACAGTGGTTTATGTATTGATGATAATCTAACACAGAGTGGTCCATTTCACGGTGTAGAGGCGTTTAAAAATGAACCGAGTAACGTATTTACTTTCGCAACCGGCGCAAGTACGCCGAAGCTTATTAATATTTATCAGGCTGTGGCGGTGGCAAGAAAACATTCTGGCACGGAGTCAGAATAGTTTAAAGGTCGGAGCATAGAATCTCGTGGGGTTAATACCTAAAAGCTGCAAACGATGTAGACCTCCTCGCGACAAGAGCCATAAGGGTTTCACGCCGGTGTGATCTTCCTCTCCAGTTCCGGCTTTAAGATCGAATCGTCCCTAATCTTTCACCGTAGTGGCCTCGATGCCCTAGGTACACAAAATGCTACGTGGCTGAGCTACACCTCGTATTGTGCGAACCTAAATGCCAAAAGCTCGACACAATCGGGATCCCGGCTCAAGCGATCTCAGCCGCATCTCGATCGTGAAATATCGTCTTATTGCATGCCTCTTAAAGATCGATCAGCATTCTTCGTCTATCCAGAAGCTTAATACGCTCGACGCCCATTCTATCGCTCTTTTATGCACTCGTGAACTGGATTCTCATGAAGACGATCGCAAAAAGTCTCAGAAAAACGTTCATAAATGTTCCCGATTCTTCTCGAGATGATTCCTTAGTACTTTTGAACGATTTATTAATTGATTTGCATATTTCGTTTTTTCTTTTTTTTTTTTCAATATAAAAGAATTAATGCTTTGAATGTATTTTCTTTTGAACGATTAAAAATTGCCCCTACCTTTCTCGGAAGGTAACTTCCGACCGGGGAAAAACGAGCGGAAAAAGTGAGACGTTGGAAAAATTCGTTTCACCCCCGACGGGTGTATATCTTGACGGGTTAAACAACGGGAGGAACGGAAGACTGGTGATTAACTCGAAAGAAACGGGAACGAAGGAAAGGAGCAACCTTTGTAACAGTTCAACGATGATTAATATCCGAGCGTTATCGGTACGCAACTTGTGGAAACTCGTTACAAATTAATTAAGCCACCGAAGTGCCAGTAGACCGTGATTTATTATATCAGATTATTACAGAGACCTAAAGATTTACCGTGAAATATCTATGAACAGTATAAAAACTTTAAATCGAGAAATACCTGTTCGACACACGTGTTCTTATAAAATATCTATCACATTACTGGCAAACATCATACAATTTAACTTGACCAGTTAATGTGGCAATTTATCCACTCACTGCCAGGTTAAAATTCATGGCATGATTAAAACTCCTTCATAAAAATTTATAAAATTACTTTTTATGAATGTCTTCTCCTGAAAAGTCGAAAATTTTGTATCTTTTGTACCGTCGGCAGTTTTTCGTTCGACGAATAAATTACAGTCGAATCAAATTTGTTTCCCTTTTCGTTGATGATAATGCCTTCGAATGGTACCTATAATCGATAAGCACTCTAACCAAGCGAGAATAATCGTCCGTATCGTACCGATGATCAGAAAAAAAAGAGGTAGAAACTGATATTACGAGCGTAATTGATCTTCTATGCGCGAATAACGTGGTCAAAAGTTCGACGATAAGTTAGATCGACTGTTTCTCGGAGGAATTTTTCCTCTTATCCACCGCAATGTGAAGATTGATGATTTTACTCGGAAAAAGAGTGCTACGTGTTGGTGGCTTGAAGAGAACACTGTTCTTGACTACCAGAAATAACATCATATTTTATAAGAGTACATAGTTGATAGGTTTTCAGTTGACTTACAGATGATACACTAGATTTCATGTTCATTTTGTTAACCCTTGTGCGAATATTTAAAAGTTTGTGTCAATTACCGGGTATCGTGTTTAACAGTCAAGTTTTCGTGTTCGCTAATTTAAACATGAAATATAGCGGAAGGGGAAGTTCATGTTAAATAACATGATAACCTATTGTACGTCCAGATCGATTAATTACTGAATAGGCAGCGTCCGATCACAATGCATACTAATTATACGAAAATGAGAATTGTTCCCTCTACATACTTACATTATCCAGCAGTGTTTATTTAGGTGATCCAAAAATAAGATCTGCTTAACCTTTCATTGAAAACGAGCAAACATTCTTCACGTTTTATCATGCAACGAAATATACTTTTTCATCTCATAGCGAAAAGATGATCCCAGCTCCTTACCTTCGTGTCTGGATAAAGCCCAGTCTCGTTTTTTGACGTGCTCTTATTTTCCAGCTACTTTTAACCCTCGTTAGCAGCGCTCATCGAACTTCTCCTTAAATCCTCGGCGACGAGGACGTCGATATCGTGGAGCATCTCCTCGGAGGTATCTTTATAGGATCTGATTTATCCTTGCGCGTTTCGTATAATAGACTAGGGAGAATTGAATCGGTTGCTCCCGGCTAAAATTAAATCACGGTTCACGAAGTAATTACTTTTTAATTTCATTGAGATATCATTTTTCGTGTCATCCAAGTTGTCCGAGGAGGGAGACCATAAAAACGTTAACAGGATTTTTCTTCGCGTTCCACCCTTCCCCACAATGAATGATCCATTTTTCTTTTTTTGCGTCTCCTCCGCGAAGGGAAGAACTCGACAAAAAAAAAAAAAAATAATTAAAACTTTTCTATGAAACGTTACACTCGATTTCGTCTGGCAAACGTATCCATATTTCTTATGGAAATTGTAACGCGACGTGTAACTACAATAATTAAATCCGTTTCGCTGTTATCGAACGTTTTCCCGTTTCTTCGTGGTAATTTCCTGTTGTTTTTCCATCGTGTAAAACCTGTCGCGTTTATTCTCGAACGATGCAACTGGGTTTCGTCGCGTTTATCTGGTAATTTATCACAGTGTCATGTTGTAACAGGCTTCGGCTATTCGAACGGAACGATGAACAAACGCTACCATTCGTAAAGTCGAAAACAAGACACGTACAGGATATATACGACAAGTGTAAACGCGCAGGTATATTTTGTAGAAAAATGTTTTTTTTTTTTTCACGAACAGGTCGCAGTTCGAAAGTGGCAGCGTGCATTCGCGTTTTTGCAATCGTTTCTGTTTACCTTTCATTCCGGTATCAGTGGCGGATCGTTGAAACTTTCTCTCTGTTTCCTCTGTCGGGATGAAAAAACATTTCACTGTTTGGAGAACGCTTTATTGTTGCTGGTTACTTCCCCCTCCCAATTTCTCTCCTCGTACCGTCATTATGTTTTTCATTATTCGAACGGGTCTCGTTAAATTCGCGCAACAAGTTACGCAGAGAAAAAGCGTGATTACATCTCGACAAGAGGCGACTCGCTTCTTTTTTCGATACCGTCCTACGTAATTTCTTTCGTAGTTGCAATTTCTTTCTTGATTACGAGTCCCATTTGTTTCGCTGAAGAATGTTTCGATTATCCGGAATACACTTAACCGTCTGCTCGAATCGAAAGGAGGATTGTTGCTTCGTTAAGTTGAAGCATGTACTTAAAGAGGAAGAATTTCCTTCAACGAATTATTAACGATATTTTTATTTTTTATCCTCGGAAAAAAAAATCGACGATCATATCTCGTAGAGTTTTCGTCATAACGTTGAAACGTTTCATGCGGGTGTACAAACAATACTGGACATAACGGTGGCTTGTTTTTCGCGAAATCCTGACTACGATAGGGGCGGTTTGTTTTGTTGAAAGTTTATTTCTCGCGCCGTTCTGGCCAGAAATCACATCGAAAAGTCGCGGAGAAACGCGGCGGGTATGTTGGACGATGGATTTAGTCGAGGACAAGATGCATGAGAATGCAAACGAGAATAAAACGCACGGTTCCGTGGCATTTAAATGCCTTCGTTATGCCTCCGACCGCGAATTCATATTTCACGATCGGCCGACAGGTATTGCCATCCGTGTATCGTTCCGCCACAATGCTCGATGATAAATTATCGAAGACGCGGATGCTCGCGATTTGCTGTTCTACATACGCGCCCTCCGGTAAGCCATATTGCGATAATTATCTTTTAATTCAAGCCGCAGAGCTTTGTTTTATCTCTCCTGCGCCAGTATGTCCTCGATGCGTTGTTAGTGTAGAATTTCAATTTAAAGTTTAATGTGTATAAAGAGAAGAGAAAATAATGGAAACATTAAGAAAATTAAAAAAAATTTTTTTTTTTTTTAATTAGTAAAATCAATTACTTTAGGGATTTAATGGAAGCAATAAATATCGTCGAAGCTGTGGTTTAAACAACGTTCGTTCACCTTCAATGTATATGCAACAATATTGTGCCGCTTTAATTTAATCTTTTCGCAAATCTGTTCATCGTTAGAAACTTGCGTTAAAGGTTGAAAGGTGTGAAAATCTGGCGGGAAAGGAAGCGTGATTCGCGATGGAAACGCAATATGTATGGTAATACCGACATGGCGTAAACCGTTCTCGGTTTTAAACGTTCGCTTCTCTTTCTCCTATTTGAAATGTAAGATACTATGCAGATTAAAACATTCGTTCGGATGGCGTTACTAAATGAAGAATCGACAATATAATATCTCAGTTTGAACATCCTTCCGCTATGATTTCGAGTTCGCTGATGTTTTGAAAGATTGAACGGAAACGCGAGAGGTAGAAGGATGGGTCAAGAATGAAAAATCGATTCGTGGAGCGAAGGTGTTGCTCGGACGACGTCGATTTCTGCGACCAAAGACTTTTCTCCAGCGTGAAGAACCCTCGAGATTAGAGATTGCCGGAAGGCAGAAGAAGAAAAGGTAAAATCAAGGTTAACCTGCAAGTCGTGTTCTTACCGGGCCACTTACCGACGTTTCTTTTCCAAGCCCATTCTTCCTCTGACCGCGCATTTAGCACTTTCCTCCACGTTATTTCCTCTCGATGGATTTTACACCCCCGTCCACGGTTCTCGCCAGGTCGATTGTCTGAAGGAAGGAAGAAAAAAAAGAGGAAGGATAAGAAAAGTTCACGACCTTTCTGGTTTCCGTCGATTTCTCTGTTACCGAAATAAGCTACCCGCCGTGATATTCGCTACTCTTTACCTGGAATTAACCAAATATTTTACCTTCTTTTGATGTTTCCGCGTAATTACAACTTCCCTGCTTTTGGAACATTGTATTTTATGAAGTATGATGCGTTAAATCAGTTTCTCGATAATCAGATGTTCGGTTAATGGGTATTCTGATAATCGATCGTGCTATTAATCAGAGTTCTGATAATCCAGGTTTTACTACACCTAAAGCACTATCACGTTCGCGGTGAATCGGGTGCCGCGAACATTTTCGGGGAATTAAATAAATAGAAATAATGTTAATAATAATATTAATTAAGCATGATACGAATATCCATTTCATCCCCGTCGAAACAATTTAATCCTTTCGTTTAAAATTCGTCGCGACGCGTCGAGGATAGAAAAAGCAAAGCGAAGACGGATCATTTCTCGGGAAATAACGTCGATTCGTCTAGCTCGTAAAATTATGTTGAAGAAACTGTTAAGAAACTTCGAACACGATCTCGTCGCAAATCGATCGTGTTTTATATTCGCTCATCGAACACGAACGCAATCGTATTATGTATTTCTATCGTTCGTCTCGTATCTCTTTTTATTTCACTCCATTCAACACTTTGCACGCTCGTCTATTTCATCGGTCGCGAGTTCGTGCCTCTCGCGTTATACAGGACGTTTCGCTATCCGAGTTTAGTCAGGCTGAAAACGAGACCGGATGACAAGCGAAAGATCAGCTCGGTCGTTTACATTCGTGGCGGTTTAACGGATCCTTCTTGCGGAAATCGCCAGTTTTTCTGGCTGTTTTATTGTTCGTAACTAATTTAATTTCATCCAGGTATATCGGGTACTTTGCTTTATTGTTTGGAAAGTTTATCGTTGACAATTCCCCTGATCACTCAACACGCCGACTAACGTCGGCTGGATAATCAAACTTCCAGAAATGCAGAGCAAAGTTGTTTGATTGTACATCGAAACGATAAATCAATGAACAGAAGTGGATGGGTAATGGACGAAACGAGTCTTCGAGTTTCCACAGTCCTTTGAACTAGCAGGTAATTTCCTATGTTCCGAAGCCAACCGTTGATCCTTTTATCACGGTTCCCTTATTTTCACTGTTGCATCCCTTCATCACGATCCCTTTACTCGTATTGTTGCATAGGTCAGTCTCGTACTAGTTTACTCGTATGTTATTTTATTACGACCAATAACTTTGTCTTACGGAATGGACTGTCTCTAATGGTCGCTATTGACCAACACCGTGAATTCTTCTTTATCCTGAAGGAATAGGATTCTATCATTTGATTATCTCACCAACAATCGTCCTTGTTTGATTTTACGGAGAAATCGGGGCATCATCGGATAACGATCCTCCCGATAAATAACGGCAGTGAATAAACAATGAGGGAATGCGGTTTGAAATTAACGTTCGAACGATAACAGGACAGGAAGTGGCCGAGTACAGAAGCGGTTGTCTGAGAGCTGTTTAATGGTGGCTCGCTACACGAACACACCACACTAAATGTATGCATAACGTCGTCTTCAAACTCGCTGATATTAGCGAGTTCGTCCGTGGCTCCACTCGGCCAACGGTTATGTAAATAAGCGTGATTTAACGCAGGAAACTTTGCACGCGTATAGAGATAATGAGCATGAACTATGCAAAAAGGTTTGTCATCCGACCCTGGTATGTCATCTTGCAGGCTCGCCGAGGTTACTTGAATTCGTAAGCGACAGTCGTTTAAGGTATGATCGCTTTGTTGAGCAGTGGAAAAGAAGCTGCTTTCTTGCGAACAAAGGGGACCGTAATCAAGATCGTAAGGTAGACAATTAAAAAAGAATGAAAGGCAGGAATAATTAACTCTTTGAATACAGATTCTCTGTAATGTACTGATTTGTGAAACGAATGCTTTCCGTACGTTTGAAAAGCTGATTCTTCGATTTAAAAGCACTACGGTTGCGGTCTCGGTTCTATATAAATGCAAATGTGGCGCGGAAATTAGGGATCCTAACGAGAAAATCTCGCGTTGCCCCGATCGAGACATTAAGAAGACGACTTGTCGGCTGGATTCAATTTCGTGGACGTTGAAATCAAGCTGTTCGGATTAATCAATTCGCTCGCAATCAGCCGGCTAAAAATTTAACATGTCCATGCGCAAGAATTTATTTCCTCGACTATCCCAGTCAAATTGATGGTCGCAAGCAACCACGAAGGATTGCCAACAAAACTTGGATAAAAGAAAGTAGCGTCACTTCGCTCGATGGCGTTCTGCCATGCCCTTGAATCTTCCAGCGATTTCAAGCGTATGCAGAAACGTTTATTCCACCGTTTATCAGCTACTTCGAATGCAGAAAATTCCCAATAACGCCGAGAGAAATTGCAGTCTTTCCACAAAAGACATATCGACACGTTCGCACGCTTCGAATACTTTAAAGGAATTCGCGAAACGCGGTCGGAATACGATAACAGAATGTACACGAAAGGCGTGAAATCCACTGAGAGAGCCTTATTAATCAGTATAATGCCGGCTGGTAATTCTTCGATCAAATTTGAATGTACCACCATACGCGAATAATTTTCTCGTCGCGAAGAAGTTTAGTCTCCGAATAAAATCGTATAAATATTAGGACGAGGAGACTATCCATTTCTTTGGTCATTAAATTCCTGAAATATTTAGCTCGTTACCGGAATATCGTTCGTCCGGTGCCAGTTGCGGGGTGCATTTTGCCAGAAGAAAGAAATATTTCGCGGGAGCAGCAAGAAAATATACATCGGGATTCCACGTTCGGACAGATTTACTCTGTTCGCCAAAATTACTCTGCTTATGGCATCGACGAACGGGATTTATTGCCACACATATTACGACCGGGATTTCTTATTAGACTCGCGTTTAATTAAAAGTTTTTCCCGCGATTCCCTTGGATTCATAATTCGCGCGTTCATCGTAGTTCGTGGATTTTAATAGAATTCCTCTTCTTTCTCCGCGTTGCTTAACGTTATTTGCGAACTCGTTTCGTTTCAAGCATGTTGAAAAACAATTCGTTTCGTCTTGGTGGTTCGGTTCAACGAGTGCCAATCGTGACGGAAAAACGTTGTCGACGTGTCGGCGAAACACTCGACTTTCTACCTTGGCAAAGTCTACTTGGTCCACCTTGTTTCGTTCTTCATCGACTTCCAATTCGAGCCAGAAATTTTGAAGTTTTCTCGAAGATACGAGAGTCAAAGAAAGCACAATCCTTTGTGCTATCGTCGATGAAATCACAAACGAGAAAACAAAATATTTGTATTATCGGGCAAAAATTATTGCGAGGAAGAAAATACATTCGATTGTTATTTTCAACGACTCTTTTTCCTGGGATTTATTATTTTATCGGGCAACAATGGGCGGAGGCAAACAATGCCACAGCCTGCCCGTTATATTTCATTGGTACTTTTCGCATAATACGGATCGATTGCCAGATGTACCGCCAATTCCCATCGGCATAGCAAAAGCAGGTTACAATTCAATTATATTAACCTACATGCCCTTGCGTAGCGTGCCGGCTTAATGCTTTCTCGCTGGGAATAATTAAATTAACAAACTAATACTAAAAGCAGAATGCGTTCAGCGTTGCCGAACCCCGCGACAGCTACGTCTCATTAATGAAATGAATGTCAAAAATTCTTTTGTCAAATTTTGCGCGTGTTCAATAATGAAGCTTGCATCGAATTACGATCAAGTATTCATAACAAGTAATTTTAACAGTAATACCACTTTACAAACTAATCAACGACTTTTATATATATTGAAATTCTTGTTTGTTTCGTGCGAGAAGTTTGTTCTGCGATTGCAGGAACGAGTATAAAGACTTTTTAATATCGTTCATTCATGATGAAAAAGTTACTTGACTCGTCGCGTCCATTCTGAATGCAATTTTAATCAGTATTCACTCTGTAGCTTCCTGCTAATTAACGTTCTGTAAGTTTGGATGAATTTATAAGAATTAGAAGCGACTTTACAATGTATGCAAATTACTATCGGGGGAAATACCGAGGAAGTTCGTCGTCTTAATAAACCGTCTGCTGTATAATGATTCGTCGGGACTAACGTAATAAAAGGACTTATTCCGGATGAATCTGTTGCTATTAGCTAGGCGGAAAAATAACCGATAAACTCGCAGTTCTTCTGAATCTGACGAAAAATTAAGACGTCTCTTCTTCCGCTTTTTCTGTCGTGTTCTGATGTTTATTACCTCTGTCGTTCCAAGCGATGCACGATTTTTCTTTTCGGCTCGAGACAAGAGACTAATCAGATCTCCGTTTCTTACCGTGGACGAAATTTATTTTGCTCCAGGTAAGAAATTCGACCTCGTTCTCTCCCAATTCCATGGAAAAGATAACTGCTGTGCGATTTCAGGAGTAGAAACCGAGGAGAAACAAGAAAATAAAATGGTACGACGAAAAAAAATTCATTTATCAATGAAAGTTGAACGAATTTCCAATTAAGCCAAGAGAGGAAACGTTGTCAAACTCGATCAACTGGAATATATCCTGTTAACGTCTACCCATCGATATCAGGCAAATGCAACTAGTTTCAATCTCAGACAAAGCCTGGTCTCGCGTCAATCGATCCTGTAATCTGCGAGTAACGATGGTACAGTTTCACAAGTGTTTCCGTCGGAAGACGAAGGAGTTTCCTTAGTGAAACTTTGATGATAGCCTCGGCTAGACCTCTGCAAACGAGCCTAAAACGATGAACCGTTATAGTATCTCAAAGTCAAAGCTAAAGTTACCTTTCCGGAAATACGTCATGCAACATAATCATGTTCGTAGGAGGAATTTACGTTCGGTTTGCAAATTGAATGAAACGTTTTCGTGAAAGATTCAGGAGTCAAACAGATGATTATCTGTCGAGGGGAAAACATAATTGAAAGCAAACTGCATTAAAGGATAGTGTTAGTAGGATTTTCAATTTCTTTTTTTCTAGTTTGCAATGATGTAGAAATTGGATTTGACCTGGTTTCCTAATTTGAATCTTATTCCATGGCTGAGTTAGATAGGAGATAAATTGAATCGAAGCACTGTACGTAGTGGACGATCGTTCTCGTCGTCGTTAAAACTATCGAGTTATCGGACCGTGATCCCTGGCGAACTTGTTGAAAATGGTCTCTGTTCAGTATCCACGGGGTGCTGAATTAATATTACGCCTCTTTGTTTCCGGTTGAATAAGCGCACCTATTCGTCGCCGCTCTATAACATAGGATCGGCCAAACTAGGACGCTGAACGCCTTATTTAGTACCGGCGGAATTAACCTAATCCTATTTCCGGTTGGTTCGTGGCCGCGTTATGATCCTCGTGTTAATTCACCGTTTCGTCCCGACGACATCTCGTTCCCTAGCAAACTTCTCGTCCTCGTGATTTTCTAATTAAAATTCTCCCGTAATTACAGAGACGAACGACGTTGATCATTATTCACGTCTTTGTTCCTCGTGAATAGTCCTACGAATTGTCCTGAATAATAGATATAATCCTAGATATATTCAATTATTGTTTGCAGTTGCAGATATTTTTGCAGATTTTTACTAAAAATCATGTAATACGATTAAACGATTACACGCAATTCAATATTTTAAAAACCTTCCATTTGTATTGTAAAAATAAATTTAATATCGAAAAGCAACAGACAAAAGAATTTAAATATGAACGTGTAACGCTCTTTATCATTGGTAGAAAATTTATAATACTGTACGATCATCCGGTTTCAGGGAATACGTTTCTCTCCTTCACGTTCTGAATTCAGTTCATAAATTATTGACAAGTAATTAATGCTCAATCGATAATCTATGTACATGCGAGTACCTCTCGAGCAAACATCGGTCAAATGTAAACACCCGATGAATAATTTACTTTTTACACGATACCACTTGTTTCTAACAACGTGGAAAGACGAAGCATTAAAATTCTAAGCGGCGTGCGTTGCCATCTCACCGACCAAAATTCCTGTTATCTATGAGGAAGCACGAGGATCGAGGAGCTTTCGAAGTCTGAAATCTAAGTCCTAAGAGAAACAGAGAACCGCAAGTTTAGAAACAAAGAACCGAGAATCTAAGTCTTTGAACAAGGTGGAAATCTGACAATCAAGAATCAATGTCCCGTGCGTCGCCGACCTTCCGGAGAGATCGCGTGCTGTAACAATAATCGGTCGATGATCAACCATTAATTAAATAATAATTAAATCAAGCTAAACGAGATCTATCTATCTGTAAAGGCGAACGTGCACAAAGGCGTTCACAGTTTTCGCTTGCGTTTGAATAAGAGCGAATGCTGTGTAGGTCAGGGTAGAAAAGCATTGAAGAGCCGCTTGAAGGCAACGAGAGTAACACGCGATGCACTTGAAGAAGCAACTTTCGAATCTCTCCAGCGACATCCTTGCTACGAGACGACTACTTGAATGTAAGGTCCATAATTAAGGTTACCAGATAACGAAGTTATCATCAAGGAACAGCGTCGCGAGAGCGTAGCTTAATACCAGCCAGCTTTTATCGTTCGTACCCGAGGCGATGTTTCCCTAGAACGTGCGTGTGTTCCAAAAAAGATACGTACCGAGAATGGATGATATATAAAAACCCTGAGAAACGAGAGAATTTTTCAGATATACATCAAATTCGAGACACGTTGATTTTTTTGAATAATTGATTTGATAGATGCAGACTATGACTTATATTTTCTCTCATTTACCTTGCGAATATTTCAATAGGAAGAGCAGGGAGATGCAAAGAACATCGATTTTATTTTACTATTCTCGAAGATTAGTCGTTCTCGACGTAGTTGCTGCAACCGAAGTCATAAATCTCCCGTCTTTCCGCGATGATTTCTTGTATGTACGGCTGGAGATACCGGTACTCCAGATCTTGCTCGTACGTGATCCATTTCTCCTTGGGCAGGTGCATTTTCAGGAAGTCCAATTGAGCCGCTCGCATGGTCCTGTAAAGCATCGGATGTAGGCCACTCGAGAATTATGTACACATAGTTTCGTTCGGCTCGTGGCAAATATGGGAATAAACGAAATACTCGAGCGACGGAAATTCGTCGGCAAACTGTAAACAGTTAATGAACAGGCGTGTTTGAACGGATACCGAAAATTTCTCGCGTCCATCACGTCCTTTGGTAAACGACGTAAAGCTTCTTCCACCAACGGGGTGTACAGGTTATAAACATCGTCGCTGTAAAGACCGTATCGGGGGTACTGTGATAAATTGAACGCTAATTTGCTAATCTTGTAACGCCAATCGTTCGGATCATCTCTGCTAGAAACGCTCTTAGACGAGAACAAACGCGGTTTAAGCAGCGAGGATAATCTTGACATCGTGAGGAGACTTCCAGGTAACCTATTCAGTAACGTTGACACAGCTGTGGAATAAGAGATCGTTGAGAAAATTGATCGTCGATTGAATCGAGCGGAATGATACCCGTTCATCGTTCGATTCGAAGTTTCTATTGATCTTTCGAAACTTTGCCTCGACCGATACCGTCCAACACCATCTTTTTGTATTTCAATTTCTGGAAGATTAGAAACTGACTGGTAGTAAAGTATTTTCCTCTCTGCTACGACGAACCATTAATTTTCCACTTGGCTCTTTCGCACCTACTGCAAATAGTCAGCCTGTACTTCAAGTTGAAAACAAGTTTACAAAGTATCACGGCTTCTCGTCCTACCGGGAATTGTATTTCAGCGAAAGAAAGAGATTGAGAGACTGCACGGTGTAATGGACGTGTCTTCGAACCGAGGACACCCCGGAAGTTGAATTTTAAACGGAGTTGAAGTTTCTTCGAGCGGGGGTAATCGCGCGAGAACCCGACGACAAAGCGTCGAACGTGTTCTTCAACTTCTAATTTTTTTTTTTCTTCCCGGCAAGGAGAACAACCTTCTCGAGGGCGTTTCGCTGTTTACTCAATATTAGAACGTCTCGTCGGGACGAGGTATTCTAACGACGCGAGTGATGAGAGAAAGACGTGTTCGCCAGTCCTGCGGAGAACCATTGTCTCGTAATGGTATGCGAGACTCTTCAGAAATTCTTCTGAATTTCTCGTGAAATCTTTCTTCAATCGCGAGGATCCTTTATACCGTGATACGACCGCAGGGAATCGTTTGCCATTAAAGCGGCGTTTACATTAGGCAACTTTTGATCGCGTTGACTATCAAAGCGACTTTTAAGTCCACGTTTGTGTGCCTAGATTAATAACGCGTATCTCATCGTCAACTATGAACTAGCTCGTAGTTGCATGCAGAAACGGAAGATAAAAAAATTATACTTGCAGAGTTTTCCACGCGATACGAGAGAAGCTGCGATCAGCTTGGCGATTTATGCGAGAAATCGAACCGAGACAATCATCGATGGTGCACGGTTTTGTACGGTGCGAGCGTTTCCTTTGGGAGATCAGCCGCGCATTACACGTAACCAAGGGATAGAGGGAGGAATACGATTTATGTTGGTGGCTGGACTGGTAATATGCCACTGGCAGAGGGTGACCACCCCTTTGTCGTTCGCTGTGCTACGCGGATTTCCGTTTCTGTACGTTTCCCTAGCATCGTGTCCTCTCGCATTTCTTCGACTATCTTGCTTCCCACAAAGAAATACTCGAACGACGTGTTGAAGATTCTTTATTTTATATAGAAGATAAGGATTAAAAGTACTATAAAAAAATATGGATAATGAGAAATATTTTCGATATTTTCGTAGGGTCGATTCTCAGAAGAAAAAAATGCTATCCTTGCCCAGACTATATTTCATTGGAGAAACGAATCGTCGAAAATCCAGCTGTGGTTCCAATAAATCTTCAACCCTATCGAAGAGCATCGGTCACGTTCACGCTGCTACCAGCTGATTTCAATGTAAGTGTTCCTCGATAGAATAATATCTACCTTCTTAACGCTTTAAGATCCGTGCATTTTGTGATTGCGAGAACATTGAAACTACTTTAGAAGAATTGTTTCATTTGCATTTTAATAACGAGCTAAACGCATGAGAGATAACGTGAAAAGCGACGGTCACTTCCTGCTCGGCAACGTCAAAGTGGCTAGGTTAATTAAGCAGAAGAAGCACTGTTTTGTTAATAATTGGCCCTATTTAATTGAATTCATTACGCTCGATAACGTATCCCGCTACCTGTTAATTTGATTGTTCAAGCTTACGAATAAATTGATGACTGAGAATATTAATGCGAAACGGATTTGCCCGTCGAATGTTTGTTGCACATCGAAGCGTGATTAATTGAGGAACACGTGCCGTTCGATTCGTCGACAATCGTTGTTTTAAATTCTAACTGTATGCCCGTGTTCTTTCGCGCGTTGATCATCAATCGTGGTACGCCTTCAATATATCAAGATTCAGGTTCACGCGTTTTGGTAATTGATGCATTGTTCCGTTTATTTTACAACGACAAAATATACTGAGAAAAGCAAAAGGGAAACTATAATACATCGAAGATATCTCACACTCTGCTAAACTGTCCGAAACTCGATAACAGTTCACGGTTTCCCCATGTCAAAGCTCACGGTCCACGGACCCAGCTTCAACGTTCTGTGAATACCAACTGGTGACAGGGTTTCGGCTGTTTCTTTCACCTCGCTCAGCACGTTTTTGGTACGCTCGAATAACTTTCTAGGGAATCGCTTTTTCGATTGCTGGTCCTCCTTATCCCTGTTCAGTTTAGATTTCACCATATCCATAATGAAGTCCATGATATTCCTAATAGGCTGCGGATGTTTACCCATATCGACATTGTCCAAGAATACATTTGTAAATATATCGAATGGATTAACGATTCGTTCTTGAAGGGTAGATTCTTGATCTGATTGGCTAAGAATAAACATTTAATATGGAAATCAAGAGGGTTTAAACATTTTAATATGAATAATTATCATTTACCTGGTTGACCTAGAACCCTCCGGTGTATCGTCTTCCTTCGATTCGAACGCTGATCGTTGATTCAATTTATCCGAGTCACCCTGTTTTAAATCGGTAACTCGAGGGTGCAGGTTGAAAGTGGACGGAAGTTGTTCCTTCTTGGAATCGTCATCCGAGACGTCGAGGGTTCCGTTGCGCCTGGAAACTTGCTGATTCTCCCTCGTCAGCTGAAAAAGTTTGCTCGTTTTCGCGGCGTTTTTACGAAGCGGGCTGTCTCTGAGGGACGTACTGACCAACGAAATGAAGCAACGGGAAGTAGACTAATTAACCGACATTGTCGTTCTCACCTGGCCGAAGTTTTCTTGAAGAAGCTGTACGAGTTTGCCGATTTCTTCGACATAACTTTCGTCCTCAGCTTCGTATCGCGATTGAATTACACTCGCGTTCTGTGGTTGCTTAGAATTTCCATTCTGACTCGCTTGCCCGTCGCAATTGACCGTTGAAATTACAATGACATAGTAAAACGTGGCTAGACACACTCCAAATGACGAAAGTAGCTTCATCGTGATCGTTCGGTAGTTTCAACTGTTTCCTCTTGAGTTTTAGTCGCTATTTTATAGGCACACCATTCGGCAGCTGGTCTGATCAGGAAGAATTATTGCGTGGATGATAAATTATGTTAACTCGGAGTGTTAGTTGGTTAATCATCGTTTGAACAGTCTGTTTGTAACTCCATAACTATGAACGATTGTTGACTAATTGTTGGAATGTAGGAACAAGTCAAACACAGATGGTCCTGTCTGCTACTTTAACGAACATCTCGAGGACGTTCTTCATAAAATTATCGATATTGAAATTCAAAGCGGACTATTTTTAGGAAACGCTTCGAAACTGTTTTCGTGACGCCGATTCGTAAGAAATTTTCTTACCGCGGCAGCAGGATTCCAGCAGGATCAGCTTTACTGGTAGGACGAAGCACGGCGCGTATCGACGGACCAAGGATATAACTTTCGCGGAAGAGCGAAACTTTTCCGAACTATCATCGTTTTTCATGCAACTTTTCCGTTTCCCTCCGTTCGCGAACATTCGGGCATTCGTAACATTTTCGCGGGAGTTTTATCGTTTTCCGATCGTAACGCAGCATACTTGTCTTCAACTCCTCTTGCATTTAAATTAAATGATTATTCCTTTTCTTTTTGCAAGAGAAATCGACAATTCTTTAATATTTGCAATCAGTGTCTCTCGTGATTGCCATTTCCTGTGAGAGTCAAAGAAAATTCCCGTCAGGATTTTCGGATATTTTCGTCCTTTCCAGCCCATCACGTACCGGCTTCAGGATCAGCCGGTCGTTTGAGTGAGCTAATTGTGAACGTACCTTTAACACCAACCGTGCCGTCTTGCATTTTAACACAGAGCCTCGAACGTTTCTTGGATCTTCTTCCGTGATGAAAGGAAGGCTGGCACAAAGAAGCTTCCTCTGCTTGGAAATCCGCAAAATAGAAGTTCCCTTTCCATTGGTAGCTCGCGAGATATCGTGCGGCGAGCGTCAATGAAGATCCCATTGATGAGTTCGAAAAAGAAAATCGATCAGCTTTCTATTTTAACGCGACGTCGGTTTCGAGGATGAATAGCAATTCGCGTGGAAGCACGATGGACGTTGCACGAAATGCATACACGTTGAAGGAACTACTTGAGAACTGTTTTGCAAATGGAAGTGCAATCGGAAGTTTCTAGCTGCCCGTGTGCAACATAGTCACGGTATTTCGGTCGGCAATTACTGCGACCGGAAATGGAATAGGAGCCATCGCGAAACCATGCCGAATGAAGCGCACAGGCAAATCAATGTTAGTTGCAGTAAATTTGATTTGATCGCCGCTTGAATTTATTAAGATACTTGGAGGACCATTGGTTAGAGGCAAATTGAGCCGAAATTATCTTATAGAAGTTCCTCTCAATTGCTCTTAAATGGCAATTCAAAATCGATAGAAACAGATAATTGAGGAAATATCAAGGATTCAGAAATGAAAATTTTCTCTTTCATTTAAAGAATATCTTTTTATTTTTTAGTTATTGTCCTTCATTGATAAATATATGAATATTGTGCGTTTATAATTGAGCTATTAATTATTATCGTTTAATTAATTGCACTCTATACAGATTCTTGCGCCTTCCGGTATTCGAAGACGCTTCCTCGTTCGACGAATCCTTGAAAGTTTCTCTGAATCGAAGCAGCCTTTTCTCCGGGTTGTCCGTAACCACCGCCCCCTGGACTCTCCAGAATAAAAGTATCCTGAGAAGAATTCATAAATTACAACAGAGTTATTCGCGGTGTAGTTCATTGTGTCGCGGTCCGCTTTGTGCAACACGCGAATATAGAGAATAATCCTCCGATGATTGCACGAGAATAGAAAAATTTGGTGCGTTGTTTCATTCTCTGTTCCCTCGCCTTCTGTCTTCAAAAGAAAAATGAAATTGGAGGTCGTAGAGGTGTTGCGAGCGTGTAGTGGAAACTTCCGTAGGGAAAACTTCGAAGATTGTGATCATATTTCATTTTGCTGTGCAAACGTAAAAGTTTCCCGAAACATGGTTGCACGGTTTTATGAATAAGTATCAAAGTAGTATGGACGGGAATTTTTCAGACGGTTCATAGCAACTCGTACGCGATCGACTCGCAAATATCGAGTTTTGTCGAGATAAAATCTTTACGAGACAGTATTTAAAAATCGCGTTGGTTTCTTCTAATTTAGATGCACGAGACCATTCGAATTTTATGGGGTCGCGTAAATTTTTATGCGATTTGTGCTTTCGTATCGAGGTTAGTTGTTTGTAAAATGAATTAGGTCAGTCGAATCGTGTGTTCTTACCCCGGGATGGACTGGTACGGCTGTTTTTGGACCCAGATTGATCTTTCTGCCATCAGCTCTTTGCAGCGTATTTCTTCCCCTTTCTCCTGGCAGTCCTCCAGCTAGTCCGGGTGGACTGTGCACCCTCCTTTCGGTTAACACAGACAGCATCATGGGTGCTCTGAAATGAAAACAAATATTTGCCAAATTTAGTCAAAAACATTATATATACGACCAACGTTTAATCACCTGAAAATTGTCTCGCGAACGACTCCATCGCCACCACGATGAGCACCAGCTCCACCGCTTCCAGGACGAAGAGAAAATTTATTCAGAACAACAGGATAACGAAGTTCCAATATCTCTGGGTCGGTGATCCTTGTGTTGGTCATGTGCGTATGTATTCCTCCTCTGCCGTCCCATGTTGGCCCCTTTGAAAATCATCTCTTAAAAAACAATTCTTTTATTGAGCGAAGAGGACGATTGAAGATATTGAATATATTACAGCTCCACTACCACCAGCGACAGTCTCATAGTATCCCCATTCCTCTGTACCAAGAGTGACATTATTCATGCACCCTTGCGATGCAGCACAAGCTCCGAAAGCTTGCAAAATAACATCCACGACTCGTTGGGACGTGAGAACGTTACCACCAACCACTGCAGCTTCTTCCGATGGATCTAACAGCGATCCTTTGGGTATGATTACCTTTACAGGCTTCAGACAACCCTGATGAAATGAATAAAATCATCGAATGATGAATTAATTGAAAATTTTGAATAATTAGTACTAAATGCAGACGATAATGATACCTGATTCAAAGGAACATCTCTACCAACGATGCACCTCAAGCAGTAAATCAATGCTGAAAAAGTGATAGCTCGAGGTGCGTTGCAATTACCCCAAACTTCGTACCCTGTGCCACTGAAATTTCAATTTTTCATTGAAATTATAGCTCTAATATATGAATTACACTTCTGTTTAAAAATGAGAGCTCACGTAAAATCACAGACTGCTTCACCCTTCTCAATATCAATGCTCAGAAGGAACTTAATCATACTTCCATCGTCTAGATAATCTATGGCGCTAGTAGCGGTACTTCCTGTTTCCTCCAACAGTTTCCGGCCAACAGACTTCAACATATCCCTGACGGCAACTTCGGCATTGTGCTGAATATGACCCATATACGCTTGAACCACTTCGAGTCCGTATATGTCGATCAATTCGTTGACCAGTAACGAACCCTGCGATGAAATTCATGAACAAACACAGTTTTTACACTCGTTTCTACGATACTTACTTTGTGATTAGCAGCAATTTGAGCTTTGAGGTCGCTCAGGTTGTCGGATAGATTCCTAGTCCCTGAACTTCCTGGGATCTTCCCTGGTGCCATTAATTCTTCGGTTAGTTCCTTTTCCCTGAACACACCTTTGTGGACTAGTAGAAAACTTTTGAAAGCAGCACCTTCCTATAGATCATATTTATTCAAGATATCGTAGGAATTGAAGATTTCTATTGAATTATCGTACCTGAAGCAAGGTGGTCGAATGTGGTGGCATGGAACCAGGTGTGATGCCTCCGATGTCAGCGTGATGGCCCCTGCTGGCTACAAAGAACACTGGTTTCTCAACGTCCCTGCACGAAAAGGATTATAAACTTTAATATTTTACCGAGTTTCAACTAGTAAAGAACCTCAACAAATAAATACTTGTAAAATACTGGAGTGATGACAGTGAGATCTGGAAGATGCGATCCACCCGCAGACGGATGATTCGCAAGGATCACGTCACCCTTTGTGAAACGACCCTTGAAAACCTTCATCTGAAACTGAACGGTCTCCTGCATAGCGCCCAAGTGCACCGGTATATGGGGTGCGTTGGAAACCAGACCACCATCAGGACCAAAGACAGCACAAGAGAAGTCCAGTCTCTCTTTGATGTTTGTAGAGATGGAGGTCCTCTGAAGGATCCTTTGAGAACAATATCCCAATTGATGAGTTCATCGATACTTTTATATTCATCTTATCGTTGTATCTACCTGCCCATTTGCTCGGCGATACTCATGAAACGGTGAGAGAAGATGCTGAGTTGAATGGTGTCCAGCTCGGTGGTGACCTCGGTCTTCGAACCTTGACCGATCGTTATCTTCACGTCACCATGAGGAGTGATCGATGCGGTGCAATCGGGTTCGACTAGAAGGGTGCTCAGGCTATCCATTATGATGGCTGGTCCAAGTATCGTGTGGCCAGGTGATAGAGTGTGCAACTGATACACTTTAGTTTCCAAGTAGCCGCTTTCGAAGTACACCATGGTAGTCTGTTTGTAGAAATTTAAAATGATGAGGACAGTTTGTCATTGCTCTATCATCCTTCGCTTACCTTTTCCACTTTCGGTGGCTCGTTCGAAGGAGGAAAAATCGAATCTTCTTCGATATCCGTCTTTCCCACACCTCTCACTCTTACGTCGTTCACCAGAATCTTTCTATTCGGCATTGTGAAACCGAATTCCGTCTGATACCTTTCTAAGAAAGTTGTGAGGAAATCTCCGTGTCTCGTGCCTTTGTTTCCGTTCGTCCTACTGGGTGTACACATCAGGGCGCAGTCTGTTCCTTGGTAACGCAGGTGCAAAAATGGTTCCGTGATTACGTGGGAGGCTGCGAAACCTTCGATAGCTAATTTGTCTCTAACCTTCTTTTCTAAGACATCCAAACGTTCGTCCAATCGCGTAAATGATTCTGAATGTAAAGAGGCAAAGATGCATAAGAATTCATAAGAAA
The DNA here is from genome assembly GCF_051020975.1 of Osmia lignaria lignaria. Classification (NCBI taxonomy): domain Eukaryota; kingdom Metazoa; phylum Arthropoda; class Insecta; order Hymenoptera; family Megachilidae; genus Osmia; species Osmia lignaria. The sequence goes on along the minus strand of NC_135037.1, from coordinate 3,556,699 downwards.
TTTTTGTTGATTGTAATTTGGGAAATGTTTTACTTGGCTCGTAGATTTCCGCACTAGGCTCCTGAGCTTCTTCCACGACGTCAGCTAGGGCCATTCCGTAGGCTGACAAAATTCCAGCGTATTTGTGAACGAAAACGGTACCCATTCCTAGAGAACGAGCAATGGCACACGCGTGTTGCCCTCCAGCACCCCCGAAACATGCCAAAACGTGACGAGATGTGTCGTACCCTTTCGCCTATATAAAGACAGCATATTTTTTCGAATGAATCGTTGCAATTATTTGAAAATTTATATAATACCTGTGTCAGAGCTCTTATTGGCCTGCACATGGTTTCATTAGCGACCCTGACGAAACCCATCGCCACTTCCTCGACCCTCATCTTACCTCTGTGACTCTCTTTCGCTAGAAATTCGTTGATCTATAAATTACAGCGAAATTTTTAATTGTATTTCGTATACTCAGTTATTTTTAAGTAAAGTAAATATTTGGTACTTGATCAGTGAGTGCTTGGAAGGCCTGCATCGTGCGTGACTTGTCCAATGGTTCATCTTCGTTCGGCCCGAATATTTTTGGGAAATACTCTGGTAGCAATCTTCCTAAAGCTAAGTTTGCATCGGTAACAGCCAGAGGACCATTTTTCTTGTAACACGCCGGTCCTGGGTGGGCTCCTGCGCTCTCAGGTCCAACCTCGAACAGACCCGACCTGAAGAAAAGCATCGATCCACCTCCTGCCGCAACTGTGTTCACGTCCAACTTCAACCGAATTTTGTGACGTTTAAAATCACTGAATAATCGATTTATTAACGCTTAAAGAATCGAATGGGTACTGATATTCGTTCGGACCAGGTGAACTCTCCATAGATTTCTCTACTTTTCCACGGGACAATGCATCGTTACTTTGAAAATTTAATACAATTGCAAAGTCGAAGTACCTGAGCAGCTTGGATCGTAACACCCGCAGTTGTGCTCTCATAGACGTGCTCGTAACTGCCACCGTAACGACTCACGTCGGTCGAAGTGCCGCCCATATCGAATCCAATCACAGGTAAATCGGTTTCTTTGTTGTAAGTGGTCATCGCGTATCCTACGACCCCGCCTGCGGGGCCAGAAAGAATAGCACGAGACCCGTTGAATCTATAAATAATTCAAAACTTTAGAGGAAAACTTTCTACTTTTTATTCCATGAATAATTCATCGAATGAATGAATGCACTTACGAGTGCATCGGAGTCAATCCACCGTCGCTCTGCATAAATAGCACATTCACACCTTTCAGTTTGTTTTTAAAGCCTGACGAGAAACCCTGAAAATGATCAAAACACGTGAAACTAAATATATACGTGTCTATTTACTGTCGTCTATATGTACCTGTAAATACTGTTTAATATGTGGTGTTAAATATGCATCAGCGCAGGCTGTGAAGCCTCTGGGAACGATTCTTGTCATGGGCATAATTTCATGGGAAAGAGACACCTGGGAGAAACCAGCGTGTCTCGCTAATTCGCCTACTCTGACTTCGTGTTCAGCAAACCTGAAATGAATTGAAAAACAAGTAAAGATCGACGATTAATCGATGGTAATCGTCATCATTAACGACGGACATGTAACTGTGCGCCAGGACCACTGCCAAACTTTCAATTCCTGATCGTTGCAGTTCCTCAAGATCTCTCTTCAATTTCTCTTCGTCCAATTCTTGGGTGACGAAGAGATCCTCGCCTGTGGAACCTTTTACCCTGCGCCAGATTTTGTTATCCAGGTGGCATTTACCGTGTAACGCAGGTATCACCCTGCTCCTAACTTCCACTACCTTCTTGTACAAAACTTCTGGCATGTCTACTTGCTGAAAAGGAATAACGTTTCAAATCTGAAGAATTTCCATGGAATAATACTGATTTTGTATACATACCAGATCGAATATATTCGGCCTCGCTTGGTTTCCTATGAAAAGAAGATCTCTGAATCCCTCGTTTATCAACAGTGCCATTTTTGCACCCTTTCTTTCCAGCAGAGCATTCGTTGCGACCGTGGTCCCCATCCGGATCCACGATATCAACGAAGTGTCTATTTCTCCCGCGATTTTCTGACCAGTCTCCTGAAATCCCTCCGGATTAATCATCGAATCGAATTCGTACCCACAAAATCATCGCTACCTGTTCAAGAATTCTTCGAATTCCCTCTCGTGGCGCGTCTTCATAGTTGGCTGGATCTACTGACAGTAGTTTCATCACTCGAATCTTGCCGCCCGGACATCTGGCGTACACGTCCGTAAACGTACCGCCGCGATCTATAGCAAACTGGAACTTCTTTTCGGCCATTTTTGCATCCGTCTAGTTTGTCAAAGGCTCGTGCGATCTGTCCAGTGAAACACGCGAAACTGTTTCGTCAGAGACGCTAGAATCATTGAATTCGGTGTACGATAAGATCTGATAAGATCCCGAGTTGACAGAAGCTCAACAGTGTACACATAACAGAGAACAAAGTGGATGGAGGAATTTAATCTGTTTTTATTTTACTAGTGGTCTCGCGAATATTATAGACGATCAAGCTCGACTATCTTTTAAATTCACTCACGATCTACTATAAATCAACGGCGCTCTTTCTCTGTTGCCTTTGAATGGTTCAGTTGTCGCTGCAACTGTTTTCGCGACTGAACAACACTGATAGGGAACACAGACGCAATAAGCTATATTGCTGGTGTTTTTCCATTTATTCGTCTTTTTTGTTGCGTAACACGGATGTGCATGAATATTTCTCTTCATAGATTAGCTTAGAGGTTATATATGGAATAAAAAGGATCCAGCTAAAGTTTCACTTTGATAAATCATTTATTTTTTAATTAGATTTCAATATCTTGTTTTTATTTTTATTTTCTTTTAGAGTAAGGTACCAGAAAAATTACTGCGTTAGTGGTTTCATGGGTAAAGCAATTGAATCGTGTAGAAGGTTGGATATGTTACTAACACGTCGCGTTGTTAACGACCAGGGTTACTGGACTCTGTTCGAGACTGCGCACCCATGATTTTTGCGATGGGTGGGCAGAAATCCGAGGTTCCCCTAGGGTACAAAGTCCAAGGCGAATTGATATTTCTTTTTCTCTTAACGAGAACGATTTATTAAACTATGACATGTCATTTCGTTTTACATACGCAAACGTTACATTACAGGGTCGAGGTCGTTCGTTCGCGCGCACCGTCGTCGTCTTCCTTCTTACAAAATAATTTACCAAAGTCTTGATCTCTAAGAATTCTGATGTTCTATATAATATCATATAAAATAAACCTACGATAGAGTTACAAATTTGACGTTTCAATTTCCTTTTGAGACTCGAACGTTTCTTGCGAAGATTTGTAAGAAAAAACAAAAAATACGTTGGCTAAATCTATACTCTAATCAAATGAGTATCAAGGATCGTGTAAAAATATCTATAAATGCATGGTTCCTCGTGAAAGCTTCGAGATTCGGGAAACATGCGAACACTTTTACAAAAGATTAAAAGCAGTCCGGTCGAATTCACTATTTTCTTTCGTCAATAAATAGAAATTTTACAACAGTTTTCGGAATCATACTTTCGTCGAGGCTTCTTGTTTAAAATACTCAGGTAGCAGTCTTTACAACTTAGCCTTCCCTTCGAGGATAGTGTTGTAAATTTGTTCCGTAAGTTTCACGTACTCTCCAGAACGATCCAAGAAGTAAACCGGATCAGTGATCTACGAATGAAATAGTAAAATAATTATTCAGTCACAAGAATAGAAAAAAAATTAGAATTACCTTGTTGATATTGAAACCATCGCGTTGAAGATCTTTCTTCTTCAACTTAAACGTGCCTGATTGAACAAAGAAACTTGATTATCAAATTTATGAGTGTCAAAAGTGCAAAATCATTAACTGATATCAAGATACTTGCCAGTCATCGGTAGTTCTGATAAAACTCGAACGAAAAGAGGCCTGGCGTATGATGGCAGAGCCTTTTTCACACCTTCTGCCATTTCTTTGATGTTCAGACTATAATCTGGGTCGTAAATAGCTGCCATTCCAGCCTTACCTTCGGCTCCAGGTACCTGTTGATGTTACCGAGTATCATAGAATATTTTGAGACCCAATTTCTAGCAAAATGCAATTAATTACCTCAACCCCATAAACGACTGCGTCTTTCAGACCAATCACATTGCTAACTACACCTTCGACTTCTGAAGTTGCTACGTTTTCTCCATGCCACCTATGAGGAATAATTATTACAAGCATATTTTAAAACTGTAGATAATTATTTACATTTACCTGAAGGTGTCACCAGTCCTGTCCTTGAAATAAAAGTACCCCATCTCGTCCATGACCAAAATATCACCTATATCAGAAGTTTTATATAACTCACGAATTTATCAAGATTAATAATCGATTGGCGATTATCAGAGAACTGATTAATATTTTTACTAACCAGAATTAAAAGCACGATCATCCTTCTTGAACACATCGCGAAGAATCTTTTGTTCAGAAGCTTTTGTATCTGCATATCCGGAAAAGTCATTGAGTACCCTCTTTGGATTGATTTTACCTACAAAGATACCTGATTCTCCTAACGAGAAAAAGAAAGATTTAATAAGGATTAAAATGTTGGAATACTGAGGAAGAATGAGAAATACTAACCAGGTTTACAACGTATGCAGAGACCATCTGGTCCCCTTAATGGTTCTCCAGTCTCCTCATCAACCCTTAATAATGCTACAGGGTACAATGAACCAGCAAACAGTGGAACAAATCCTACTGCTCCAATCTTGTTATCAATATTCACTGAAAACGATTTAAAATGATTTAGTTATCTTAAAATTGTGAAAATTTATATGGTCGTGAGTCATCAAGACTACGAATCTGTAGAGATAAATCGTTTGATTATTCATACTACCACCAGCGAGAATTATAGACGGTTATCTACTCACTAGAAAATTTGAGCAAGGATTATTTTAAAGCACACTTATAGATAAATTATACTCTGTTTATATATAGTCATAAATTTCCACGGAAATCAAAATATTTCATTAAAAATTACCAAGATTCGAGTTTCCTTCAGTGGCGCCATAAAATTCGCCGACTTGCTTCACGCCGAATCTTTCTATAAAAGGTTTCCAAATTTGGGGCCTAAGGCCGTTTCCAAACATCAGTCGAACCTTGTGCGTGGTATCACAGGGACCTGGAGGTACGGTGAGCAGATATCTACAGATTTCTCCGATATACTGTGCGACCTATAATTGAAACATTCTTTGCAATTAAATACGTAATCAATTGATGTACCGAGTCGTTACTGTCATTCATGATATCGAGCTTTGTTCTTGATGCTACGCGAAAGTGGATAAAGCAACTGCAAAGTTCAACTACGACCAGCTGGTGAATTCGAAATCAGCGATGATTGAGGAATAAAAATAACCTTACTGTGCATTCGTAATGGACGCAATCTGGCCAGAACTTTGAAGCACTAAATCGTCTACGAAGAACGACGGTGATACCCTTCAACAATGTTTGACCCACTCCGATCAGCCCACCAGCTGTGTGATAAAGCGGCAAAGAATTGTAAATCCTATCGGTTGATCGTAAACTGAGCATCGAGTTCACGCCACAAGACATTAACATATACCTGGAAAGATAAGTTTAAAATATAATTATTCCACCTCCTAAAATTTATTTCACCAAGGTGCAAAGTATGTAAATACCACTGAAGGCAGACTGAATAATTTAAAAAAAAAAAAAAAAAAGCAAGTAAATAATGATTCATCGAAAATGATTGTACTTTCCAAAATCAAAGTTCATATCTTCGCAGACTGTTTATCGAATTAATTACCGAAACGTATCGTTACATTATTCAATCAGAATAACTCGAACAGTTTTTGATTTTATGCTTAATTAAGGTGTCTGCCGCGGGTGGTGAGAGAAAAGGTGAGAAAATAGTACCTTAAATTAGTGATAACAGCAGCCTTCGGCATCCCAGTGGTACCCGAGGTGTAAATGTAAATCAATTTATCCCGGGGAGTACCTCGAGCAAGGTCGTACACGAGAGGGCTCGGATCGATGCTGGTGATTTCCGTTTTCAGATCGATCGCTCCTTCGAGACAAGGGGTGTCTGACAGATCCGACCACTGGTACAAAGCCACCTCTGGAATTTTCTCCCTAATTTCACGAATCACTGAACAAAAAGACGTATCGTTCTCATTGTTGTTTCGAGAAATTCGCAAGCGCGAAGAAAATACGTATTGAACGTGTCAGAAATTTAATGTAACGGAATAATTAAGAAAAGGATAATTCGAAGTAACATTAATATTACGTTAATTTCGTTGAATATGATGAAATAATTCATACTTTAGGAATATTAATCAATTTCTTGGTACGAGTATATAATGTAGCACTTAAAAAGAACAAACAAAAATTTTCTTAACTTACTGTCAATATTTGATATGCATATATGCAACTAAACGATAAAAACGCGTCTGCATCGACAAATATTGGAATCATTATTTTTAAGAGATTATTATTAAAAAATCTTGCATGAAAAAGAACTTACCTTCTTTGAACTCCGATCCAAAAATAACAGCCTTACAATTGGCTGCCTTGATGCTGTGCACTAAAACATCTCCACAAAGGTTCGTGTTCAAAAGTGCACCGACAAAGCCAGCTTTGCTAAGACCCAACCACGTTCCCACGTATTCTGGTCGACTTTCCATGATCAAACCAACGCTATCCCCGCGAGATAAGGATTTCTTGCGAAAATAACGTCCCAGTTGATTGCTGTATTCTTCTAGCTACGTACAAACGGAGAACAATTACATTACATTCCTGTAGAATTCTCGTTAACGCTTCGACTTATTTCAGCTCACCTTTCGATACGTCCATTCTTTGTCCTCGAAGATGAAAGCAATTTTATCAGGATTAGTGGTGGCGTGCCTCGTAAATATCTTTGCCACCGTGAACCCTCGTGTTTCCCACCACCATAGCAGAACATTAACACGGACGAACCTGTAGGCACCCCTGTTGCGGAAGAAAAACGACGCTTAATAATATTTTCTTAAGCTCCTTTGTTCACCGGCTGAAATTTCTCGCGACTTTCGTGGAAACAGAAATATCGAGAAATTAGAAACGATAACTTAGATAATCATTGGAGCATCGATTAGATTATGATTTCAGGGTTAATACAGAATTGTTCTACGCGACACATTTCTACGATGGGAAAGGGGTCAGTCGGAAAAGCATTGAATGAAACGATTAGTCGGGAAGCGAATCAGAGTACAGACGATAGAAACGGTCGCATGTTTTTTGGATCGTTGATAGGTATCTCTCTTGTCCCTACCACAATTCTAATGTAACATCCTTTCCTCTCTGGATCAATTGGTTAATATCGCGGCACGACACGCGCGTGACATGTGTCATTCGAACGCAACCTTTCTGCCATTACTCCTTCGACACCTGTTTCATTGCGCTTCCATTATCGTTAGATTTTCATATTATTAAAGCAAACGCGTTGATCTTAACGCAGCGAAAGAGTTAAAAATCACGTTATCTATTCGCTTTTAATCTTTAACTTACGTCTTAAGTCTATCATTGGGATAAGATCAATAAAAACAACAATAAAGTTGAAAATATTTGTGTGCACTTTATTTCGATGTAAATGTAAGCAACGATAAAGGTCTTGAAGAAACAGAAGCGATACGTCCCCGGAAGATTACGCCTTTGTCGAAGCTGTCGTGTCGGGGCGAGTATACGACACCAGCGGTCAGCCCCTTCCAACGCTTCCACGGTGATTAAATGAAATCAAATAAAATAACGAAGCACGTTGCGTGCTAGGTATGAAGATAACTTAGAGGCCGCGGTGCATCACTCGCGGTTTCGTTGCCACACGTTAACCCTTGGGCTCAGGTTTGCATCTCCTACCTGAAGATAATCCTCCGTCCTTCTTTTAACCCTTTTGCTCGCGTATAAAGAATCGCGGAGTGTAAAAAACGAAAAAAATGAAAAATAATTGTGGTCTGCTAGGGAAACTGCACCAAGTATTGAATACTATTGGCACAGGGCAAATGAGACACAATTTCATCTTCGAGCGATGATAGACCAACGCTTAATGGAATATAAACGCTGGCATCCAACACTCGTTCGCGGACAAGGACGCGAGTTAAGCTTCGATGAGGGAATTTTGCAAACGATATTTTTTGCACGATTACACGTGTCCTGGATATCGATAACGCGATACCCACCCATCGGACTTGGCATTTGATATTCCAACAACCTGTTGCCATCGGGTTCGAATAAAGTTCCGACACTACTTTGCCGAATATACTCGATTTTGTAGTCAATTCTCATCGGTTCCAGTTGTGGAGGAAGCAATTTTCATATAAATGGGACCCGAGACGTTATTGAATTCCGCGAAAGCCTTCTGTTTCTTTATTGGATCGGTGAAGGAAAAACGCGGACTCCCCCACCGGGATTTGAACCCGGGCCCTCAGGAGCGATAGGTCGAGAACTCTATTCACCACGCTAATACCATCTGTCCCTATCCCTAATTTCACGATTCTTCTTACAGAGTCTGAAGGACTCTATTCCTCCGAAAACTATACAAATTACCGTGTCCAATTAGGTGTTCATTTCTTTTTCTTAATAAACGTTTACATTTTCAACCTTGCTCTGTTCATTTTCTACCGTTCAGAAGCAAAGCCACCTTTGTCCCAATTCTTGTCATACCCTATCTAATACCACAGGAAAAGAATCCTATCTGCTTTACAGTCCGGTTCGTGCCTCGACAAAGTCAAAGTCCACGCGTGAATGAGAACGTGCCGAGTAAAATTAAAGCTACACAAACTTATGTAACTGGTGTTCACGAACCGTACGAAACACCATGCACCGTTCCCAGCTCCGAAAAAAGAGAACGTGTTTGCACGGTACTCTGTTCGAGCACGATCAAAACAATGTCATTGAAGGAGCTGTTTAAATTCCATGCACTCCATATTGGCCCGACAATGGTCGTTCGCGTTGGTACAATGCACGGGTTGCATCCGCCGATGAATGTGTGCACTTTGATAGCTGCACGGACACATGCGTCTATGGAGAATACCGGCACGGTTTATCAATCAATGGCCAGTTCTGTGACTGTGATAAAATCAATGCCAAATGGCCTGAGTTCGTTCGTTGCGTTATTATGCAACCTGGACCAAACGCGATCCTTTTCGAAACGCATGCAGATTTCGATCGGCAGCGAACATGTTAATTGATCGCGTAGTTAATTTATGTAACGAAAAAATTGACATAATTTACATAGCAACACAGTAGCAAGACGCTAACGAGCTGAAGTGGAGAATATTTTAGTGAAAGGTGCACATAAAAGGTAGAAATAGAAAATTGAGCCTTAGGTATTAGCCAGCAACGAAGAGGTACTCCAAAATGACTTCCTGAAAAATTGGAAAGTGTAGCAGATAAGGAATTAGCAAGGACATAGCAAGGTGAAATTGTGCAACACTGTGAGTGTGTACTGTTATTGTTGTTATTGAAAAACTAAAAAACTGAATATTTCGCTTTTGTTTCGATAGTATATAGAATACAATGAAATATTCCAACATCGAATAGATCCGGTGCTGATAGCAAACATTAAAAAAAAGATACTTTCGCCCGCGTATTCTGTACCACGAAGTCGGTGAAAACAGAGAGAAAATGTTTGATTAGGTTCAAGTACGAAGCGTGAAAGAGCACGCGTGGGTGTACATTCAAGCGTAATCAAGAATATACGTTCGGTACAAAGTCAAATTGAGCCGTAATGCTTGAGATATTACGAATATTTGTTCAACTGTCGTTTTTTGTTTCCTCGATATTAGGATTAATGTTTCCACGATAGCACAACGAACACGTGGGTCCTGCCTCAATATTGGTAAACGTCAACGACGACGTTCGTTGAAATATTTTTATGAAAAATCCTGTACATTTCCATTAGCTTGATCAAATGAACGCGAGGCTTGTAATTTTAATCAAAATATTGTCACATCTAAAACGTAAGGTAAATGTTGAATTAAAACATCGTCGTGTTTGTGTTAACCCTTTCGCTACGTAAGTAACATTTTAAAAACAACGAAAAAATGTATAAAATTATACAGAATGAACGTGTTTTAATTAAAATACATTGCAACGAAAGGGTTGAAGAAAAGAAAAAAAAAAGTGTCTAGATCATTCTGTAATTTTCTGTTGATCGCAATACAAGAAGGAAACAGAGGAAATTTCTTAAAATACTCACAGCACGTCTCTGGGCAATGTCTTGTAGAGCAAGTAAACGAAGCGTCGGCGGTTTCCTGTTAGCAGATAGGCGCCGACAATTACGGATAGACCCGCGATCACCACCTCGTGCAGTCCCATGACTTGGAGCGAACAGGACGCGCACTGATCGATTCGCCGGCGCCCGTTCGGTCTCGTCTACTACGAGCACGTTTCTAACGAGGATGATAGTCGTCTTGGTCGCGAGTAGTTCGCAAAGAAATAGAAGAATAAGAAGGGAAGGGAAAAATAGAAAAGAGGAGGAATACGCTCAGCGTGGTCAGGTACTTCAAGTCGCGGGCGGACGACGACTAACCGAGCTAGCGGTGTGTGTACTCGCATATACGTATCGTGTAGCGAAACGTACAAGTGATCGTCATTGATAGTCATTGGCGTAGCATGTTAGAATGTGGAGGGGAAGTTTGTTAGCCGAGTTTCGCGACTGCATTCACTTTTGAACGGGACTTCGCTTACACGAGAACGCTTCGCGTCAAACATGCGTGTAGTAGTAAACATAAAATCTTAATCGATCGGTGATCACAATTTCGTAGATCTGATAGAGATAAAACTTAGCTTGCAAAAACGTGGATGCCTTATAAGACACGGTGATGAGATTAATTGCGTTATAGTAGGGACACGCGCGTACGCCGCGATGTTGTGCTCAATTTTTTAATCGATTAATGAGGTAAAAGCCGACGGCAAATACGAACAAAGGGTCCAAGGTGCAACGATACGCGTACAAAAGAGCAGAAAATTGTGTAAGATACACGAGGCTATGGATCAGAATTCTGCGGAAACCGCAAACGAGAGAGAGAGAGAATCCACCGAGGGAGAACGTGGTTCGGTACACATGAACGCGACTCGTCTTAAAAATAACAAGAATATGTATTTTATACAAACTTATATGATAATAATACACGTATACAGTTCATTAAAGACAGGTACAAATACAGAACGTACGCACGATATAACGATTGTGTTTCAGTCTGGACGGAGCCTCGGTCACGAATATTTCACAACGATGGATACTGAAAAAATAAAACGTCAATGATACGTTGACGTGTTCTGTAAATGATTTCGAACGTTAAAACATGAGGTTTTCAAAGCGATACGAGACGCGTGCAAATCGTACGAACAATGAGAAGCGTCGATAATGGAAAGAGCCTTGTTAAATCTCTAACACGATGCGTTAAATTTGACGGTAATTTCAAGGATAACCTACCTAGCCGATAAAGGTAAGAGAGAAGCCGGTGAGATGTGTACTGGGAACAGACTTAGAAGTGGAAAATTGATGAATACCTGGAATCGAACGTTTGAGGCTCGCTACACCGTGTGTTCGCTATCTGAGAACCAGGTAAAGCACCGTGATGTCCAGTACTGAAAAGGATACCCGTCGATCTGACTACGTGAGCTGTTTTTAAACGATCTCTGTGCGGTAGCTGAATGATTTGCAATGGCGAATTCAGTCAAAAAAGGCGAGAACAAGTGCTGGTGCACGTATGTTCAAGATAGATGAACACAAACGTTCGATGATTACTTTAAATCAGAAATGCGCGATCACATTTTGAAACGTCATTGCCATTTTCGTTACAATTTGCAAAGATAAAGGATTGCGCATTGCTGCTTTATATTTGAGGTGCGATAAGAAGGAAAATAACATGCAGTTTATCATGCACGTCAAATAAAGGCTTGCACAGACTGGTACCGTACCAATAATGCAGATTACCACCGTCACCGTGATAGCGACCAAGATTATTCTCGTCCTGAAATTCTGTAACCACGCCCTTTGCTGTGCTTTCTTCGCGGTTGATCTGAATTCGCTTCCGGCCATATTCAAACGATCACTAGCTTCCTGTAGATCCTCGAGCCTCTCGCCACGTTCCATTACTTTCTGCACGTTCTCGCGCATCGTTTCTGTCACCTCTTGGATTTGCAGTCGGACGCTTGAATCAGAAAATGTGCATCAAACATACTCGGCTTAAACATTTCGCAATAAACGAATATTTACTGTCAACGAAACGATTGTTTTATAAAGAAGACATTAATGAAGTAAAGTACAAAAGCAAAAACAAGTATCACAAACATACACGAAAATCAAGGACACTTTACCTGTCCATCTTTCCATCCGCGCGTGTCTCCCCCGAGGACGTACTAGGTCGACTAGATACAGAAACATCATAAGTTAGAATACATCGAAGGATAATTAGGAAGTTAAATGAGAGTCGTTAGACTCACTTGAACACCATGTTTTCTTCTGTATCGCTCTCGTGCTCCAAAAGTGATTCCTGAAACAGTTTGAATCGAATTCAAAACTCCCGCCACTCGAAATCTCAGCGGACGCGTCAGCACTGATATGGCGCATGATGATTCCATACGGAATAACCACTAACCTTTTCATCGTTTGCCGCTGATTTAATGTCCTCCTTGGACAAATCCCACTTGCTGGACGTCGCCATGGTCTCGGTTGACCAAACCTGTTGCTTGTAATTCACCTAATTGGCCGATAATGACGTCGCGCGACGAGCAGTTCTCGCGAACGTGTCTCGAAAACGCTACTGGAACACTCGATGCGGAGCCATGTTGGAACGATCGTGCTGTTCCATCGACCCAAACTAGGTTCGGAACTGGTTTTAGAGTTACAGTCTTTGCGGCAGATGGCGTGGATCGTGTTGCTCGGTGCATTCCAAGCGCTATGCAACAGTTATGCACCGGGGTGCATTCGAAGACGGATGCAACAGTTTTGCACCGGGCTGCACGTGGGCTCTTCCTTTGCGAACTGTTTTGAAGGAAGTCGTTTCTGATGATTGTTTTATTCCTTCAATATAGATGTTTATCGATAAAAGAAAATCATTTTTTTTTCAATTTAAAAAAAGAAACAAAATCTGTACTTAGTATATTTCCAATGATAGAGGGGTAAATGGGGTGAAACGGAGGGGGTATGTTTGGCATATTGCTTTTATTTCGACATAAACACCAAATGTCTAAATTCTACTACAGATTTCGAGGTACAACACGATAGTTAACAAAATAAGTTGATTGTCGTATGAACGTGCGAGAGGGGACACTTCGAAGAAGAAATCTCGAAACGAGAGAAATATCTAATCGAACAAATGTTAGACAATAGGATTTTCAAACTTTCGCTACCATTATACGCGTTCGTATTGAACGTCAAAAGAATGAGAATCTTTTGTTCGATGGAATGAAAGAAGGAGAAAAAATAATGTTCACCCCCTGCACGGTTTCTCTCGCGTACGAAGCGGAATTGTTCCTTATACAGTAGAAAAACGTCAATCGTGTGAATGACAGGTTGTGATAAAACGTGTCGGACGAACTTGTATTTATATAAAAATAGACCAGCCTTTCGTTTTATTCGTAACTTCGAGGTATGCAGTTTCCACAACTTCGTAAGACAAACAACGCGTTTGAGAAATGATTTTTTTTTCCCGTTCTATTATCGGCGTTCACGATGCCTCGAAAATAATCATTCGGTCTTATTGGTTCATTCGAATGTTCCTTTAGAAACGAACGACAACTATAGTCTTCTAACGCGTGTGATTACGATTAAATATGAACAACCCATTCTTTCTACTGTTTTATAAGCCTTTGCTCGATATGTGAAGCGCTTATCTAACTGAACAGACGCGCGTGTTGTTTCAGCGATCGTTATCGTTATCGATAATCTCTTGGCCTCGTTGAAAACAACGTTGATAATAATGATATAATAGGTCTACGTGCACATATACTGACGGAGAGATCGTACCTCTCGTCTTGTACGTTTTTAGGCCGTCCCTACTCGATTGCATTATGTGTATTCTGTATTCTTCCACGATACCCATTTATCCGCGGCCACGAAAATCAATCAAGGATCTTCGAAACGTGGAAGGCAAATTATAAAACGAGGTTTGATTCGTTAAAATTTGGAGTAAATAAAAAAAAAACGAAATAATGATTATAATTTATTTTCTAGTCGTGAAAATTTAGTCATACGGATAAATATCTCTAGAATGACCCAGACGTGTGAAACGTTTCGTTCCATACAGAATTGCTTAATGGCTAGATTACATTATACATTTACACGCGATATTGGATCGTTTATGCGTCGTACGAAGCGATAGGACGTCCAGCGTCGTTTCAACCGGACGAAACCAGCGTCCAGCTGGTTCATTCGTTAGCTCGATTTTCAAAGCGATATGTAACACGTCATGCGTTAGCGAGAAAGTGACTTCGTTGAAGGAATGATCGTTCGAATTACTGCTCGGTCATTTAGTTGAATTAATTAATCCGTCGACAGACGAACCACCGCTCGATGCTCGAATAGGAAACGCTTTGAAAATCGAGCCAGCCAAATGAACGATCGAACTTGGCGCGAGCTTTCGCCTTGACACGAATCGATTTTTTCTGGAAGTGAACGGTAGACCATTATTCTCTCGATTAATTCGAGCCCTTTAATTGAGACTACTGTATCGCGTAGACACAATTATCGGAAAATTTCTCCTTTATTCTTTAGTCTTTGTCTTTTTCATTGTCCGGCTACACGAGTGCACGCGTTGCACGTAAAATGCACTATTCTCAATAATTTAATCAATTAAACAACACTGAGTCGTAGAAAATGAAACAGTAAATTATATCACTTTGGAATTTTATAAATTGAAAGATACGATGCAATATTTTGTACTAAATGCTTTTAGAGCCACTCTCTGTATAAATGAGTTTGTATTGCAACACGAGAGGCGAGAGACACGTGTTGCTCATTAGATCCCAATAAATAATCGAATCGTGGACGAACCAGCCGCCAAATTTTCCCGTACCGTCGTTCGTACTGTGATCAATTCGTCCTCGATTCTAATTTCGAGGTCTGGCGAGCATCGAATTCGAAGTACAACGCATACCGGTCCGGAATCAATTCCTCCGAGGAATTTCTCACTGATTTCCGGTTGGTATACGTGGCCGTGAAAAATTGCCTGAACCTTGTGTTCGTGGAGAAGCAATTTCGGCCGCCTCGAGCCGAGTCATCAGGAAAGAGAAGATTTATTTCTTCAGAATTTTATGCCTTCCAAGGGGAGGAAATTTTCAGAAATAATGAAATCACGATCTCCTTTCGAACTAGTTGAACCATAAACGTGTCGAGGTTTCTGCGTGTCATTCTGTTTTCTTCGATTGTGAGCGGATATTTACTTACCAGTGGCAGCGGTACGGAAGGTAGAGCAAATATTATTCGAAGGACAGGGTGTGATTGGAAGGGTAAAAGTTACCCTGTTTGCGCATCTATCCTCTTTCTGGGACACGCTGAAACACGCGTAGGCTTTAATTCGTTACGCGAGTGGAAAGAATAATGAAAAATCAATGAAAAATATACCACAATGATCGCGTCAAAATGCACCTATCCTCGCTTTTTTATTTCCCGGAAAAATCCGTATACGTTGCGAATAACTATTTTTCCACGTTGTTCCGATCGTAACTGAAAGCATTAAACTTCCAACGATTTCAATAAAAGTTTCTCTAATTGAAAAGCGTAATCATAAAGCGAGATACTGAAATTGCTTTCCCGCTTGCTACGAACTAAAATGTTCGATAACGATTCTTTAAAGAATAAAAAATTATAATTGATCGCTACATCGCGAGGCAATCAGTGAATTTAGGTCGGCAGACAACGTGTTAACAAGCTCGCTACCAGTGCTCGTTTGGAAGACCGCCCATCACATACCATACTGCATCTTCAGTAATTTGATGCGATACTGCACCCAGTACATTTTACATGATGTCTTATCCATGCGACAGTTTTTAATCCTTTTAATAAAAAAAAAATTAAATATAACGACAAAAAAAGGGATATAAAGTTGCTCGAAAACAAAATCACAGTATCTTTAGAGCACATGAAGATTCTCACAACTCTTGCTTTTACTGTCGTTCAAACACATTCTGTTCAGTATTTCTCTGGTCAGATTTAAGCTGAGAGCTGTCTTGCTTCCGTGTAATTTCGACAGAAACTTCCCCTTGCTACCCTGACGTTTCAGCTTCTTGTCACGGGTCTCTCGAAGCCGTATCTGTTTTAGAACGCCCACCAGAAGCTCGTCCACGTTGTGTTGTATCCCACTGGACGTTTCGATGAACTTGCACTCCCTCGATGTAGCTAGCTGCTTGCCCTCTTTGAAAGGATACGGAATTCAACTTCTTTTCAAAGACTCTTTACTGAATTCCAACGTACGCTTGCACTTGGTGTATTTATATCGTTGGAAATTTAATTTCCGTAAGGGGTTTAGAGGTTCTTTTTTTAGATTTTAATTCGTTTCGAAATTAAAAAGAAGCTTACCGTTTGTCGAGATGGTGCGACTTCTAGCCAGGTCAGACTTATTTCCCACTACGATCACTGATCGTTCTCGAGTGTAATTCTCTCTCCACAGGTAATTCAGTATTTCCTCAGCTACCTGGAAGCTGGCACGAGACACGATGGAGTAAACGACGATGCAGGAATGAGGCTCGTACGTGGACAAAGAATTTTCCACCTACACAATAAATTGACAAAAGTCTTTACTGAATATTCTTTCCAAGTAATTACTTCCTAATTGCATCCAATTCAATGGTAATTATCAACGATGGATTCAAAGGAAATCTCTAAAGTTCTTTCTTCGATTGTTTTCCATTCAGTCTACTTTCAGAGAGCCATGGTAATTTTATACTTTGTAACCTTTCCGTGTAACAATTGAGCCCGCAATTACAACGGATAACGAATTTATATAATTTCAAACGAAAATTGTAAATCGAGTGTGGGCGTGGTTATTTAAAACGGAAACACAGCACTTACGCTCATTTCTACACACGGATGATCGATGAACACCATCTCCGACTCTTCACCATCCAATAAAATTGAGACCGTCTTCTCACCGAACTCGTCGTCTATAAAATAACGTGAAGATGTAAGGTGAATTCGCGTAGAAAGCACGAACCGGAAACAAGAGCTTTAGTTTCCCATCCGGTGGTTTCACCGAGCAAAGTTCGAGTATGTTTTCCGTTGCTCGATGAAACTAAACGCTTCTGACGGAACGTGATATGTACTAGAGAAACCGAACATCCGCTCTTATTCTTCTTCACACTCGTACAGCGAATTAATCCATGAAAAAACTTCTACAAAGTTTATGTTGAGAAATGTTTGTAGACGTATGACAAAAGAAGTTAGAAGATGATAAACGTGGTAACGAATTGGAAATGGAAACTATTAAAAATTGGGCACCTTGTTTTGATAGAAATCTTAATGTCCATGGAATATTCTAAAAGTGAAAGAAAGTAGATCTTATGAAATAATAATAATAATTAATAGGATACCATTTTCTGATTCACTATACGTTCATTGGATTCGATCGCGTTCTCAGCAATAGCAACAGCTTGTGATAACATTCCGAGTCGAAGCAACAATATTGTTCCATTCTCGTTAAATATGGAACTGCGGATCTCATCGTCGTTAAACGGACGATTATGCGAGACAGAAACGAGGGAAGTAAATGAATACCATAATCACTTCTGCCAAGCGTAGAACAATAATTGTCGTGTAATAAGCGCGACTGCTTCGACAAGTGGCTACACCCGAGGCAATCAACCGCGTTAACGATCAGCACTGACCGAGCTACACGAAACCAGCATTATAGTTGGCCATGGGAATCGAGCAAGAACCAAGGGTGGTCCATTGCAAGAAAGAAATCTTGAAAAACTGTTTTTCCTTGGAAAATACAAGCACAACATCGTTTCTTTCTTCATTTCACTTTACTTGAAATATTTTAATTGAAAAATTTTAGCAACTGCAACAGCCTCCGTGATCCTCAGAAGCGATAAGAACAACACGGTTATCGTGTGGTCGACGAAAATATAACGTCATGCTAAATGAAAAAATATAAAAGCTCCTTGAAGAGTAGTTAACTGGTTTCTCGAGGTAACGCCTACGACGTCGATGATTTTCGAGGTCCAACAGCGTGATTACACGTGGAAGGGTGGCCGTGTGCTGGTAGCTTAACGAGCTACGCTATTAATCGAACCGGTCGTTAATCTCTCCTTTGAAAATGTTCGCCGACCGTAGGAACGTTGCACTTGCGCGTTTACAAAAATAGTTAGAAAAGTCTCGAGTGGTAAAAGGCGTGATTTCTAAACATAGTAATTAAAAATGATTTAACGATTTTATATTCCATGACGTACAAAGTACAATTTCAAAGATTGTTCGGTGAAATAATTAGTGCTTTTCCAAGAATTCCATGGCAATCTGAGCCTTTACAAGTTGGAACAAATTCCCATTTCAAACGGCATTCAAAGTGAATAGCTCATTACTAGCTGTGTTACGTATAGAATTTATGAAAAGTGGTCTGGTAATCGCGAATATTTCGAGAAGGAACGGAGGAAATACCGTTTGTTCGTAACCTTTGCTGTGATTTCACGCGTACGTTTATAATTAACATTGCGCGCCTTACTTCTCGTCGACCCGTGTTTCACCCAGATTTCTCCGCCTTCTTGAGCTTTTCAAATCAAGCTACAAACGACTAGAATACAAAGAAGAACAGGCTCAGGTTTTCGCTTCAAGTAAAAGGTTCGTTTAAACGTGAAAATATTCATCTAACGTTGTACAAATTCTGTTCGCTTAAAGTACGGTGCTCGAATTCACTTCTCCGACTATTCTGGGGAAAAGAAACTGTAAATAAGACCACCTAATATTTAATATTTGCACTGTAGCTCGTTCTCTTTAGGCAAAAGAAAATTATGAAAAATCATTAAGGTGCTGTTTCAAATTCTTTGATTATTGAAGACGTTAATTTCAAAAATGATGCAACTAGGAATATCGTGAAACTAACGAAACATTTGTGGAGAGAAGGAATTGAAATAAATCTCCTGGGGCAGTTTCTTTTGTAATTTTGTTTGGAACGTGACGTAAATGCAAAAACGAAGCTCATGCTCCGACGAACCAGTCACAGTTCGTGAATCTGCAAAACAGTGCTTCAAAGCGTGGAAACGCAACACAAAATCGTAAAGGAATAAAACGACAATAAAACCATCGAGCTGAAAAGTCCTTTACAACCACTGTACGGTGATAACAAAGTAAAACTTTGAAACGATTGTCGAGAAAATAGTGAAGATGAAACAATTGAATTTTTTCAGAAATTTTTATCCCTCAAGATACTCCTGTCAAGAAAATCAAAGAGAGATCATACTTTAAGGTGTCTCCAGGAATATTTTTATAAATTTTCAGGCCACATGAAACGAGAGCCTTGTTATCGCACTTTAAACTTATGTTCAAAAAAGAATATGAATCCAACCGTTACCTAAGCTGGCGTCATAGGTGTTCATGTATTCACTGGTCATGAACTGCGAAACTAGGGCAGTTTTTCCAACTCCAGAATCCCCGAGCAACACGACTCTGTACTTCGAAATCCCTTCCATATCGTCGCTTTCCGTACTGTCAGCTCCAACACCCTGGCCACTGCAACAGGAACCCTCGAACGGCGATCTTTCGCCCGAGACATTGCTGTTTCTGCAATCAAAAATCATATTCGAATGTACATCATGAACCTCTTGAAATGTGAATCATACAAGGTCGGTGTTTCTTTTCCACGCGTTCCTTCCACAGGAATTATTTTTAATATTTCCTCTCGGTACTAGTGTCGTTTGCGAAACGGGGTCGTATTTCCATTTTAATCACCTCACAGGAGAACATCGAGATAGCCACGAAAATAAAATTCACGAGATCGAGCAATTTCTCGTCCTTTCTACCTGTATTTATTTTACATCGCTGCCTCTATCCAGTCGATGGCAATTCCGATGGAAAATTCTAATGAACTCCCGTCAACAAAGTCTTCTGTTCGCTAGGACGCTGTCGAAAATCACAGCGTTTGCATCGAATCAGCTTAAACGCGATTGAAATCGTTTCTTCGAGCCATTTACGTTCGAATAAGAAATCGAATCGCTAGGGTCCATGGTTAATGGTCCAAAAGCATCTGCCATCGAATCTTAGAGAAGATCTCGTGTCATTCAGGAGATCACCTCCCTCGATGATTGAATTTCCTTCAACGCTATGCAATCAACAGGAACGTTACACGATACATTACGCAAATCCGGACAATTTTTTCAGACTAAGTCGTCGAGAATCTCGATTATCCTCTAACGGAATTAATGAAACGTGGGAGAAGAGTGAACGAAATTGAAATTGTTTCGGTGTACCAAAAATTCGGAAATACTGTGTTATATATCAAGGTTGGATGACTACACGTTTTAAGACAAATGGTTTTTCGTAAGAACGCTTTTTTACAAACTCCACCCTTGGTCACGAAGGGTTGATTACCTAAAAATCTAAGACCTTCACTCGTGATTTTGCTAGGGTAACTTTAGTCTTCAGTACGTTTCGTCTCGAGAATTTTTCTTGTTCATCGAACATCGACACCGACACCAATCGCATCTTGCTAGAAAAGTCTTATCGATCGCTTGTGGCTACCCTAATCGAATTTACGTGCATGATGTTGAACACGAGGGAATACCTGTGGAGAAAACACAGAGACACAGGATTAGCGTGGGTCTGGTGAAAAAGCGTAAGCTGCTAGCTGCTTCGATGCGAAACACGAACCAGACGATGGAACTCTGTAAGACGTTCCATCGAATAATCGATAAAATTACTAGTACTTTCGTTTATTAAAAAATGAAAATAGTGTTGAACGCTGTCGTGAAGACAAAGAGGACGACATACAGTATAGTTATTCACTTTGTTATGAAGAAATTGAGAAACAGTTATTGTTTGAAGTAATGATGAATAATTACAATTTACTTCGTTCAAAATTTCATAGCAGTTTCCCAAAGTGAAGTTTTATAGTGCTCGTTAATTCGATCATCGAAAGTGATTTCACAGGATGCGATCTTAAAAACTTTTCCATCAGTACTTGACTCGCTTTTCACAATCTAGATGGAACTTGGACTTTCGTCCCTCTATCTCAAGAGGAACTTATTGTTAGATTTTTGGCCATTAGTGCCATTAGGTACATAGAATTTGGACTTGGAAACTTTTTCCTCGGTATTTTCAACTTTCCTGGTACTATGCTCCCCTATATGTAATATCAAGAATCCGTCCAGAAGGTCCGGCGACGCACGGTACTTAGATTCTAATCTCTCTTTACCTGGAGAATTATTCTCAGTTAAAAAAAGTATAAGTATAATCGTCGATTTATTTATAATTTATTTTGCATAATTTTCATAAAACGTTTCATTTTCCTCGACTCATAATAGGAATGCTTTGCGTTCTGGCCAAGAACAATGCTTTTTGCATTCCTCCGGCTTGGCACATGTGTAACCGAAGCACAAAGATGGCGCTGAAGGTGCAGAGTTATATATAAACGAGGGGATCTCGGTAAGAAAACGAAAAACCGGTGCAAATATTTACACCGTCTATTTGGAGAGGCGACGGAATGCATCGACCAGCTTGCTGATCTTCCAACGATACAACCTAATAATTCGGGTAATAAGCTGGGTATCCTGCTGGCGATGAAACAGCTGTACTTCTTTTCCAATCCTCAGAAACCATGTTTCTTATTGTTCTTCACAATAGAGATCGTATTTCCTAACGATCGAGCTTTTGACCACAAAAGAAAATAATCTAATCTTTTCCAAGTCACGAATTCTTTATCGATCTTCACCCGACACCCTTTTCCCAGCAATAATACATATTACTTTAGGAAATACCGCCATCGCGAAACATTAAAGCTTCTTTTCAATATTCGAAAACTGTTCATTGTATATATTTTATGCAACGAATGTCTATCGATGTTGAAAAGTACTGGAGAATAGTAAATCTATCGGTGCTGGTTCCTTGCATGAAACTTATTCCTCTTTCAGCATCGAATATTTTGTAAAGAGAGCTTATACGTTCGCGTTTCTTAGCTGGCTTCTTCAGAAAAGTATCCTTAAGTTTCTATGCCAAGCTCTCTTCACTCGAATTCTCTTTTGATTCATCCCTCAACTTCTTCGAAGGGTAACTTGCTGTTCTGGTATTCCAGGCATCGTTCAATTTTTCGTCTTGATCATCGAATGATTTTTACAACAGACTTTTATTATAGAGCGTAAATCCAGGATCGGATGTTCGTAAAAAAATTGATACATAAGAGACGTAAACCTGTGAAAATCTTTCACGAGACCCAGGAAACGGATCTCCCTACGTGAAACTTACTTTACTGAACTCGTTTCCTGTAGAATCACTTTCGGTGAGCGGAATAACGACCACCATAAAACAAGCAGGGATCTATTTTGAGAAACCACCATGAAGTTTCGAAAGAAGCTACGAGTAAATTCTATGAACGGTACGAAGAAAAATTATCTTGAATGATCAGCTGATTTCGTCGCATAATAATAGCGCAGTCGTAGTCATTTTGTTATAACAAATAAAAATAAAAGTAATATTTCTCGTCGACGAATCTGTTTGGCAATGTTCTAGCGTACGAACGTCACGGTGATAATTAAAGATTCCCGTCAAAATTTTTGGTAAATTAATTGGGATAAATTCGACAGTTGGCTGACAATTACCTCCTGAATATTTATCGTCTCCGAATCCGACACTTCACGTTGGATCATGTCCATCGACGAAAATCAAATTCACGGTTACGTTTGTGACTCATAGATTATTATTCACAAATAGTCACGCTATGGAAAAGCTACTCGAAGATCGAAAGTGACTCACACGTTCGGTCCGGAAAATCAGCCTTTAAATTTAGTGAACTCATGCGTTGAAACCCACCTGTTTTCTCAGCGTAATGTAAGAAAAACACAAAGAACTCTGGCAAAGATTCAGCTGTGAATAGTCGCATGCAGCGAGCTTTTGAAACCAGACAATGATTAGCGAAAACAAAAGGAACATAAACATTTGGAATCATCTTGCTCTTTCTCATCAAAAGAAAATGCAATACATTTATTTTAATTTTTGAACATCAACAAAGGGTTGTGTGATTGGAAGACTTAGAAAAAATAAAATATATATCTAAAGAAGGATGTTGAATTTGCGTCTATCTAAAGATGTTTCATCAACGCTACCCACTTTCTCGTGCTTTGCGTTTCATTTAGTTGTAACTAACAAACGTCGCTCCTAATTACTCGGCAGATGAGCTCTTTGCGTGGAGCTTCTCTCTTGGGACTTCTTCCCATTGAACTCCATTTACTTGCGAATCATCCTTTCGTGTCAGGAACGTCTTCAAGACGAGCAAGTAAAATAACATTATCGGAACGATATTATCCTTGCCATTTCCGTGAGAAAAAATAATCCCACGTGTTGCTTTTGTGGCTATCTTATGAAATTGAAGTGTAACATGGCATCCAACTCTTCCGCCTTTGTAAAACTCCATTATATTTCTTAATAGAGAAAATTTTCGTATAAAGGAACGTTCGCATAGCAGAATTATTAGTCGACTATTCTAACTATTTTGCTATTTAGGTCATCGACGAATATTCTCTCCCATAAAGTTAAGCTCGAAATGGCTGTCTCGTATAATCCTGAATCTACGATGATACACTGCGTGGGACGGATATACACCTCTAGAATATTCAAAGAATTAACTAAGAGGATGAGTCGAAGTTGTAAGAAGAGTAGTGACTAACCTAGACCCGATAATGCTGAAGGAGGGAAGAAAAAGTAAGCGTCTGGACGGAACGAAACGACGACGCGTCACGTCGTTGTCGGAAGAACATTGACTCACCGTCGGGACGCATGCACGGCGAGCCATTCGAAATTCCACGAATATTCTTCGTCGTCTCGTAAAGCCGCCAAACACGACATACATTCTCGCCCTCTTGTACCCCTGATCTGTGCAACGTTCACCACGTGATCACCAAATTTCCACTTCCCCCGTCCAACGACGGGTTTAGAATAACCGAAAGCTCCGTGGTTCGACCCATTCGTGAGTTCGAACTCGAGTTGTTCGCGTCTACTTCCTTTCTTTATCTTCCTGCCACCCTTGGGAACCGGAACATTCGTTCGATAATGGAGGTCGCTAAAGGTGCGTGTAACAAATTCAATTCGTCCCACTGCCCACTGTCTTTCTAACTCGATTTCTCCTACTGCTTTCCAATATTAGATTTCAATTTGAAAATCGAGTATTTCAATTAGAATATCCGATTGCTAATTTCTTAAGTAGTTTCCGGGATCTTGAAATTGAAATTGGGGTGGATTCAGCGTATAGGATAGATTTGTTTGGAAAAATGGGGTTTGATAAGTAATTAATACAAAAACAACAGATGTTGGATGGACACCAACTTTCTAGTTAATATTTATATTATATTTCCTGGGGAGGTGCCTGATGAGTTCCAAAAATATTAACAAGTATATTCAAGATACCTATATGAGCCGATATTGTTGCATCGTCAAATCTACCATGAAACTGTCAATTACTCTCGAGCAATTAAACAAGATCTGTCTTCAATTTACAGCAAACGAAAGTGCCGACAGTCTGGTCGAGCAGTCTATGAACGTCACGGCAGAATCGAAATCAGTTTCAACCATGAAATCGGTGCAAAGCGTGCAGACGAAATCGGTGATCGAGTCGTCTACTTCGATCAAATCCGTCTCTTCCTCGTCGACCAGGTCACAGCAGAGCATGGAGTACGAGGAGACGGTCGAATACAGCGATTAGAAGAAACGTCATTCATAAAAATTAAAAAAAAAAGCAAACCCTTTCGAAGTCGTGCCACGTGGAGGAGACTGGACGCGGTATTTTTGACTCGACTTCGGCTCGGAAGCTCCGGAAGTGCTGTTCCCCAATCTGTTCAAGGAACTCCAGTGGACGAGTTGGGACATTTTCGGGATTCGAAGGAAAATTCGCATCGAAGAAGGAGAATCTTTCGAGTTCCGAGTTTCGATTTGGATGGTGACAAGAAAGACGTGCTGTTGCTACGAAATGAACGTTTGCCAGACGACGAAAGAAGCAGGAGTATACTTGAGAATGGAAGAAGTAAAAGGAAGACAGAATCGAGTGGAGTCGAGTCGAACGACCGATCGACAGGTCAAGGCATCCGCAACGATATTGAGCTACGTTACAGAAATAGCCAGGGTGTTCTGAGATGCGTGATAATGAAAAGAAAGAAAAAGAAGGAAAGGAAGGAACGTTTGGAAGCCTCGTCCACGAGCTGGCTCTCCTCCAATCATCGTGGTTCATTGCCAAATACTCGCCCCTTCCGTTTCTTCCCAGGATCCTCTTAGGTCTGTTCGATCTTCCTTTTGAATAAGCAAGCCTCTCCATCATCGTCACTTTACGAGACCGCGTTTCGTTGCGAACGTTCGGTTATCTTTGTACAATAAACTTTCTAAGATATTGTTCTCTTGTATATTTCAATCTCTCGACGTCCCTTTATTCTCTTTCCTCCTGATAATTAAAAGAGATCAGGTAAAGTTTTGGAATATATAAAATCCATTCGTTTTGGTTTCGTAGGTCTGGATCAACGATTGACCCTGCAACCACCCTTCAGTTTTCAACACGGGGCTTGTTTTATAACACCGGTGTAATTTTCGTATTACCCTTAACCTTTCCTTTCTCACTGATCAGCCGCGAAGTTCGAGAAAGAAATATCAGCGTTATTTGCCGTCAGAGAGGACCGATAATTCAACTCACAGGTACACAGAACAGAAGGTTGAGTATGGATTCGATGGGGTTTTCGAGATCCAATTAGCTGACGTCGAACGAAAACCGTGAAAAGCTAAGCAAAGTGACGAACCTTCCCCTATTTACGATCGACTAATCTTCCAGCCTCGATAAGAACGTCTTTGAATCGATAGAAAAGTTGAACACGGTGCTCGATTGAAGTAAGATTGAGATTTAAGGGATTAAATTGCCATTGATAGGTACTCCAAGTTTTATTTAAAAAAATAATTGCGGAATGATAGAAAAGAAAATTTTTGATCTACTCCTTAATGTCTGACTAATCATAGCTGTTTCTACTGTGGAAGTGTAAACCGTTCTTTTTGGAACCAAAGATTCTTTTTATTTCTTTTAAACCAGCAACTTAGACTGATCCATTCTCCAAAGTGAACAGGTACCTATCTTACGTAAATTAACCCGAACATCCTGACGAAGAACGAACGTTTATTAAACGAAGGTGAATAGAAGGGTCCGGAAGTTGTGGTAGAAACGACTCACCTTCGGACGATATGGAGATTTATAAACGTAATTTCGCCAGGATGGTGTACACGGATAAATCTTGTTTAACCCCTTGAGTGGAAATTACTTCGACCTACCGAGTGAATTTTCTCAGCCGATATATTTCAAGTATTTGTGCGCTATATTTGGAAGTGGTTCCTGAAAGCAATTACAAACTGATTTATCAGAGAGAATGCCTCGAACGGCTTGCTTGAAAATTAATTGCAATGCAGAGGGTTCGAGAACAGCTCCTGAAAAGTTGTCAATATTCGTCCTGAAGAATAGCTGAAGCGGTGTATTTCTGGTAGAAATTTTCTACGCTGTTCTGTGTTATGGGAACAATTGTAAAAAAAGATAAAAGGTAATTCTCCAAAGTGTGTACAGAAACACTAAACGAGGGATGAGCCAAGACGAAATTCAGTGTCGTCTGACGAAATTAAGTGACACTCTCCGGGGAACCACTAGGACATGCGGTAAGCGTCGCTGAAAGTTTTACAGCCCGTCAACTTTCGAGGGTCCTCGTTTACGGCTTACAGTTTCCCGAAAGCTGCCGGCTAAACCGACGACTTTCAAGCCGAGGGGAAGTTTCAATATCTTCGCCGAAGAGATACGCTTAGGGCGACGTCAATTTGCGGGGAAAACGTAGTTCCGCGGAAAATCCGTAATTAATACTTGACAATCAGGCAGTTGGCAACTCGTAGCCCGACAGCTGGGGAATTAATCATCGACGAGAATTAATAATCGGAAAATAGAAATTGGATACTTCTCAGACTAAATTTAATCTCGTCTTGTTGCAACCTAATTGGTATGCACATTGATTTCTTCCAACAAATTAAAAAATTTCAGAATATATTTCGTTTCGGCCATCTCATTCTTTACCCACGAAATTACTTATCCCTTTGAAATCAAACCTGCAGAAGTTTTCGTTAATTACCATGAACACGAGAGAACACGTTCCATCACTCACAGTTTTTCGGCCTTTTGGTCGATCACCATTCTTTATCGGTCCATCGAAACGAAATTTCGAGTAATTTCTCTTCTCTTATCACGAACGAATTGAATTCCCAGGGATTGTCATAAATTTCTATCGTGAAAATCAGTTTCCATGGACAAAGTGCAAACATTGTTCCCATGGGTATAAACGATCCCTCTCTGTCAGAAAAAGAAAAACTTATGGTCTCTTGTAACGAGAATAAAAAATAATCAAACAATATTTGCGAGACTTTTTGCTTCTAATTCTTTAATTGATAACATGAGAAGTTCATATTTTAACTTTATTATCAGAACAATGGTACAGAAATTTGAAGTTAAAGGTTGCTTCGATAAATGAGAGGCAAGACTTGGTGTGATCGATGAATGTCGCGCATTTTGCTCGTCATTGTTCTCGTTCTAGGTCGAATCCAATGCGATTCAATGGAATATGGTGGAAGAATACTAATCCTGAAAATAAGAGGAGCGTGATCGGGCCGGCGTTCGTGGAACGCGTTCGATTATCGATTTTGAAATTCCCAATTTCTGGGTCGATGCATTTTCACGGAATAACGTTGAAACACGTACTCGCAGCTTTTTCAAATTCTTTCAGGTTGAATTTCGAAAATACTTCACGTACTACAATGTCTTCTAAATTTTTTATTTCTTTCGTTTTACCAGTTTCGATATATTTTAAAAAAATTTAACTTTCAAGATGTTCTTTAGGATTCTTGATTAGTTACCTGCTACTATTGACGGAAGTGTTGCTTCTGCTGCGTCTTGAAATGATCGAATCACCCCGATTAACGACGCCTTTCGGAGTGATGCTGAATGCCCGAAGTCTGTACAGATCATCCCCAGCTCGTGGATTGTACGCTTTTTCCGGCAAACTGTGCACACGTGGTCGGATGTGATCTGGCACTGCAACATATTGATGGACAGTTAATTAAATCTGTGCCATTAGTTAGGACGGGAAAACAGATTACATAAATAGATATTGATTAGGTGTTCCATTAATTAGGTATTGTTTCTCGTTGACTAGCACATTGCTGCCGTCTGTTCCTCCAAGTTTCTATCTTTGATCATTTCGGGGGCTAATAATGAGGAAATTAGCACGAGAAATTCAATGGAGCAAAGTGAGAGTAAGGTGCTTGATTCTTGATAAATAAATGAAAAGATAAAGGGAATTTTAAAGAAGAAAATATTAATTTTCGAGCAGCGTACTAGCTGCCAAATATCCTATTTTCATATGCATAGCTTGCCAATTTTAATTTCCGGCTCTTTTACGACTGGATGCACATAGGGAAATCGCTGATTTCCCAGGTATTTTTCAGCTGAACTCTCAATATTGCATGAACAAGTTTTATTACTCGTTCGAATTTCCATGCAAGGTTTCATCCTCCTACTACTCACGAGAAGTGCTCGTCGACTGGAATAACGCAAAGCGCATTACCGGACCATTCGAATCAAAGGGAAAAATTTGATTTGTCCCTCTGTGGAATTTTGTCTGCTTTTTCGGCACAACTGCGCCAGACTAGTTTTGAACTAACTCCTGTCTCGTACACGATTTTATCGAATCCTCTTTCGAACTTTTCTGTTTGTAAAAAACATCGTGCATGAAATGCAGTTTGATCATTTAAATGGAATGATGTATTTCAACGTGTTCGCTGTTTCATAGAAATTTAAGAGCCTTTGAGAGCCGAACGTGGCTCAGCATTCAGAGTAACCCTACAAAGCAAGCGGCCAAGGGTCAAGGAATATCGTGGGTCTTCGCGTTTACAGCTTCATCAAAGACAGCTCATGCATACTGTATCAGAATATATAGCCTCCCTACGAAACGGGCAATCGCAAAATGAGTTACACCGTTGCCATTTTGATTTCAAGTAGTAAGAGTAAATAATAAATCAGACCGTTCGTCCTCTCGCAATTCAACTTAAAACGAATGATCGGTTATGGACGTCCAATAGAACAGTTCCTTATCGTGCGAGGATAACTTTGACCCGAATGGAAATTCAGTCACTTCGATTACGTTCGCTGACAAAGCGTAGCCGACGAACGTTCCAACATTTAATGCGGTTACACTCGACGAGGCACTCAAGAAGTTCACCCTCTGGCCGGGGTATCTAATTAGGGCAACGACGCTCGCTTGGAAGTCTCGAAATTAACCGCATGGTGAAAACTGACGATACTCGATTTCACCGGGAAATTTCAATGCCACGTACCTCGGTTTCACCGTGACAATCGACGAATGGGATAATGCTTCAATTAATTAGCATTGCATTAACTTCGATCTCCGTCCACGTGGCGCGTTGACTGACGTGGAATTAAACGGGCAATGATTTATCTGATTTTCAGAACGATCTACACATCTTTCCTTCATTTCTGCTCTGTTTTATATGGTAAAAAAAGAAAATACGAGTATATTTCCTCTTACTATTTCTACACGCGATATGATAAGATTATGCTAATTTGCGATCAGTGATTACGCATCTGTTCAGTGATTAAGCAGCTTAAATGGTATCCATTTAACACGTTGACTGACACAGTCGAAATAGCCGTACCTAGTATGACACGATACTTTACCCTACTACAATTTTCCATGTTACTTTATAAAGTACGTGCATTATTTTCAACAATGAAGATAATCAAAAGGTATTCTCACAAGAGTAGCTATTTTTCAAGATCGTATCAAATACTTCAGCTTATACTACTACCATTTTTCATTTCAAATTTTCCCCTAAATCGTCCGGGGCATCGGTATCGGTCGCATTACAAGAATCCCTTCTGCACACACGTTAAGCCTGATCCCTGTTATCAATTCCAATAAACGGTGCACGCGTACCGTGCAAGCGGTGATAATTTTCGGTTGCCCATCGATTTTCTATTTTTAGAGAACTACTTATCAACGAACATCCACCCCTGCAGCTTTTATCATATTTCTCTTCCGTCAATTAAATAAACTATCAAGCCTCGAAACTCTGATTTAACTAATTTGATTTCATGATACAAGGGAAACTGGCCAATCTCTGTTTGCAGAAAGTATTTATCCAACGGACGTCAACCGCGTAATTAATTTCAGGCCTGCAGATACTTTAGGGTAATCCGTCAGCTTGCTGTTCATCGGGGGATGCCGGCAAATCCGACAGACAGGGGTTACGAAATGAGTAGGACAGAAATTATTTTCGTGATAACGGCCACGATATCACCCTTCGCTGTTACTACGCTCCCTAAGGATCAAGGGAAACAGATACGTCTTCGAAGGGTGCTCGAAAAGCTCTGTTGACATAAGGATGAAAAAACGATTTTGATGTAAGTGGGGGAAAGTTTCTGTTGTTCGGGATGATTTATTTTTATGCGTGGGGTAATGGTGTTCGATTATTGAAATTATTATGATTCATGAAATGTTTTTAATCTGCCCAAGAGGATTTGATGTGTATGAGTGCCTCTCCATTGTAAAAATGTTCGCTTGTAACACACAGGCATTCGCTACGCACAGAGAATGCGTGAACGATATTTATTTCGTTAACGAAGACCTCGTTCCGCATTTTAGTAGTACATGCACTGAAAGTTTAAACCAGGCCAAACAGTACCGTGTCGCCCCCGCTTCCGATACGATTCAATGTAAACAGCAATGTACAATTAAAAAAGCCAGAAACAATGGCCGATCCGATAACTTGACCCTGTTTCAATGAAACTGTCGTTCAATTGTTACCATCGTGTCGCGAAAATTCACGCCGCAAAAAGGTCATGAAAATTCGCCTCTAATTCGGTAACATCTGGTGCACGTGCTCGAATACACAGAATATCCGAACCACTACAGTTCAACAATGCTCCTCTATGGTGCAGCGAAATAATTTTCCTAATTACTCGATAAGAATCTTACACAACGATGCTTCCACCGAGCGTTTTCAAATATCGAACAGAATACAAGTCTCTTGTAGGTAGCCTTCGTCGCCACTTTTCTACTATCACGACCCGTCTCGAGCCAACTAACTTGTCTTCTATTATTACTTTCAGTGCCAGCTGCAGATAAAATGAAATAAACTAACTTGTCTCCTATAAGATTAAAAAAGTATATAATACTCTACAAGACTTAATGATCAAGCAGCGCCGATCCTTGAGACGAAACAAATTGAAATACTACAGTATTATCGTCATAAAAATTGTCCAACGGTATTAAAATTAATTTCTGTAGGGATAAGTTGAAGATATCCCTTGATCCTTTCAAAATGTTGACCATTCTTTATCGTTCAACGACCTGAAGACTCAAGGCGGTCTTATCCATGAAGAACGATAACTAATGAGGGAAAGACGTGCTTACCGGGTAGCTCCAAGAAATTCGAGGTTCTTCGTTGTCTACCTCGGGGATGAGCGGTGAAATTTAATGGGCCCAAATCCTCGTTGCTGACGTTCGACAAATTGGAACACTGGCTGTCGCGTGAACCGCGTCTGGACGCTAGATACGCTGAAACACAAAGCGACGCTCGATGAATTTCATCGAATAGCGACTGGGAATTCGTGGTGTGCATCCCTTCAAAGGGATTTATCATGGATGAATCGCTCGAGGGTCGGATAATTGCAACATGGAATGAACGCGCTACGTGATTTCACTGAAAATGCGTTAAATTATGATTCGCGATGGTGATTATAATGGTCAGGACGTCGATCAGGAATTGATGAAAGATCGAACGGGAACAAATTCTCGAAACGTGTTCAAAAGCAGTAGGATTTTTAAGCCTTTCACATTTTCAAAAAATATTTTTATCCGCCATCCGTATAGCAGGAATATAATGAAAGTTTCAATGTGAAAATTAAATGTAAAAATACCTGTGAATAAGAAATTCCACGTTGCAAATAAAATTTGATGGACGGAATTATTTTGTATTTTAAATGAAATGATTCACTGCGGCAGTGGTAAAGGGATTAAATTATAAGTAGATTCTATTTGTTCTACAGTGCAATTTACATGAAATTTGTAATAACTAATATTGAAACAAATTGTGGGAGCGTACAGTATTTGTAAAATTCAAGGAAAATTTCCCGAGTTTTTTCAGCCGTCTGCCGACTCTTTAAACCGTATTAAATCAATTCTCCATTCGTATTCAACAGTACTGCTCTACAATTCTCCTTGATTACGAAATCCGATTTAAGCATCGCGCGAAACGTGATTCTTCAAAAAACTCGACTCGTTATCCCGTTATACGAACGTGACCGAACTTTTATAACCGTGGATAGCTTGAAAAAATTAATTTAACCCTTGAATGGCAGTGGCCGGGTCACTCGCGCCCCAGGCCTTCATCTAATTAATCTCTTTCGCTCGATGAGCTTCGTACAATACCTCGGGCATGATTTTAAACCGATTGTCGATAGTGCTTGTTAATTAGCAAGCGAGAGTATTGTTTCGCGCGAGTAATAGTATCCAGATAATTAGACGAGTTCGTGAACGATATAATATTTCATTACCAGGTAATGTCATTTACAATTTCATCGGTCACAAAGCTCGCCCTCGCATTAACGAGTCAATAATGAACCCTTTCGCGATTCGATGAATTCGCTAATTAATTTTTCTACTCGTTACACTTTGGAAACGCTTTTAAATTCGATCCGACGTGCGTATTTGACGACCTGTTTTTATTAACTTGCTTGTTCATCAGCGTTTTATATGGTATTTTGTGAAAATCAGAAATGTGAACAAAATACGTGAACTTTTAATTTTAAAGCTCCAAAATAAAATCAACTTTGTTAGAATTTCATTTAAAAAACATGAGACAACATTCATATTTTAAAATATTCTGAATTTCAAAAAATCATAACAGGAGATAATTTGATTAATAAAAAGAAAGTAAGCTTACCTAGACCGCCTTTCATAGAACCCCTTCTTCTTGGACTCGACAGCAGCGTCACTTCCGTATCACCGTCTCCAATTTCCGTCAAGTCACTGGTCGACCTTCTCGCCATACTCTTTCCGCTTTTCTCATAGTCCTCTTCCTTCGTTCTACCCTGACTCTTTCCAACTTCATCCAGGCATCCTTGACTTCGATTCATATGCCCACCCTTCTTGCCACCCTTCTTTTCAATAGGGCTTTCCCTCTCTTTGAACGAACTTTCCATAGACGACCTCCTGGATCCACTATTCTTATGATTTCCATTATTCAGCTGTTCCAGGTGTATCTCGCTGAGCTTTGGACTACATGGTCCATGGGACGAAGAAGTGACTATGGTGGGAGACATGGGACTCTTAGATCCAGTGAATCCAAAGCAAGAGTTCCTGCGATGATCGAAAGGTTTCGGACTCTTCGGGACGAAACTCGTGGAACTGGGTGATCTGGCTGGGATTATGGGCGATCCAGGTATGGGACTTCTAGGTGGATAGCTCATAGTCTTCCCCAGATTCTTCCTGGTCTCGCAGAATTGGAATATCGGCGACTTTCGACCCGGAGAGTGCAACAGGTCCGGATTAGGACTCTTAGGACTCCTGCATCCTTGACGGACGTAGTAACTAGGACTTCTGGGTGCTCGATCAGTCTCGTTCGCACGGGCAAATTGCTCGAAATCGAAGTTCGTGTTCGGGGTTTCCGGATAATACCCTGGCGGGAACTCGAAGACCAACGGAGTGCTCGGTGATTTGACCGCCGACAGCTGCGTAGGACTTCTCTGTCCTCCGATCGGGATTTGTGGCAATTGCGGTAGCTGACGAGGGCTACGGGGTGATTTCAGGTGTATCGATTGACCGGGGCTGTTGGTCGCCATCTTCGACAGGTTGACGAGTACACACCTTCTTCTTCCTTCCTCCCTGTCGATCGTCTTCTTCCCTACCTTCCTTTCGCTCGTCCTTTTTAATCTATCAGGGAGAAAAACGAGTCTCTCCCGGGCTCATTGTGCCTCAACGGCGACAATGAAACACGAGACTCTTTGTTGCTCTCCTCGATCACCTCCAGCTTCCTCGCGACAGCGAACCGCCAACCGTTTCCAACGGATTCGATTTTCATCTCAGCAAGTGTTTTTCTTCTCATTTCTTCGACCACTTGCGCATCTTGTTCCCCGTGGTTTTGTCTGAAGATGTTTGGAAACGAAGTGTTTCAGACGAGAGAGGACTTTAAACGGTTCTTCAAGGTACGATTGTTACAGAAAGCTGGACACTGACAAACCTGGAATGTTTCATTTGTGTTAAATATATTTGATTAAGAACTAAATATCCTGGCTGGAATTATTTTGCATTGAAAGTAATTAATTGTAAATTCATTTTAACGAATACAAGTTGCAGTGCATGTGGAAAATGCTGGTCTCATAGGAAACCAATGTAAACAAAAGGATACCTTTTTAATATGATTTGAGGGGAAAATTATTCTCTGGCGTGGACAAAGGGGAACAATTCCAACGAGTCGCAGTAACATTTCTGCTGAGGGCAAAATTAATATCAATCACAGAGTATTTCTGTGATATAACTAAACCGCGTAAACAGTGTAGACTCGTTTCTCTTTCATCTTCGATCAGAAGAGGAAATTTCTACGTATCGCATGGTTCACGCGAGACCACCATTTATTTACTTGTAATAATTATATTTTAATGATACACGATATTAAAAAAAATTCATCTCATAAGAATATTAAATATTGGGAGATTAAAATCAGTTATAAAACGTGCAGAAGTATGAATGAAACTCGTTAAGAGTTAGTGCCCCATTTTCTCGTCTAATAAAAAAGTTTTAACTCTAAAGTACAGACTTTTCTGAAGAAACCTTTTCTTTGATATTCTCCACCATCCCTCTACACTTATATAAATTTTTTTGCCAATGAGACAAGCAATCTTTAATTCATTCGTGATGATTATTTCTTATATTACAGTGCAAAAAATTTATCACATTTCTATAATATTCTATTTAAAAAATTTTATGGATTCAAGTACGCAGCCTTAATCCTCGTGCACCGTTCCAGTTAAATGTAATCGGAATCCTATATTTATTAAACTTTTAATAACACAATTTATGTGAAATTTGCTAATTTTCATTAAAACTATTCGTAGAAAAATGTGTTCATCGACTATGACCTTGTTTTCTTATAAAGAAAATGAAAATTTAAAAGGTGCATAATGATTAATGCACATCGGACTTATCGCGAAGGATCATCGACTCACCAGGCACTTCTTCGAAGAATTAACCTGTTGATCGCAACCGTGCGAGGAGCATCGCCGCGTTGTTTTCTTCCTTTTTAGCCGGTTTCGCGGTCGAATCGAACAATTCCATGAGAGAATTATGTTTATTCTCACAGACAAGCCTGACGAGGAGCAATGCTAACGATAGGAGCAACAGGGGATGTGATTTGTGAGATGAAAACGCGACGTCCGCGTTCCGAATAAAGCACGAAGAACCGAGCTACCTCTTCGACAGGAGCTTGCGCGTTACTGAGGGGTTGCAGCGTACGGGCCATCGTTTCCACCCCCGCCACGAACATCACCCTGCTCGACCTCCCACCTTCCAACGTCCCCGGGGCTTTCCTTCTCTTCGCACGTGCCTCTTTGTCAATTCGATCCATTTCCCTGCCGTGCTTCCGTGGGATCTCCTTAGCCTTCTTTACCTGAGGGTTGAAAGAAATATCGTTCTGTCAGCCACGACACGAATGTCGACCCTTTTGAAGTTCTTCCCAGAGTTCACGGCCTTCTCGAATACGCATTTGATCGTAGCTAGACATCGATCACTTTGGCTACTAAAGTTTGATGAATACCGCTTCAGTTGCTACTTCGAACGACACTTCGACAGTTCTATTCTGATAATAATTCTTGTGAGGACGTCTACGAGAGTGGGTGGTAACACAGATATTAATTATATGGAATTTTAAGTTCATTATTTAAGGAGTCATTGTAAAATTTTATAAAAATTAAAAATTGATCTCTACAAGATTTTATAGAATTTTCAATAATTTGTAAAGAAAGATTCATTCGTGGCAACGAACGACAAATGCGAAAGGATACGGTCGCTATATTCCCCGGGGAAATTGGATTCCTGTGTAAAACCGCAGACAGCTACTGGTACCACGGTGCGCCCTTTAGGGTAATCGACCATTTGCGAGGACACCGTAAACGTTCACCGAGATTGCGTTTGAATTTGCATCGTGAAAAGTATCGCGGCACTTGGAGAGCTCCGTGGTCAAACTTCAGTAAACACATCGAACAAACAAACCCGACTTTCGATGCATTCAACTCCTCGGTAAGTAGTATCCAACCACGGCAAGGGAAGCCTTACAATGAAGGAAGATGTTGCAAAAATTAAATTAGTGATTAAAAAGGACTGCTTGATGTTGAAAATTAAATATTATTAGAGCTCCTTTCATCTTATAATCAAATGCTGATGTTTTTCCTTTTCCATTTTACAGTGCGTTATATAAAAGGTGGACATAAAACAATTCTAAATAGTAATGGAACATTTAATATGCTAAAAGATTTAAACACTAATTCTATTTCTATGTTTTCTAATTTCGTATCTCACAGTATCGATGACGCTCTGTGTACACCGACCTGACATTATCCTGGGGTGTTAGGAACCCCAAAGCGTCCACTGCGCCATCTATACAAAAGCAGTGGAAACTACTCATCAAATTACCGACTTATCGACTAAACTTCCGACAGTCGGTAATCGACCCTTCGGCAGTCGGTAAGTTACCGAATAGTTTGCGTCGCTTTTATATAGATGGCGCAATGGTCGATGGCTTTGGGATGTCAGGGACCCCGAAGCACCAGCTACTCTGCATAGCGCCATATGATTCTGGGGTGTTGGCGACCCCGAAACACCGCTGATACATTGCATACCGACATTATGGCATCCGGGGTGCCAGAGACCCCACATTCTTTTCATCTCTACATTCTTTTCATCCCCACATTCCTTACATCTCTTCATCCCTTAAATCCCTACATCCTTATCATCCCTACATTCTTTTCATCCCTACACTCTTTCCATCCCTACACCCTTTTCATCCCTACACTCTTTTCATCCCTACACTCTTTTCATCCCTACACTCTATCCATCCCTACACTCTTTCCATCCCTACACTCTTTTCATTCCTACATTTTTTTCATCCCTACATTCTTTTCATCCCTACATTCCTCACATCTCTTCATCCCGTACATCCCTACACTGTTTTTTTTCGAAATTTTCTCGAAATTCTCGAAAAATAGCGCCCCCTAACGGCAAAAATGTGAACTAAAATTTCGATGTCGAATCAGCGCCCTCTGGTTGCGAAAAAAGGAACTAAAGCTTGCTCAATTTCTGGCCCTCTGGCGGCAAAAATGTGAACTAAAATTTACTTGTCGAGTCAGCGCCATCTGGTGGCGAAAAAAGGAACTAGATCTTGTTCGATTTCTGGCCCTCTGGCGGCAAAAATGTGAACTAAAATTTCGATGTCGAATCAGCGCCTTCTGGCGGCGAAAAAAGGAACTAACTTACCTTTACTCGAAGCAGTCTTTATAATATATTTACTATAAGGGATGCAGAGATGTAAGGAATGTAGGGATGAAAAGAATGTAGGGATTTAAGGGATGTTAAGAATGTAGGGATTTAAGGGATGAAGAGATGTAATGAATGTAGGGATGAAAAGAATGTAGGGATGAAAGGAATGTAGTGATGAAAAGAATGTAAAGGAAACCCGTAGGGGTCCGCGGCTGGGGCCCCGGTCTCCACTGCACACGGCCCGAGGAGTGCCGGCATCGGGTGCGGCCCCCGATGTCGGCGGAGTTTGGCACATGGGGGAGGGTCAAAAGACCTCCCTACCGCCCTAGTGCAGGCCACCGTGGTGGTTTTAGTGAGTAAAAATCCCACACTACCTTCGGCCCCTTCCCAGGGGGGCTGAAGGTGTCTTTCTGAAGATTTCCACCACGTTAAAAAAAAAAAAGAAATGGGTATTTAAGGGTTGCAGGAATGTAAGGAATGGAAGGAATGCAGGAATGTAAGGGATACTGAGATGGCCTTGGCCTATAATGGGGGATAAAATTATATAAATAACTGGAAAAAGTAAAATAAATGGGGTCCTCGGCTGAAACGCAGAAGAAGGATATAATCATAATTCGATGAGCTTATTTAATAAGCAAAAAAAAATAAATGAAGTAAATTAAATAAACTCTGAAAAAAAATTATAGTGGTTGTGCCCTCTTCATACGGACCTGATAGTATCCAGGGGTGTTAGGGATCCCGCTGCGCCAATGTCGCGTTCTGGGTACCGACCTGATATCATATTGGGGTATTAAGGAACCCGAAACGCCGGTACCAATCTTTGCATACCAATAATATATCATCTGGGGTGCCAGGGACCCCGAAGCACCAGTGACTATCTCTACATACCGACATATCATCTTGGGGTGTCAGGAACCCCTAAGCACCGGTGACATTGTTTGCATACCGACATTTCCGCATCCGGGGTGCCAGAGACCCCGAAGCACCGCTGATGCTTCGCACACTGACATTGTGGCATCCGGGGTGCTAGGGACCCCGAAGCACCGGCGACTCTTCATACCGCCATATCATCCTGGGATATTAGGGACCCCGAAGCACCGCTAATACTATACATACCGACATTGGCATCCGGGGTGCCAGAGACCCCGAAGCACCGCTCATACTTTACATACCGACATTGGCATCCGGGGTGCCAGAGACCCCAAAGCACCGCTGATACTTTGCACACCGACATTGTGGCATCCGGGGTGCCAGGGACCCCAAAGCACCGGCGACTCTTCATACCGCCATATCATCCTGTGATGTTAGGGACCCCGAAGGACCGCTGATACTATACCTACCGACATTGGCATCCAGGGTGCCAGAGACCCCGAAGCACCGCTGATACTTTGCATACCGACATTATGACATCCAGGGTGCCAGGAACCCTCCACCTAAAATGTGCGACCCATCATAGACTTTTTATAGAAAAATTGAAATCTCTGTAATTTT
This sequence comes from Osmia lignaria lignaria, assembly GCF_051020975.1. Classification (NCBI taxonomy): domain Eukaryota; kingdom Metazoa; phylum Arthropoda; class Insecta; order Hymenoptera; family Megachilidae; genus Osmia; species Osmia lignaria. Next base: position 3,517,405 of record NC_135037.1, on the reverse strand, counting down.
TGACTCCGACCACTTATAATTAGTAACTCAGTTGCTTTTTTCAAATGATTTATTTACCAAAATGCATTAACTGAATACAAGTTTGTCAAACAAATACAATAATAATTGTTCAGTTTTATGAAAATTGTGTCTTTTCGTTACTGAAAAGTTACTGATAAAACAGGCACGATTATCATACTGACTGTATTCTCTGCATGCAGATCTAATCTCCTCTGGGTTGTCTGGGAACCTCTAAATTATGACCCCACGAAAACAAAGGCATGTCCAGTCTTTTATATCTTTAATCACTGGTTCATACATTCCTATATTTCTACGTATAGTATAGAGTCGAAACATTCTTTGAATGTGTTTGAGTATTCCCTCACTACTGTTCGGCGAAAACGTGGTCATTTGTAACGTTACAGATTTATTTATATTATACAATAATGGGGAAAGGACGGCAACATAAACCGAAAAAAAGTTTTGCTGAGAAACGTCGTGAGAAACAGAAGGTATCATATTTTTTATTATCAAAAGAAACGCCGGTCGTTGGTGTGGTTATATTTATTTTTCGTGTCAATCTAATCAGTTTTAATAAATTATCCAGAAGAAGGATGAGTGGAACAATGTATTACACCAAAGCTATGCAGACATTGTCCGAGAAAACAAGGATTTTGAGAACTACTATAAAACTCAGAAAATTGTTCCTGAAGATCAATGGGATTCCTTTATAGACACTATGAAAAAGAACCTTCCAGTAGCATTTAGGATTACAGGATCAAAAGGAGAAACTAGATTATTACTTGAAACTATTAAAAGTAGTTTCTTTAAGGAGATCTTGAATACACAAGCAAAGGAAAGTTCAGAAAATAATGAAGAGGCAAAAGAGATATTGAAATGTATACCCTTTTACCCTGATGAACTAGCTTGGCAATTACAGTTGACTAGAAAAGATATCAGAAGATCTGAAGCATATTTTAAATTACATAATTTTCTAATTGTTGAAACTGATTGTGGAGGTATCAGTAGGCAAGAGGTGGTCAGTATGGTACCACCTCTAGTATTAGATGTTAAACCTTCCCATAAGGTATAATGGATATAATTGAATTTAGATTAATAAATCTATATGTGAACTTAAAATAAATAATTTTAAATAGGTTTTAGATATGTGTGCAGCACCAGGATCAAAAACAGCTCAACTGATAGAGATGATACATTCCGAAGAAGGAGGTGGACTTCCAGGTGGTTTTGTAATAGCCAATGACCTTGACAATAATCGTTGTTATATGCTTGTACATCAGGCAAAGAGATTAAATAGTCCTATTGTTTTGATCACAAACTATGATGCCTCTGTACTGCCTAAGTTTACTGTTGGCAAACCAGATGGTACCAAAGAAATGTTGCAGTTAGTAAAATCTTAAATATGCATTAAAAAACATCTACATAAGTTTTGTGTAATGTATGTGTCTTGTTATAGATTTGATAGAATACTTGCAGATGTACCATGTAGTGGTGATGGTACCATGAGAAAAAATCCTGATATCTGGTGTAAGTGGAGTCCAGCAAATGGTAATCATCTTCATGGGTAAATATGATTCCATATTAAATTATGCAATTTGATTAACAGCACTAATTTAGATCTATGCATTCATAGAATTCAGTATAGGATAGCAAAGAGAGGATTGGAATTACTAGCAGTTGGAGGAAGGATGGTGTATTCTACCTGTTCACTAAATCCAATTGAAAATGAAGCAGTGCTTCACAGACTGCTTCTTGAAACTCAGGATTCTGTAAGACTAGTTGATTGCAGGGATTTAGTGCCTGGATTAGAATGCAATCCAGGTGTAACACATTGGATGCCAGCATCGAAAAATTTACAATATTACGAAACTTGGGAAGATGTGCCCGAACAGTTGCAAACACAAATTCGGCCGCAAATGTTTCCTCCTAAAGCGGAGGATGCTGCCAAATTTCATTTAGAACGATGGTAATATTAGTTGTTGCCAAACAACCATATCAGTTTATAGTTAGGTGACCGTTAAATTAATTATTATAATTGTTCAGTATGAGAATATTACCTCATCATCAAGACACCGGCGGATTCTTTGTGGCTGTCTTGGAAAAGGTAACGAGGTTACCATGGGAACGTGAATCTTGCACGAATAATGTGACTGCAACTAAAGAAGACAGTAATAAATTAAGTTCAGAGGTAGAAGTAAAAAAAGACACTGGAGATAATTCGAAAGAAGGTAATAATGAATTGAGTTTAGAGGAAGAAGTGATACAAGACTTACAAGAGGGTAAAAGGCCATTGGAAGATGAAAACAAATTACGGGAACCTAGAAGAAAACGTAAAAAATTTACGGGATATAAAGAAGATCCGTTTGTGTTCTTTCAGGATGATAAGGAAGATGTATGGTTGTCTATTAAGTAAGTTGCATATTTTATTAAAGTTTCATTTATTTTATGTATTTTCAAATTAATTTTCAATTTTTAGGAAATTCTATGACATATCCGATGAGTTGGATCCCAGGTGTCTACTGGTGCGATGTCTTAGCATGAAAAAGAAAAATATTTATTATACGTCACCGGAGATTCGTAGCATTGTTATCGCTAACGAAGATCATATTAAATTGATAAATACTGGAGTAAAAACATTTGTACGTTGTGAGAATAAAAATATGAATTGTCCGTTTAGACTAGCACAGGAAGGAATACAATGTATTATTAAGTATATGGGGGATTCTAGGAAAATCAGGGTAACTAAAGATGATCTGATAATGATTTTAAAAAATTTTGATCCAATGACACCACCTGAAATAACCAAGCTTGATGCTGGAACTCAAGAACGCTTAAACAATTTTGGTAATATATCTCATAGTTCTAAAACGAACATTTATGATAAGATTTTGTTCTACAATTTATTCATGGATTGTTTTAGCGATGGGAAGTTGTATACTTATATATGAAGAACATGAAACCGACCATCCAAATCCATTGAAATTGCAAATAGTTGGATGGCGAGGAACTATGTCTCTAAGAGCCTATGTTCCCAAAAATGACGCGATTCATTACTTACGACTACTAGGAGCTGATTGCTCTCAGTTTGGTAGGTCTTTATAAAACAAATACGTTTATATGTTTATGATTTCATCATTAAAAAATTTATATTTCAGAGAAAAATAAGTTTAAGGAAAATCGTGAATCTATGCCTACCGAAGAATTGAATAGCACGGAAATCGCTAACAATGTTGCTGAAGAAAATGGTGACATTGAGATGGAGAATGAATTAGAACTTTGAGTTAAAAAAAGAACACATCATAATGCAACTTGCTGTTCCTTTAATATTTTTAGAGACATCAGTTTCAGTATCTTATAAGGAAGAACAAAAAATTTTTTATTTTGTTTAACTGTTGATAACAGTATTCTCCATATGGAGAAACGACAAGATAAATATTATAAATGTACTATGATGAAATATATTGTATAAAAAACGAAATAAAACGATTTCACAGGAGAAAAAAGTGACAGTAATTTAATGGGAAATACCTTTTTACTATTCATTTTCTGTGAAATAATTTATGAAAGTACATATAATATTTTGTGTGTAGTTTGAGCGATAAATACCCTTTTCTTTTATTATGTTCGGCCACTAGATCCAGGATATTTTTGCTGTTAGATTATAGTACAAATATTATTATAAATATGGCCGGATGTAGAGGAATCATTAATTCTGAAATGGCCAATGCCATAACGTGTAATAATACGTTGTTAAATCGTATTAAACTTCTTGCATCTACTTTACGGTAAAATTGAAAAAGATGAATAATCTTATCGCGTGTCTCGTCGATACTAGCTTTAATTACATTGCGTATTAGATGTTCGCGATTTTCAATTTAATTGATAACAAGATTCCTAGATCCTAGAGATTAGAAGGTTTTTGAACTTACGATTAGAAATTCGTTCAACACAGAGATTTCTACTAATGAAGGACGGGTTTTTCTATAAAAAAAACATTTAAATATAAGTATAAATATGAAAAAACGCTGGACAGCTCGTAACATATAGATAAACTATAAATGATAACAAAAGAAAAATCTTTTCTAAAACTTTTTACACTCCGAAAAACTCGAAGTTGACGGTCGATGCTAATAATCCCTACTGGTTGGTGAGGTCATTTTTCCGGCAAGATTTTGAGAATTGGATGGAGACTTTGAACCTGGGAACAAAACGAATTTGCCACATAGTCATTCATTGGATCTATACATCAATAAACTTACAGCTTTTTGCTAGCTTGTTTCGTGGATTGTTTGTGCAAGGATGTTCACCCATCAGATGTTCCTTCCATTTATTCTGATTGACAAGAGTGGAACAAAGTGGACAACGATCGTAGCCGTCGATGGGTTCTGCAAGGGAAAGAGTAATTTATACAATTTTAATTACTTATTAATTACCCACGTCAAATCGAGATGCATACTTGTACACTTGTTATCTTTTCTATGCTCTTCATAAGAATGCTCATTAATAGCTAATCTGCATGTGTCACACTTGACATAATTGCTTCTCATATCACATTCGTCTGAAAGGATAGTACAGAAGTTAAAGAAATAGATAAACGTAAATTTAGTTCATTTATGACGAGCCATTACTCACTTAACAAATGTAAATTCAAATACGAAATTTCTACCACTTGTTTGCACGCCTCGCACTTTGTCAACATCGGACAACTTTTCCAATAATGAATATTTAATCCTTCCTCGGAATACCCTTGGCCTTTGGAGAGGCAAAATATGCATATCCTGTGAAATAGACAAAAAAAAAAAATTGTTATACAATGATTTTGCAAAGATGATTCATTAGTTACTTACTTGTCACCCTTATATTCTGTACTATTCTCGGACGGAGATGTTATACTCGTTGAGCTTCCGGTGCTAACGACAGGACTAGTTCGCGAAGGAGATTTCGTTAAGTTTGCTACGTTATTCTCCGTCGATTTTGTCCGTGTGGGTGTCGTTGTTTTGTGACTCGCTTCCGTTTCCTTTTTCCTCTGTAATCGATCAAGAATTTACATACAATTCACATGCACACATTCCTTCTACCGAAGTTCCGTTACCTGAAGATCAATCAGATCGAATTCGTGAAACAATTGACGATATAATAAGTTTCTCCTGGTGATATCATCATCAGGGGGTAGCTGCTTGCGTACCAATCTAGGATTCACCTTATATACTAGCACCAAAATCCTTTCTGAAACTTTTCTGACCGCTTCCGCTGGATGGTGCAACCCCGAGGAGCCTAGCTCTGATAACGTTCGACAAGTCAGTCCGCTACAACAATTACAATGCCTTATCAGAGTAATTGCGTTTTAACGGGACAATCTTAATGTCGAAGGTAGACCTTTGCGAGTGACATCGAGTAAAATTTAATCATTCGGTCACACACAAAGGTCTAACATTATCTTTAATCTTAAAATCTGACATATAAAATAATAGAATCAAGATTACGTTGTTCTGAGTCACCTTTGCTTATCAGTAGAGATGCCGTGGTTCAAAATCAATTGTTCCACCATTTCTAGCCTGCTAAGGGCAAGTCGTTGATGCGTACTACTGCTAACAGGTCGCGTCAGATGCACCGGTATAATATGCAATTCCCTAACGCATTTACAATCCGCCATACTGAGTATCGTATGCACTGCCATGTTATGAATCCTCGGGGTAGTGTCGCCTGATTTTGTCAACAGCTCCGGTAGCAGTCTTTCTACACTTCTCGCAATTTCCGTTGACGATACTCTTAAGGTAAAAAAATGAACAATTGGTTATTGATTTGAATGTTTCAGACACCAATTAAAAATATATCTTCACCTGTCTGCCGCGAATTCTGAGAAGAAGATTCTAATCAATTGTGCTGCTAGACTATACACGCTGAAAACTTTGTCTCTAAGGGCTCTATGCAATAATAAAATAGCTGCTCTCGCAGTTTTATTCGCCGAATTTTTCGAAACTTCCGGATCGAACGTCTTCAACTCTTCCTTCAACTGCATCAAACCTTCCTCCTTGTCCGTGAATTGTTTCGAGTAGAATTTCTCCACCTGAGTCATTCGTTAATTATCAGCATTGTTTGCGAGCTAATCAAAATAATCGTTCGAAACTTGCATCACCATTTCCATCCCGAAGACGGCTATGGGTAAGGCAGCTTGCTTCTTCTCCCTGTCGTTCAGCTTCGATATCGCCTTCGATTCCGTGTTGTCCATGTGGCACTCCCTAGTAAACTCGTTCGTATGCGAACTAAAACACAAAATAATGCAATTCTTGTTTTTTTATCATGTGCGTTTTCATCGTCTTACTGTCTCAAAGCTGGTATCGTTCTCTCCTCGTAGGCTTCGTAGCTGGATCGAAGCGCCGGTCCTGCAGATTTGGTTTTCCGCCTGAGAGATCCTTTATTGCAATTGTTTTGCCTCTCCACGACACCGTTCGTAGGGCTATCAGTTACTTCTGCAAAATTTGGGATTAATCGATTAAGACCTCGAATGGGTGTTTCTAGGAAATAACACGAAACGCACCAGGACTGTTCGGTTTCTGATGCAAAGGCGAAACTGGTGGTTGATGTGCAGGACCCGTCGGCGATATAGCACCGTCGCGATTCGGGGGAATCACCAATCTCGGAGGAGATGTGATGTCTTCAGGAGGAGCTGTCGCATTCGAAGTACACGTATCTACCGATATGGGCTCCTTTCCCTCCATCGATGACATGTTATTTTTCTCCAATGGCTATTAGCATGATCAAAAACATATCAAGTGGCAACTAGAAACTTCTTATGATAATACATTTTCTAAAAAACAGTTACCCCATGAAGTTCGAGTAGATCTTGCACCTCTAAGCTTTGGTAGACCTGCTGCCTGTATTGTTGCGCTTGAGCCTTCTTCGCTTTGGCCTTATCGTAATCCTCTAAAGCAATGGCGTATTTCTTTTCCAATTCATACTTCCCAAGACGTTCACCGGCTTTTCTAAGATTCTCCATCGCTACCTTTAGCTTCGAAGCGTACTCGAACCTCTCCTCTAGAAATCGCATGCAAATGTTGGTCTTTGATTGAATGATCATTTCTTGGATACGTACCTTCCACAGCCTGCAGTTTCTTCGCCTCCATTTGCCTGATTATTTTCGCGACATCACGATCGACGTACATTTCGAATGCTAAATCATCGTATGGGGAGGTGTAATGGGGATTGTACGGTGCATCCCCCTGACCAGTCAACTCTTGCCCGTAAGGTTCCCCAAGGATATTGATAGCGATAAGACCGACCTACGCGCAATGATCATTGATAAAAGCTCCCTGTTCATGATACGATATATGTCTCACGTTCGATATGTACCTGTTGATAAACATTGTGCGCGTTACTGTGCGGTTTGTGCAGTCTCAATTTCAACGAGACAGCCTCTGTCTCCGGAAGGGCGACACTTTTCAGCTCCCTGCTTTTGTACATCGTCGAAGCATTGTCCGACAATGTAATGTAACCCAAATAACTGAAGTCTGTTGTGACAGATGCATTCTCTTCTTTTGACGTCCAAATTTCCAGCTTTTCCGCTGTAAAGATATAGTAGAAACAGAAGGATGCATAAACGACGCAAATTAAAGCATCTCTCGGTATTAAATTTGTAGTAGAATTAGAAGGGAGGCTGAAGTGAGAGGGGTGAAAACGACGTAGCCTCGGGAAGTCAGGGTTGAAACGGTTAATTCGATCTTCATTGTTAGTAAATTGCTATTTAGAGAATAGCAGAGTTGCAGTTTTCAAAAATCATTCGTGATAAAAGAATAACTTACGAATTAGATATTGGTGAGCTAAAACCTGTATTCTCGTAAGTTTCGTCGGACCGTGAAGACGAAGAATTAATTCCTGAGGATATGTACATCTTCGTGAACTTTGCCAACCCCTTACCGTCGGTCCATGAATGTTTAATTCCAAAGAAGAGTGCCTATCTTCTTCACCTGGAATTTATAATGATTGACAAACGTCTTAAAAATAACAGCAACCCTAAATCTTTCTTGTGGAATTTTTACAATTTCCACCTGTACCGATTTCACGTCACGTAATGGCATCGTTCTGGTTTTCTGAACAAAAATGGAGATAGCTATGTGATCGATAATGTTTTAATTCTGAAATTATACTTTCAAGAGTGAACCGCTAACGCGAGACATCGTCACGCGATGTGTACTTACAACTCGACACGTTTTAACGATATTATGATTAAACAAACGTACATTATCCTAAGTAACGCTATTGAAAATAAAAAATATCAAATTTAATATTTAATTATGATGTACAATAGAAAACATGGTTTTATTAACCCTGAACAACAGCAAATTGCTGGCCGTATCGAGAAGCGGTGAAGCACGTGTCGAGCCGATGCTGTTAATTTGTTTTTCTAAACACACCAACAAAAATGAAGTATTTTTCATATTAAAAAGGAACGGAAAAATCGGTCTTTATTCGCGCACAAACAATCATGCGATTTTTATACTCATCTAATAATTTATTTTTTCATACTACTTGTGCATATATTTTTTATTGCAAATTTTGGATTTGCGCAAATAATTCGCACCACTACGAGGTTATTGGTATTCGATAAATTTTACAATCACAATATTTTATGTGTTTCTTACTGGTTGCGTATACGACGCTGAATCCAATTTTTCGTGGCATGTCGGGGGATGATTTTCTGCTGATGTACAACTTACTGAAATGTACAAGGAGCCGTGTAAAAAAAATAAAAGATAAAAAAAAGGGTACAACAGGAGAAAGATAAACGAAGAAAACGTCAAAATCTAAAAGGCACAGCCATCTGAAAGCTCGATAAGGGGGAGCTTGCAAGTTTCACCCCGGCGCGTAGGTAACGCCACTTGCACGTCTGGCCGCGGCGAAGCTTGCGACAGAACTGGCTAACTGCACCCGTTCCGCAAGCGGAAACACTGATCTCGAGACCTCTAGCTTTTTTTCGCTAGTCAGAGAAGAGCCATTCTCGTATTTTCAAGTTCTTTTATCGATAAACGAATGATCGGAAAACCTACAATCAACGATTCAATGTTATTTCTTTATTTTCAGAATGACTTTTGACATTTTAGGGTAGGGTAATAAAATATTTCTACAGATAGAAAAAATATCATACTGTTTGTTTAAAAATAAATCAATGTTACAGGGAAATTAATTGTAGAAAAATTTATTTCTTATATCGTTACGTAAATTTGTAAGGTTTCGTGGCTTGAAAGGGTGGTTTATTATATCTTGATTGCTTTTTGTACATGGTACATTGTGGCACCGTCTTGCATTCTATCCAAGTCGAAATATAGACTGTAATTTCGTAATGGATCAATAAACGGAGGCTGCGTGACGTCAGAGGGTGCGGCGAGGGTGGAATCGTTCGGAAGAATCGTTATATGGTGTTTCGTCTTTCATTCAAGACCACGTGTGCCTACACGTGCTTCTTAGTTTTTTAAACTAACATTTTTCACTTTTTTCTAATTGTTTCAGCTAGATCAGATAATCTGAAGAAAATGCATAATAAATATTCGACCTGATTAAAATACATATAATAAAGCTATATATTTTTAAAAACGTACAGCAATATACAGGTTTTATTTATACATATATTTGTTTATAATACAAGGAATGTAATTTTAAAGTCTTGATTGCACATCAAATTTACGTAGTCGCGAAAAGATATAGGAGGCCTTTTGCGAATTGGAAAATCTCTGATCCTCCCAGTTTTGATTCACCATAGACGCGATCAACAAACGTGATTGGTACTTCTCCTATGGTGTAATTTAATTGTCTGGCTCTAACTATCATTTCCATTTGGAAAACATATCCCTTTGACACACAGGATTGAATGAGTTTCTCCAAAACATCTTTCTTGTACAGCCTATAATGTTAATAATATAAAATTTATGAAAATTTCTACAATTCATATAAAGCAGCTGCAAAATATTAACCTAAAGCTTCCTGTAAGGTCACTGACACCTGGTCTCAACAAAATTTGTGTCAAAAAATTTGCTCCTCTGCTTATCAGCTTCCTTTTAAAATCCCACCCATAAACTCCTCCTCCATGTGCATATCTAGTACCAGTAACAATATCTAAATCAAGGTACCTCTGTTGCTCTATCATTTTGGGTATAAATTTGGGCTGGAAGGATAAAACCATATAAGTTACAAATATCATAAGTGTAACAGATGTTTCAAGAAGAAGGCATATACATGATGAGATAAATCAGCATCCATGATGACAATGAAATTTCCTGTAGCATGTTTAATTCCATGCATATAAGCTGTGCCTAGTCCAAGCTTCTTTTCCCTGGGTCTCAGGACAATCCTATTTTCCCCATAGACATTCTGCAGCTGTTTAGCCATATCCAGTGTTCCGTCTGGAGAACCATCGTCTATCACGATTATCTCATAATCAAGTTCGCTAGAATGTTGTATATTTTCGCTTGACAGATGAACCTTTCGTATTTCATAGTATTAACGTTAAATTTCACCCTACAGTAGCAATGTTCTCGCTCATAGTTGAGGTTATGTAGACACTGTAGTTACCTCTCGTCCATATATTTGGTGATAAGCCAAATAATTATAGGTAAATTCTCTACCTCGTTGTAGGTGGGAAGCAAAATTGAATACTTGTCATTTTTAGCCAATTCTTTGATATCCTTTTTCGTTTGTTCTCTCTCGACCATTTTTGACACGAATTTTTAAGGCATACACGTCACGGACGGACTCTGCCTTATCGAGCGCCGCACTTCCAAACGGGGATAACGATCCGCGCGCTTTCAAAAAACTTGTCAGTAAAGTAGTCATCTTTCAATGACATATTTCGCAATTAGTAATGGTTCTCAACGTTATTGCAATTTCGAGTTTGCATTAATTAATTCAAAAATATCTATTACAGCTATTTAGGCATGGAAGAATTAGAAGATCGGTCGATAAAAACGTACCAATAAAGTTCAATATAATTTCCACCCCTTTGTAGCGAATTAATAAAGAAATAATTTGAAACGTCCATTTTAATCCAGTTTGCACTTAAAAAAAAATTAAAATAATTCTATTGCCTGAAATAAAACATAATACATAGTTAAAAGTTCAAGTACTTCGCGACAAAAAGGGGTAGGCGCGCCTGGATAAGCACCACCGCCTTTCACCTTCTCGAAAAAGCTTGAAGGAAGTGAAATTTGGTGTCGTGCGGTCATATAAACGCGTGACAATTATAATTACAATTACAGAAGGTGGTGCGAAAGTATTATAGACGCATAAGCGGTGACCGCTTCCATCGGGTGCGACAAAGGTCGACCAACTGGCGTCCCCACCATGAAGAGAAGCAAGAGAGAACCACGACGGCGACCCCCCACCGTCGGCGGCAGAGATCCCGTGGAGCAGCCGCTGTCCCGAAGCAAACGACGCTCCTCACTGCACTCTTTGGTCGTCTACGGACCTAGAGTGTTCGTTCTGTTCTTCGGAGCGGTGTGATCAGCGTGTATCTCTGCGATTTAATCGACGTGTCTTTGGTACGTAGACCGGTGAGAAAAGAAAAAGGTGATTCGTTCGCACGTGTGAGTCACTCTCGGTGGGTCTGACCTAACCGAGTCACCGTCGCGATCATAGTTTAAAAAAGAAAAGTAAAATAAAAAAAGAAAAGAAATCTCTGCTAGTCGTTTGTGGAATTGCAAAATCTCTCGTGGGTGTGTACGTGTGTATATACATGTGCTCCTGTGAACACCGAGTGTGATTATCGCGGGTGAATCGTTTCCTTTGATCAAGAATCCTCCAGTTTAGCGTACATCGCGTTTAAATGATCGCAACAGTCCGATGACGTCTTCTGCAATTTCGACAGATTTTTGAATCGACAAGTCCAAACCCTGTTATCATCGATCAGACTTCGACGTTTGATGAATCGAAATACGATAAGAAGAATTATGAATAAAAAGAGGACAACGCGCACTCATTCATGCGGCTGCATTGTGTATCGCTCGCGTTACTCGATGCTACTCCAAAACGATCGCATACAACGAACGATTCATCGTTCGCGAACGTATCGAGCAATACTATTTTCTCTTCCTATCGTTATGAAGGGGAGTCTTGTTCTTTCTCACGAGAAAGATAATCGTTGGAGAAAAAGACGACACGGTTGGTCCGCGTCGCGTGCAAGGGTGGTGACTTTCCGCGGTGGTGGAGGGACCTTGGGGTGTTTCAGATGCATCAGTCGTTGCATCTACCAGTAGTACACGATTAATTTAACGAATGAACAGATGAATTCGTCGCTCGACTTATCTGCTGTTCGCACCCTTCGAGGTGACGAACTTTCGTGAGGTGACAAGAGGGAGGCTGTGTTAGTATTTTCTGGTCCAGGTGGAGTAGGCCATGCGGTATTTTATGGGATCGGGGGCGGGTTTTCCGGATTTAGCGAAGGCCAACGGTGGAGCAGAGAGTCAGACAGACTGGGAAGCAAGCGGACTGGTTCGGGCAAATAACAGCAAGCATGGCGTACGCTGCACGAGGGGTAGATTGGTCCGCTCCGCACCCTGCGATCAATAAACCCACCGAGAGGGAGCAGCTCCGTGACGAGCCGCACTACTCCGTGCTTCTGTTTCTCCTCTCTCTCTTCTCCTCTTCGCTAGTTCTGCTCTCCTACTGGTTCTCCTCTTCCTACCTGACTCACGCTATCAACGATTCAGCACGTGCACGCTGAATCGCCGGCGCTTTTGAAAAACGACAGCCAACGTGTTCCTCGGATTATCACGAGCCGATGGATGCTAAAGGCTTAGGCTTCGCGCACTTTTCATTCTCGCACATTGATTTCCTTATTTTTTTTCGTTTCTTCCTTTGCTTTACCGGTTGACGCGCAGAAACCACCGTGTATCATCTTTAGGTGGGCTTCATTTCTGCTGCTTATACTACTTCTTATTTTATACGATGATGCAGCTTTTGTATCTTATCGTTGCGCATAGCGTATCGGTCGTATGAGAATGTAAAAACAGAGGGAACTATCAAGTACGACCGATGACGTGGATAGCTACCGCTTTCGCAATTTGCATAGGTTACGGTCATGCATGATTTTCAGCTGAGAGTTTGAAAAAAGGAAGGCAAAAAATATTCAGAGTATAATCAACGCCGGTCTTATCGAGCAAGCCGGCGAGGACGAACCAGTCGGCCTTGAACCGTATAAAGGTCACTCGATTCGAATATATTCATTGAACGCGTGCGTAGGAGGAACTGCGTGTGTCCTAACTGATCGTCAGCCAGGAAGCGACTCCGGAAAACATTTCTTACGTTGATCGTTTCTTTTCCATCTGTCGAGTCGCAGAAAGAGTTAGCTGGACTGTTGCGATCGTTTAAGTCGTTACGATCAGTGAATCAATTGTTCAGTCGAGTGTTTTTCTGTGAAATCAGGTGAGAATCAGTGCGATCAAGGAAAACAGGATCAGTATGTGGCGCGATCCTCCAGGAGGGGGGTGTAACATACCCACCTACATCACGATGATGCTTCTGTTGGCTGTATTGGCATTGACGAACGGTGAGTCAACAAGAAATAAAATGTTTTCCAAGGCTGTTTTTTTTTTTTTTTATGAAAATGTATAGCAGCGCACAAAGAGGAGAATTCAGAGTACGTTTAACGAGCTGAAAGTATGCGTTGCTGCGTTTTATCTTGTTCATCTAATCGTTTATGCATCGACGTGCCGCTGCAAGCTGTGAGGTCAGCAGCTGACGCAGTATCTCATCTTTCGTTTAACAATCTTCCGGATGACACGTTCCTTGGATGCTCGGGATCAATAGGGAGAACTAACCACGGGCAATCCAGAAGAATCTTATAATTGCTATTCAACGTTTCGTGCTTGTTCGCTTAACAAAAGCGTAATCAAAACGTGCTCCTCTTTTTTTAAACAATGACCAAGTTAACGTTGTATTTTGTTACCTCTTGAAACCTTGATACGCTAGCTGCCTAAGCTCTCAAGCTGATGATCTTCGTGTTTGTATTCTCTCGAGAAATTGTAGACTTTAATAGAATAGCGAGTCTCAGCGGACCCAGTGTCTCTTAAGGTTGACATTTCGAGCAATTTGGGCAGCAATTTTGTCCCCAGTGGAAATGGACAGACGGAAAAGCGCGTTCGTTGTTGTCGATGCAATCTCGCGTTGGTTCGTTACGAATCCGTCATTCCGTGAAAGGTCCACGAAGCGTAGGTAGATAGGTTGAAACGGAGCACGGTGTGCAGCTGCTGAAGAAAAGGCCAAGAAAGGGCAGGGGGAGAGAGAGGAAACGAAGGGAAAGGAACAGCTGCTGTTCCCAGAACGGACGCCCATGTCTGAAAGAGAATCGTATTTTCTCGGTGCACCGTGCACCGCCAGGTGAATCCTTTGATTTTTGCATCCCTACTTGCAGCACGAGATACACAGACGATGATTTAGTGGACAACGAATTCGTTTTAATTAATGTCATAAATGGAGGACGAAATTTCTCTTCCATAACGATGCAGTGAAAATTATTGACACTTCGAAGGCTGGTATTAAGCTCAAATTCGTGATTTTGGTTTTTAGGAAACGTATTTAGGTATTTATAAAGCGATAGCGCTTATTTATTCTATCCACGGACGGTAAACTGTTGAAAAAGGAAGAAAAATACACGAGCGTAGCGAATTAAACGTACAAAGGTAGCGTTCTCTGCAGGAGCAAAGGTCCTCAACTTGAAAGAGCCGGGGTTTAAAAATAGTTCCCAACTAAATCGGACAAACCGACGAAACTGGTACTTGACCCAAAACACAGAATGCAAGGATTATACATATAGATACTTTGAATTTCCGTTCGTCAATTTAAAACACGAGGAAGGATCGCGATTTCGCGTGACCGGCAGCCAGAAACGCCTCCGTTCCGCGTTGTCGTTTGTTGAATGAACGAGCTTGTTCATTAACATCGACGGCGATGCAAAATAGTGGAGAGAAAGGAGCCGTGGTTACATTGATCGATGACCCGATAATTTCCAGCGTACCGAGGCTGTTTTTCCTAAAGTTCTAGCATTACGCGTCCACGATCAAAGACGGGATTCCTCGCGGTCGATAACCGTTCTGTAATCTATATATAGGCAAGCTTCGAAACGTCCGTACACGCTGCATCGAATATATTTCCAGCAAAGATAGGACGCGCGTACGCGGCCATATAACGTGTTCACACGACGAAAACGTGAGCAGATGTGACTCACGCACGATTCACGTTCCGTAGGGACTCGAAGGATCGTGACGGTCATAATGATCGGCAACTTTTGAAAAGCTGGAAGCCGACCGCCATTCGGTCTCTTCTGGATCGTTTGGCACTTCGCCTTCTTTTCAGAATACCAAAAAGTGTGTCAGCCACTTCGGAGACGAATAAGACTCTATTGTGAAGGCAACCAGGTACCGAGGTATCCATCAACGCTTTAGAAATGAAAATTTTCATTCAATCCCGAACGATTTCGCGGTATCTTCACAAGAGAATATGAAAATGGACACCTGAATGCCCAGAAGTCACGTATAGCTAATGCCGGTCATAAAAGTGTTAATAGTCGACTTTCAACGACGTGTATGTACGTCAATTATAATTAAATTCACACCATGTTCACGCGATGGTAAGGAACAAAGCAAGGCTAGGCACGCCAAAGAAAGCGAGAAGGACGAGAGAGGGCAACAGATCCAACGAAAGTTCGGAACACCTGTTCTTGGTACCTGCACGCCTCCTGTTCGTTCTTTCGGTCTCTGTACACTTTTAGTAACCGGTTCTTCGTGACTCGGATTTTATTGCACACTGCATTTACCCGTTCTCGGCGCGTCGCAACCGCGAGTTAAGCTGGTAGGCGGTTACACCGCTTTGAAAGTGGCACATGGAACTCTTGTATAATCGTAAACAGCAGTGAACTTGCGTTCCGAGGTTGAAAATTATATTAGCGAAGGGCTTCCTTCTACTTCCGCTATAACTTCCTTGCCTTATTCGTTCTTCTCTCTTCGATTAGTCGTCTGAAATTCTCGAGATCACTATCATCCTTCGTAAGGTACCAATTCGCGATCATACAGGGAGAACGCGCTCAAGGAGGAATTTCAATCAGAGAGCACGTTCGAACGGCGAACTCTTCGCGCATCGATGGATGCGGCAAGGAACACTGCTCTCCTCGACGGAAAAGGAATCACGCATTGTCGTCTCCCTTATGGTCACGTGACGTTGATAGCATATTATTCAATAGCAGAGACCGGCAACCTGTTGTTTGCTGCAATTGGCGACGCGCCAATTGAACGTGGGTGTCGCGTATCCTGGTGGAGACGGATGATAAGCGAAACCTAAAGACATGCAACAAAACTCCCTTTGCCGGAGACGGTTTCGACTAATTAAATCTCATAGCGTTGATTAGCGTTCTGCTAAGTGACGAGACCATAAGTAATTGACGGGACAATTGAATCGTTAGAGTAGCCTAGTGAACTTACGATTCTTCTATTCCTTGTTTTTCCAGTGGCTTGCGCTGAGGATGAATCTATGGGACCGGTATTTGTCAAGGAACCACCAAATCGAGTTGATTTCTCTAACGGAACCGGTGCTGTCGTCGAATGCCAGGCTAGAGGAAACCCCCAACCGGATATTATTTGGGTTCGTGCTGACGGAAGTGCTGTTGGAGATGTTCCCGGACTTCGACAGGTAATTCATTTTCTAGTGTCATTCGATTCGATAGATTCTCCTTCCCTAGAAATAATTAAAATCGTGTTATTGGTAAATTCGACTCCCACGCGTGATGCATTCACCGATGCAACGAACGATCTTACGTCAGTCGTTCGGCAAGGAAGGCCGAATTAATTGACACCTTATTAGAACTTGCTTTCCATCGATGGAAAATTGCGTGTCTACAGGTCTTGCCGAACGGAAACTTGGTCTTCCCTCCTTTCCGTGCCGAGGATTATCGTCAAGAGGTTCATGCTCAGGTTTACAGCTGTCTGGCGCGTTCCCCTGCAGGTTCAGTTCACAGCCGAGATGTTAACGTGAGAGCCGGTAAGTGGTTATCCTCTTATATTTCAAAACCCCGCGAAACGATTACCGTTGCCTGGCCATCTGTTGTTTTCCAAACAAGATAACGTGTTAATTTAAGCCAGATTGAATTTTGATAGCTATACAGAGTGTGAACGTCTTGTCATTGTCAAAGTGGAAGAAGAAAATTATTTATTACAATTTGACAAGCAACAAGATTTAGTCGAAGCATCTTTTGTGAAATTAATTAATAACTTGGACAGATCTTTTATCTGTGAAAAATGACAGTGATACGACGTTGAAAGATTGGCCAGGCACGGAGACTAAAACGATTTCTTTACAGCTGTTTCGAACAGCGAACAAAGCAGTGTCTCCGAACCTTAGTAGGTCAGTATTTGTCGCGATATGTAAACGGTGAGCACAGGATATCGGTGGCAATTATTACAAGTACCCCGAACTTACGGTTCAAAAGTAGAACAGGATTTCCATAACGAGTAATCGCCGCCGCCGCCGTTGTTCGCATAAACAATCGTTGCTCTCCAATTTCCATTCGTCGAAAAATCTGTAATATTCTGCTCGTTAATATTCCGAAAATTTTTAATCGTCGATCAAGCGTGGCAATTCCCTCGAACGCACATCGTTGACCCACTGCAGTCGCTTGACCCAGTTTAACAAACTCCAGTTAAAATTTCCCGATGAAAATTAAAAGCGGTTTATGACCACTTCAGGCAAGCAATTAAAAAAAAGACAAATATAATTTTTTATCTGAAACGGCTATATTTCTCGGAGAATGGAGAGCAACGTTTTTCACTGCTGAATTTCGATAATATGAATTTTTAATTAAACGACGACAATCACCAGTGGTGGCACAGTACTACGACACAGACGTCAACAAGGAGTACGCGATTCGTGGAAACAGTGCCATTTTGAAGTGCGTCGTTCCGTCCTTTGTCGCCGATTTCGTGAAGGTTTTGTCCTGGCATACCGACGAAGGGGAAGAATTCGTACCTGGCGACGATTACGGTACAATTATCGAGGAATTCGAACGAAAGAAACGTACCGATGAATCGCGATCGTCGTTCTAACGAGCAAATCGTTACGCAGTCGCGTTCTTGAAACGGAAAAATGAATCCTTCGAACCGTATCGAACGAGCATGCAAGGAAGGAAGCGTCTGTCGTGTCGACAGTTTGCGTGTATCACGTTTATTGATGCATATTGAGGCCGCGTGTAATGCATCGAAGCAATTGTCACGCCATGCAACGAGCCGCGAATCCATATAAAATAGAGCAATGGACCGAAAGCGTGGGTCACTCGCTTGCATGATTGATGTGCATACTCGGTGCGTAACACATCAACGCGAATAAAATAATACTCGTTGTAAAAATTCCTTTGCAACGAGGTATCTTCCTTTCCTAATTGCAACTTTAAAATTTCCATTTCGTGCCTCTAATTATAACCATCGAAGTTCGTCGGTCTTGAATGATTTATGAAAAAAAAACACCCCGTATATCGTGGATGCGAGAACATTGTCACTCATCTCGTTAGCGTTGTTCCCAGCTCGTTGCTTTTACCGGGGAGCGTAGTGGCCCAAATAATTGGAGCGCATCGTCGACATCGACGTCGACGTCAGACGTTTCTCTTCACCTCTGTCTCTCCTCTCTCTCACACTATTTCATTCTCTTCCCTGTTCGCATTTCTCTCCTCGTGTGCTTGCTCGCACATGCGTAGAAACGTATGTGCATCCACATATACACAGAAATGACGGCACACAAGTGATAGCCAGCCGTGCACCGATCGTTTGCCACCGTGTCGACGCGTTCCTCTTGGATGCAACCTTTTCTAAGCTCGCGACTGCGGCGTAAGATGCGACCTAGCGAATCGATCTGCTCGAAGGGCGACGACGACGACGAATAAGTCAGCGGAGTTAGCTGTCGTCAACGTCGTGCGTCCAAACTGTTCTTCGTTACACCGAGATCTTTGCTTATCTGACCACTTCCGGTTCCAATGAGTTTCATTATCTTTTTATTTTTTTATTTTTTTGAAATCACATCGACAACGGGCATACAAGGGGTTACAGAGAACAACGAGATCGATAATGCCACGGTTCTACGTATTTCACAGCTGGTGCATGCAACTAATGATAATCGTAACAAGCGTTAAGTAGTAATTGGCGCGAGCGGACGCGCATCGCTTAGAACCGTGTCCGATAATCAGCGTTTCCGTCTATTGTAGTGGTGCACCAGTATTATCAGTCCGAAGTCAACAACGAGTACGTGATACGCGGCAACGCGGCTATTCTAAAGTGCAGCATACCGAGCTTCGTCGCGGAATTTGTTCAAGTGGTCGGTTGGCAGGACGACCAAGGAAACTCTTTCAATCCGGACGAGAAGAACGGTAGGGCAGGGAGGGAGAAAAGTTTTTAAAGGTTTTCGATGAAAGTCGAGTTTAACGCTGGTCAACGTCGTATGATACTCGAGACTATTGTCTTTTGACGATGAAGGGGTGCCGGACCGTTCGGTTTTTCACGCCAGAGGAAAAGTTTCTCCACGAACGCAACAGAGTTTAACCCGTCGCCCCTGTTTCTTCTAGTCGTGACTCAGTACTACGAAGCGGAGGTCGTGTCCGAATACGTGATACGCGGAAATGCAGCCATCTTGAAATGCACCATACCCAGCTTCGTCGCGGAATTCGTGTCGGTAGACTCCTGGGTTGGAAGCGACGGTTCAACCTTCAAGCCGTCCAACGACTACGGTACACCCATTCGTTCTCGTCCCCTTTCCTCACAGCTCCCAGAATCCTTGGCTGGGACGAGTTTTTTCCTTGGACCGTAGCCCCGGTTCCCTGCCGAACTTGCCGAGAGTTCAAAGTGGCACGTGGTAACGATTCGTTTCCGGCGCGGACCAGTCTGGTGGCAGTTGAACGGCGGCGGCAACGCGAGGGTTAACGAACCATCCACTGTGGCTCTCACGCTGGGATTAGATGACTCTTCTAAGAAAATAAACCGACTCGATTACGTCCGTTAGGAAATCGCGCGAAAATCTCGATGGAGCTGAACGCGAGACGTTTAATGGAATCCTTGCTTTCCATCCCGTGGAAATTCGACGTTTAAACTAGAACTATTAGAAATGTCGAGTTACCAATTGTTTCCCGTACAGTCGTTACGCAGCCGTATCAGCCGGAAATTCTCACGGAATACGTAATCAGGGGTAACAGCGCGATCTTGAAGTGCAGCATCCCAAGTTACATAGCGGAGTTCGTTACGGTCGAGGCATGGATCAAGGAGGACGGAGAAGTCTATCTTCCGGAGGATCCTGCTGTCGGGCAGGGTACTGTGTGCGGGGTTCAACTTAATCGGGACTAGACACGCCTCACGGTTAATACCCTTGTCAGCCAGCAGCACGTAATGTCTGCGGAAACTTTGGCTCGTATCGCGATTAATCTGACGGCCATTTCCTCGTGAGCTCCGGTTGCAATTAATTTCTACTCGAAGGATAACGGTAGAAAATAATTGGCGATGAACAGAAAAGAAATAACTCTGAGGCGTGTCGATCGAATTCTACGAATCTATGTGTGGTAGCTAACTGGATGCGAATCGCATAATTCATCAATAAATGATTTTTAACGCATATATCCTGGTTATGCCCGCGCGGGCAGTCGTTTCGCAGTTCTTCGTGACCGAGGCGGAGAACGAGTACGTGATACGGGCAAACAGCGCGATCATGAAATGCAAAATACCGAGTTTCGTGTCCGAGTTCGTGCACGTGGATCAATGGGTGGCCGACGATGGAACGGTATACACGACCGGAGATGATTACGGTAGGCGACGATCTCGATCTCTCGTAGAAACTAGAAGAGATCGTTGCTACGTTTCCTCATTTTCTCGATGCTTTCAATTCCTTTCCCCCTCGAACGAACGAAATTCCGAAACGACGGGACGGGAAGTGAATCGGTCGCGACGCTAATTTAAAAAACTCTCTCTCTCTCTCTCTCTCTCGTCGTAACTTTGCCCGTCGACAAAGAATTTTGCCGTTTCGTGTCGCGATATCTTCTGGGAGAATGCGCGTTGCAGTGGTCCAGCAGTTCTACGAGACGAGGGTCATCGACGAGTTCGTGTTGCGCGGCAACACGGCAACCTTGAAGTGCCTTGTACCGAGCTTTGTGGCGGATTTCGTAGACGTGATCGAGTGGTTGGCTGTCGAGGACGGGTCCACCTACACCGCGAACGACCAAGAAGAAAAGGGTACTTCTCGATTAAAAAAGAGGGAGGATATTTAGCGAGGCTGCGATGAGCACGGCTTTAACCCTTTCAAGTCTACCGATCTATGTATATGTTCCATTGAAACGCTCGTCGCGGGCTAAACTGTTCGCTCGCACTCGCAATGGCAAATTTTTAGTGAAATTCTCCAAAGTTCCACGTTGTGAAACTATTTACAGCTGAATCAATTAAGAGCAATGTAATTTCCCTTTTTTTGTCGCGCAACGTTTGAAAAGAAACGTGTCGTCGAGTCAGTCTGGACGGTTTATCGAAAACGGTCTCCGCATAACGCGACCGTTAGCCGCCTACGTTTAATTTCCAGCCAACAAGTCCTGCCGGCATTTTAATGGAATTAATAAATGGAATTACCAGCGTGCTCATCCCTCGCGCGAACAGACGGGCTTCGGCTTGCTCGCTTTGATGCTCCAAGCCGGAGCAGCGTCCGTATTGTTCTCTCGCTCTCAGGGTGTACAGGATATGCTCGTAGCACGGTGAAGAAGAGAGGTGGCCTGATAGAGTGGAACGTGCAATTTGCTCGCCTATGAAAAGTTTGCCCTTTCCGTTAGCACGCCGATGCAAGCAACAGCGGAGGCAGAGCGTGCGGCTGGCAGTGGCCTCGTTCCTCTTCGCGATTAGGTTAAAAGTCTGGGTTAATCGTGTCGTGGTGGGAATTAATGTGACCGCGAACAACTTTACTCCGTTCCCGTTCGACTATCGATCGTTCCTAGGTAATACCGACTAATGGAATTTATTTCACAGTCGATTGACCAAGAACTTTGAGATGCTCGAGGTGTTGCTCGTTCGACCCCTGGTTGGTCCATAAGTGAAAACTTCCCTTCTTTTTTTCACGGATATTCAACGCGAATTAATTAATGATGCGGTCTCTATTATCATATTAATTTTAGTAATTGAACTTCTGGACCAGCCTAATAAATCCCCTTCTCTTCTATTCTCTTCTCTGGACGAGTTAGCGTAAAGTACGTTTCACGTATCCGTTACATTGAGGTCATTTTACGGTACGATTAGTGGTAATAAAACGGAGTGTGAAAATATTTTTCCTCAAATATTTGCCATCGATCTGGAGGAGTCGAATAAACGGGCGTAGAACGAGGAGGAAAACGGGGTCGCCGGTGGTCCCGTTCGTGATTTCGGATTAGATTAAGCCGGACTAATCAAACCGACGAGGAAATTGATGTCCGCTGGCTAGCCTAATTTCCATCGGTGCAAAGAGAGCGTCGCCTCGTCGATGTTACGGCGTCGCTGAACTCACGTTTGCAGAGCCGCGGTTCATTGAAATTTCAATCTAGCCGGATCAAAGCCCGCGTCCAGCAACCGTGCAACCTCTCGACAAGCTAGCTGTCCTTTTTTTTTTCTCTCTGTTCGCTTTATTGCAGTGGTCGCCCAATACTTTGAAGTTCAGGTTTACGATCAATTCGCGATTCGCGGCAACGCGGCGATTTTCAAGTGTCAAGTTCCCTCGTTCGTCGCCGACCACGTGGACGTGGTAGGATGGATCGATTCGAACGGCGGCAGTTACGTGGCCGATGGACAATCATACGGTATCCAATCCAGCATGGAGCACGGATAGAAATATTTCCTACACGCGAACTATAATTTCCATACGCTATGGCAACGCTAGAGGCACCCATCGATTTCTTCGTTCGCCGCTGCGACGGGCGTTCGTTTCTTCGATTTCTACCTGCTCGAGGGATTAATCGCGATTCAAATGGAAATTAAACCCTTTTGCAATGGAATGATGAAAAAAAGTAAACCCACTGCAGCGAAAGAGTTAATTCGTCGCTGGCCTAAATAGTCGGCGATTGACTCGGTACGGCTTCGATTCGGAGTTTATCGACCCTATCGAACGACCGAGTCGTCGTTTTTTTTTTTTCTCTCCTCTGTCGCGATCGAATCGCGGGAATTTTCGAACGCTCGTCGCCGCGGCGATCGATCGCAACACCGCGGATACGAGGCTGTATGTTGATGTGCGGCTTATGGTAAAACCGGAAACCGGTGTCTGGTTGCAGTTGTCGGGCAGCGGTATGCAGTGAACGTGATGGACGAACACGTCCTTCGGGGGAACGCCGCAATTATCAAGTGTCACATACCGAGCTTCGTCGCCGAATTCGTCGAGGTTGATTCTTGGATCGAAGACGAGACCACTGAAATTTATCCTAGCACCGACTACGGTACACACGTACACGCACTAAGTGCACGAGAAAGGATTTAAAAATGAAAAAAAAAAAAAAAAGAAAGAAAGGAGTATAAATGGAACGATTTGCTCTGTTTTCATCCAGGCTCTTTTTCTTTATCGCGGTCAAATTGTCGACGAGGCGCGACGTTTTTATCCTTCGTTGTTCAGTCAGAGAACGCGTGGAAACGGACAGCTATGCGATTTTCTTTTCCTCGTTCGTAGAGACGAGCGTTTCCCTTCGGGCAACGTCCAATAACGAGCGATATCCTCGGCAATCTTGCGTTACGTTCCGGCAGAGATCGCGACGAAAGGAAGCACGCAACAGGTACGATCGTCATTGTGCATCGCGATCGCGAGAGTAGCCGGGGAAACGGAAATTGGCGAGTGCGTGTAGGATGCGGTAAATTACGAGGGAAGAAACAGCAAGCAGGATATCGAGACTCGTTGAACAAAAGAGTTGTTCCTCCGGAGCGTATACGTTCCATCGGCCTGCGATTCGCGAGTCTCGATCACTGAAGGATGTACTGAAGGTTTGGCGTTTCAGATGAGACCGTTCGAAAGCCCGGATGCCCCTCGTTTCGAAAAATAATATATTCTTCAATTGTTCGTACGACGTTGACTGCCGCTGCTCGCGCTGTCCCAGACTTCCTTTCCTTTTCCGTGATTGTTTTCATCGTTCCAACTCTTCTCGAACCTCTTTCTTTTTCTCTGTCGTTTGCTTTTGTATGCATGTTGATTAGAGATGGGATCAGGTTCGATAATTTAAATAACGTCCCCAGTGATTATATTTAAAAAATTCAAATCAATCTCATCTTGGGAGTCTACCCAAAACATCACTCCCCTTTTTAAAAATATTCATGAATTATTCAAAACTACCAGTCAGATCCAAACCTATTTGTAATGTACTCGGATCCCATCTTTAACGTTGATAGCGCTTGTAGTCGTTGTTTTGCTGCATGCATCGAGCTGGTTCGTCGGTTATTTTGTAACCGGAAGAAGTCATCCGGAGGAATGCAACGTGAGCCGATTGCCAATTTTAACGTACTTATAGGAAGAGATCGGTTACAGAATAAATTCTTGCTACTCTTACTACCTTCGAGTCTTCGTCAGTTCATTCACAATTATTTCTCATAATCTAATCGCAAAAGGATTAAAGAGGGAATATCGTGGATCACAATGGGCTCTCCAAACAGAATATATTCTACAATGATTTTTACTCTAACGTTTTCACGGACATCTCTGGAGGAACAATGCAAACTCGATATTCCCTCGATCTGATGTTTGACGAGCCAGCTTGAATTCCCAAACGATTCGTCGAACGATGAAAGCACGAGATAGATAAAGAGTCCGTGGCTATTCAACGTTCAACGAACTTGGCCAAGGTAGTAAAAGGTAATGGAGTGCATGCGGGCCAATGTATTAATCAAGACGGCATTGTACTCGTCTATATGCACACGGCCACGTGTGCATCGAGGACGTGTACCGTGCGGTCGTCGGGATAATTGAATATTTCTCTGATTGCCAAAGCCAGATCGGTTACGAACCGTTAAAATATCGCTCTCTATTAAATTGTTCCAATATACCGGGCACCATCTATTCGTTCGACAAGTCAATTATCCCTGGTTAGAAAGCTACCACGAGCTCGATCAAAGGAGAGAAATTAATCTATATATTTTGTTCTGTGACCTGGTCACACGAACAGATGGAAAGTACCTGGTATTGCCTTCTGGAGAATTGCACATTCGTGACGTTGGACCCGAGGATGGATACAAGACCTACCAATGCCGAACCAAGCATAGACTGACCGGTGAAACAAGATTATCTGCTACCAAGGGACGTCTCGTCATTACCGGTAAGTGAGAAATATACAGCAATCGATCATTTTCATCTTGATCGAAGTCACGATTCTGATTCCTTCGATCGAGTTTCTCTTTTATATAAATATCTTCAAAGTAACGTACATAAAGGTCTATCAATGTGAATGTTCTTAACTGGATTTTTATTCGAGTGAAAATCAGAATCGTGTCTATAGTTTCGAACCTGGACACGTAAAGATTGCAACGCGTTTTGATAATAAAATCGTTTATTCTATTTATGATGATATCAAAAGATACGGATTGTTTATGCTTGAGCTTCAGTTGTAATAGTTTAGCGGGAGTGGAAAAGATCGCGTGAAACGAGGTCCTTTTTGAAATGTAAATCGTTTCTATGTACCGATTCGTGTCGTACGGTAGACCAATTATTCTTTTATCGAATGAAACGAGGCGTCTGGTAAAAGTTTAGTCCGGGTTCGAAACTGTCCATCGAGGCAATTGATTTCCTGTGAACGAGAGTAAAGTAATACGAGCATTCGATCGCGCAAACTAATTAAACGTTCGGTCCGTTCACTTTTCTTTTTAACATTCACATATTCATGAAAATCAATTGTCCTCGGTTTAAGTAATCACGTCGTTGTACGTGTTGATTTAAACCAACGAGCTCGATCGCATTAACGTTGCGATTAAAATACATCATTTCATTCGAATGAATTTTCGATTGCACGTAAAATGGATATAGATGGAAGAATGAATATTTTGAAAGAGGATCCAGCTCGTTGGTGAACCTGAATGCTGGGACAGGGTACCCCTGCGGGCACGCGCCACCGCCCGCCCATAATTTCACTCTTGGCATGATCGGTTTCGATGAGCATTCGATAAAAATGAAAACGTAAACAAAAGATACAGAGAAATTGAACAGAACGGAACATTGAAAAATTCTTTCGACGCTTTGCGGCGCCCTCACGCGATCTCCGGGCTCTGTCCTTCGCTCTCGCGTGGTAAGTCTAAAAAACGTCACTCTTATTATCTCACACGAGTATTCAAGATTTAGCCATTCAACGGATAGATGCGATGCTCAATGCAGCTGTCAGCATTCAAGCTTACAACCTTTTTTTGAAACTAGTTCGAGACACACAGTATCCTGCCATTTCATTATGGGCGTAATGAAATGACGGGGCACTGTACAGCTTCGTTGGGTGCAGAGCTATTCTATCGAATGAACAATGGGTATGATAGGCAGGTGAATCGAGACGAAAACGATTCTATAATTTCTATAACGACGGGACGAGATACGGTAACGAGAATCATCTTGACGAAGGAGGGTCCGAGCAGGGGACCAACGTGTTCTAAACACTCCACAGTTATAGTGTTTTCTTAAACAGAACCGGTGGGCAGCGTACGACCAAAATTCCCTTCGATGGACAACATAAACGGACTTTCTACGGAATCGAAAAGCAGTTTCCCGCTTCTCTGCCCCGCCCAAGGATTCCCGGTACCGGTTTCTAGGTACGATATCTCTGATCACTGATGCCCGTACCATGTATTGGCACCAGATCAAAAAAGAAGGGAACTTCGGAACCGTGTAGGCGAACCGGAAAAGTCGGGAAAAGGCCGGAAGAGAGTATTAAGTTACTATAATCCGTATTTATGGAGGCCAAAATGGATTTTCTCTCTTCTTAACCGTATTGCTCCAAAAATATGTTCTTTTTCAAACAAACTGAGATTTGTTCAGAATCGAAACATCGCGTCACGTGGAAAGTTATCAATTTTTATGTTAGCGAGGGAAAACATCAATACATGGAAGTTGATGAAATCCATGACATAATGAAAAAGGGTTGTTGATGAATAATGGTTATTGTGTCATCAAACTTTTTTTTCACCAACACAAAGAACGATAGAACTTTCCATGAGAACTGATACTTCAAAAGACTCGTAATCGGATTAACGGTTAGGAACAAGAAGGGTGGCACATGGGACGGCCCTGATCCCTTCAGGGGTTCCCCGTTCCGCACGCAGGTAGACAAAATCATCTAAATCCTTGTCACGGTACTCATAAGATTACTATGTTGAGCATTATTTAACTCTCAAAGAAGCGATAGAAGAAAAAATCATTTAGAAAGGCATAAAATCAAATAAGACTTACCCTTTCTTCGGGAGAGCCATAACGTAACATCTGAATCCTTGTTGGTGTATCCTCCAGAACCCGTTGGCAGCGTTCGTCCAAAAATTCCATCGACGGACGATATTCGTGGATTCAGGACGACGATAAACGGATCTCAGGCTTTGCTATGTCCTGCCCAGGGGTTCCCCGTTCCTTCTAACAGGTAGACAGTTAATTAGAAGAGGAATTTAAAAAAAATCCTACCACCTTATTCTCGGTATTTCGGAAAGCAATGTTGCTGTTTGATTGCATAATCAGAGCCAGTCGGCAGCGTGAGGCCGAAATTCCCGACCATCGACGATTCCAGGAGTTTCCGAACGGTCAAGGATGGCTCTGTCACCCTTCTCTGTCCCGCTCAGGGTTACCCTGCCCTCGTGTCCAAGTAAGTGTCCAGCTCGCGATGGTCGCCTATATTTTCTCTGTCTTTCTTTCGATCTTTTCTGGACACGTCGTCGCAGAACCGGTGGGAAGCGTCCGACCAAAATTCCCCTCCGTGAGCAACATAAATGGGTTGACGGTCGTGACGAATGGGACGCTGCCTCTTCTCTGTCCCGCGCAGGGATTTCCGGTGCCAAGTCATAGGTATGACGTCGAATCAAAATGCTTTGTTCTCAATTCGAAAATATCGACGAAGAAAACTAACGCGAGAATACTATGGGTCATGCCTACTTTACATTAGTAGAGTAGATGGTTAGCTTTACTCGGCAACGAGAAGGCTATATTTAGCTTTCTACCAAGTGGTGAAGTAAGTACTTCACCAATGTAAACTAGGCCTTAGGGAAGAATGATTGATTCAAGTCCGTTCAGGGGTTCCCCGTTGCTAGTTCCGATCAGCCGTGTGTTTCCAACTGCGTGAACGCGATTTGATAACGCGCAGAGCCAGTCGGCAGTGTGAGACCGAAATTCCCGACCATCGACGATACCAGGGGCTTCCGTACGATGAAAGATGGCTCGGTGACGTTGATGTGCGCCGCCCAAGGGTTCCCTGTCCCCGTCTACAAGTAAGTCGCGTGGTTCGAACGCTAACGAAACGTGGAATAGCCACGGTAAAAAGCTTCATTTTACTTTCGACGACGATTCGCAGAGCCTGTGTCGAGTTCACGACCGAAACACTCCGGTACAATCAACTTGATCGGACTCACGGCGAGGACGAACGGAAGCTTGCCGCTTTTCTGCCCCGCTCAAGGATTCCCCCTTCCGTCTTATAGGTAGGGAACTTGTTGATAAGTTTTCGAGTCGCGAGACACGATTACAGTTGAGGATCTTAGGTTGCTAATTCCTCAGAGCTTCTTATTAGTTTCTAGGATCTTGTGCAAGTACTAGAAACTTAGCCGCGACAAATGGCTGAACCGTGTAACTGACGTTAATCTACATCCCACCGATTAATGCGTCTTCTTAACGGTTCAGAACATCGTGCAATTTTCGCGAGTGATGAACAAGTTTCTCTCGAATCCCGATGGGTTCCCTGTCCCTGTTTCTCTGTACACCGGGTTACCATCGTTCTTTACTCGCTTCTTTCCTCTGGTAATTCTCGTAGAACCCGTGGGAAGCGTACGGCCCAAGTTTCCGACCATGGATAATTCTCGGGGCTTCATCTCCAGTCTCGAGCACACTCTTACGATGCTGTGCCCTGCTCAAGGATTTCCTGTTCCTTCGCATAGGTGGGATAAGGGTCGAGACATCTTTCTACCGTTTAAGAATCAATGGGACTAAGTTGGACCACCCTGTCCCAGCGTTACCTAAGTAGAACCGATTCAGTGATCACGTCTGTCTGTGTTTCTCACAGAACCCGTGGGCAGTACGAAACCAAAATTCCCGATGACAGAAAACTCGCGTACGTACACGGTTCACCGTGATCAGTCTCTCACTCTGATGTGTCCGGCCCAGGCTTTCCCCGTTCCAGCTTTCAGGTATACAGGAAGGCGCAAAGTGTAATTTATTCGCGGTACAGTTAGATAGAGATGGGAAAGAAAATTCTTGATGTCTCCTGTAGAGCCGGTTGCAAGCACTCGACCGAAATTTCCATCTTTGGCGGATTCGCAGACGTTTAAAGTGGTACTCGGTGGTGCGATGACTCTGCTCTGTCCAGCCCAAGGGTTTCCCGTTCCGTCGTACAGGTAACACGTTCCCATGTCTCTCACTTGGCTCTCCTCTCGCGAATTACGTAATTTTCTCGTTAGAACCAGCATCCAGCACGCGTCCACAAATATCCGGACCGAGCGACCTTCTTCGATTCAGCTCGTCTTCGTTAAAAAGCGTCACCCTTCTGTGCCCAGCTCAAGGATTTCCGGTTCCTCTGTATAGGTAGGCAACCGAAGAGCCGTGTTATTAAAACAATTAAAATTTCTCATAATTTTAATGAATCTCAGATTCGTATGGACGTTCGTTTCAAAGGGAAATCGTTGTCCGTAACATCTGCGAAGTGAACAGATTGCGACCTTGTATGTGCGAAGGGGAGTCCCTATTCCAGCATATTCAAAGACCGCTCCCTGGCTTCCTCTTTAAAAGCACGACCTCCGCACCGTCTCGCGTTCTGTTTTTAGAACCGGCCTCGAGCAGCAAGCCACAGTTTCCATCTGTAAACGACGTCGGATTACGCGTAACGAAAGGCACGGGATTTTCGTTGCTTTGTCCCGCTCAGGCGTTTCCAGTCGCCACCTTTAGGTAGGTCGATATATCCGTCCGCTCTGCTGCCTTCTGGCAGCAAGAAAAATACTCTCTCAACTTCGTTGCTTTCCTCTTTACTTCAGCATCAGCCCTGTCCCAGTATATTAGTCACGCCGACAGAATAGAATCACCGAATTCCGCGCGATTACGTCCCTTTCACCAGGGACATAAAAACGATACCCTGCAACCGTGTTAAGTTTCTTCCCTCGTTTTATGGGATCGGTATCTTCGCTTTTTAAGTACTTTGAGAAATGTACGAGGTGCTTTCGAATACATATAACCGAATCTTGACCAAGTAGATCGAGAAACCCTATTTGTGACATGATATTTTGCCTTTGAAGGTTCGAGTACTACGGTCAGAGCTTGAAGAATTTTTCCGTTTTCTGTAGAACCAGTCGGTTTCGCAAAGCCAAAGTTCTCGACGATCGACAAGAGCCGAACGTTCGAGGTGCCGGAATCTCAAGGCGTTACGTTGCAGTGTCCTGCACAGGCGTATCCTGTCCCAGTGTTCAAGTAAGTCCACGAAGAAGGCGCGTAGGGACGATGATCGCATAGACAACACCTGGAGACCGTCTTCTCCCTTAAACTTCCGCTCGTTTCTCGTGTGATGCAGAACCGGTGTCGAGTTCGAAACCTAAATTAACCGCCCTGGACGTGAAATCAACAAATCCCAGCACGATGCTGGGTACCATTACCACCCTACTGTGTCCCGTTCAAGGATTTCCTGTGCCAGCATTCAGGTAAACTGATGGATCGCCTTTCCATGCTCGCGGAATGATTTTCCTGCTCGGGGTAGGTACTTTGGAGCAATCTGCTCTCTTCAGAATCAATAAACAGCCAAACTAGCACCTTTTGTTTCGAGATAGAGCCATTCTTCAGTGGTTTGAACACTTTAATCGATGTTTTCGACCATATTTCGATCGTTCCCACAAAGTATTACCTGTCCCAGTGATTCGAGGTAGGGGGTAACTCGATTCTTCTCTCGTAGAACCCGTGGCCAGCACTAGGCCGAAATTCCCAATGACGGAAAATTCGCGCACCCTAACAACGTACACGGTGGGACGCGATCAGCCTTTGACTTTGCCTTGCCCAGCCCAGGCGTTCCCTGTTCCGGCCTTCAGGTACACGAAAAGCTCACTTTGATCTCGGCCGAGCATCGATTAGACCGAGTGCATCCCCTTGCATGGCAGTGATCAAAGAAGAGCGTAGGAAATTAGGTCGAAGGGTAAAAGGTAGACGGGGTTGGTACACCAATATTTATCTTCTGTTTCTGTCTTCCGTACGAATCGAAGGGATACCCAGTTCCAGCGTGAGGGAAAGAAAAGCAATTCGTAGGTGGAATACGGGTTAACGAGTTTGTTCGTCAGAGCCGGTGTCCAGCGCTAAACCAAAGTTTACGAACGCTGACATAAAGGTGGTGAGACCAACGGCCAGTTCAACCGCGGTGTCGATGACCTGTCCCGCTCAAGGGTTCCCTGTTCCCATCAAACGGTCAGTAATAGCAATGGTGCTTTAATCGATACCTCGGTATCATTCTCAGAGCCTACCT
This sequence comes from Osmia lignaria lignaria, assembly GCF_051020975.1. Taxonomy (NCBI): domain Eukaryota; kingdom Metazoa; phylum Arthropoda; class Insecta; order Hymenoptera; family Megachilidae; genus Osmia; species Osmia lignaria. The sequence continues at coordinate 3,485,769 of NC_135037.1, read as the reverse complement.
CTAGCGTAAAGCCAAAACTGCCGTACGTTCGTAAAGTCGAGTTTATGGAGGGTAGACGGAACGATGCAGCGAGCTTGACGTGTCCGGTGCAAGGTTACCCTGTTCCACTTTCGAGGTGAGACGAGATATTTAATCGCGGTCGCTCGTTCGACCCTGTGATCGATACGATAACCCGATCCCTGCCGCGATCGGTTTCGCAGCGTGCTTGGCTTTTGCCACGGTTTTCTACGTTAATTTTAATCCATCTCGACCACGCGCCTCCGTGAAACGCTGATCGATCGATATCGTAATTTCGGCACGGCGATGTTGTTCCCAGAACCTGTTGGATTCAAGTCGCCCATTTTCTCCACGGACAATAGCCTTAGTAAGTACGCGAGGCGGGAAGGTACGAGCGTGGTGCTCGCGTGCAGCGCGCAGGGATTCCCCGTGCCAACCACCAGGTAATCTCTCTCGCGTGTCCCGTGGAAATATCGCACGCTCGCGTTAACGCGATCTACCTCTTAGACACGGTTAACACGATTTTCACGATCATCGTCGTTCCAACTCGAGCCATTTTAACTCGCGACTTCCTGGTTCGTCGACGTCGAACTGTTCTGTTCAGAGTTTCGTGTGTTCCGTAGAACCGGTTGGATTCAAGTCGCCAATCTTCTCCAACGATCTTAGCCTTAGCGCGTACGCGAGGCGAAAGGGCATGAGCGTGGTGCTCGCGTGCAACGCTCAGGGATTCCCGGTACCATCCACCAGGTAAATCATTTCTAACATCGAAAAGAAGAGAATAGTAGATTTGTGAACGTTATTCGGGCGAACGAGTCTCGAGCGGAACTATCGTATTTCGTAGAACCGGTCGGATTCAAGTCGCCGATCTTCTCCAGCGACGATAGCCTGAGTAAATACGCGAGACGTCAGGGTACGAGCGTGGTGCTCGCGTGCAGCGCCCAGGGATTCCCTGTGCCAACCACCAGGTAATCTCCCGTCGCGTGTACCACTCCGAAAAAGAATGATCGAACGATCGATTTCAGAGCCGGTCGCGGCAAGGTCTCCCCGATTAACGTCGGACGATCTGAGCCGTACGATCGGACGATACGAGGGCCAGCCAATCTCCATTTTCTGCGCCGCGCAGGGAAGCCCTGTGCCCACCACTAGGTAACCAATTCAGTATCGATTAAATGGCAAGCGTGAGAAAAAAAGATACCGCTTGCGGACAGGGTAGAATTAGTTATCGGTCGCTGTCGCTCCGGCCGAGAGAGCGTCTCCGTGTATCGGGTACACGGGAACCGTGCTCTGGAATAATCGAGCGTCAATGTTGTTTAGAGCCTGTTGGAAGCAAGGCGCCAGCCTTTGCCGGGGACGCGAAACTCTCTCTGTTGGTACGACGAGTAAACATGGATGTTAGTCTTCCGTGCAACGCCCAGGGCCATCCTACGCCCGTGTATAGGTACGAAACTGGGTGACAAACGAACCGTTCTCTCTTTTTTTCTCTCTCTCTCCTCTCCCTCTAGCAGTTTCAAAAAACGGTTGCAAGCTAAACACGAGGAATAAAGGTTTTTCGAAGGGGAACCCTGTCCGAGGGAGTCGATGGGTTAGCTTGTTTAGAAATTTAATGGTACTCCGCGTTACTGCCTTGCTTAGAGCCAATGGGGATCAAAGCGCCAGCGTTTCTCGGCGACGTGAAATCGTTCTTCTTCGTCCGTAAAGAAGGGTCGGAAGTGAGCATGCCGTGCAATGCCCAGGGGCATCCTGTTCCCGTAACCAGGTATTTTAAATCACCTATTGAAAGGCATCGACTGTTTCTCAACGTCCTGAGTGTCGGAACGGGGAGAAAGATAAAGCACGCGTCGGTACTCGTTTAAAGAAAAGAGTATCTCGTTCACGGGAGAATGATTCAGAGAGTCCATTAAGTGGCGACGGTCAGGTGGAAAACCCGTTTCCCCATCTGGTATCGTGTTCGGTAATTCGATACAGTTTGAACCTGGTAAAATAGTTAGTTGGCGTGGTTCGTAGTCGGTCTTCATGTCCCTGGTTTGTTAATCCTGTGACAGAGCCGGTCGCCACGAAGAAGCCAAAGTTCTCGAGTGACACGAAGCTGTCCTGGTACGATCGTCTCAGCGGCCAAGATCTCACCCTCTTCTGTCCCGCTCAGGGGTTCCCAGTTCCATCCTATAGGTATCGTAGCTAACGACATTAATCGCTCGGTGTTGGTCAAAGAACGAACGTAGCTCACAGCATGCCCTTCTCTTGTCTTTGTATAATTCGTCAGAACCAGTCGGCAGCAAAGCGCCAGCGGTGACGGGCAATTTAAAGGGTGGATGGATGAAGAACAAAGCTCGATCCAGTCTCGTGCTCTTCTGTCCCGCGCAAGGGTACCCTGTGCCTTCGTTTAGGTAACTCATTTCTTTTTCCTTAAATTGCCCCTCCGCGCCAGCTGAATTACCCGTGATTAGCAGTGAGGATTATTTTTAATCCACCGACGAACGGTCCGAAAATGAATATTTTAAGTACCAATACGTTTACGCTCGTCAGTGGGTTAATTGAAATCAGGCTCGGCCTCTTAAACGAATCGAAAAGTCCTTCGCGGCGATTTTTAATCGACTCGAAGCGGCATTGTTCGTCAATCAGCGAAAACTGAACACCACTTGTCGGTCCAAATTGTTTCCATTATGTTGCCTTGGCCTTCTTTTCGTTGCCCTCATCCAGCCCTTGTCCGGTACCGGGGCTTCCCCTCTTCCGACACTTAAAGTAGAACAATTAATTCCGCCCCGTTCATCGCGTGTGCATTGTTAGAACCGGTCGGCAGCAAAGCACCGGCGTTTACCGGGGACGTGAAGGGTGTGTGGATGGAAAAAGGAGCAGGATTCAGCGCCGTCTTGCCGTGTCCTGCCCAAGGATATCCCGTTCCTTCGTTTAGGTAAAATCTCAAACAATCTCTAATTGAAAGAATAAAAAAATTGATCGCGACCACTTATTAACCGCGAGGAGAAAGTAGCGTAGATCTTGCTGGATTCGTTTCATCGAACGCTTTCTCTTAATCGGGGGTCCCCTGTTCCCTGTAATTGTACGACAGGCATTATGTTTTGCTGACAGCTTCCTTGTTTTGCATATACAATCAGAGCCAGTCGGGAGCAAAGCGCCAGCGTTGATGGGAATCGTTAAAGGAATAATGATACAAGTCGGGGCGATGTCCAGTATCGTGATATTCTGTCCAGCGCAGGGCTATCCCGTGCCTTCATTTAGGTAAACCATACAAAATTATAAACGAATGAGATTACACGTGGTGATTAACGTTGTTCTTACGGGCCTTCTAATTAATTACACCGAATGTTGTGACTAAATTCATCGTTTATCTCTCTTTCTCTTTCTGTCTGGTCGTACTCTCACTTTGGTCAAAGGTTCCGTCACTAACATCATAACCGAACGAAAATCGTTCACTGTGTAAACTTGAAACACGATTGTCTTGTCACGCATGCCTATGTGAAATCCTTAGAGCCGATTGGAACGAAGGCTCCGGCGTTTACGAGCGAATTGAAAGGTGGTTGGCTGAAGAAGAGAGCAATGTCCAGCGCCGTTCTGTCGTGCCCGGCTCAGGGGCATCCTGTGCCCTCTTTTAGGTAAACAATCGTTTGAAACAAAGCACCTTTGAAACTTTGCTATTCGTGTTAGAACCGGTCGGGAGCAAAGCGCCAGCGTTGACAGGTGACTTAAAGGGCGGTTGGAAAGACAGGATCTGCGGCTCGACGGTCATTCTGTTCTGCCCGGCTCAGGGTTATCCTGTGCCCAGTTTTAGGTAAAGATTTCTATAGATTTAAATCTGATTTGTGCGGTTAGAACCGATCGGCAGCAAAGCCCCCGCGTTGATCGGTGAGATGAAACGCGGTTGGAAGGAGACCAGCACGCGTTCCAGCGTGGTGATGACGTGCCCTGCTCAGGGATATCCTGTACCCAACTTTAGGTAAATCGTTTCGTTGACGAACGGTCCGTTTCTTTGCTCGATAGAACCGGTCGGTAGCAAAGCACCCTCGATTCTTGGAGAAAAGGGCAGTCTCATGGAGAGACGTACCGGTACCCACATCGTGATTCTTTGCCAAGGGCAGGCTTACCCTGTTCCAATGTTCAGGTAAATCGCGAACGATCGCAGGATGCTTTTATTTCAACGCGTTAAGGTCCATTTGTACGAAACCGTACCGAAGTTATAAATGGACCTTCAGACGTATTCTGAACGCTCGAAGCTCAGGTATACCGGACTGTCTGGTAACGTTTCTTTTTTCTCTGGCGAAGAGCCGGTAGGAAGTAAGGCGCCTTCGGTAGTCGGTGACGCGAAACGATGGCAGAAGACCAAAACTTCGTCAGGATTCGCGGTGCAGTGCCAAGCGCAGGGTCATCCGGTACCAGTGTTCAGGTAGTCGAGACACAGCCTGTCGTCTCCCTTATCGATCCCTCTCGCGATTTCATTTTCCGATTGACCGAACAAATTTCGAAGGACTTCGTGTCTCGTTCTTTTGCTTCTCTGATCAAGAGCTCTTCTACCGAGAGCAAAGTGTTTGCACGATTTTGTTACATTGCCAGAGCCGCTGGGAGCGAAAGGACCGAAATTCTCTAGCGACGATCGTGTCAACTCGTTCGTTCGTGCTGCGGGAGGCTCGTCGACGTTACTTTGTCCCGCACAAGGGTTCCCAGTTCCGTCGTTCAGGTAAATTGACAGGTGAATGCTCTACTCCAGTTAGACCGCTTTGTCTCGCGTTTTGTTTGACGTAGAGCCCGTGGGATCCAAGGCGCCCACGTTTCAGAGCGACGCGAAAAGCAGCACCTATGTCAGAGCCGCGAATTCCGCGGTCGCGATCATGTGCACCGCTCAGGCATCGCCACCCCCGACTCACAGGTAACTTTTTTCCAATACAACGATTCCCTCTCACGTTGTCGCGTGAAATCTGAAAAAGGCGGCGGTGGCGTGTTCCGTCTCGGTGCAGGTATTGCGCATAAATCGATAAAACGGAATAATCAATTGGATTTTGTGAATGTCAGAGCCGGCAGGTCGAGTGTCGCCTAAATTCCCAAAGTCAGCAAAATCCGATTCCTTCGAGATGGCGAAAAACTCCGAGTTAAGTCTGCTGTGCGATGCCCAGGCGTTCCCTGCTCCCACGCTTAGGTCAGTGAACTCGTCGATATCGGTCAATTCACCGATTACATTAATTTGGCGCCTCTGTAGAACCTGTGAACGGTGCCAAGCCTAGAGTCGCGTCCACCTCCAAGTACGACGTTCTCGCCAGTTACGTGGGCAGTCCTGTAACCATGCTTTGCCCAGCCCAGGGTCACCCTCTTCCAGCTTTTAGGTATCTATGACCGATCTCTATGAAGCGAGTACAGCAAGATCTCTTCGTCGAACTGTAATGGAACGTTCGAGGTACACATTCGATTTGTCGTTTCTCTATCTAGAGCCTGTCAGCGGTGCAGCACCCAAAGTACCACCCACTGCTAAAATTACGGTCTTCTCGATATCGGTTCATACTGCCACGGCGTTGTTGTGTCAGGCTCAAGCGCATCCATTGCCGATCTTCAGGTACGCTTTGACGAACGTAAAGAAAAGTGTCTTCCGAAATTATTAATCCTCGTTAGGGCGATGGACTATGCCTGGAGCGCGTTAAGTTCCTTCTTTCGCGAGGACTAGCGATTTTCTAGCGGCTGGTGAACCGATCCCCGTTTTGTATTCTAGAACCGGTCGGAAGTAGTCCTCCTCGCTTGCCGCCTAGGTCGAAATTCGACGGATTGTCAAAAATGCAAGGCCAAGCTTCGACTTTGTTGTGCGAAGCTCAGGCCAGTCCAGCGCCTTTGTACAGGTGAGCAACACGGGACCTGTTCGTGGCTTCGAACGAACCTTCTTCCTCGTCAGCCTCCGTCGAACGGTCCTTATCGCTTTCGCGCCTCTTGCTTTCTCATTGACGACGCCTGTTAACGACGACGAAACATTCCCTATCTCCCTGTTGTTTACGGTATTGCAGAGCCACGTGGTAGCGTACGACCGAACGTACGGGACAAGGACGTGAATGGACTGAAGAGGGACATCCTAGTCGATCGAACGGTGGGTCTGCCGTGTCCTGTTCAAGGTTTTCCAACCCCGATGTTCAGGTAGGGGCGCGTAAATAGGGGACCGAAACTCGCTCCAGGCGGTGGCGATCCTGCTCGGGTACCGGCTCATTTTCTACCCCATTTCTCCCCCATTATTATGCGCCATTGGAGATTAGAATCGCGTGGGTGTTCGGTTGAGTTCTTGTCCGCGGTGCTGCTTACGTGGCGTTTATATTGGGCAATTTTAAGTTGAACCATTAGAAGACTTCAGTCGATCGATCGACCAAAAGTTGCCTAATGTAAACGCTGCTTTACAGAACCGACAGGTAACGTGGCGCCACGTATGGCCGGCGAACGTTACGAGGGTGGCAAGCTCGTCGACGTACCAAGGACAATGACGGTGGCGTTGGACTGCTCGACTCAGGGATTTCCTGTCCCAGTGACAAGGTACTCTCGCGATTAATCGGCCCCGTTTTCCTTCTCGAGACACGATGATCGCGTTTCAGAGGGCACGAACAAGATAGCTCCGCGCTCATCGGGCAAGAAATTCGAACGGGAAGTGGTTTTGGCTGCTAGAGGTCAGGATATCGCGTTAAGTCACTCGCTTCAGGGATTTCCCGCACCCCTGACAAGGTAGATCACCCTTTCGTTTCTCCCGTCGTCCCTCAGCATCTTCCTTGTCGTCGTCGTCGTCGTCGTCGTCGTCGTCGTCGATGAGTCAAATCAAAGTTGATGTCTGTTTCGGTTCATGCGACCTGTTGCCCGGTCGGCGTTGTCAGGTAAGTAGATCGCATGCGATTAAGTGTAATTCACTCTGGATGCTAATTAACCGAGGGAGAGGAGGATGAGGTACGTAACATCGTGTTTAACTCACGGCGAGAACAGGATTCTGTATATATGTGCGTGCTAATTCCTTGTATCGTTAACGTAATTAATTATCACCTTGTCTGCCACGGTAGAAATAACGATTGATTTTAATACTTAATTAGTTGATTAAATGTAACAGTGGTTGAGCTGTTCAAAAAAGAGTTCTTTTCTCGCAATGAAATGTTTGTAACAATTGAGAAGTGAAAAGAAAATAATAAAATGACGGAATAAAGGTAGAAAAGAAAAAAAAGGAATGAATCGATGGGAGACGAGTTTGTCAGTGTGGGCAATAAATGGATATCCTTGCAGAACCGTCGGGTCGTACTGCCCCAAAAGGGACTGGAGACGGCCTTAATAAGTACCGCGGGGTAGAGGGCGAGTCTCTGGCGCTGGCGTGTGCGGCACAAGGCTTTCCTGCCCCGATCTCTAGGTACACATCATTCCGTATAGCTTCCGAATTCTTTTTTTTTTGCTTTTCTTTGGTCGTTTGTCTTGCTCCGCAGAGCACGGTTCCTATTTTCGAAGCGTTCCATCCTTACCCTCTACCCCGTGTCGGGTGGCGGTACCGTAAAAATCCGAGATGTCGGACGTTCGACACAGGCAAAGAGAAAGAGAGACGAGAGACACGAGAGAGAAAACGAAAAAATTGCCAAGTATACAAAGACAGGGATATGGGACGAGGACAAAAGGTAGCCTCGAGTGAAAAAAAAAAAAGAAAGAAATGAAAAGAAAGAAAGGCAAGGGATAAAGCGAGTGGGCAAAGCATGCATATAACGGTGATTCAAGATGTCTCAAAGAATCTGTGTAAAGATGACAGGGGTGCGTAGATTAGAAAAGGAAAAGTTCATTTATTCTCGTCTCGTTCAACTTGAACGTCTTTGATCTCGATTGTAGAATGACGAACGAGTGAACGTTAGGCAGTTAAAAAATTAAAAGTCAAAGAGAGTGATAATTGAGGAGGAAGGGAAAAGAAAATGGAAAGTGTATAAACGTATCCCGTATCCGGGGCCAATCGGACGTGTTGGTTTTCAGTGCCAACTGGAGCCCCGTGGCGCAACCCCGAGATAGGTGACGGATGCGCGACTTCGAAATGGATGCGGGCCCTCTTCTCCTTCGGTAACCTCGGTGCTGATCCGAGTGGTCCGAGAGGGTGTCACCCGATCAATGGGGCGAACAATGTTGCCCTGCACCTGCACACCTCCAATAAGTCCCACGATATCTGGCTGGTAAGTCCTCGCCACCTTCGTGCCTCCGTTCATCCGTTCGTGTTTTTCACTGCCCCCCAACACCCTCTCTTTCTCTCACTCGCCAGGTATAATTCGTAATTCGTTATTCGTGTACGTCGTGTTGTCCAGTTGCACCATTGTCACGCCTCGTATACGCTCAAGTTACCACCACCACTACCACCACTACCACCACCTTCATCCTGATTTTGAACCAGCTATTTATTAGATTATTAGTTGAATTTGATTTAAAATAAAGTTTAGTTGCAAACGATCTCGAGACGGTGTTAATATTATTATTATTCCATTATCGATGATTTGCTCTCATTTTGTATGCGTAGTCAAAACGCGTATGCTCTTTTCTTTCTTTTCGATCGTAACGAAGTTGTCGCTGCCAGCCTCCATCCCTCCGTTTCCTCACCTGCTCTGCTTTTACGACCGTTGCTATACGCTCCAGCTGCGTTTCAAGCTCTCTGTTTTCGATTAAGTTTGCGTACTCGTGTCGTGCTAGACACGCGGTAATGAGCCGGCAGTAGAGACAGAAGCCCGCGCCCAGAGACGCCCAAAGCCCTGCCTATACGTGCAAAAGCAAGGAAAATAAAAGCAACGTGAAATGAAGTGAACAGAAACACCGTGAACGTCGAACACTTTTCTCTCCCTCTCGTTACGATACCAGGATCTATATAATATCGCGTGTCGTGCGAACGCGACTCGATCGCCTTTCCCGCCATCCAAGCGTTTCACCTTGCGAACGAGAAACACACGTTTCTATTCGCTTCATTTCATACGATCGTTTTCATTTCGTATGGTAAATCGATCCGGCAAACCGACGATCCCCTTCGTGTCTATCGTTTCAGATGGTACAAGTTCATCGAAGGCTCTTCCCGTCGGCAACCGGTCCAGTTGAACGATCGTGTTCGTCAGGTTAGCGGAACGTTGATCATCCGTGAGGCTCGCGTCGAGGATTCCGGCAAATACTTGTGCATCGTGAACAATTCTGTGGGCGGTGAAAGCGTGGAGACCGTTCTGACTGTAACCGCACCGTTGGCCGCGGAAATCGAACCCAGCACCCAGACCATCGACTTTGGAAGACCGGCTACCTTCACTTGCAACGTCAGAGGAAACCCCATCAAGACTATCTCATGGTTGAAAGATGGCAAACCACTTGGATTGGAAGAACCCGTACTCAGAATCGAGAGCGTCAAGAAAGAGGACAAGGGAATGTATCAATGCTTCGTTCGAAACGATCAGGAAAGCGCACAGGCAACGGCAGAACTGAAACTTGGTGGACGATGTAAGTTCGCGTTTTAGAGTATTAATTGAAAATTCAGGATAACGATCAGATTTAATTGGAAATTTAATTTGTACACCCACAGTCGAACCCCCGCAGATTCGCCAGGCCTTCGCCGAGGAGACTCTTCAGCCCGGACCAAGCATGTTCCTCAAGTGTGTCGCCAGCGGAAACCCAACTCCTGAGATCACCTGGGAACTGGACGGCAAACGACTATCCAACACCGAGAGGCTTCAAGTAGGACAGTACGTTACGGTGAACGGCGATGTGGTTTCTCATTTGAACATCTCCAGCATTCACACCAACGATGGTGGTCTATACAAATGCATTGCCGCGTCAAAGGCAAGCATTTTATTTGCACGGTATTCAGGGCATAGGACAAAGAACGACGATCGAGAATGAATTTCGTGATTACAGGTTGGATCAGCGGAACACTCGGCCCGTTTGAACGTCTATGGTCTGCCCTTCATCCGTCACATGGACAAAAAGGCTATCGTTGCTGGTGAAACTCTTCGCGTGACTTGCCCAGTCGCCGGATATCCGATCGAGAGCATCGTATGGGAACGTGACACGAGAGTATTGCCGATCAACAGGAAACAAAAGGTCTTCCCCAATGGCACGCTTATAATCGAGAACGTCGAGAGAATGAGCGATCAAGCTACCTACACCTGTGTGGCACGCAATGCTCAAGGATATAGCGCAAGAGGAACCCTGGAAGTGCAAGTAATGGGTAAGTTCGAAGCTTCTTTATCTACCCCATAAGATCGATCGCGCGAACAAGTTAATCTTCGACCGAATTAATTAAACGTTTAACGGAGTCGCGATTTTTAATCGATGCGAATTGACCGATAAAAGATTAATGCTCGTGATAGAATTCTTTTTTCAAATCGGTGCATCGTAGACAGGAAATCCGCGTAAAACATTCTTTACAGGTATCCACATGGCATTAGACGATTCGAGGAACGTTAACACGATAACGTTCGATAATTGTCTTACAGCGAACTAACGACTCTTTCAGCGAATCCTGGCACTCGTCGATCCGACGTCGATACGGCCAATTACGTCCAGTCGAGTATCTCGAAGCGTACATAAAACTCGCGATAACCGGTGATTCGAACATCCGCGATACGAACATCGACCGCTGACACATGCACACGGACGACGACCCCGTCGCAGAATTCACGAACACTTAATCACGTAGCGTGGAAAGCTCTTTAAAAAGAGAGGCACGAGAGCTTTCGTTGGAACGTTGGAAGTTGGTATGGCGGTGGCCGACGATCGACCGTAAGAAATCTGGTGCATTCTCAAATCTGTCAGAATAATTCTCTTTTCGCGCGTCCACCATCGGGTACCGCGTTCTTATCACATTACTACTTAGTCGATGGGTTAGCTGGTTAATTTCGAAGCATGCCCGTAAGTGTTGAACGCAGCCAACCCATTAACGATATTACTTATCGCAACACACGACGTACGACACGTAACCGCACGCGTAAATACGCCCGCGACCTCTCATCGCACGTCCATACATCGATCCTCCACCCTCAGTGCCGCCCACGGTACAGCAGTTCTCGTTCACGAAGCTACCCATGAACGCCGGGGAGTTCGCAAACCTGCAGTGTATCGCACCGACCGGTGACCTGCCTTTGAACATACGTTGGAGCTATCCCGGAGAAGAGATGGGCGGTTCCTCCGGCGTACTTGCGAAGAAGGTCGCGGATCGCGTTAGCATGCTCATGATCTCAGTCATCACCGCGAGACACGCGGGGGAGTACGTTTGCACCGCTGAAAACGCGGCTGGAACCGCGTCCCACTCGACCACGCTCACCGTCAATGGTTCGGGACTATCATCCGTTCCTACACAATTTTACACGCTCTCGTTTTTTTTACCTTTTTATCTATTATTTCGTCTCGTTTCCTTTCGTTTATGCACCATCCTGGCAAACAGCACCGTAGAGAAAATAAACCCATATTTGATATCCCGACCTCCTTGTATCGAGAATCCAACGTCGTACACCTTGACCACAACATGGTTCTCCTATGAGATGTTGAACGTTACCAAAGATGTAGAGGATTTTTAACGAGTGTACGCAGCGAGAGAGAGTGATTTGTAACGCGTGCGATGACTTCAGTTGGCCCGCAGCTTCTACCGATCACTTTCAATGCCGAGGTCGCCAATTCGGGTGACTCCGTGTCGGTACCTTGCTCGATCTTGAAGGGCGACATGCCCATGGATATATCGTGGGCATTCAACGGTGTGCCGATCGACACATCAAGAGATTCTAGCATTACTATCACGAAAATCAGCAGGCTACTGAGCACCCTTAGCATCGACGGCGTATCGGCCCGTCACGCCGGCGAGTACACCTGCTCCGCATCGAATCTTGCCGGTTCCGTCAGTCGATCAGCAACCTTAACGGTGAACGGTACGATCTCCTCCCATTGCAACCCCATCGATCCAACCCCTTTTTTTCTTCCACGCTCGCTCAATCTATGCTTTCATCGTCGCTGTCCCTTTTTTTACACCTCCCAATTCAGTATCCGTTCCAAGAATAGATTCTTCCCGAGAAACGTGTCTGTCCCTTCCGTTACGTGTCAGCGTTATCTTCACCGCCATACCAACACCCCATAGTGTGAAATTGCAAACGGTAAGAAGAGCGTCGTACGCGAATCGACACTCGTTCCTCCTCGCTTCGACTCGACTCTTCTAGTCGTTGTTTCCAGTCGCTCCGCAAATACTGCCCTTCGCGTTCGGCGACGAACCATCCAACTGGGGTGAACTGATTTCCGTCACTTGCTCGGTGACCAAGGGAGATCAGCCTCTCGAGATATCGTGGGCGTTTAACGGGACTCCGATCGACAGTCAGCACGGATCCGATGTCGTGATTGCGAGCACTAACAAGAAAAACAGCGTGCTAACGATCGAGTCGGTCGCGGCGAGACACGCCGGAGAGTACACGTGTTCCGCGTCGAATCGTGCCGGCGCCACGACCCATTCTGCCCAGCTAACCGTAAACGGTACTTACATGCGTACGATTTTCTTCGCACGTGACTGAAAAAACATCTATGCGTTCCTTTTCATTCTTCTTCTTCTTCTTCCCTTTTATCATAAAACTCCCAAATCTTTCCACTTTCGTACGATCGACACTCGGATCTGTGATTACGCGGCTGCGACCGGAAGTTCTCGTTAGTTCTCGCCGCGGAGGCGGCACACGTGTGACCTATCATCTTCCTGGTTCACTGTCATTTTCGTTGTTTTTTCACGTCGTACACCTTTCGTGCCACGCTGCCGTGTCGATCGCGCAGTCGCGCCACAGATCCTCCAGTTCTCGTTCGGCGACGATCCCCTGAACTCTGGCGAGATGCTGTCGATCTCTTGCACGATCGTCAAAGGAGACTTCCCGGTGAACTTGACGTGGACGTTCGACGACACGCCGATTGACTCGAGCAGACCGGACGTTAATATTATAACTGATAGGAGGGTCAGCTTCTTGAGCATCGACAGTGTGGCGGCGAGGCATGCCGGAAGATACAAGTGCACCGCGTCAAATGCCGCTGGATCAGACAGCCACACCGCCGTGCTCTCGGTCAACGGTATCCCCCTCGACTATACCAATCTCTTTTTTTCATTTGCGATTTTATCGAGCCGTTCAAGAACACGCCGACGATAATAGAAGAGAAACGCGACGATAGATTTTTTATTGAAAATATTTTAGACATCGATCGGCGGGTTCTTCGATCGCTTTCGAAACTCTGTCAGTATCTTTTCTCGTAATTTTCTTGTTCTCCGCAGTAATCTTCATAGCGTGTAATTTTTAAACGAACGCCACTGCCGTCGTCGTGCCGATGATCGAGCGCGTAAACGTATTGTCGATGCTCGCGCGTAGTAACGAAGAGGTAAGATTATCGTCAGTGACGACGGCAGGTAAGGACACGGTCCATCCCGCGGATGGTCCATGTTTCTGTCACTTTTCTCAGTATCGCTTTATTTTACTTTCTTTTTTCATTACAGTTCTCTGTACCGTTGTTCCATGTTCTCCGATCCGATCCCTGGTAGTCTCCCTGGTAGTTTCCCAAATTGTCCAACAGCTCGAACGGGTCGTAAAATGAAACGCATAACAGGCAGACGCTGCGAACCCGCGTGTACCTCTCTGGGAGCTCCTACACGCGATTCGAAATGGTTTCTTCGAATTTACAGTCGCACCGCAATTGGCACCTTTCACGTTCGGTGAGGAGGCAGCGAACGCGGGAGAAATGGCCACCGTTCAGTGCGCCGTGATCAAAGGCGATCTGCCGTTGAAGATCGTGTGGTCGCTGAACGGTCGGCATATCGATGTCGGACGCGTGTCCGGTGACCACGGTTACGACATTCCTGACATCGTCGTGAGCAGAAGTAGTAAACGGATCAGCACCCTGACCATAGACTCGGTAGCCGCAAGACACGCGGGCGAGTACTCGTGCACCGCGACCAACGCAGCCGGATCCGCTAGGCACACGTCGGTTTTATCAGTGAACGGTACGCTTTCTCGTAAAACGTGTGAAAAACGATCGGGTGAACTGATCGGGTGACGATGGTTGGTCAATCGTGTGAAATGGCGACGGGGGTACGGCGTCACTCGGGGTGGAGGTAATGTCGAACGACACTTTTCGCGTTTCTTCTCGGACAGCTCTTCTTTTTTTATTTATTTTTTTTATTTAATACTCTCGTTGTATTATGGCAACGTCGTTATCACGTCGACAGTATCGCCACGTATTGCCCCGTTCGAAATGGCCGACAAAGCCGTGAACTGGGGCGATTCCGTATCGGCTGTGTGCACCGTGGTCAACGGGGACTCCCCGCTCGAGATCAGCTGGGCGTTGAACGGAATGCCGATCGACCAGAGTCATCGGATATCCGTGACTACCACGAAAAGGAACAGCCTGCTATCCATCGATTCGGCCAGTCCTAGCCACGCGGGCATGTACACGTGTGTAGCCTCGAACGCAGCCGGTGCGACCAGCTATTCTGCCGAATTGACAGTCAACGGTACCTACAAGCAGTAGACGCATCCGAAACTTTCATCAGTTACCCCGTTTTCATCGATTCATCCCGATTTCAATCTCCTTCTTCATCCCACGTACCGCCTCCGCAATCTCGCTATCGAATCGAAAGGGCCGTGGAAATCGCGAGGTTCGTTGTCAGACGAAGGACAGAAATTGGGCAAAGCGAACGATTGATTACAGTCGCGCCGCAGATAGCTCCGTTCGTAATCACCGAGGAACCGGCGAACTGGGGCGACTCGATTTCCGTGGTGTGCGCCATTCTCAAGGGTGATTTACCGATCGAGATCACGTGGGCGTTGAACGGCGAGCCGATCGGTCGTGATCGTTCGGACATAAATATTCTGGCGACAACGCGAAAGAACAGCATCCTCAGCATCGAATCAGTGGCCGCTAGACACGCGGGAGAGTACACGTGTTCGGCGTCCAACAAGGCTGGAGCAACCAGCCATTCGGCTACTCTAGCCGTGAACGGTATTTTTTCTCAGCAGACACGTTTTTCTCTCCATTCACAGCAGGCGCTTCCTTCTTTTCGATCCTTATCTTTCGACACCGTTTCCTCACTGTCTCCGGTTGGCGTCGGTGGTCGAGGCTTGGAATTTCCTCCGTTCGATAGGTCGTCTTCCAAAAAGGTTCTATAGATAATCGAGTTGAACCGTGCTGGTATCATTCATGGTCGATGAAAGGAGGGACAATTTAGACAATTAAGGATTGTTTGTTCGTCGTAGTTGCCCCCGAGATAGCTCCGTTCGTGATCAGTGAGAAACCAGCGAACTGGGGAGACACGGTCACCGCAACCTGCACGATGTTGAAGGGTGATTCACCGATTCAGATCGAATGGGCTCTGAACGGCGAACCGATCTCTCACGATTATCCCGACATATCGATCGCGACCAGCAGACGGGTCAGTTTACTGACGATAGACGCCGTGACAGCGAGTCACGCCGGGGAATATACATGTATGGCCAGCAACGCTGCTGGTGGAACGAGTTTCACCGCGACTTTGGCCGTGAACGGTACAATACGTGTTCCTTTTCACCCTCGGTTTGCTTTGTTTCCTCGATGCATGCGCGACACTCGATCAAACCAGCTTTCCATCATCTCCGGTTCGCCTTTCCATCATCCACCTCATCGTTCCGTCCATCGGTTTAGGTACGACGATTCAAGATTTCACACCAAGGATGAATCCTCCGTTCGTTTCGCGTCGAGTGTTAAATAGATTGTTATTATGATGACCACAGTTGCACCGGAAATCGTACCATTCGTGATCGGAGAGGGACCAACGAATTGGGGGGACACAGTGACCGCAACGTGCACGGTATTGAAAGGGGATCACCCGATCCAAATCGAGTGGGCTCTGAACGGGGAGCCGATCTCTCGCAATCATTACGATATATCGATAGTAAACACCAGCAAACGCGTCAGCGTGCTGACGATCGACGCTGTGACAGCGAGACACGCGGGGGAGTACACGTGCTCCGTCAGCAACGCAGCCGGTGGGACGAGTTATTCTGCATCTCTCGCCGTGAACGGTACACAACAACCGTCCCTTAATACTCCCTTCTAAGTCTGTTTTCTTTCTATTTCGTGCATGCTCGCGACACTTCCCTCCATCCTTCTCCCTTCTCATCCCGTTCCGTCGAAGATCAGAGGAGGTGACGCGTGTTCGTTTCATCCTATTTCTCAATCTTCGAGATCGAACGTGACACAGATTATTATAGATCCACTTTCGTTCGCCGACTCTTTCGATCGCTATTCTCGCGAGGTGAATCGTCTGTGACGTTCACGGGGTCGTGAACTCAGCTATCAAATCGAATACCGTTCAATCGATTCGCAAGTTTCTCGACGAATATTTAAACCAGTTTCGATGTGGTTATAGTTGCCCCGCATATAGGTCCATTCTCGATCAGTGACGGACCAGCTAACTCGGGAGACATGGTCTCGGCTACCTGTTCGATTATGAAAGGCGACTTTCCCGTAGAGATCGTATGGAAGTTTAACGATAGGACGATAGGTTTCAACGATCCGGACGTAACGATCACGAGGATCAATAAGCATATGAGCGCACTGAGCATCGAGTCCGTGGCAGCGAGACACGCGGGCGAGTATACGTGCGTAGCGACCAACAGAGCCGGAAACGTCAGCCACTCGACGACTCTGGCCGTGAACGGTACCTATTTATCAACAAGCACGCTCTTGCACGAGTAAAAAACGAGTTTTGCACAAGCATCGCCTAAAAAGATAACATATCCAACACTGCATTTGTCGTTTACCCGTTGACGATCCTTTATTATCTTCACCCTTTTCTCGGACACCCGTCTCTGTTCCCTTCGAAACACCTGATTTTCCCTTTAACGAAACGACGAGAGGTTTAATAGAAAGGAGTTGCTTGCGGTCGTTATCACGCGTCGCCGTATACATTTCTCTGTCCAAGTTGCACCGCAGATCTTCCCGTTCTCGTTCGGCGACGAACCGGTGAACTCGGGCGAAGCGATCTCGGCTACCTGCTCGATCCTGAAGGGTGACTTCCCGATGGACATATCCTGGGCGTTCAACAGCGTGCCGATTGATTCGAAGAGCACGGATCAGTACACCGTGACGAAGAGCAAGCGGCTGAGCGTGTTGGCGATCGATGCCGTGGCTGCCAGACACGCGGGAGAGTACACTTGCACAGCGTCGAACAAAGCTGGAGCCTCGAGCCACACGGCTACGTTAGCCGTGAACGGTAATACGCACGCATGTGTGGTTAGAGGAAACCTCGCTCGAAACCACGCTCTGGGATCTTTCCTTTTTATTCAAATCCCATACATCATCATCATCATCGTTATCCACCTGTATTCAATATTCATATACCTGTCCCGTACTATGTACACACGGGGGACGACGTATTACACTTCTAGACGAGATATCTTTCGCGAAGGAACGACTGATGAACCAGATTCGTCGATCGATTGGATTCCCTTGACGGAAAGCAATTGCATTCCTGTGGTTGTTAATTAGGTTAACGAGAAGGCTAACGGATTCCTAATTGGTCGCTTGCCGTCTGATCGATTTTCCGTGAACGGTTTTCAGTCGCGCCCCAGATCGCGCCGTTTTCGATCAGCGACGAACCCGCGAATTGGGGAGAAGCGGTTTCGGCGGTGTGCACGATCGTAAAGGGCGATCTGCCCATCGAGATGTCGTGGGCATTGAACGGAGAGCCTATCACCAGCAAGAATCACGGGGATGTCTCTATATCGAGCACCGGGAAACGGGTCAGTCTGATGACCATCGATGCCGTGAGCGCCAGACACGCCGGGGAATACACTTGTACAGCCTCGAACGCAGCCGGAGCGACGAGCTTTTCGGCTACCTTGGCCGTCAATGGTACAGATATTGCACGAGTCGGCTCCGTGAGCCGTGTCATGCGATAGATGCGAACGAAACTGCTATCAATCCCTCTTTTCACTAGCACGCGTCCGTGAAAATCTTCAGAGACTTTCCCTATCTCTCTTCCCTTCACTGAACACGGAAATTTCACTTTCCTCGGTACCCTTCTTATCTTCATTTTTCATTCGACACCACCGACTTACAGACTGACCGAAACCCCGATGATTTCGTAAATCGAACGAAAGAATTGAATAGCTCTCGGACGTTGTTTCTAGTCGCTCCACAGATCGCGCCATTCTCAATCGGCGAGGAACCGGCTAACTGGGGCGAGCAAGTCTCCGCGATCTGTAGCGTCTTGAAGGGTGATTCACCGATCGAGATACAATGGAGCTTGAAGGGGGAAGCTATCACCCGTGCCACCCATCCGGATATAAGTGTCACGAAAAACGGAAAAAAGATTTCCGTCTTGAGCATCGACTCCGTCACGGCGCGTCACGCTGGCGAATACACGTGCGTTGCGAGCAACTTGGTGGGATCCGTCAGCCGATCCGCGGTATTAGCCGTGAATGGTACTATGAAACTTCCATCGAGGCATCTAGCACCGTCTATCCCATCGAAAATTCCCGAACTCGATCCCTAAACCCTAAAATCTTCAAAGCCCTTTGTTTTATTTTCCCAACGTCGTCGGTTTAGTCTGACGCGATTTACGCTTGACGTCGGTTTACGCTTCGACGACCACGGTGATTCTCGAGATCGGCGCGTTTCCATCCGTTCTTCCAGTGACAATCTGTACATACGTGGTTGTTCGTCTGATAGTGTCTCCGCAGATCGCACCAATCTCCTTCGGCGACGAGCCCGTGAACGCTGGAGACTTGGTCTCGGTACAGTGCGTGGTGACCAAAGGCGACTCTCCTCTGGAGATCACCTGGACCTTCGATAGTCAGCCGATAAGATCGGATCGAATGGACGTGATCGTGTCAAACTCCGGGAAACGCGTGAAGCAACTGACCATCGAGTCCGTAGCTGCGAGACACGCCGGGGAGTACACCTGCGTCGCTTCAAATGCGGCTGGATCTACCTCGCACTCGGCCAAATTGGACGTCAACGGTACACGTTTCCTCGACGACACATCGACACCATGACCCCTTTTCCCGACTACCAGCTCTCTTCTCCCTTTGTTCTCTTACTCCTCCCTCACAATCTGCAATCCTCGCTCGGCGCTTTTGTTTTCTTCGTTTCTTTCAGTTGCGTTTGGTATCCTCTTTTGTTCACTTCCGCTCGTTTCGGTGATCCATCGCGCGAATTAGCTGGTGCAAGGAAGCAAAAACGGGACCAAAGACTTCTTACTGGGAAGCTGGGTGCACACGATTTCGTGTACGGTTTCGGTTCAGTTTTCTTTTTTTTCTATTTCCAGTCATTCCGAAATTATTGCCGTTTACGTTCGGCGAGAAACCGCTTAACTCGGGTCAAGTAGTAACGGTACCGTGCGCCGTGGTCGAAGGCGACCAACCCTTGAAGCTTCGCTGGACCTTAAACGGTCATGCGATATCGCCCCACTCTGGAATCTCAATCGTGGATCTCGGCGGACGGGGTGCCATACTCAGCATAGGATCAGTCCAGGCGACGCACGCTGGAACTTACACGTGTATCGCGGAAAACCTTGCCGGAAGGCACGAGCTATCGGCCGATCTGATTGTAAACGGTGCTTAAAAGAGATCTGCAATAGTTGATCTTGTATAATTCGACACGTCACGCTATCTTCCTTTTTTTTCTTTATTTGCCTTGTCCAGTTCCTTCAGAAGTAGTTCTCCTTGCTTGAGTACAATTCGGATTTCCACCCCTCTTTTTTATTCTACCCTCCTTGGTTAGATGTTTTGTTTATTTCAACGGGGAGAAATTTACGATGAACCGACGATAGCCAGGTGACCGGGACGTCCGTCTTCGTGTGAAATAAAAATTGTCCGTCTAATTTTCAACCCTTTATCTGTGCCTGACTCTAGAGTCTGTCTGTCTGTCTCTATCTCTCGGCAGTCGCTCCGCATCTGCAGCCGTTCTCGTTCGACGAGGCCAACTCCGGCGATCTGATAATCGTCCATTGCGCGGTCGTTAAGGGGGACACGCCGATTTCGCTCAAGTGGTTGTTCGAGGGACGCCATTTAGAAGTAGGCGACGGAGTGGGTATCACCGCGATGGGGGATAGAGTGTCCGCTCTGACGATCCCCGCCGTCAGGGGAGAACACGCCGGAGAGTATGCTTGCGTCGCCGATAATCCAGCCGGTCGTGCTAGGCACAGCGCCCATCTCAAAGTGAACGGTACAGAAACGAGATCATACACGTAATCATCTGATCGTGAAAGAAAACGCCACGCGGTGTATAGAGAAAGAATTTGAATAAAAAACAAAAAAAATCGGCATGATGTTTTATCCAGGCGTCAAACGCGCGTAACCCGTTAATTACCAGCGATGAATACGTTGTTGTGAGATCGGCAAACGAATTGAATCGTTCGTGTGAAACTTGGTAGCTCGAGTAGTAGTCGTGTAAGGTTTGAAACGGAGAACGAACTGCGTCTCTACTGTCTGTTGTTGATTGTTGTAATAGCATCGTACACATATTATTGAATATGTTTATTTTGGAAGTCTGCATTTGCCCGACTGTCCATCTTTCTTTCTTACATATAATTATCTTCCCGCATATCGTTTGTTTCGAAGCATCATCGTTTAGGTAGGTCGCTCGGCCGAGTGTAGTTGTTGGACCGCAGTCCCACTCTCGTTAATCCTTGGGCTACCATGATCAAAGGTAATTTGTCCGTAGTTCAGGACAAGCTAAACTTTCCCCTCTCCTTTCCCTCGTTCGATTTTCATTTTCTTGTGTTTGAAATTTTACACACGTCCCCGTGCGCATACACGCAACGTGTCTATGTCTCTGTTTCTCTCATGCTTTCTCTGTTACTGTCTCTATTTCCAAATCCTTCTCTTCGTCCTTCTCGTCGCGTCATTGTAAAACGACGATTCGCAGAGAGAGATGTAAAGGAAAGTTTCCACGCGACCCGTGATAACCGAGGATACGTAAAGTAGTAGGGTTCGAGCAAGAAAGGAGAAAGACTACCGAGAGGGAGTGATTCTCGCGAGAACCAAAGAACCAACCGATAGTCGACGATGAATACGATCAGAATGTGATTGACCAGTCTACCATGAACGGATTGGCGAAAGGATCGCAAGAGGAACGTTCACCGTGTACCTATCCGTGGATTTAGCTAGAGCCTATCATTCCAGTCTTACCACGGATTAGTCCGTTCGATTTTGGGGATCAACCGATCTATGAGGGACAAGCAGCCCAATTGGCCTGCATGGTGCTGGTGGGTGACACCCCCATCAATATTAGCTGGACGCACGAGGACCAACCTTTGTCTCAATTCATGGGATACAGCATCGGGAAACTCGGGCCACGGACGAGTCTCTTGCTGATCGAGCCGGTTACACCGGAGCACTCTGGACGTTACACGTGTATCGCTAGTAATCCGTCCGGCAGGGCGACCCACGAGGCGACATTGCGAGTTCACGGTTAGGGCCAGAATAATGGGAGCATTGAATGATGATAATGATTGAACGATGATTGAATAATACGGAATGAAAGCAACCGCGCCGGGCCCGTCAGAGTATTTGATTGCAGGCTTGATTGATGCATCTTCGTCGTTGCCGAAGCTGTCGTGTTCCCTTGGCGAAGCTTTCTGGATTTCATTTATCAGCGGAAGAGTTTTTATACACAACACACATACACAGTGCGCTGCTTTCGTCGCCGGAAACGACAATCTTGCGCGCCGTTTCTACTCTCTCTCTCTCTCTCTATTTCTCTTTATCTTTCACTCTGTCTTTTTACCATATTCTATACTCTGATAAAATTGTACATACCTCTGTTTGTCTATTTATTGTTTCTGTATATTTTTGCGTTTCTGGTTCCGCCTATGTCTTTCAGCCGAGTAACAAACGCAAAGTGACGCCCAGAGTCCACCATGTTTCTCCTTTCTCTCCTCTCAGCAAGTTGGTTCAGCTTGACCCGCATCCTATCTGTGGCTAAGTATTTCGCCTAGTTTGATTTCCCTTGTCTCGTTGTCATGCTGGTCGTCGCTGATCTCTTCGACGACACTTTTCGTTGGCTTTCCAGTTGATTTGGCCGCGACAACAGATCCAGGCACATGACAGGCTATACACATCACTTTTCGTTCTCATGCGCGACTATCATCGCGTCACATTACTCTCAATTCATACAACTAGCAGTAATCGGTGGATCATCGCGATCTCTCGGCGAGTTTCTTAGGTCCTACGATCGAGCTGTGTCTCTCGTGATCACAAAGTTCGAGTGTCGATTTGTTATTAATTACCTCACCGTACCCCCGTCGCGTTACAACGTGTCCTTGTTCCAAGATGACCGACCGACCATCCGAACACCCACCCAGAATCACCCCGTCAATCTGCACCTGATCACCTCGAAATGAATACCTATTTTTCACCGCCACCCATTACCACCCCTCTTTGCCTTTCACCACACGTCTCGCCTCGTTCATTTTTTACATGCATTCGTAGTGGTAGCCAAGATCTTTTTTAACACGCATGCCTCTCCTCTAGACTAACTAACAATTAGACAAATCACTTACTTGAACCGGTGCAGCATGATGGACCGTGCTCGAGTATCGTAGAGTACTCTTAGTTAGTGTTTCTTGCATGCGCGCTGTGAGCTCCTTCAGAGCCGCAACCGAGCCTCTTCTTCTCATCTATCTGCCTGTTGACCTTCTTTCTGTTCGTGCAGTAGTCACCCGCATAATCATTTTGAATTCCTGCATGCCCGATTTATCGCAGTGTTGTCGCAGTTGCGGGAGAGAGTCGCGTTTCGTTCAGCACGCGACGAAACTGATCGTCGTGATCTTCAGCTTCTTATCTGTCATCGAAGATCGAATGAGAAATTATACCATCGACGGGTTTCGTAAAGTTTCAAGGAAGTATGAATATTGAAGATCACGATGCGACTGACTCCCGGTTTAACTGCTGATCAGCGAATGCGCTGGAAGAACGTTTTGACTAATCTTTCTCTTCTGCAACAGTACCACCTCGCTGGATTCTGGAACCGACTGATAAGGCATTCGCTCAGGGCTCTGATGCACGCGTTGAATGCAAAGCCGACGGTTTCCCCAAGCCTCAAGTCACCTGGAAGAGAGCAGCTGGTTAGTATAATTTCATCTTAACATTTTGCAAATTTTTATATCGTATACTACAAAATATTATTTTTTTTTTTTTTATTATAGGGGATACACCGGGCGATTACACTGACTTGAAACTTAGCAACCCAGACATCAGCGTTGAGGATGGAACCCTGTCTATCAATAACATTCAAAAGACAAACGAAGGCTATTATCTTTGCGAGGCTGTCAATGGAATTGGCTCAGGACTTTCGGCTGTCATTCTCATTTCGGTTCAGGGTAAGTTATTTTTATTTAATTCTTATCTGAACAATTTTTTTATATTATTGTCTTTCAATTACAGCTCCACCACACTTTGAAATCAAACTGAAGAACCAGACTGCACGACGCGGAGAACCAGCTGTATTGCAATGCGAGGCTCAAGGCGAAAAACCCATTGGTATCTTATGGAACATGAACAACAAGAGGCTGGACCCGAAGAGCGATTCTCGTTACACCATCCGTGAGGAAATTCTGGCTAATGGAGTACTGTCTGACCTGAGCATCAAGAGAACCGAAAGAAGCGACTCTGCCTTGTTCACCTGCGTTGCCACTAATGCATTTGGAAGCGATGACACTAGCATCAACATGATTGTTCAAGGTTCGAATTAATTTCTGAACAATTTGAACACTACAATCTTCATTTTTCTATGATCATTTTTCTTGCAGAGGTTCCTGAAGTTCCATACGGCCTTAAAGTATTAGACAAATCTGGACGTTCGGTACAATTGTCCTGGGCAGCACCTTACGATGGAAACAGTCCTATCAAACGCTACATCATCGAATACAAAATCAGCAAAGGCTCTTGGGAAACCGATATCGACAGAGTACTGGTACCTGGATCCCAACAGAACGTAGCTGGAGTTTTCAACCTGAGACCCGCCACCACCTATCATCTGAGAATCGTTGCTGAGAATGAAATTGGCGCATCTGACCCATCTGATACTGTTACCATCATCACTGCCGAAGAAGCTCCAAGTGGCCCACCAACCTCCGTTCGAGTCGATGCTCTTGACCAACACACTCTTAAGGTATCGTATCTCATAGTTGATATGATTTTAAATCGAGAATTCGTAATATAAACGAATTAATTGGAATAGGTAACATGGAAACCACCCCCACGCGAAGACTGGAACGGCGAGATCCTTGGCTACTACGTTGGATACAGACTCTCCTCCTCTGACAAACCATACATGTTCGAAACCGTGGACTTCTCGAAGGAGGATGGAAAGGAACACCATTTGCAGATCATGAACTTGAAAACCTACACCCAGTACAGCGTTGTCGTTCAGGCATTTAACAAAGTTGGATCAGGACCGATGAGCGAGGAACGAAGACAACACACTGCCGAAGGAGTACCTGAACAACCACCCCATGACACAACCTGCACTACTCTTACTTCTCAGACAATCAGAGTTTCTTGGATGTCGCCACCCCTTAGCGCTGCCAATGGTGTCATCACTGGATACAAGGTTAATTAATCATTCAATTTTCAGACGAATTGAGGAGTCTGTTCAGGAAGATTTATAAGTGTGTTCTACAGGTTATTTACGGACCATCTGACACCTGGTATGACGAGAACACAAAGGACACCAAGATCACCTCTTCCAGCGAAACAATTCTCCATGGACTAAAGAAATATACCAACTACAGCATGCAAGTTCTGGCTTTCACTTCCGGTGGCGATGGCGTCAAATCTGCACCTATCCACTGCCAAACTGAACAAGATGGTAATTAGCAATTTGTAAAAAGATATTCCAGATGAATTGCAAGATGATTTATAAATTGTTTTGTGTATTATTTTACAGCCCCTGAAGCTCCGATCGCGATCAAATCTCTGGTTATGTCCGCTGAATCCATCCTCGTCTCATGGCGCCCACCAAGCCAACCCAACGGAGTCATCACTCAATATACCGTCTACACCAAGGCCGATAACGCAGAGGAACCGACAAGCCAAAAAGTACCACCGAATCAATTGACTCACGAAGCTTCTGGACTGGACAAACAACGCAGATACGACTTCTGGGTAACCGCTAGCACCAACATCGGCGAGGGAGAAGCTTCCAAGATTGTGGCTTTGGCACCAAGCGTTAGAGGTACTCTAATTTTTATTCCAAAATTGATTGTTTAATATGCAATTATCTAATATTAACGATTACGTTAATTTTCAGTACCGGCAAAGATCGCATCGTTCGACGACAAGTTCACAGCTACCTACAAAGAAGATGTAAAACTACCCTGCCTTGCTGTCGGCGTACCTGCACCGGAAGTAACATGGAAAGTACGAGGCGCCGTTCTCCAACCAAGCGACAGACTGCGACAATTGCCCGAGGGATCTCTGTTCATTAAGGAAGTTGACCGTACAGATGCTGGAGAATATTCTTGCTACGTTGAAAACTCGTTTGGCCATGATACCGTTACTCATCAACTAATTGTCCATGGTAGGTTTCATGATCCCATTCAATTCCACTTGTAGTTTCAAAGAAGGACATTATCGAAATATGGTGTCACTTCGTAGCTCCTCCTCATTCACCGCAAGTCACCCTCACTGCCACCACAACTAACTCGTTAACGATGAAACTGAGACCTCACCCCACTGACAACGCTCCCATTCATGGATACACTATTCACTACAAACCGGAATTCGGCGATTGGGAAACCGCTCAGATTAGTTCCACGGCTCAGAAGTACACTTTGGAGAATTTGTGGTGTGGCTCCAGATATCAGATCTATGTTACCGCATACAATGGGTAATGATTTGGAACATTTGACACGAGGTTAGCTCGATACAATGAAATTCATGATTATTTCATTTGGTAACTTAGAATTGGAACTGGCGATCCTTCTGACATGCTCAACACTCGTACCAAAGGCTCGAAACCGATCATCCCTGAAGCTGCAAGGTTCATCGAAGTCTCTACGAACAGCATTACCCTTCATCTGAGTGCCTGGTCCGATGGCGGTTGCCCCATGCTCTACTTCGTCGTTGAACACAAGAAGAAGTAAGAGAAAACAAGTTGAGCCCAACTCCGAAGACTGAAAATGCTAAATGTTGATTGGTTTGACACGATAGGCACCAACAGGAATGGAATCAGGTATCTAACAACGTGAAACCCGGTGGAAACTTTGTCGTTCTGGACTTGGACCCTGCTAGCTGGTATCATCTTCGCGTGACTGCTCATAACAACGCTGGTTTCGCGGTAGCCGAATACGAATTCGCCACACTGACCGTAACCGGAGGTAAGTATAAGAGGCAGTAGAAGCAACGGCGCTCGTAGCCGGTGCTAATGGTGGCCTGGATTGAATGGTCGCCATGATTTTTTGTTCCAGGCACCATTGCACCGGCCCGAGAGCTACCTGACGTGAACGGTGGTGGCAACGACGAGGATCCGATGAAAATTTTCATGGCTAACTTGAATCTGGTCGTGCCGGTGGTCGCAGCTATTCTCGTTATAATCGTTGCCGTCATCGTGATCTGTGTTCTCAGAGGAAAGGGCCATGGTAGCGATAAAGGTAATCACGAGTTTTCTTTTCTTTGTTATTGCTTCAACGTACAGGTACGATCGCACCCCCCGTAAGAAATGGCGGTAACGAGAACACCGATGTCAGACGTTATTTCCCATGGTTACCCAGCTGGCTTGACGTGAACGTGGTGGTGCCGGTCGGAGCTACGGTTGTTGTGATTATCGTAGGAATAGTGGTGATTTGTGTCGCGCTCTCCAGGAGAACTCGAGGCCCGGAACAAACACGGCTGCGAGGTATCTCATCAGCCGACGAGAAATATTACGAAGGACAATGTATAGCAATTTTTTTTTATTATTTTAACTTGCTAAGCTAATCTTTGGAAGCTTGTCAGAAGATTACTACCATAAGTGATATTTTATGGTACGTTTATGTAATCGAGTCATGTCATACTTTCTATATTTCAATCGCCTAACATCTTTCTGACAATCGATCCACGCGTTCGCCGCCCTACTTTTAAAAATCCTCTTTCGTAGGTGCAGGTGGACCATCAATACAATCAAGTATCGAACAATTGACGTTTCTAAGATCCTGAACTCATAACTACAATGTTGATTTGTTTTTAGACGACGTGGTATATCAGCAAACCGGAGTTGGCGGAGCTACCCTCGACAAACGCAGACCCGACCTTCGCGACGAGCTTGGATACATCGCACCACCGAATCGCAAGTTACCCCCTGTTCCTGGTTCCAACTATAACACCTGCGATCGCATCAAGCGAGGTACAGTTATAAGTAAGCCACAACTGCCAACAATTATGATTTCTAGCTAAATTCCAATTAATTGTCTGGATGTTGTCGCATCGGCACGATAGTGTTACCGTTCTTTCTTTTTTATTTTACGTGACACACAAATCGGATCTCGCACAAGGAACACAATTAGATATCACAATTATAAGCCAGACAACGATCTTTAAGATCGATTTGTCATTGTTCAATACACGTTATACATCCAAACACAAATTTCATTACATAGACAATCACACACGCGTTCATCATAGTCAGTGCCAATTGTTTCGTTGTTTGCCTCGCTTCAAATTGTTTTCTTTTATTATTATACGTAACCGAGATGTATGCCCTACGGATACCGGAGACATTCTCCTCCCTTATTTGCGCTTTGATCACGTTGCTGCGCGTACCAAGAGTACGAACCTCGCTACGTCTACCGACAAGCCCGTCAATCGTCAAAGAAACAATCACCCGGATATGGCCACGAGCCAAATCCGAATCCCGGTAAGCGTAAGCCAGTCGTACGACCTTTGTAGTATATGTTCGATAGGTGGAACAGGCTCGATAAGGAGCCACTCGACCTGGGATCCGAGACGACATATGTACGAAGAATTGAATCATTGCGCGCCGAACCGAAGATGTCCACCACCACCACGTATGGGCAGTGCCGAAGCTTTATCCCACAGAGGTTGGTAAACAGAAAGTAGTTCAAGACTTCTGGTTCTACTTCGTCTATCGCGAGACTACGAATACTAACCCACGGCCGGTGCAGCTGCTGGCTGGTTGCAGTCGGTCTTCGTAAGTCCTCTATCGTCCATGGTACTCACCGCGACGGTGGTAGCCATCCTCCCTCTTAATGTTGCACGTCTTCGCATGCTTGCGCTGATACCCTTTTATTTCGCAAACAGACAAACACCAGGCACTCACAGGAAACACCTCTTTAGATTCTTTTCACTTTACCGAACAGGTCAGGGCCAACTGTCCACTCGAAATTTTTTGAAACCATGTTTCTTTCCTCCGATCGTATAAAACGACCGAGTGGACATCAATGGGCCTGTACTCGCAAGACACTAATAAGCATGACATTTTCCTATGAATATTTCTTTGCGATAAGTAAGAAGAAGAAGAAAACGTAGGAATGTAACACGTAGGTACTCGACAACTTTGAAGATAGCCATGACTGCATGAGAACAATCATCTATGGAATATCCTCTCGTAATTGAGAGACAAAGAAGTCTACGATATCCTCGACCCATAGTCTTGTACAATAAATAGATTAGCTTGATTAGACCTATAACGGCAGTATCTACCCTCGGTGATCCTTTCTTGCAGGTATGGAGGATGAGATCTGCCCGTATGCTACCTTCCATCTCCTTGGATTCCGCGAAGAAATGGACCCCAGCAAGGCTATGCAGTTCCAGACTTTCCCTCACCCCGGAAACGGACACTCTGGCACCATGGGACCACCTGTTGGACATCCTACCAATGCTTCTGCCCATAGCCGTTCTGGATCCCAATCTATGGTACCGTTATTACTTTCAATATGACTAAAATTCCAATTTTAAAGTACTATAATTTTTGCAATTTCAATTCTGTGCTGTTCAGCCACGTCAAAATGGACGCTACTCCCGAGTGCCATCCCAAGGAGGCGGCAGCGGAACCCACAACGTTTTCTCCCCCGAATACGACGACCCAGCAAACTGTGCACCGGAAGAAGATCAATATGGCTCTCAATACGGACAATATGGCGCTCCTTATGATCACTACGGATCTCGCGGCTCAGTTGGTCGTCGCAGCGTAGGATCGGCCCGCAATATCCCTGTTTCCGGATCACCCGAACCACCACCACCCCCACCAAGGAACCACGACCAGAACAACTCGAGCTTCAACGACAGCAAGGAGAGCAACGAGATCAGCGAGGCAGAATGCGATCGCGACCAACTTGTGAACCGCAACTACGGCGGTCAGTACAAAGAACCGTAATCGAATAGGGGATGAAGAGATCGAATCACCAGGGCGAATCGATACACGAACGAATTCGATCGACAAAACCATTCTTACGGTCAAGTCGATCGATCATCTTCGTTTCGCCCCGTATATTCGCCGTTTTCGTCTCCTGTCGTTGCTCGTTCTTACACAGTAGACGAATATAGGCATGCCGAGCGAGTCACGAGGCACAAGAATGAAGGGGACTCGCTGCGGAGTCTGTGTATCCTAATCGTTATTAGCCTCAACGATTTTGCATGCTACGTGTCGTCGTAGTAGTTTACCGTTGTGTCAATCGTGCCGTGTGTTTTTCTATTTCAGTGAATGCTCGCGGCAAGGACGGCATGACCACCGAGGAGATGCGTAAACTCATAGAGAGGTCAGTAGAGATCGAGTGAGTTTGGTTAAAACGGTGCAACCGATTCAATCGTCACCGTCTCATGCCGCTGTGTCTCGAGCGATTTCTTGACTCGAGAATTGTCATTGACTTTCTCGAATAGTAGATAAATTGGCCCGAGTTTTCTCAACCCCAAATTAGTCGCTTCGATTTCTCGTCCTAACTGTACGAAAGTCATTCATTCTCGACTCTACGCATTCTTTGCT
Organism: Osmia lignaria lignaria; assembly: GCF_051020975.1. Taxonomy (NCBI): domain Eukaryota; kingdom Metazoa; phylum Arthropoda; class Insecta; order Hymenoptera; family Megachilidae; genus Osmia; species Osmia lignaria. The sequence continues at coordinate 3,455,856 of NC_135037.1, read as the reverse complement.
AGACCTGCTCTCTACTACGCGTTAATTACTTTTTCATAGAACAATTGGTACCAACGTAGTTTCCATCGGAGTGTTTCATGGGCGTTCCAAAAAAAAAAAAAAGAAAAAGTATCATAGTGGCGATCGAGTGCACGGTGGTTTTCGCTAAAAGAACTCTAGCGCAATCCTTCTTGACAATCTATTTTTAACGTATCTCTGACTTTTTTCTTGTTTCATGGCTCTTTACGCAGGAAGCCGTAAGTTCGTTAAGACAATTAAACAATAATTACAATGCAGGTTGCATTCTTGTAACGATAATCGCGTTAGAACGTGATTTTCGAAAGGCTTTAGAACGTTGCGTTTAAATTTGTTCCTTAGCTAGTTTTGTTTTGTGGCCAAGAGAATAGGTCAGTCAATGCTTCGACAGCGTCGCTTTCATACCAACGACAATCAGATCTCTACCTGGGTCGAAAAAAAAAAAAAAAAACAAAATGACGCTTTTAATAATGTCAACGTGTGTTTGCATGCGATCATGGTGACAACTGTCGCTCATGATACTTGTGTAGTTAACGCTAATCCTTTTTTTTGTTCACTAGCTGATGCCAAAAGGTATATCGATACCGATTTATTTGTTTCCGCTACAGCTGTCGCTCCTGTTGTTGCTACAGATACGCTGCCATTGCTGCTGGTGCTACTAACATTAACCGCCGCTATTAAATAATTTATCATCGTATTTAAGTAACGCAGAAATTCATTGTCTCACTAATGTGTCCTCGATTCGCAGTCATTGCATGCATTCCGCGAGTTGTTTCAATCGCTATCCATTAGATGCGTTGTAGCAATCATTCGTTCATCGAGCATACTGTTATAGAATCGCTGGAGCAGCCAGGGAAGTACGAAGTACGAGGACGAGGATTAAAATTGCAAATTAATTGTTACAGAAACGAAGCCCCCGGCCGGCAAACCGGCACCGGCCACGGCGGTCACGGGGGACTCCTCACACCCTACGATACTGTGGCAGTGTAACCTGTAAATCATCTTCCGTGGTCTTCCGTCTCTCTCGTCGATTGCGGCCGAATAAGACTCGAGAGAAGCGGAAAGAGTGCACACGCTAACTCTTCCCCCGGTGCTGTCGTCGGTCCAATTTGCAACGATTAATCATTAGAAAAATCACCATCGTCGCGAGTAGATAGATTCGGTCCATCTCACACGGTGTACTCTTCGTTGAACTCGAACAACAATCCTACGCATCGTCGACGATACGCTTGTCTTTTTGAAAAGAAAAAAGAAAAGAAAAGAAATGATAGAGGACCCTCTTCTTCGTCTTCGACCATATCGTTTTTCTCTCCATTTTCTTACGGCCTTTCTATCTTTCGATCTCGTGTTTTTCTTCGATGTTCGATCGCTCACTCGTTCTTGCTCAATTACCAAGGCCAGGATTACGAAACTGCCAAATTCATTGACTGCCGTTCCAGACGAAGAGGAAACTTTTCTGTTGTCAGGCAAAATGTCGTCGTCGTCGTCGTCGTCGTCGTCGTTGCGTACGGTAGAATGAAACGAACGACGTTAACGAGGGTCCCGTTTGAAAAGCGAACACACCCGGCATGTTCGTGTGGACGTTGAGAAACGCGACAGGAAATCCGGCCCGCGACGCGTGCTCTCGGCGACGGTAAATTTTTCACGGGGGGTCTTTTGGCGAGATGTATCCTAGGTTACAATTGTCGCTTCCAATTGTCGCGCCCACGAGTCACGGGAAGTACACACGAGATACATTAGTTACTCGCTTTTTAAGTCATGGTTGTGCCACACTGCCCTACCCGGCAGGCATATGATATTATACATACATACATACATACACATATTAATGATACTATACATATATACGATTTATAATTTCGTAACGAAGGTTGTGTCCCCACCCCTCACCTGTCCACCCCGTTATTTTGGTGATCGATGATCTTGGAGTCTCGACGTCGCGGAGAGCAATTTCTAAGGAGCACTGTTTTGCGACAGTGTCGCAGAGAGTGCGTCGTCGTTGTTGTCGTCGTGTTTTAGCAGTAGTCTGACGACGAGTCGTATCGATGCCGTGGTGACGTTTAATCAGAAACAATTTAGAACCAACGAAATTTTGACGAGAACACCGATTGACCGATCCGTAGGAAGAACAACGCGGCACGTTTTATCGCAGAGACACACGATTTCAGCCGACCACATCTCATTCGATATTTCATACGTTAGAAGAAAAAGCAAAAAAAAAAAAGATGAACAGGAATAATTACGAATGTAATCACACACACACACACACACACGAACACACCACGCTCGCTGTCGATTTTTAATCGTCCTATATGATATTTAGTCCGCAATACACACGTACATAAACACACATTATACATATATTCGCAAGCTAATCTCGATCAATTATGAACGTACATACGTGAATTTAACGATAATGCGACGATGATATTATACGTGTAAGCAATTCGAGCAACAAGTACCGATTTAAACGTAAGTAGGATATAAGATGGACGGATGGTCGCGAGGAGCGCCGTTTCCTCTTTCGTTGAACGATGACGGATCGAGCGTAGGAAATATATCAAAATTCTCACTTCAGGTTTAATAGATACGCTTTTAGTATTTGAATTAGAAAAGAAAGGCAAAATTGAGATATCTTTTGGACGTTTAAATCTACAGCTCGACGAGTCTGCCTCGAAACGGTTGCGGCGCGTAACTCATAGTTCGTTTTTATTACAACACTATTTAGATATACGGAAATATATAAATATATAAATAAAAAGGTATATATATATATTGACGTTCATATACAATACGTTGTAAGTAGATATGTCTAGGTGTCGCATTTATTTGCTGAGGCGATGCACGAGTGGTACACCAGTTGAGAGTTCACGGTCGAAGAATACCTCGTTGTAGACGATGAGGTAGTGCCGGGTTACTTTGACCGTGAAACACAAATCTCTCTTTTTTTTTATCTTCTTCCTAATCACCCTTTTGTATCGCTGGCTGCGACTCCGCTCGCCGACGCACTTTTTACTCATCGATGTGATTTTAAAGGCTGCGCAAAGTCTCGTGTCTCGTGTATGTGTTACGATCGCGCTCTACCACATTAAATGTAGCCATATCCAAGTCACCTTTTAACAATGTATATCACGTTTTACTCACGTAACGCTCGCGGAGCTTTTCGCTTTGAAGCTTTGAAACTTAACGCGATGAAAGAGAATTCGACGAAATATTTAACTTATTCCAATATTAACCGTGCGATCGATTTCGCGTGCGCCTCTGCTCGCACGTGAGCGTCGATATTTAAAGTAAGAAAAAGCAACAAAAAAATAAAAAAATAAAAAAAAAAACGTGATGTCCGCGAATTGTCGCGTAACTTTCATTTTACTATCGATTGGCAACACGTTCGTTCGTCGTTATGGTTTGTGTGATCGATCTGGTATCGTTTCTCTCTTCGCAAGGTTTTAATGTTATTTTTCGAACGATGCTGTGAAACGGTCGGTAACACCGTCCGGGTTATACCTATAATATTATGCTTTGTTCCATGGAAAATACTTGATGTTAGTTTCGTGCAACAACGGGGCGGTTCTTCGAGCTTCTTCGGCGGGGCGCGTATCGTTTAAATCTGTTTTCGTTTGCAAGCAGACTCGGGACATTTCGTAATTAGTAACTCCTGTGTTGCGCTCAGTGCTCGCCTTTAAATTGGCTGTAACTTTGCATTCTCGTACAACGATACTCGTATTTCTCCGCGTTCGTAGGGACTCGAGGATCCGCTTGCAGTACACCGTTTCCTCAGTACCACTATTTTATGTTTTTGTACCAAAGTCATAGCGTCTAACTTTACGTTAAATAAATAAAACCAAAAAAAAACACAATTATTTGTTTATGATTTTAGACTCCTAATGTACCATACCGTTTTATCTCAAATATTCTGTCAGGTTAACTACTTGGTCGTATTAAAATAACTTTAAATATCTGTTAATGCATAATCTATAATATTACGAAAGCAACGCGTTGAAAATTCACAAATACAAATGTTTTTTCAAAGTTTTCATTACGATGTCGCGATCAACTCTACTCCTATAGTACGTGGTAACATTTGAATAGTGTTTGTGAGGTGATAAGTTGTAGTAGTTGGTAGCATCATTTGTTCGCACGATGGCGTCCGGCGGTGGTACGTACCGTTTATTTTGCTTTTTATCATTTAATAAGTAAAGTTAAGCGATACCTTTTAAACAAGGTTTCGTTATGATAACGATGTTGATCGATTTATTATTCTTGTGACGCCAGAAAATACGACAGAAGAAAGAACCGAGCCATCAGCTCCGGCACAACCCCTCACCAATGTTGTGAGTGAAACAGCGCACGTAAGTTAGATAACCTATAAATGTAGGCGTAACCTGTTACGCTAACCATTTACTTTTGTTTTGCTATTAATTTGCTGTGATTTCAATTTTATGATATCAATTGCAAAATCCTACAGTATAAACCGTAACCTTTCGTGAACGATATTTTGAATAGTTTGTTAAATTGAAAAATTTCAATATTTCCCGCCAATCTGATGACAGCTGTTATGCTAAAATTTAAAGTTTTATTTGTAATTACATCGTACGAATGTATGGTTTATCTGATTATCCTACTGCTTCTCTTGATTTCTGTTCTACTTACAAATACTTTTATGCTTCTTAGACCTATTATTTTTGTATCTTTCATAAAGCATGTAAACAACAGAGATGTCTGTTTGTTTTCATCAAAATGAAATTAATATTGATGATAATGTGGTATGAAATTTCTTGTTACAGAGGATACTAGCAATGAATAAGGATTCTGATCTATCTGGTGTACCGCCAAAGAAATCTCGAGTTGAAGTACAATCTCTACCAACGAGACAATACTTGGATCAAACCGTAGTTCCAATTTTGTTACAAGCACTGTCAACCCTAGCTAAGGAAAGACCTGCTGACCCTATTAGCTTTTTAGCAGGATATTTGTTAAGGAACAAGAGCCAATACGATAATGGTGAATCTCCACCAACTAGTCAATGAACTGCCTATCAATTTCTAAGTTGATGAATTGTTTATAAACATTTACTGACTTTTTATAGACACTTATTGATATAGGGAAATATTTAAATTGGACAAGGCGCATTTGTGTAATTTCAAATTAAATAAAATATGTATTAGCTTTTTTATCATGCGATAGTTATTTGAGTGATTTTCAATGTCAGTAACTGAAGTTACCATTTAATAACCTCTATACAATTAATTTCCGTTTTCCATTCAATGCTTATGTCAATACTTCAAATTTGTACAGGTTAACCATGTTACAAAGACATTAAATATTTTCAATAGTTCATACCTGAACGAATTTCTTTCTCTCCCAGATCATGGAACCCTGAGCACAATTATATCCTGGCACAGTTTCTTATCCGTGTTTTCACATCTTCATGAAAAACGAGAAGGATCGTTATCACTGGTTCAATAAATCGTAAAGTCACCTCTGTTCGTGTCGACTTTAATTGGAACGGCGATTTAATTGGATCCAATTGAATGTAATTGGCCAACGAATTGTCACAATATGTATTTTACACTCCGATAAATTCACTGATTTACAGGCACACAACTTCCGAATTCGCACTTTGAATTTATTCCGACGCGGAAAGACTACGTTAGTCGTGTAGCGTTTGCGCGAGTTTCCGGTATTTGACCGGAAACAGGTTCGGGTACTGATTTGTCGAGCGTGGTGCGTCACGTGACCAGCTTAACGGCGCGGCGTCGGTAGTTCGTAACAGTTTCGAAGAAGGAAAATTCGTGCACAATCAAGATAACACGGTGGCATTGTACAAAAGAACGACGAGGAGATATCAGGGTAATTTCATAGAGAACAATTCGTGCGGCAGCTTCATCGTACCAAGTCCAATTAACGAGGTGAGTCCCATTCTTGTCTCCTCTATATCACGTTGTCTCTTGACACCATTATAACCGTACATTTCCCGCAAACTTTTATCTTCTTAGTTATTACGCCGCGTCTTATAGATAGGATTTTTAAAAGCAGCTTCCTTTTAATGTATATTAAGGGAAATTAGTCTTTGTGCATACTATTATCGCACGTAGAATCGCAAATCGAAGCTGACTTGTGATACTCATAAGACTTTTCTTGTTATACATTCAACATACAATTTCGTGATCGCCATCACCACGTGTTACTGTTAGCGCTCTCTATACGTTCAAAGAACAAGTACCAAGTAAACCGAGGGATGTAGTTAATGGGTAAACCGTGTCACGGCTTTCGTCGTGCGCGTACAATCTGCAGATTCACGCTCGTACGACCACACGATATACAGTGCCTCGGTTCAATTGGCACGCATATTGGAATTCTATTAGCGAGATTACCGACAGTAATTGCTCGGTTTCGCGCAATATCGCACCGCTCGTCTGTGCCCGGCCAGGCCAACAGGCTAGCGAGCGTCAAACACGGATTAAACGCGCGTCTTGATTCGTGGTCGAGGCAAGACGGGGTAGGTACATTACGTTGTCGGTTGTACCGGTGTTGTAGCGTAGTTGCAACCAGGGCCCAGGAATCGTGTCGGAATATGCACGGCTACATTAGCCGGAACGGAAGCCCGTCAAAGGATCGAGAGACGTTCGACTGAAATTACTCGAGGGTCGTTTCGGGTGGGCGTCGGTTTCGCGCCGTTCCTCTCGGAAAATCTAATCGAAAGTTCCTACGAGCTAGGAAATGAAAGTTGAACAGAGGTTAGAGTAGGGTGAAAAGAAAAACGAAGAGAAGGTACACCATGAAAGTAACGTGTTTCGTTTGAGAAAGAAACTGAACTTATAAGTTCTCGAAGGGATTTCGAAGGGTGGTAAACGCGTGAACGAAAGATTTTTCGAAATTCTTGTCCTTCAACTGACTTTGAATTATATAAAATTTTTTGCCATAACTGAAAACTCTACCACGAGATTTTTTTTTTTCATCTCTCTTTGCTTGTTCGTGGTGGAGTCGAGGGAAAAAACGCTTACCGGGCAGATTCACGCGAGAGCTAAAGCCCTCCTTTCTCTCGTATTTTTTGCCATGCTAAAATTCTATCTGATACCCGGAAAGTTTTTTCGCATTCCTTTTCCCTCTCACTCTCTTGCTTTCTCTGTTGTAATTTTTCCTTTCATTTTTTTTTTCATTATTCTTGTTTCATTCCGTCCGTAAAAGATGATACACGGAGCGCGCAGTCTGAAACAATGTAACGGTGGTCGAAGTTTCGCTTCAGTTACGCTTATTAAACGTAATATCTGTTCCGAAAGTAGCGAGGCACGTTTGTAATATAAAATCGTTAATTAAATATCGAAACGTTTGCAGCTGCAAATTAAAAGCTCGCCCGCGCGTTCTCTCCCTCTTGATGACGGGAGAGCATATTCAGCTCGAAAATGAAATTCGTAATTCGGTCACGTTGCAGTCGGACGTTTTAATCAGCCTGACGGAACGCTTGAAATCCGTGAAGGAACGGCTCTTTCTTCTATCGTTTCACCCCTTTACCTCCCCACCAACAGCCACTCTTCTCCTCCTTTCTGAATTATCTTGCGGTTCTTTGCTCGCGGGGACACAGATTTTCATTTCAGATCTGGCTCTGGTACAGTGCAGAGGAGAAAATAGAAGTCGCTTCCCGTTGATTTCAATCTGTTTGACGGTACTCTGCTCGGTCTTTCTCGCTTCTCGTAGCGGCGTCGCGATGCTCGAGGCCGGCCGCATCGCGACGCTACCCCGAAGACAACGAGACAAGATCCGCGACGCAGGCATCCGTTATCGTACCACGGCATCTTGTCCCCGACTATTCGATGATGTTCACCCTTCTTTTTCCCTCCTTCAATTCTAATACCGTCGTCCAACATCGCGATGACGTTTCCCTCTGTTAGAACATTGACGAGCAATTACGCGAAACTTTGTCGATTCTTCTTCGGTTGACTCTGGTATACAGGGTGGACTACTAACTTTGATCATCTTAATTATCTCCGTTATTTTTAGAGATACGAAAGAAGTTTATTTACGAAAGTTTTATGGTATCAAGGGGACCGTAACGTAGCGGTAATAATTTTGTTTGTAGGTGGACCGACTGTGGAGATTTTAAGATCAATCGTATTTTTTAAGTGGAATTGCGTTTTCTTATGTAGATTATAAAACTAACAAAGATAATTTAAACTTTCGTATCTCTATAAAATAGCGGATGTAATAAGGAGGATGAAATTTAGTGGTTCACCCTGGATAGGTATCTGAAATTCCATCGATTCGTTCTCTGTGAACAACAGCTTGTTTTTCGCTACCCGTTCTTCGTACATCGAGCATAGAAGAAACAACAACGATCTGGTGCCATCGGGCTGTCGTTTATTAAGGCTTCGTAAAGCCAGAATACTCTTGAACTCTGTACGTCGAGTTTGCAAGAATTCCAGAGTAATTCTGGAAAGGGAAAAACTTTGCCTTGATTGGACAGCGATGAAACACAAACACGATCGTCGTAGTCGTCGTCTTACGAACATTCCATTTATCTCCGCGTCGAACGATTAGTTAGAATACACGCAACAGACTCAATTTCATAATGGTGTTTACTTTCGCTTTGCGAACGCAGAATACGTTATACGTTTAAGGGAAACAAGTTTGTGCGCGTGCATCAAACTGCAGACAATATTCTAGAGTCAAGTTGATGAATGTTTACGGTAAACATAGCAACTTGCTACGCGACTCAATCTCGTTACCACTTTTCCCGATCGTTTCTACGTTCTTAAGCTATCTCGATGCCGATGGGTTGTATCCACGAGTGGATGAGACTCCGTAAGGGTGTCATCCCCTTTCTTAAAACTTTCTATCGATACTATCTTCGATAAGCTTTGCTAGCCTAGCAGATTATCGAGAAAAAGGAGATGTCGAGCAAAATTTCTTCCGCTCGTTTTGCCCTTAACGTTTTGCTACATTAACCCTCGTGCCGATAACTAAAATATTCACGATAGTTTTATAAACAGAGACTATATTCTTAGGGTTGACGTAAGGGTTAAGAGTTTATTTTCTTTGCGCGACTCGTTGCGACGAGCTAGAAGACGATACCGATATCGATATTGTGTAAGAGCTTCGATATTATCAGCGAACATTTTGCGCGAACCAGTATATTCCCCTGGAAGGGGTTTAATGCACAAATCCACTCCCTCGGGTTTCAGTTTTCGATCGCAGCTGGACGTCGGTCGAATCGACTCGGTTTCCTCCGCTCCGCCATCCCTTCATCTTCTCACCCCGGTGCCAGCAGGTAGGCGTCTCTCGGAAATCGCTTAATCCTCCGGCTGGTCGAAAGCCCTTCGCCCGGTATTACGGTAAACGTTGATTTGTGGTCGCGGCAGCGACATTATTTATAATTTGTGGGTATTAATAGCTGACTCACGCGTGCGTACCTAGGGGGTATATAACGGTCGGCAGCCTTTCTGTTTTCATCTATCTCACCTATCGTCGATAAATTTCCTCCTCGTTCGCGGATCTAGTAGTTCAACTTTCGCTTTATTTTCGTGATCGTCTCTGTTCCATTTTTTAATTATGACTAGATCATTAGGGATCGAGCGAAGAAAGGGTTGAAAGTGAGTAACTAGGAGAGCTTTATGAAAGTTCCGAACGGTGGAATACGTTATTTCTCGAGGACTGTTATTTCACGGTGATATCCAGCAACTGTGTATAGAAGAGGCGCCGAGATAACGGAATCAGATAGTAGCCGTGCCATCTCTTACCGCGGAATAATACCTTATGGGAATATAACTCACTCTGGCCAAACCGATATTTTTGCGGGAGAATCACGCACGTAGATCCCTACGTTCGACCTCTTCCTATGCTGACAGCCAACGTCTGCCAGTCGGTAATGGCTTATTCTCGAAATCGTCGACCGGGGTGTAATAAACTGTTCGGAGACTACCAATCAACCTATAAAGCTTCGTTTCTGCTGCTGGCGGAAAGATATTGTACGGGTGCGGACGTCACGAACCCGGTTTCTCACCGCGATCGAACTCTTTTATATCCTATTTCCTTTGTGGATCTTTTCGAATACCTACAGCAATAATTAAAAAATTTGTTTGAGCTCCGTTTTTATAATTTGTCCAGAAAATCTGAATTTAACGGGATTTTATACTGCTATGATATGTTCACTGGGAAAATGAAATCCTTTCAACGTGTCCGATTTCAATGTAAAACTTTAATAAAGGCATTGCTACGGTATTTGAGGAACTGAAACTATTACTCACTTCCAGGGCCATTAATTCCCACGTAAAGCTTTGTGAAATAATACAAAGATTACCAAGCTTCTGATTACTAATATTAATTATTTTAAAACACGGAACAAACAACGGGATTAACTTTTCGTTACATCTGTTTCGTATTTCAACACGGTGACACCAGCGTTATTCATTCTGCTAAATAAATTTTTCCATTTCTGTTGCTGCGCAAACAGAAGAGAAATAAAGAGTTGTTCATAGTATTCGAAAGAACCGGATGATTCATCTTTATCGTACCGTTTAAAGCAAGACGATCATTCTCCCTCTTCTTTAACGATCTCATCGTTCTTGGGAACACGTGCAACACGATAATTGTTTAGCGAGTAATCATCAGGAACGTTCGTGTAAATGGGATTTGCGCGAGGAATATGGGAGAAATGGAGGAACGGAGGGAAATTCTGCGACGACACACACCTACCTACACACGACGAACCGGGAGGAATTGTTAGGAAGAGGATCGAAGATGTTTACTGGATTCGGCTGCGGTCTACGGTGAATCAGGCCGCGAATTGGAATTCTCCACCTAATAAATCACCGTTGTATATCTGCGTACACCAGGCGCACCCTCCTCTGTCCCTCTTCCTGGCATCCCCATTCGACGGTATAGAAGCGTCAGCTCAACAGGGCACGGTCTCTCGCCAGGAAAGCGAACATTGTTTCGCGCGTGACCGTAGAACCGATTACGGTGGAACGATCGAGTAGATAACGAAACACGCTTGCCACGAACGAGACAACTTGGCCAGAGATCTAGAAGCGGTTGGATCGATACCACGGATCGATAGTTTGCTGGGAAATCAAATAGAATCGCGAGGGTGTGTGCAGCAGGTACGATGGTTATCGACCCACCGCCGTTTATTCGCGGCTTAGATTCTCATTGATAAACAAGAGTCGATCGAATGGCAGTGTCGGGCTATTACGAGAATAAGGTCAATCTGCTTTTTTCTACGCTCTTATTCTTTTATTGTTTTTTTTTTTTTCACAGTATAAAGGGAATGATTGCCACCTTTCGTACATAATGTCACACTATTTAAGCTTCGTGTAGAATATGCTTCTGTTGCGTGGTCTCTCTCTTATAATAACCATAAAATTTTTTTTCGAAGGCTATAATATTCTACGATACGAAATAGAGTAAACTACGAACATTTAACATAGGTTGATAAGCAAAATACCGAGAACAGTATGGGGGGATACCAATATTCCCTTACATGCTATAAAACCGTTAAGAATATGTAAGCTCGTTCATTTCGACGAAACGAGCTAGCCAGTATTCAAGTTCGGGCTTTAATATCGCTGAGAGCAGGTCCGCGTTGACAAAAAGGCTAGAGAGTTTTTATTAAAACTCGTTCACCCTCTCTGTTTCGTTCTCGCTACCCTCTTGCGCATTGATTTTCAATGTAATTTCGCAAATTTATGGGCCATTTGCATCGGTCCACGGACACGGTACCGATACGATCGCGTTTAATAATTTTCTGTTTTTTCCATCTTCTCTCTCCCTTTTCCAACTTCACCCTCTCGAACCTCATTTTCTATTTTTTTTTTCTTATTCTTTTTGCTCTTTTCATTTCATCCGACGAAATGGATTTCGTTCCATCGGATGTTACCGTTGCGAAATAGCTAACCGGTTATCTTTTTCCTGTTTCAGAACATTTTTCAAGGCCTATCCAGCCGCAGTATCGCATTTCGGATACGTCGCGAGAACGCTATAAACCAGCGAACGAAACGATCGCCCCTGTTTCTCGTTTCTTTGTCACCCTTCTCTTTTGCCACCACCCTTACAACCGTCACCACCGCCACGACACGAACGAACCTTGTTGCCGACATTCGGATTCGCCATTAAACATGGCCGTGGCTTATCTTAATGGACATCTAGCTGCTTCCTTGGATCCTGCGACGCGATACACCGGCAATCTTTTGCGACGAGCAACGTCCCTTCATCCTGGATAATCGATGACCAACGAGGACGTTTTCACGACGAGTTGCTGGATCAATCGGACTTTCCTGATCGCTTCCACGGTTCCCAGTGATCATCCATGGTGAGTTCTTGCCAGCAAATACATATTTCATAAATCGCTTACACGCATCAACGTAGCGCCACGTATATACGTTTCTCTATGTTCCGTGTATTTAAATACCATCACGATCAATGCTTCTGGAATAATTGATTTTTCGTTAATATCTTGATATGCAATATTTATTTGATACGTTCTTGATATCTCTCGGGCTTACGAGCTGATTCGATTTATCCTCTTGATTCGAGCACTTGATAATACATTGATTTGCATAGCAACGAGTAACGCAAACGATACATCGCGTATTTACAATGAATAAATATTATCGGATACGATTCTTTTATCTGTCAATTGTTTTATAAGAGGTTAATAAATATAGGGGGAATAGCGTTGAAAATAACGTCGCATTCTCGTGATGCTTTTTCTGTAAATGATCTAAGGGGGAAACATTTCGGTAGATTTCAAGGTACGTTAAGCGTCCTGTAGTGGAAAGTAACGATCGTCGTCGCTGTTGGTAGAAAAATGTAAAGAAGACTACACTTTTTTTTTTCGTCGAACAAGACGTTCCCGCCTTAGCAGTCTCCACGTTGGAAATAGAGTAATACGTCTTTCTGTCTGTGTATGTGTGCGTGTCTCACTCCCTCGGTGCGAGTACTCTTTAATTTACTGCCGTTCTCCACGGCTGCTGCAAACTGAATTAATAACAAGCTCGCTTCTTTAACGCTGCTGTTCGAGGAGGTGGCTCGAATAAAAAGTCGCGCCATCGACTCTTGTCGCGAGATCACCGCGTGTATTTTTCTCGACGACAACAATTGCCAGGACGAAAACAAGCCAGTCGCGTAGGAAAAAGGGGATTCACCCTCGTTTGTGTAGGAAATTTTCGAGATCTTGCTTCAAGCAGAGTTCCGGCTAATTTGCCGGTTATTTCCGCGAGGCTGAGGGTGTCGATGAGGACCCGAGAGGTCGGTCATTTCATCCTACTCCGTTACTATACCTTTTATCCGGCTATGCAGAGTGGCCCCGTATTAAAATGTAAATGCGTGGTAGCTAGTTATTATGCGGAGCGACCGATGCGATCTCCACCGGTGGCGATGCGATCCACCTCGTGTGTGCTACCTTCTGCGCCCCTCGTCGTCGCCGTAAACACCCGATAATGGGGAAACCGTGTACCTCGCTATCCACCTCTGTACACCGAACGCAAGTGTGAGAAAGAGTAACTAAGAGAGAGAGAGGAGATCGTTGCTCTGACCTCTTCCGATCAAAAATCGCTCGGACATCGAAAACCATCTCCGATGATCCTCTTCTCTGCTTGTTCAAGGATTTTACGTCCTTCTGGTCGCGATCTAGATCCTTTCGCGACCATCTACGATGGCTGTCGCGATCCAGCTTACGATAGATCAAGTTCGCCCCTGTTCGGATTACTCTCTCGGCTCGTACTCGTAAAACTTTCAGATCTCGACCGTTTTTCATCGGGCGTTAATCGTACGATTTCGATTAAGATAGCCAGCTGACCGGCTCGTAAAAGTTGGACCCGCGTCGGAATTAGAATTTCAATCGATGTTCTTCCCTCGACGACAATAACGGAAGCGAGGTAGAATTTTGCTTTTGAAGGAGCCCAGGCAGAACAAATATTTGAGCTGCCACCTAAGAAAAATATGAAACACAAGATTTTTTCTATTTTTTTACAAATATGTACGTAGGACTGGAAGTGTCCGTTTCTTTCGTCTTCGCGAAGATCCAACAGCGAACGCGAGTTTTATCCTCGCGATCCTCGCGTAGCGTATTTTTTCCCCGGTATACGTGACCCGGCGATGAAAAATATTTGCTGGTTTCGTTATTACGGTTCGCGTAGCCGTTTGCGAGCGGGCAGGGGTAGTTGGATTCTTCGGCGGAAGAGGCACGTTCTCTTCTCGTCCCTCTTGGTTGTCACCGTGTTCTCGCGATGTTATCACTGCCGCCTGTTTTGTGGCTTTCGTATTATTTGCGCATTTCCACGGTTATATTCCTGCGGGTCTCCGTTCTACCGTATAATAAAATCCCTCTCAGCAGACTGTATTCTCCTTGCCCCTCTTTTACCCGATGCCATCCCTCGGTACACAGAGTATGTTGCTTGCACGGGGCAACGCGTGGTGCATTCTTGGTGTAGTAAAAGGGGCGAGAAGAAGGAGAAGTAGGGGATGGACTGGGTGAGAAAGCGAGACGACGATGGGAATGGTTTGAGGGTATGGGAGACGGGGAAAACATAGAGGGCTGAGTAACTGCAAACAACAAATACCAGCGGGTACCGGGGCGTGCATTCCACCGACGACGACGGTGTGTATAAACACCAAGTCGACGGCCGTGAAATCCGTGCAGAGAAACCGAGTTAATGCCACTGAAGTACACGATACTCTGGCTATATTTGTCGATCGTTCCCAAAGACGATATATAGATGCCCCGTAAGCGTAAGCTAATCGGCCTTGCTACGAGTCTTGTCGAGTCACCCTCTTCTCTCTTCGGCACACCCGACGAAACTTTGCGCACCCATCGCTCGTGAGCTAATGAACTCGGTTCACCTTGATGTACCGAAACTAGACGACGATAGATCGAAGATTTTAAACGAGCAGCATCCTGATCGGGTCAACTTAGCTGCGGTCGGAAGAGGTTACTAAGTCGACTGATTAACGCTGACCACGGGTCAAGTTTCCTCCGAGTATTAAGGTCAAAGAGTAGCGTTTCAACTGGTCGACGGGTAACGGCGCGTTTGAGGGATCGATAAGATCCTTGGTAAAAGGTATCGAGAATCATCTTGGCGAGCTGGTGAAGAACGATTATTCATGGCGCGGAATGCATCATTGAACGTTTAATAAGGAAGCGATGCAACGGAAAGAATCGTCTACTATCGTACGGCGAAACGGCGTCGTAAAAGGAACGCCCTGGTAAGATCGACGATACGCTGGCCGGGTAACCGAGAACGAGCTCGCATAAATATTTCTGAAAAATTAACGAACCGGCAATAATGTATTTTACAACGGTTGATAAGTTCCGTTGAGTAACACGAGCGTGGAAGAAAACGCGGCGAAAGAGGTTGCCCTGATAAATAGGTCGATCATAGACGCCCTGCCGGAGCGTAAAGGATTAATCTTCTCTCGCCGAGAAGTTTAAATATTAAATACGAGTTCTCGCTGCGATTAATTGATTATCGCTTTACGGTATGATGAACGAGCCTTCGAGGAAAGCCGATAAATAGGCGCGTATCGAAACGAGGCGCTTGTATGCCGCTTTATGAGCAGCTGTGCCCGTGTAACTAGGCGAGGGGGAAAAAAAAAAACAACAACCAAGAAAAACGTGTCGTCTCAAAATGTTGGCCTAAATGGCACGTTCCATTAGAGTGGAAAATTCGAAGGCCGTTTCACGGGTCGATACGACCTGTTCGTTACAACGGTCCACTTTGCGAAAGAATAGAGGTCAGGCGGATCGAATCGACGATGGGATTAATCCTCTCGTCTTATTTTCTTCGTCTCGTCGATTCGAGCAAAGATAAACAGGACGGTTGTTTTTAGAAATATGGAAAAATGTAATGTTCTTATTCACCTTGTATAATGGAAAGGGTAGGTTCGGGTCGAGCTGTTGAAAAAAGTAAGATAGCTCGGTGGATGTAAATCGAATCGCTTAAAATTGCAATGGTTCGTCGTCGCGGGATAATGACTGTCGTCGCATCGGATCGCGTCTCGACTCGATTCGTCGATTTGCATTCGGTCGTGGAATCGATAAATTTCGCTCTAATTGCTTCGATAAAACGGAAGTGGCGCGGCGCGGCCGATCGTTTACCAACGACCGCGTTCTTGCCAACGGACACAGATTTCTCTCGGCTCCTTTTTACCAGGTATTTCCAATGAAGGGGACAAAGAGGTTGGCCTGGTCCAGGAGGCCTGGATATCGCGACGCCGCTAAATATTCGAATCGCCGTTCGCGATACAAGAGATTATTAAAATATTTAAACGAGCTCGTCGACCGGTCGTTACCGGGACCCGGAGTCCTCTCCTCGCGAGGTTCTCAATTAAATGCTAACGAGCGAAGAGCTCTTTCCACCTGAATACTGCTTCGTTGGAAGCTGCAGCAGCCACCTAGCTTTTCCTTCGGCCTCTACCCTCCCCCCGTCACCGTCCTTCCTCCACGGCTTCGTCGTGGCCCTTCTTCTCTTTTTCCCCCGACGACATTGTTTTAACGAGACTGGGAAGTGCAATTTGTTCGTCCTGCCCTCGCTTCGTCGCAAGAGGGGTTACCTACCCTTTCTTCCTCTCTCGTTGCGATACCCTTTTTCTCGCGAAAACTCCCGTCATCCTTGCGCGCTTCCACGTTGCTCTCTCGACTCGCTCGCGGTATTTCAGCGGCTTCGTAAAAATCGCTGACGGTAGTTTCGAAATTTATGTTTACATTGCTCACCACCGTGCCACCGAGGGAGATTCAAACTTGTCGACTCAGTTCGCCGCCAACAATGGGATACGTCGAGCGGTAATTGAAATGTTGCTTGCGCGCGAGAACGGCCTCCGGTTGGTTTAACCCGTTGATGCATTCAGAAGAAAGAAAGAAATAAAAAAATAATGCACTTCGCGGAGTCCATTACGCTTGGCTAACTAAATCCCTCGGTTGTTGTTGGATCCGCCGGGAATAGAATCCACGCGATGATCTTTACAATTCGACTAATTTTCATCGTTTTTCCTAACCAACCATTCTGTTTCTACCCTTTGGCTTGGAAAGAAACACTCGGCTTCCCTGTGGAGATTCTGGAAATTGGACCAGCCTCGAACAACACAGCAGGTCCGGGGGAAAAAGAAATTTAATAAAGTTCACCGCGTCCGTGCGTTATCTTATCCCAGCCGTAGAATTGCGTAAATTACGTTCGACCCTTCGTATATTCCGTTACGAGGATATACACTACCGGTCAAAAGTATGGGACGTAAAGTGAAATTCTGTACGTGCTCCTAAAACGGACCGAGCTCCTGGATCTGCTGTTAAATCGTCGGTCTTATAAATTTCATAAAGCATCGGTTCTTTTTTATTATAAATCTACTCTGGATAGGTGTTCCTTCGAGTTTCTTAAGAACCACCCTCTCTGTCCGGAGGAACCCTCTAGCAGAGACCGAGGTGGGTAAGGCCGAATTAAATTTTAATTTGCAACTAGTTAAAAAGTTAGCGGCACCCGCGAGCGTAAGAAGCAGCAGGTACGGGCGCGGCGGTGGTGGTGCGACGATAATGTAAGGGGTGAAGTTTGGTCGGTTGGCTGAAGACACGGTGGCCCCGTCGCGAACTCCTACCGCGACCAACCAACGAGCGAAGAATCATGCGAACATCCGGGAAATTCGAGAAGCGCGAACTCGTTAGCCCGTAAATCGTCGTCACCGTCTGTTCCACGGGACGCCAGGCTAGGATAAGCTTAGTTGCGATTAAAGCGTGCATCCAGCTGTCGTAGCTCGCACACCATAGAACGGGGTTCAATTACAAGGCAGAGACGGAGCCGACTTGTTCGTTGTCTTTATCGTTACCCTACCCGGCAGACAATTACGCGACGATTCGCTGCTTATCGTAGCAATTTTCAGCGGGAAACGCGAATAATTAATTAGGGATAATAGCTTGGTAATAAGGGATTTTCTTAAAAATATCACTGCCCTAGTTGCGCTTTCTTTAGCTGACTCGGAGCTATAAAAAGATTGCATCGTTATTCTCGTGATAAACCTTTCGTGTAATTACAAAAAATATTGTTCTAATTCTTAACGCGGATCAGACTAGTCAACTGCTATTCTTCAAGATTTTTGAAACTCTTTACGGAGAGTCAGTGTAGTTAAGTGGTGAACATCACGCGTCTAGGAAGCTGTAGTTTAACGTCGACGATTAAACGCAAACGGAGAAACTTTCTGCATGACTCGACTAGCGAGGTACTTTCGAGTTGCTAGGCTTTTCAACCATCTTGCAAGCTTACCGTGGCGATCGTCGTCCTGGTTGATCGTTCGAAAGATTAACCGAGCACGAAACACGATCGATGTTATACATAGACGTAGAGATTTATCAATCGAGTCGTCGTGAATCGGCTCAAAGACGTTTATACGACAAATCGTTCAATTTCCAACGGTGCAGCTGAATATCGCTTGAATCTCGCGAACGCGGACCGTTTTCTGTCTTCGTGCCAAGGAAGGGAATAGGCTGTCCCGGATGATAGTTGAAAATATAGGCAAGCAAGAGAAAAAGAGGTAGAGTGAGAGAGAGAGAGGGAGGGAA
Source organism: Osmia lignaria lignaria (assembly GCF_051020975.1). Taxonomy (NCBI): domain Eukaryota; kingdom Metazoa; phylum Arthropoda; class Insecta; order Hymenoptera; family Megachilidae; genus Osmia; species Osmia lignaria. Next base: position 3,437,306 of record NC_135037.1, on the reverse strand, counting down.
AAAGATTGCGAGAAGAAGGGAAACGTGGCGCGCATACAAGGGACGGTAGATCCGTACGAATCCCTCGGAATAGAATAAAGAACCGGCGTATCGGCGAAACTACATAACCGTAACGATATTACGTCGCAAAAGGAGTTATTTGCCGCTGTAAATAAGAAGGTGAGGAACAGAAGCAGCGCGGATGGGAAGGGAGGCGGAGGAGGAGGAGGCCGCGGAAAAGGGTGGCTAGGGATGGGTAGGGAAAAACGAAGGAAAAAGAGGAATAAAACGAGGGCAGCCCGCGAGAAGATGAAATTTCCTTTTCCGGGTTGATCGTTAAGCCGCGTACAGTGGTTCTGACGACGGAAATATCGGTTTTTGTGGACGAGAGATCCCATTGTCTTTGCGGATTTCTCTCTTATCAAAAAAGAGGAACAAAAGAGGAACGAAGAGATGAAAAGAAAGAAGAATAAAAAAAACGAAGTACAGTCGGTTGTTCGCGGTCGTTACCGAGTATTCGTTGCTTTCCAATCGTATATTAGTACCAATCTGAATTCAAGATCGACGCGACGTTATAAATCAACGGCAATTCCGCGATTCCAATTAAACGTAGACCGACGTCGCCGCGATTCGCAGAAGCTAAAAATCGAAGGAAATCCGTTCGAGAACATCTTTATCGCGCTGATACATGATTGCAGTTTAAACACGACGTCGCAGTTACCGTGCCAAACGAGTTTGTTACCGGCTCGATAATTGCATCTTCCGCGTCCCACTGTTTCCGGGCGGACGTAAGTCGCGAGGATAAGCCGCGTACAAAGAAGAAAGGAGTCTGACTTCTCAGGAACGATCGGGAATCTTGTGATTCCAATTAACCGATAACGAGCAAAAGTAATATCCTTTGTCCTTATCCCCTTCTCTCTCCTGCTTTCTCTTAAGCTCGTCTTATTCTACTCTTTCCATCATCTCTCTCGTTGGTTCTCCATTTCTACCAGTAGATCGATCCAAAGCCATCCGCCTACGTCACTTTTATCGGAATAAAAAGGGAGAGTTGAATTTAGCTCGATCGTACATGTATCCTCCGTATAAATACCAAAGATCCGTTCGGAAATTCGGCGACACACGGGTTTATACCTTGACGCTATATTCCCAATCGAGTTACCCATATTTTCGAAACTCGCGATGCGTAAGCGGTTCGATCGCGCGAATAATTAACGTGCTTCGTAATTGCCCGGCTCTCTTTGGCTGTGCGTCGGAAAGAGCAAACTGAAATTAATCATCGACCCGTCCGTACTTTATAAACGTACCAAATCAGTGAACGTAATTTTCGTTCGCGTTTTCTTAATCGATTGACCCATGGAGCACGAAATACCGTGTCCAGCATTAATTAACGAAACATGATGAACCGTGGAGTAGAAAATTGCTGGTGCAACGAGGGTATCGCGTAAATAATAATCCGTGGACGTAAACCAACACCGAGTGTATCATTTATAAAGCAAGCTACCACCACCGCGGATACATTCCCGGTGCAGAATTTTCGTACGCTCGGAACGGGAACGTCTTCTCCCGTGGGGACTGTGGCTGGTAACTCGTATGTATAGAAAATATACATGGAAATAGCATAGGCGGATAATAATACCCTGTTCACGTATCGTATCGTACCGTGATACGGCAATAAGAGACGCGAGGCAGGAGGATCGTCGAATATCTCGATTACGTCTGCACTGCTATTGGGTAATACTACTTTCATCGGTACGGTTCTCATCGCAGCCCTGTTATCGGCATTCGCGAATCACCGTGACGTAACTGGCCGCAGTTACGTAAATTACAGCGAGCGAGAGACGACGACGACGACGACGACGACGTCGACGGCGATCATTAAGCGTGGCGTAATTTAATGACAAAGACAATGCACTCTTTCTGGGAAAAGGGAGGGAGAACGGAGAGCCTACGATCCGACTGGAAACGTCCCCCGTAATGGTACTCGTTAAACGACAAGGCGCACGATATAGAGTGGCCTTTTATCCTGGCTCAATTGCTAGAACCACGTCGACGCTAATAACAAGAACTGCATAATAACGGACAATTGGCGGACTCTCCTTAAGGGCGGGGAATTTGAAATTTTTCAATCGACCCGCACTCTCTCCCCGATCTACCCGTAATTGGATACTTAAGCGAATAATACCCGGTGTTGGTGTAATTATCGTTCACTTTGTGTCTCGGGTCCGATGTTGTATGCAACCCGGAACTGTATGCATAAAAGAAACAAGCGGCAGGTGAGCGTCGTAGGTACGTTTCAGGTTTATTTCCAGAGGAAAAAGAATGGCGGTGCTCGCTTTCATCGCGGAAGACAAATCCGCGGCGTTAACTGGACACGTAACGGAACGCGCGACGGCTCGACTGAAATCACGTCAGACCCGGTGTAATTTATATGAATCGCGCCGCGTGGTTCGTGGATATTGCGGCATCCGTTATCCGTCGCCGACTTTCCAGATTCCAGCTGGTCCATAAGGAAACTGCGAGCTCGATGAATGCAACTAGAGAAAACTGTATCGCTTTACAAGACCCGTGGGGGAACGAGTTTTCGCGAGATGGTAAAATCGAAAACGTGATACCCTTTCGACGAGAAAGCGAAAAGGTTATATTCTAAATTCACAACGAAATCGCAACGTGTATGGCGTTTGGCAAGCTCAACTAAGCGAGCTGAAGCGAGGCGAGGCGAGGCGACGAAAGTCACGATTTATGGGACTTTGTTTACGAGCCATTAAAGAAGAATTATATCGGGGGAAAATCGCGCGAGAATTGTCTTATCGTGCGAAACAACGCGCAACCGTGATGATTTAGTCGGTCGACCACGGCTCTTCCCCGATAAATCAGCGTGGTAACGCGAGCCCGCGAGTCGGAACGGAACACAGATTCTTTCTCCTTCGCATCTCGTGACGATTGATCGATCGAAACGAACGATTCGACTCTCGACGATTAATTAAGAACAAAAGGGGATGATCTTTAATCCCCGGTATGCGGGCGTTCGCGGGAATATCGGATCGGCGATCGAGCGCACAAAGGCGGTCAATTCGTCGAAAGCTCGCTTTGTAGACGCGGAGAAGGCTTGTCAGCCACTTCCTGACTAATTGCCGGCGGGGCTCGCCGTTTCTCGGAAGTCCCGTGGAAATATTGCTTCCGCCGGTCGAAGTACCGAAGACCGACCTCAGGAAGACTTCGGGCCTATTTCAGAGCAGGGAATTGAGGTCGTAGATCCTTCTCCTCCTTCACCGGTTCCTGCTATTCTCTTCCTCTCGCCACCTCTCTCTGTTTCACCTCGTCCCTTCGCGTTTGCCGCAGGACTTGTACTAGTTTCCACCCCGTGTCTCGAGTAGGCCGAAACTATGCAGCCGATACGTTAAATTCCCTTGTTTAATTAGAAATTAACGGGTGTAGACTGCTCGTCCGATCGCGATACGTTAGACGAGGCTTTTGTCCCGCGAACAACGTGCCAACCGACTGATTTTCTTCGCGTTAACAACTTCAAATGTTAATACTTTGATAACGAGCTTACCTGCTCGTTAGTTTGCGGCTTTACAAGAAGAATGTCTCAACGAAACTTTCAGAAAATGCGGTAGACTTTCGCCTCTTTACAAATCATCCCTTATATAAGGGTGCATACTCGGAAGTTTTTGAATTATTTTGCAATTTTCTGCCTATCTTCCATACTTTTCCTTCATACTTGCTTCATCAATCGCGTTAGGGTGTTTCGCTTACATATTCTACCGCGGATACATCGATGCACGCAACATCCACTTCCCTCGAACGCATTTGTGGTAGCGTGTTCTCGTCGCGATGACACCGTGCCTTGGGACGACGCGTAATCGTAATTAACGAGGTAAAAATAGAGAGCACCGGTGGGTTCGCGCGGCGAGAACCAAGTGAAAACTCATATTTACCGGTTAGCGAGCTCAGACATCCGCAGTAATGCTGCGGCATTACGCGATGCGCCTAGAATACAGAGTTTCTGGCCGGTGGCGAAATAAGCCGCCAACACCGGCTTCCGCGTTCTGAAAACAAACGACACAGAATACTGATAAAAGGGGAGACCATTTGAGGCTGTATACGCGTTACGTGTTCGCTAATGAACGAGCCGTACCACGTGGAGTTTTAAGGTGTCGACGCGTCCCTCTTTTCACCTCATAATTATTTGACCAAATATAATTAGTTGCGCCGGGTAACGGTTATTACAGTGGTCGCGTTAAAGTCAAAAATATTACTTTTTAAACCTGGACGTCGAAGTTACCTTCAACAATGTTTTGCCCTGTTCTTGTTCACTGACCAGAACAAAGCAAGATCGATGGAATGGCTATTATTCGTTATCTTCCATGCAGCTCGTTCGTTCCATTTGCTTGGAAATCTACGTCCTTGAACGGACGGTTTTTTATTTGCAAAATTTTACGATGATTAGGAACTATGATAATTCGATAGTGTCAAGGGAGAAGACCACGGAGAATGATTAATGGTAACTCGGTTTGTCCTGTAATTCATTTTTTTTTCCCCTCGAACCATTATTAACGCGTGTTGGCGAGCTTTATCGCTTCGCGAACCATCTTTCCTTAATAACGACGCTTAATTTCTCTCGTAATTGGTTTTCTCTTGTGCCTGTAAAATGGCTGAAACTTGGAGAACGTTGGATGTCAATATTCTTAATGTCCCATCGCGTATCCCAGGATGCTCATTTTTCATTTCCAGCAGTCAGCTTCTTAGCTCGATAAACGTATCCTTAACCCTAAATCCTAGTCGATCCGCTGTTGCATACAATTCGTAAGACTGGATCACGGTTGACCCCGGTCGGGTTAATATCAGTTCGACGATTGCCAGCGTTTCGAATACAGGGCTAGTATTTTTCCAGCGACGTTTAATTCCCGGCGTGCACGGTTTGTTAAACGGTGTTCGATAAAGTCTTCCGCGACATCGAATACCAATAGAGGGAAACGAAACAACAAAGGAAGAAAAAAAGCAGGGAAAAGCGTAGCAGCTGTGAAAACAGAAGAAAGAGGGTCGGAGTTTCGATAGATGTGTCGATTAATGGGAAAATTTAAAAGGTTAGAACACGCTTTCAACGCGATCGCGCGTCGCCCTCGTAACAGAAAAGTAATACAATATTTTGAACAGCACGGGGGCGAGGGTAGTGGCGTTGCAGGCGGACAATTAAAAGCTCGCAGCGGTGGGCGAGAATAATTGCTCTTCGTTTCGATGCGAAAGCCGGAATTCTAACGGCGCTGACAATAAAGCTGACCCGTGCCGTGCCGTGCCGTGGCTAGCGTGTTCGCGAGTGCGCGCCTCGCGACAACAGGAGGATGCGATTGTACCGAGTGACAACCCAGTATGTCGAACGACCAAATGGATTTTACGTGTACACGAAAAATACAGAGCCGACATCGCTATTGTGTTCGATACGTGGGCCGAGTCACGCGTGCACTGCTTTTACATGGACGCATTACACCCACATTTACCCAGGCCGGCCGTAATGCGGGGAACAAGCGAGACATGTTCGCGCGTTGCTCTCGTGAAACCTATGAAAACCAAAGAGGAAACGAAATTAATTTACTTGCAGCGAGAACGTAGCTGCTTCTACTTCTGTTCTGTTTATTCTTTCCGTCGCGTCGCCGCGCAGTTCTCTTACGCGCTTGTCTCTTCTCCTGATAATGGCACCTAACTCGATTTCCTCGACATTTTTCGCTCGAAACGTTTCGAAAGCATCCTCGTAATGCCGCGACAAAGCTCGTTCATAGATATTTCCGGTCTTCCGTCGTTCCTACCCCGTAGGGCAGAGGATTTTAATCACGAGATTTGTAATTAGTACGGTCGTGAAACGGCATTAGGGGCCGTCTCGTAAAACCCCCTGGAGACGCAGAGGTTTTTCAATTTGCCATCCCGAATCGCGTTTCGCGACGAATTTAGTCGGTCTGATGAAATTACCAAAAAAAAAAATTGAAAAAAAAAATTGGAGGAAGAGAGAGATGAAGGAAGAACGAAACACGCGTTTCTATATCGAGCTGTGTCCCCGTCGAGCAACAATGGCACGTTTATCGCTTTCTGGCGAGAGCTAACTCAATTTATCGTCGATTCGACGCGGTACACGGGCCCGTTGAAAATCGTTATCGCGTCTCGGTTATCATATCGACTCGCTTCTACGTGTCGGCATTACGGTATTGTGTTAACAGCCCCTGTTTCCGGCTCCTTCACGCGACTCTCCCTTTTCCTACCCCCAGGCCAATCACCGATTACGTGCTACGTCTTAGGACCAGCTTGATTATCGGCATTCCTGTACGCGCACCCTTTGCCAACGCGTCTAATCGTCGTTCAGGGAACAATAATAATTTTACATTGATAAATCAGTTGGAAAATTTATTAATCAATAGTCGATAATTGGAAACAATGGGAGCACGAACGGGGAATAATCAGCTATGTCTTTCGTAGCTTCTAGTTTTGCGAACGCACGTATGTGCGTGTGTGTTGACCCCATTTATCGTTCAAACGAGACAGTTATGTTATTGCGTTCGCGAAAGGGAAGCGCAACGGTTGAAAAGCATTAAATAAATCGACGTTACATCATAATGGTATCGGTGAAAATCAAATAAATATTTGCAGCGACACGATTCGGCCGGATAGCCGTGAAATTTAATTCGCGTCACCGAGGAGGGCACGGCGGGACGCTGGTCGAATGTAAATTCGCTTTTCGCTCGTGCGCGGAAATGTTCCCCCCAATAATTTCCCGTTTTTCGCGTGGCCCACATTTGTCGAACAACCGGCGATTTTGAAAACTCTTTTTTTTTTGTTTTTTTTATTATTTTTCTGCCTTGTTCGACGTCGGAACTAGCAGCACCCGTGGTCGCCCGTGTCAGGCGTACGTCGAAACGAAAGCGTCAGTTTTAATTACGCGCTCGCTCGGTGTATCGCGCCATCGGGGATGTCCAGGATATCAGGGATATCGACTGCATATACCCTGTGTATCCGCTAGCGGGCACATTGCGCTACGCGATATTGGCTATCGCTTCTCTTAGCCTTTGTCCGCACCATCCTGTCCACGTAATCTCGAAATATTAGCTCGTCGGTGATCATCGGTTTCGCATGATACCCGTATTTGTCTTCTTTCATCTCGATCTATTTCGCGCTAACTTCCATGGCCCATTGTTGAGCTGTTCGTTTAGACAGCTTGGGATTTCGAGTATTAAAATGAGCCAACAATGTTCCGGGTTGAAATTACAAAAATCCACGTGCGCCCAGGAGGACGCCACTCGGCAGAGTGGTTCATAAAAGATACACAACCAGGCGAAACAGTAATACGTGTGTACCAGCGCACCTGTTTGTCCAGTCACTTCGCGCAGACGTTCCTGCTCCCTCGCTCGCTTTTCAATTATCGTGGATGCAATTCCTTGCATTATCGGTGCCTTATCTAGACATACCTGGCCCGCGGCAAATTTCCAACATTTTCGCTTTGTTCCATCACAGCGATCGAGCTTTTTATGCATGGTCAGCGCGTGCCAGAATGGTGTACAAAGACGGAACTGGATTCATAAAGTTAGACGGGTGCGGTGTGTCGAATGCAAATTTCTATTCGTTCAACGGTGTTCCACGTGAACGGAACGTCGGTAAAATTCAAGAATTCGATTTATCCCCGGCTTTAATTTCGTCGGTTGAAATACGCGGTAACGTCGAGGACGGTCTGTCGTTGAATGGCTCGATTGCCGGGGATTCGAGCGAAAGGAAAAGGGAGAATTAATTTCGTGCAAGGTTGAACCGTGGCTTCGAGAAATGGCAGAACCGAAACAACGGGCCATGGAATGGCAATGCGTCTTTCGTCCGGCCCGGCCGGTGCCTTTCCTCTTGGCCGGAATACGTCCGGTAATTGCGTTTGTGTGTAGCCAGGAAGTTTTATTTGGCTGGCATTTATTCGGCAACGAAGAGACAGCAGCCCACTTAGCAGCAGAGACAAATGTATTTACGTCGTGAATCTGCCAGCAAGCCCGCATTCACCTTTCAAGCTTACCCCGTTTATCCGGGGATTCTCAGAAAATTACGGCAACCTTCTGCTACCGGTATTTCGACGGATAGAAAAAATACACACCGAGACAGAGTAAGTGGAAATAGTCAGCCGAGTGTATTATACTCATTGCGACTAATTTTCACTTGCACTTCCCTTGAAAGTTTTTCTCTCTTTATTTTTTTTTTTTTTTTATTCTAATGTTACATCATATTTCATTTTCATTGGACTGCTGTTGTCATTTCGATCGTCGACTTACGACATCCTGGCGAAAGTAGCAAACGGGAACATGGCTCGACAACTGCGACAGCGACAGAGCCGGCAAGACGCATAAACGAAGGTGTACGTGTAAACGCTGCTTCGATAATAGATTTCCCATTTGGAGTTCAGAGTTCTACGGTGAATCTGTAACTTCGACGATCAAACTGCTTGCAGAGTTTGTCGCTCGAATCGAATGGGAGTTTGGGTAACTCGTACCTAGCTTGGCTCTTCTCTCTTGTACACGGCTATGTATGTACACAAGCATATATACGCGTACGTCTCTCCTCTCTTCTCCTTCACTGTCTTTTCCTCCACATACACTATCGCTCAAAAGTATTTGCTGGTCGTTATGCGTGTATAACATTGTGGATACACAGATTAGATAACATTCGCGTATTATCATGACACCATGTCGTAAAACACATATTTATTTTCTTGATATCTTTTTTTTATCATTAGCATACATTTATTTTCCTGTGTCATAAAATGCATAAACAGTCTAGTTACGAGGGAAACTGTTTATCAATTAATTTCCGTACGTTACTGTGTATATATTTTCATATCTTTCGTGGATGAAAAATAGAAGGCTTAAACGAACAAATATTTTTGAACAATATTGTACATACGTGCACGCGTGTACATGCACGAAACTCCAGTCAACTTGACTACTCCGCGTGCTCTGTTCGCGCATTGTCGATGCCGCGGAAAGTATCCGGAGCTTTTTCTCCTTCCGATTCCAGCTTCCCCTCGTTTCCGGTCTTAGCCGTCAGACTGTGTACCATTAAAGCGTTTCCCAGCGACAGTCCCGTATGTATCGCGATGCTCCACGATGCATAGTACATACATAAGCGTTGCACCCTGAAAGTGTGCTTTTCTCTTCGAGAAGCCACCACGGGAAACCTGAAATCCCGATTATATTGCGGAGACGAGACACGGCAATCGCTGTTTTCCCTTTACTTCCTTGCACTGCGGGCCTTGTCTGTACGATTTGAGAAAGTTTGAGAAATAGTTCGCGAAAAGCCTACAGTTGCGAGGCGAATTTTTATCATTCATTTACAAAACATCCTGGTCACATTTGGAACAATAAATGCACGCTTAATACGAGGTATTAATCATTGAATCTAATAACATTACGTTGTATAGTACGTGTACATGTTTCAATTATGAGTTATCCATTCAGATTAATTAATACCGATGAAATATATAAGGTTACCTGTTTCCAAATATATATATTCCAATATTATTCAGTTACCGCATATCAAATGACCAATTTCAAATCATATAAATTAAAATTTAATTAATAACGTAGAACTGTAAAGTAACACCTGTGGTGGGTCAATTTAATTTAACAGGTGTTACGTCTGAACAAAAGTACAGAACTTATATTCTTTCTGTTATTCTTGTCCTGGTTCGTACATATACTGGTTAGACTATAATAGCACAAGTTCCATTTTTCTGTGCCTCGACGGAAAAAGCCATCGAGCGTAAAAGTATTTTCAAGCGCGTTGCTCGAGCATCCTGTGGCGAACGAAAGCGCGCTTCCTGTGCAACGAATATTTTAACACCTGCGAGCGGATTTCATCCCCGCATCATCCTTTCCCCTTATACGCTGCAGCTCTCCCCGTGGATTTAACACTGAAGAGCACTTATCGTTCTCTCGCATTCTCCTTCAGTCACAACTAAATCGTCCTGCTCGAGTTCGACTTCGAGGTGTGACCTAACCTTGTTCTTCTCCTTTCCACCAAAACGTCCTTCCTCTCTCTCCCACGCTCGCTTGTACTTCCGTTTTGTCGGTGTTCTCTTGCCTCGATGCTCGAGGATCGTCTAACGGACCGTGGCACGGTTAGGGAAAGGCGGTGAAATTCCAGCGAGTATAGCACCGGAGTCGATAATAACCGGGCAAAGTCCATTATAGCGCGTTTAAGGATTTACGTGGAGGGATTATCGATACTCGAGGAAAAAAGGAACGCTTTCTTCCTTTCTCCATTTTTTTCCCTCTTTCCATTTTAGCCTTGTGGTACCCTTTCGTTCTTAGCGAGATTCACCCCGTTCTCATCTTTCTCCTTGGACCCATTCCACTGATCTCTTATTCTCCAATCCCGGCGTGCTCGTAAAGGATTCAAAAGAGATTGAAAAAGATTTGCTCGTCCTGGTGTCGGGGAAGCGTGATGGTAACGCGTGAAGCTACTATAGGAAGCGAAGAGGCGACTGGCCATTTACTTGGTGTGATAAAATAAGTTTTGAAAAAATTCAGAATTAACTTTTGATATTTAGAGAAAGGGTACGGTTTGAAGATGGTGGTGTCACCGAAGCTATGGGAAGTCGCTTAGCACGCGTTCTGTATAATTTATACCATAAAACGTTTAGGTACTACGGTATACCGTTGGCACGATCGTTGCAGCTGCTCCGGAGACGTAAATACGCTGGAATATTACAACGTGTACCGCTCGTTTCCCCGTGCTTCTTTAAATAAGAATCGTTACGAGAACTCTTTGCCTGCACGATCGTCGGTGTCGCCGAGCATTACAATTTTTCACCACTTTAACCACCTTGCCCCAGTTCAATATTCTCTCCCCATTATATTAACACTCGCGTGGACGTTCGTCGGTCTTTTGTGTGAGTTTAAATAAATAGTGGAAGAGAAACAAAAAATTAAACTCGGTCCAGAGTTCGGTCGCGAATTTGATGGATCGATTGATCCGGTCGACCGTTCACAGCGAAACAGAATTAATTCAGGAATCGTTCGACGTATGATAATTCGTGCGAGGTCTGCATCGTTGGAGCGTCACGTACGGTTCTGTAGCACGCGAGGGCGAACCATCGGGAATATTGAAAAATCGATATTTACCGGACCATCGGTACGTTGTCACCTCCATAAATCAAGCGAGCTAGGCTGGCGTACGCGTGAAACGACGTGCTCGCAAAAATATCCTGGCCTTCTTTCGTTTTTCGCTCGTAAAAGCCGCCGGCGCGGCACGGCGGCGGGGAAATTCGATTGAATTTTGCGTCCAGACAGTCGACCACAGTCGGACGTGTCAACGGACCGATCTGTCCAACTATCAGCTCGTCGTGGCGATGATGCGTGGATGTACGACGATTTGCGACACCTTCGAGCCAACCTCCTTCACCCTCGTCCAGCTCGCAGCGAGATTCCAATTTAGATTCCCCGTCGTTCCCGCTAAGATGGGCCTCGATGTTGCTCTGTGGACCAGTCACATAGTCGTTTCACCGGGAAAGTGAACTTCTCTTCCTCGAACCAAGTGCTAGCAGCTTGCTTCTGCACACAAATACGCGGGCAAACAGGAAATTAAGGATCCTTTGTTGAAGACACCGCGTCACTGTGACGCGATCGTTGCAATTTTGATACTCAGGAATTTTCTTCTTTGCACAATGATAACCGAGGTAGTTTCGTAGATGAACGGAATGAAAGAAGAAAACTTAAAAACTTAACATTTGCTTTGGGTTTATCTTTTTCCCACGTTTCATTCCAGTCGTTGGTGATTCAACCTGTACGCGTCACGTTATTACACATTTCTATCGTGTAAGCGCCTTTTGATTGAACATTACTCTTACGAAAGGGTTAATCTTAGTTCTAGAGTCGTTCGAGTTTTATAGGCACTTGAAACATTTCACGATCACTGTATACGCGATCTCATTAGTTCCCGTAGAAGATGGCTAAGTTGGTGTAGTAGGAGTAGAAGGAGCTTGTTTCAAGACACTCTTACTTCAATTAATACTCGGCAACGATTTCCTTGAAATCTTGCAGGCTTTCACGAGTCGATTCTCTGCAGTAATTATTTTCTATCTTTTGTGAAACGAGCACCGAGATTCTATATAAACGTACGTTCTGACGGAGCTAAGTGGAATTAAACACCTCTCTCAATTAAAAAGAAGCACAGTATACCAATTAAAACTCTTGAGTTCCTATAGAATCGTATTATATTAATTAAACGAACAAACTTGTGGACTATACGAGAGTATATAACATTTGAGAGAAAGCGTTCTGCCCGACTAATCTTATTTCGCGTATGTACGTCTCATCAGTCTGTTTATGGCGTAGGATACGTAATATATCTTCCGGTTTAATCTCCTGGCTTTCTTGCGTATCCATTCTCCAGGGCTGACTTTCCTGGGATTAATCCATTATTTTTTTTTTTTATCTCTCTCTCCCCCGTACAAAACGTTTCATGCAGACGAGACTGACACGCGTAAGCGAAGAAAAGGGAAACGCGAGTTGACAGAGAGACAGTGACGTGTCAGAAACAACGCTGATCTTTCATCCTCGTTACTCTTTCCCAGGCAGGATTTTTGCGTTATTATCAGGACGCTCGGTGCTGGTACGTATAAATTGAAACGAATTACGTAATAAAATGGCCATCGTTAAAAATAATGAAACGCGGGGGATAAAATATCGTCGGACGTCGAGCAATCTGGACCCCTGGAGCACAGAGGGAGGAATCACGGAGGGAAGGAAAGAAAAAAAAAAAGAAATGGAGGAAGAGGATGAAGGAAAAAAAGAAAAATATTCGGCCATCGACGAATAGGTACGGTGGTTGTGCGCTCGTGCCGTGGCGTTTGCCATGAAAGAGGGTGCGCGAGGATGGGACGAGAGGTTGGAAGAATGGACGATAGCACGATAGCAATGTACAGTCGAGGTCGGACAGGTATGGGGTGTGGGGCATAGCCACGATATATCGTGGCTGAGCCTTTATTAAAACTGCTTTCGGTATTATTGCTTTCCGGGAACGTCGAGTCTCGAAAATGGCATTTCCGCGAGATAGGCCGTGCGGTGGTCGTGTGCACTGCCGAAAAATATACTATATATCACGATCCCTCGTGAGACCTGTCGTCTCTGAGGGCATCGTCACACAGCCTGCTGGCCCCGGCTATGGCCTGCAATAAATATGCTCTTCACTTTGTGCAAGTCGCTCGCGTGCTCTTATATTGCTCCCGCCTGGTTATTGCCTGCCGACCAAAAGTGACTCGGCCACTTTCGACCCTGTCCGCCGCGGATCATCCGCCAAATCTGCATGCAACCATGTTCCTGCGTGTGCTTTTCCTTTTCTATTTTTATTCTTTCCTCGTTGTTTATTAAACGACCGGAATTCGTTTTGAGAAGTACTATTGTTTTTCTTCAATCATAACATAGTAGCGTACGTACAAAAATCGGACGCTCAATTCGTTCACTGTGCGAATGATATTTAAACAGTCGTTGTTTGTTACTTTCACCGCGTTCCGATGGTTATTTTTCGCCGCTTCGTGCACTCGACGTTGAATCGCCATCGAAATTTCCACGAAACGATGCTTTCGCGCCCGCTACACGCGTATCCGTTCCTGTTTTTCGTTATATTTGCTATGTTCCATCGAACGATCGATCGCGTTCCACTGACGCAGAAACGCCGATGCTCGATCACTAACTCTTCGAACGAACGAACGACGCTCGGTTCGTTGAATTTTTTCATTGCCGGTTATTCGTCAAGTTGGTTCGTTTCTCAAGTCCGACCCACGAAACACCTCAGATTCGCTCGGTTGATATCCACGTTCGTTCCTTGGTTTCGCCAAGTAGAAACCGACCGAATTTCCGTCGACGTTAAACTTCCGGTTATGGACGGAATCTTTCATATCTGATTATACGTACGCGTATCCGTCAAGACAAAGCGATCGAGTCTTGTCTGCTGTTCTCTCTTTGAATATTACTTGTCTTGCCAAGAATAAGCCGCGTCAGGATGATGCTTGGGAAACCCTTCGACCGTATGAAAAGCAACGGAACGAAGGTAGTAATAAAGGCGTCATGACAGTAATGGATGGTATTGACAACCCCTCTGTTTGCCCCTTTCTCCTTCTTCATCTCGAAGGAGTTTAACTCACGGAAACTTCTCTCTCTCTCTTCAACTTTCTCTCTCCGTCCCTCTATCTATCTGTGTGTGTGTCTCCTTCGTTCTCTATCTAGACTTCTAGAAAAGCAGGTAACAGGGACGAAGCGAGGGAATAGTTTCCCGTCGGATCGTCTTGAACAATGCAAATTGATGCGGAATCGATACTAAGCTGGTAGGAGTTTCTAATAAGATTCTCTCGCTTGCTTCGACGCGGTATTGTATGGCAGCTCTTTCGATCGTGTTGAATAAAAAGGACTACGGTTTCTTCGTCTGTCGAATCGTTCGCCGTTATTTCCTTTACAAAGAATCCACGTGTTGCAAGACACTTCCTCTTAGCCCCATTTAGACGGGATTTCGCTCTTTACCTATACAACGGTATCGAGCACGCTGCAACTCTTGCTCCTCGAGTGTAAAGAGAATATGCGGATTGGATCGGATCTATGAGCTTTTCCAAGTTGTCTGATTGACGTACAGGCATGGCATACAGTTTTCATTGATATTATATTAAAAATAACCACCGTAACGCGATGCTAAGTCTGGGTACTCTTTCGTAACGATAAACTATGCGTATAGAAACGAAATACAATTTTCCATGTGATAAGGGTTTATCCTTCCACGACGGTAGATTTTATTGTTTCCAAGCGAGGAGAAACGAGACAAGAGCGTAAAACGAGCTCGTGCAAACGGCGCGGCGAGGCATGTTTCGCACGTTTTTCACGACGTTACAACGGCGTGTCGAGGGGGATCGCAGTTTTTCGAGGTAAATCGGTCGGAACGAAGGTGATGGACATTTTAAAAACTTCGACGGGAAAGAAAAGGATATCCTTGTCGCTCGAACAGCAGGCTACAAATTGACATACGTCGCGTGGAGTTTCTGAAAATGCAACGCGGATACGTTCACTCGCGATGCTCTTCGACAGGTCGCTGTAACGCGGCACCCTCTGTACTTCCATTCATCGACGCTTTATTCGAGTTTGTTCAACCCTGTTCCTCGTCATCTGTTACACGGATTATTATTTGCAAAATCGAGACCGCTCGTTGGTGTATCCGATTTCACTTGGAAGACTACGCTTGGAATAATTTATAAGCGCGTTTCATGGTTGATCACGTTCGAGTCCGATGTACGCTCCCAGTCTGTCGGTTAACTCAACGTAATGTGTGTCCACCAACACCCACGCGTAGCTAAAGAGATAGAGACAGAGAAAGATCTGGCCGGGTTCCACACAGCGTCCTCATTATTCGTAAATTATTTGCCGGCCGTCACGTTGACCCGAGCGGGGAATTGGAATTGGTTGCTGCGATCGTATAGGGTGCAAACTCGTTGGATCGTAATAATACAGGTTCCACCATAATACGTGGACGTAATTTCAATGACGAATTCATTATACATAAATCAGGAAGATAGTTCGTATAAACGGTTTGTTTCCCAATTACAGCTGTTTCTGTAATCTCTTCATTCAAGTGTTTATAAACAACGCTTTATAACTCATGCACCACCCTGTTAATTATTGTGTAAACTCTATTTTCCTAAATGAGAGAATCGTGTATCAAATCTCGGATTTCCAAATTTAATTCCACCGATTCGATTTCACTCGTTGCCGGATTATGGTGCACCCTGTATCGAACGTTCGTATTCCATTAGTTACCTTTCCTCGCGTAATGCATTAGGGATCGTGTTAGAACGTGGACGAGGAGCGGAGAGAGAATCAAGAGAAGAGAAAACGGGGGTAAAGGAAAAATCACGGTCAATCGGGACCGATTAAATCTACAGAAGATTCCTTCTTATCTTTTCCGCTCGTCTTCGAGAAGACGGCTATTTTGTCAATCTATCGGCGATCAAATTATCCAGCCAATGGAACGTCGAATCTCTTTACCAGACTCTACTCGATTCGCGTATCAGTTGGCACGAGTTTGTCTATCTTTGAAACGCTCGCTGGATATACGACAGAGACCACGACAGATTTCCTCGTAACTTCGACACAGATTTTCCGCCTGACTCTTGAAAAGTTTCTGGAAACTGTTGTGCCGCGGAGAGAAACCTGCCCCAATATACGTTCCCTCTCGAATAAATCGAGAAACCTGATGTATTCGTATGCATCCTATCGTCTTTATAAAACGCGAAATAATATCTGAAACATCCACGCTGCTCTGATTTCCAGCCACGTCGAAGAGATACGGAAAACAACACCGCGACGTATCGTTGAAGAACTTCGTCAGAATTAATGGGATTAAACTCTTTTCCGCGCGGAGGTTGACAATCAATTGGCGACTTTCTTCGATGCGCGGTCAGCGTCGCTTTGATGCAGGAATAATAAAGATAACGAACCGATACGGAAATAATAAAGATAATGAAGGGGAGAGAAGCGAAAGGGAAACGGAGAGGGTGGACGCAGGGAATGGGTCGCGACGTGGACACTGTTTGACTGGAGCTGAATTAATGACCCGCTCGGTGTATACACAGGTTCGGCAGTTTGAATCGACGATAGAGCGGAGCCTGGCTAATTACCTGCACACTCTCCACGGGAAAAGAGATTGCTTGGCCGACAGAAACCATATAGAAAGGGGCAGGACGGATTCTGCCAGTCGGTCAGTCGTCTGATCCTCGCGTGTACTCGTGGGCCGCTTTAATGCTCACCCACGCGCACCCAGTGCTCGTCCGCGCCCTCGCGTTCCCGCGTTCTCTACGTGTACACGGCAATAATCGACGGGCGTTATATTTCAGTCGGTTGAATTGGATTCAACGAGTCGCACGCACCGTACCAAATTTGCAAGCTACACTCGCCCTTCCTCTCCCGCTTACGCTCTACCCGTCTACCCTTCTCGTCTAGCGTAATTATACCACTTCCGTAGATTCGCGTCAAGTTACCCACGGCTCGTTCGTTCCCCCCGTCTACGTCCCACCTACACGCGTGCATACATACGTTCTAGAACCACGTCGGTGAACGTTGGATGCGTGCATGACTCGGCTTCACCTCGCTAGGCTTATTTCGCGGTCGTCCTACTGCCGCGCGGACGATGATGAATGGGTTAATTAAGCGTTTCACGTTCGCTGGTCACCGGACCAGCGCGACTACCAAGAGTTTGTTAAATGTCCTGATGCTGATGTACGTGACTCGTCTAATTGTATCGCCTTCAACGGCAGGAAATCGAATCACCGTCGATGACGCGAAAACCGTTTCCGTTCTCTCGATTCTCTCTTTGCCACCCTCTGACTCGGGTTACTCTAATTGCGATATCCATGCCCGTACCGAGAATCAGAATCAAACCTTACGGCAGGAATTAATTAATGGATTTCACGGTATCTCGAATTTTGAGAAGACGCTGAGATTTGAATATTTCACAAACGTTTCAATGAAATTCACTGTTCTTGTAGCGACGTTACTCGAGTGGCTTGTCCGTGTGTATCGCGGAAAGGGGAATTGTTCGGTTTAACTAGCACCTAGTTATCGCGTTCAAAGGGAAGATCGGAGAGGAGCAATTTCAGAGGGTATTTAAAGGGTCAGGAGATGGCGCGCACAAAGAGAAATTTGACCGACGTCATTGCGGATATAGTGCTGCTATAATGCTTTCTATCCTTCGTCGATCTTTTTACCGTGGTTGAAATTAAGACGCCCAGAGCAACCATAATCGCTGCGTCTCGGGATCCCGTTGTCGGGTCACGTACAGAGATCCCGGGTAGCTAATTAGCCTTCCGCCGCTCTACGATTCGCCCCGGTCAATCAACGACGGAGATTCGGTCTTGATTCGATCCTCGGAGCCTCGTTAGCAACGCCGTATATCTAGCTCAGCCTTGTCTTCTTACTTTGTACGAAGCTACGGTTACCCGCGAGAAAGTGTACGTGCGTGTACCCACTTGGACCCTAGCGGTTCTCTTCTATGTCATTTAATTGCGCTACGCGAGAGCGCCGACGATCCGGCTGCTCTCAGAAGTGGCCGGAATTCTTTTACCTCGAGAGATCCTCGAATGTGTCGTAATTGCGAGTTTCCAGCGGACGAGGAGCTACGAGGAACAGACAGAGAGGGGGATGAAGGGAGGGTGGAGCGCGTGTAGTCGGTGGCCGCGTTTAAAAATGCATTCCGGCCCTTTTGAATATTAAGACAATTGCGACCGTGCAGACGGCGTTCCACATTCGCGAATAATTCTCGCGGCGACGGTACTCGTTCCGCTCTTAATTTCCATCCGCGGAGCCCTCGATTCATTTGCGAGTTTCTCGACTTAAGCTCGTTTTTCATAGCGGAGTGGACTCGTTTCAACTTAAATTCAATCGAACGGTTATCTCAGATAGAGAGCCATCGATCAAGCGAAACACGAGGAGGAATCGCGTTTCGAAGGTAGACGCTCGTAACCGCGATCGCGTGACGTTTAGCGCGTAAATCCATTAACGAAATTAATAACTGAAGCGAATCGCGTTCGCGACGGTAGGCATTCGGCTAGCTAGGGGGTGGCTGAATCGACCATCGAGAGAACGAGTCGTATCCCGTTGTCAGCGCGCTATTACTAATTCAGAAGGCGGTCGCAGAGCGGGGCAACGTTATACGGCAGACGACGCATTCTGCATAGCGTATTCAACGGTACAATGGGCCGTGGATGCGAGTTTTGAAATATGAATATGAATACGGCCACGAGTGCACGCCTCGTCGAATCGCGCCAACGAAGACAGGGTTGCCGATCGATGACTTCCCTTTCTCTTCTGCTCACCGACTGTGTTGCCGACGGTTTCTCTCCCGCGAAAACCCCGGGCTCGACCTGATTTATGCGTTTTTGTGGAAAGCGATAGGTACGTCAGCTCGCGAAACCCGCGAACCGTGCTTCCAGGTTGACGAGACTGTTTCCCAGCTAGTGTCGCATTTTCATGATTGGACGCGAGAACTCCGTGTCGCGATCGCGTACGCTCGTTTAGATGCGATCGATAATTTATGCCACGACACGAGTTGGTAAATTTCAAAGTCAGTCGTTATTAAAAGTCCATCAGAACTTCCTGGTTGTCTGCAGTTCGTTCGCGCGTCTTACTTTTATCACGGTATCATTATTTGATCATTGGTCAAAAGTTACCACCCTACTCGGTGCAATAACGAGGTGAAAAATCAACTTCACGTTCGTACGAAGAATCTTCTTCAAAGTAGAGCGCTTCGAGTTGAGGTACGTTTTATTAATTGCTCTTTTCACGCTTCGAACGTGGCCACTTTGTTCTGGCTAACATCTCTGAAAGTCCGCTAGAAACGGTTTCGAGCTGGCGGGCATTCTCGAGAGTGGCTCATCGGTGGCTGCACGTTCCATTGGTTTTTTTCGTTCATTGGATGTAATTTTACGGGGTGTGGATCGAACTGTGCGTGGATCCCAGTCGAGCGCGGCTCGAGCGTACATACCGGTGAGATAAAAGGGCTGGCTATTTCCGATAATACGGATCGCCCTACTTTCACTCTGGCTCGGTCATTAAATCTAATAAAAAAAAATCTCCTCTCGCAACGAGGCAAGGTAAATTTCATGGAAGCTCCATTATGTTTGACCTGCCATTTTTCGAAAAAGCCCGTCGTAATATCCCTCGATTATTCCCGGTTAACGCGGCAAGAGGTAGAAGAGATTCGAGTCGATTGCCAACTGGCCGAAACTTGGACCGCTGGAAAATCGTTTGTCGGAAAAATTCACTGGGCTCCCTCTCTCTTTCGCTCTCTCTTGAATCAATTGTGAAAAGGATCTTGCTTCTCGGTTAATTTGACGCGGCCGTTCTGGAGGCGAAATTGGTGGCGATTCGTGGTGCCACGAGATATTTGGCCTGCAGTGCATCATACCGCTGCCTCACACCATCGCCGCGCCTTTCTTGGACCATTCCTCGAGAGGCTGGTCCTCGGCAAGATGCTGCCGCTGGCAATAACCGGTAACGTATTACCACTTCTGGTCGGTTGAGCGCATTTAGATCGCCTATTTGGCAAGGCAGCCGAATAACTTTGCGTTTTACTCGGCTAGCGGCACGAATCAAGCGCGAATACCAGCGCCAACAGCACCGTCGAGAGTTACGGCGCGGAGTTTCTATGTAGCGGGGGCTGGTACGCAACGATTGCCCGTTTCCCTGAGCGGAAGAGGAACGACACGCTGCTGGCTTTACCGAGCGTGTACGATAAAACTTGACCCGTTCGCGCGTGAATTATTCGCGAATGCGCTATACACTAGCCGTCGACCGCAATTACGAATTACACGAGCCTGCGGTTGTTTCGATATGCCTGGATCGCCGCTCGATACTCTCACCCCGTGTGGTCACTTGGAGAATGGTGAAAATTCAATTCTATAAGAATTCCACCGCCGTAAATAAATAGAATGATCCGCGATCCGCGAAAATCGTCGGTGGTTTTCCACGTTGCCTCGTCGTGTTTCCTCATCTTTTTTCCCCACCCCGGAGAAGTTTGCTCGAACGGTTGTGTAAACTCGATCGACTCGCGAGAACGATCGAACAGCTATTTGAATACGAAACATGTGTTTCAGTTTTAACGAGCTCCTTTTATCGAATGCTTCGTCAATATTAACGCCCCTCGAACTCTGAATACACGTTCCAGAGTAATTGCACCATCCGTTAGATTTGCTCGGGATCAAAGTTACGGAATCACAGTCGTGTTTTCCGGTTGCGGAACAAATTATTCGTCACTCTTTTTTTCCCTTCTATTTCCGACACGACCACGGTGTAGTAAGCGCACTAAGGGTGGTGCGATGAATTTTCTTGATTTCCATCGACCAAGGTGGGTGGTCTGCGGTGGTCCGAGGTGGGAGGGAACTTGATCCAATCGCATTATATTCCCATTTTCCGTGTGGCACGGGCGTTGGACGGTGACCTGCTAGTCCACGGGGGATCCACGGGGGGACGGAAAAATCCCATTTCAATATTTCACGGCTTACGCCCTATCGCTCCTTGCCGGCCGGGTGTCGTTAATACACGAAACAGCCCAGTGCCGGTGGCGCGACTCGACGCTCTTGGGGTTTCCAGGCAGCCGCGAAATGACGTATAGACGCTTCCACTATCTGCTGGTTGAGATACCGAGGACGCTCGTGAGCAAACCGCACCGCAGGGGTCGTAGGCCTACCGGATTACCGAACTGGTCATGCCTCACCGCATGCCAAAAGTCCGTGTACCCGATATCGTTCAGCCCAATTAGCCCGACGCGTCGCCCATAATGGAGCTATTACGAAGTTGCCTTGTCACCCCGCTAACGCGATTAATATTATTAATGGGCCGGGAATGAATCACACAGCCATCGGCCCAACCTCTTTTTCCACTCCAGATTTTCTGTCACTTTTCCCTCTGTTTCTAGGCAATAATTTCGAATCACCCGTTATCAGTAAGTAGAAAATTCTCGAAAAATGAATTCTCCGTAAGGTGTAAATTACTGAGAATTTAACGACGCTCCCTTGCAATAAAGCGATTACGATACGTCAAGCGTTTCGTGCCCTGCTACCCTTATTTCCATCGCAACAGCTTTATTAGCGCAATAATCGTTGAAACGTATCGCGACGAGCCATTAACGAGGCGCGACGCGAACAGGGAAACGGTATTCGTGTTCCTTGTCAGGGTTCGTCGTCGGTCGAACGCGTATTACCCGAGTCTAAGGTATTTGACGTATCCAAGACACGCGAGGGAACGAGGGGGCGAGCACGAGCCACCTAAACGCTTGCCATATGTCGTCCTGATGTTCCGAGGCTGCTGGAAAGGATGACGAAACGATGGAAGAAATCTGCGTAGTTGTATAAAGGGAATCCGATTTTTCACGCACCGGCTGGCTGGGATGTCATCGTAGCCGGTCCTCGGGCTGTTCCGCTCGTATCCCGTCGAACGTAGCAAATGACTCGTACACGTTGCTGGAAGCTACGGGGATACGGGGGACAACGGAAAAATGAAAGGACGAGAAGAGTTCGGGCGTGTGGTACGCGTCACGTACCGTGCTACGTGTGTTGGATACGTTAGTCGTAAATGGTCGAAGAATCACATTCGACGGAGTTCGCTTTAATGGCTCCGCGATTCGATCTTCCAACGAGGACGAACCGGCACGGAACGAATGTTACTTAATACGTGCTTCATACGAGATAAAGAGTCAACGAACGTAATAAGGTTCATAGGTTTCTCGGTTCGATCGATTTCAAACACTTCCCTTATTGATTCGTCGTTGAAAGAATGAACACCCTTCGGTGTTATCGTTTTATAAGAAAGTTGTTATGAAACTAGAAAGATCAATTGGACCGATAAAATGTGCTATTTCACGGAAAAAAAAATGTTCTTCCGAGCAACGCGTGGTTGTCTCGCGTGAACGGACCGCTTCAGCGCAAGTAGTACTGTCCGTAATCGATCAGACGCGGATCGAGGCTCGTCTGGTCAACGAACGTGGCCCCGCTCGTCAACCGGTCGCGCTGCACGATATTTTGCGTTTCACCGCGCTCGAGTGGCGAACGTGTGCGTGTATGTGTGCAGAGATGGAAGCGTGTGCGTGCGACGAATGATCTATCGCGACAGACCGAATATTGCGCTTGCTATTATCCAGACACGACAGGCTCATTTGTGCCGAGTGGCTCCGTATTGCGCCACTCGATCTTGGGATCGGTACGCATGGACACTAATGGGCCGAAGGATCTCATGGTCCCTGACACGTACTCATCGGCAGGGATAGGTAGAGACTAATAGAACCTGCTAAACGATGAACAGGGAACACGAGGGAGAAAGAGAAGCCGTTAAGGGGTAAATAGACGGGATTCCACGATTGTCAGTTATACGGATGGACACGCGGCGAATACGTCGGAAATGGAAACATTTACATAATTGTTAATCACGCCTGTGAAATTTCGAGCCATGATTGATTCCGATTTCCAGTGATATACATTTTTTTTTTTATGCAATTCATCACGCAACACTTACAATCGTTCATCGAACGATTTTCGCAATTAAAATTCAAATAATATCCGGCCGTTTGTTCTATATCCAGTTTTTCAATTAAATTATTCAACACCCAATAATAATAGCAAACTTTTTTATTGAATCTGAAAACGGATCGATATTATATTGGGTCATCGGATAATGAATTTGAAGGCAGAATGTTCTCTAGGTCACGTTAGAGAGCGTGTCCCAAGGAAAAGAGCAAATAGTTAACGAGAGCAAGGTAGTGGCTAGTGGTAAGGTAAGTCGTCGGCGTAATCGAATAGTGGATTGAAATGACATCCGCCACTTACCAGTAACTCGACGAGACTCTCCCGTGTGTCTTCGGACCAAGTGACTCTCCTTGCTACTATCTGGAGCGTAGATGGACGTTACACCGTTGACCATTACCTGTACATGTTGCACGTAAGGAACAGCTACAGCGGGCAACCGTATTAAATTTTCTACGGGTTGCTACGTGGGAATCGTCGGTCTGTCGCGCGTGTACCAGAAACAGGATATCGTCGGATCAGCATTCGTTCTAACACATCGTGAGTCACGTTATGACGAATGGTTATGTAGCTCGATAGAATTTCACTGGAAACCGAAGGTCGAACGTGTCGGTCGTGTTCGATGAACGGCTGATAACAGGCCTGGTTATTCGCGCGAAAATGTTGCGAATTTCGGCGCCCGAAGCGTGATCGTACCCGAATAGTTTCAATTTCCTTTGCCAACGTTAAGGTCCATTTTTATAGTCAGAGGCAACGGAAACGAATCTTATTGACTTTTGCACGACGTGGCGTCAGCTGCAGCGTATTTACATTTTTACCCGTGAAACGAGCCCCGTTCGTATATTTTATTCGCATCAGCCCCGCTGATCGTCTCGCTAGGACACTCGCTGCGCGAGTACGTTAGAGCAGAAGATATGACTTTTTACGAGCGCGAGGACGATGAAAAGGTGGAGACGCAACGACAGACGATGCTCAACAAGTCGAGTCATTGTCCCGAGTTATGCTCGACTCTGTCTCTGCTCCTCTTTTCCTCTATCTCTCTTCGTTATACTCGTAATGCGTTTTCCA
The DNA here is from genome assembly GCF_051020975.1 of Osmia lignaria lignaria. NCBI lineage: Eukaryota > Metazoa > Arthropoda > Insecta > Hymenoptera > Megachilidae > Osmia > Osmia lignaria. The sequence continues at coordinate 3,413,194 of NC_135037.1, read as the reverse complement.
TCTCGTTTCGTCCTTTCTTGTCCACAGCTCGTTCGTTATCTTTCTTCGTCGCTCTCATTCTCTTCTGACAATGAGACACGTAATAACGACATGCCTGCTGCCGAGTGGAATTTGTCACATTTATCCTGCACTTTCTCGCCTCTTCAACGAATCGTTTAATTAGACCGTCGCATACGAGTATCATTCTTCTTCCTACGCGTTATAACAGGTTAGCCGCGTGATTTAAGTGTCAAGACGCGTGCGACCCTTTTCCACGAGGCAAACGTTCCTCCAGAATCATTCGTTAATTTTCTTCGTCGAGCAACCGCCGGTTCGGTGTTCGACCAATTTACGCACGGTCATCTTAGAAATTTCATTAAACGAACGCCTTCATTCCCGCGTGCCGTGGCACGAAATCGTCTTTGTGCCGACAACGCGGTTCTCGTTTCAACCCGTTCAACGTTTGTCCGGCATTTGCCGTCGCTTTGGCTCGCTACAAGAAGAAGAATGGTCGGATCTGTCGGCAAGAAGAAAGCCACGAAGCTGCCTCCCCCATTGGGAGATGGTTTTCCTTTGGCGAGGAACATTTGCATCCAACTTTGTTACACTTGGTCGAACGACAAAGACATACACGAAGACAAGCAGCCGCAGATGGCCGAAACTTTGCCGGTAGGACAATGCCGGAGGAAGAAGGGACACGAGTAGGGCGAGTCGTTGCTTCAGGGGGAACGGTTTAATCGGCTACCTTCTCTACTGCTGTTCCCTTCCAGTGTCCCCTCTACCCCACTTCGTCCACCCCATCATATCACCCTTTGCTCTGGTTATCCGTCGGCTGACGAACAATGCTTCACTCTCCAGCTCGATGGAAACTGAGCCATCTCTTTCCACCCTTTTCTCTTCTTTCACCAACTCGCATCTCCTATTTTCTCCCTTTTCTTCTTTTTCACTTCCCTCTTTTGCTCGTCCATCCGTACATACTGCCGCTCGAAAGTATTTGCTCATTTGGATTTTCTCGTTTTTATGAAATATATGCTTAATTCATTTAATCTTGCATGCTTCGTATTACATTTACCGACAGGTTTTATGAAAATTATTAAAATTCCCTTACGGAACTTTAGAATGTCGTATCTCACCGATGGCCAAATAACGATAGCGTATATCCAACCGCACGCGTATACGATGAATCCGTGGTCGCAAAAGCCCATAGTTTTCCCTTTGGAGCACCACTTTCCCGTTCGAGTTTTCGACGGACCAGCTGTTGTAAAGCCACGGAGGTTGAACGAGTGGGACGAGGGCTCTAGCCGATGTTGTCTTATAGAATTTTCCACCGACGATTACCGGGATCGCTTCAGAGCATTTTACACTACTCGTTAGAGAAGTCCGTGTTCCTCCCTTGGGGATAGCCACGCGAAACGCGTCCCCGTTGTAACTGGAAAACTTTTCGAACAAACGCGATTCCCTGGAAACTGTGGCTTCTCGCAATTTTCCTTTCCAACTTCTACCCTTTCAAACGTTCCGTGTCCGCATCCGTCCGATCGTCTCTGTTTCCTTCTTCAAGGTGGATTGCTCTCGTGAGCGAACTTTCTAACGCGAATACACTAATCGACGCGAATGGGACATCCGTTCCGTAATGCGGAGGAAATAAATTCTCGATCGTTCGATCGATTAAATTTCGCCAGGAAATTAATTATCCCCTTAGCCGTGTAACGAGATCGATATCGTTGGCCACAGGATGCACGTTCTCTGATATCTGGATTAATTTTCCAGACGTGTATCGTGTTCCACCTGTCGACGCTCGTTTCAACTTGAAACAGGCGAGAAAAACTGTCGCGTTCGAAGCGTGAATTCATTTCTCCGGCTGTCGATTTTTCAGCCCCGACTCCGGCGAGCTGTTTCCTGCGCGTAAAAGCGTAGATTATCGCCGATAGGTTAATATATGCGGAAACGAATTTCTCACCGATGATCGTCAGTTTCCTCGAGCGAAAGAATTTCGTGAAATTTTCACCCTGCATGAAAACGATTTATATTTCATGGGAATTGCGGGAAGTTTTTTTTAACTCGAGAGGATTTCTGTCGTTTTATCGCGCGTCGATGTATTCTCCAATCGACGCATTCAGCTTCCACGAAGGCATTTTAAAAACAACCAAGCGTTTGTGCGAAACCTTGTCATCCTAGGATAGAAACCCTTCAGGATAGAAATGGAACTCTGCAGGGGTAGATCTCTTTCATTCACACGCTATTGTTCTTGCTCTATTTCTGTGCAGTAAAATATGTACGACATTCAAGAGTGACACGAATCGTGTCGTTTGTTCTCTTAATAATCCTTGTAAGTCAATTATGAATTATTCTCTGCTTGTATTAAACGTGCAGCGTTTTTATTAGACACGAGGAAATGTCGGACGACATCGTTGTCGGATCGAGCGACTATATTAGCCGATCGAGGAAATTCGACGAGGTGGTACCGGAACGAATATAATCGAGACGAGAGGAGCGGTTAAAATCCCGGTTCGCGGATGCTCCTTTTCACGCTTTCTCCATCGTCGTCGTTATATTCGGACGCACAAAGACCCGCCTACCCTCTTTCCAAGCGAACCCGATATTTCATCGCGATTTTCCGCACACTCATCGCCGCTCGTTCGGGGTCGTTGGCCCTTCCCGCGGTGTTCGACGAACAAACGCCTTCGGCTATTCTTCGTTCGCGAAGAAGGGGCAACGTCGATCGTGACTCGACGAGAACCCGGTTCTTCGCTACAACCACCACCGAGGAAAACGGAACAAACGAGCGACTCCGGTTCGCTCGCGATTCCCGCACCCCCATCCGACAACATCTCGCCTAACCACCACCAGCCACCGCTTCGTTTCGAACCTGATATTTTCATCTCGTATTTCCGATTTGTATTCGAGCCATTTGCGTTGGCGTAGATCGGGGACAGGTATCCAGGGTAATCTCGCGGAGTAATATGACGATATAAGTTTCTTGCGGCATTTATCGATAGCGTTGCAAACTCACCATTCAAATCAAAACCAGATCGTTCGTAACTGTGTTCCTTGTAGATCGATCATTTCTCCGTCGAGTATCTTGGTAGACAGGTTAAAGTAAATACGGTGAAAGGAGGAGCGATTACAAGACGATGTCTCGACATCAGGAAGCTCGATGCGATTTAGAAAATGTCGAGAACCGACGTCGCGCAAATCCTCTAGGGCCGCAGTCGTGTGTCCAGGCACGTATTTTCGAAACACCTGTCGGCCCCGTCGACTCGGAAACGATAAATCAAGTTCCGTTGTCGATTTCGACGCGCTCGATGGTACGTGCCCTCTTCCGGTACGGCCCGGGTCGTCTCTGCGCTGGTTCAGGAACCGGATCTCTTGCGGTCCACGTGCAAGCTCGTGCTATCGTGTCACCGACAAAGCCTCGTAGATTTTGCCGGCGCCGTGTTGAACCTACTCTTGATACCAGTTGTTAACAACATTCAGCTTGTCGTTACAACGCGGGTGGGGGGGCTATCGTACGCGTACACACGGTCCTGCAGCTCGTTCCGGGAACAGCGTGCTCGAATAATGGCGTTGAATTTTCCGCGCTCGCACAGCCCGCGGCGCGGATATCGGAAAAATCTCGGTAACGCGGCGTCAGTTTCGATAGCGAACGAACCAGCCCATCCCATTCCGCTGCTACCTACCGGCGTCGAAAATGCGCCTGTCGATCGATAATCACCACCGTTCATACCAGTTACCGGGCAATTTTTTTCTCCCCTCGTCGACCAATTCGCCGATTAAAACGCTGTCCGCGAACACCTATATAATACCGTCAACCATGGAAACGCAGTTATAATTCCTGTTACGAAGACGAGTATTCCGTTCGACGGCAGATTGATAATATCATTTACACCCACCGCGTACGTCGAACTTCGTAGAACGCTGTTTCTGAAATTTCGATGTTTCCATTGTTCTTTGGAATTTTCACGTCAAATTCTATCACCACCCGGCTAAATTCCTACCACGTATGTATTTCTCTATCTGCTATTTTACCGTGTTCTGAATTTTTTTTCTATTTTGAACCGAAGAGGCATCGAATAACCGAGTAACGAGCGATATCGATAGGTACGAACAAGCTTTTTCACGAGCTAACGAATCCTTTGGTTACACAAAATTGTTTCTAACAGAGGAACGTACATAACATATCTGCACTTTGCTTTCTTACAATCACTTTATTTACATCACCGTGATTATTTCTGAAATTTTCAACGGACGAAATTCTTCGGTGAAGAAATTTCGTTCGATGTTTAAAAAGTAACTGGACGAAGTAACAGGTTTTTCTTCCATTTTTCCAGTCATTATTTCCTCCCCAGCTTCGTCATCTATTTCCTTTCTCCACAGAGCGTAACCCAGATTACGTTCGAACGCGTACGATCCGTCCCAGCCGCATCAGGATTAATTTCCTCCCAGCGAAATCAAATGACGTTCAATTTCCAACGCGGCTGCAAATAATTGAGAAACCGCGTAGCCGATTACGAACGAATCGGCCACCTAGTCTGCTGCCACGCGAAACGCTCGATTTATACCGATATTATCGTCTACTATGAAACAAACGCGTCGTATAGCGTATTCGCATGGGGTTCTCGAAGAGAGATCGAACGAAATCTGTCCAAGTGGACGACCCTTGTTCCCTTAAGTGGGAACGTATGTTTCGTTTTTTATAGCCGGATCCCCTACCGTCATAGTTTTTCCATGGTTACACTCTTTCGATTGTCCGTGGAAAAAAAAAAGTCGAAAACATGCTTTCTGTTCCAAAGAGTAAGTTAAGAACGAATGGGAGTGTCGTAGATTAACACAGCTACCTTGCATGTCTGACCACCGAACAAAGCTACTGTTCCAATTAAACACCCATTCACGCGGTATAAACTCCCCATATCGTTGATGCCCCAAATGGCCACCACCGGTGGTTACAACAATTTCGTCGATCCATTGGGGCGCGTTATCCCCTGGAGACAACAGCACGAATCGGGCTCGAGGGGGTAATTTCGAATCTGACGAGGGGTGCGCACAACTTTTCTCGTCGCTACGTCGATTTTATAAAATTGCGAGGAATTAGTGCTGGGGTAGCAAGAGTCACGATAATTCTTAACTTCCTCGCCACTCGCAACAAGCTCGGTATCGACGCGAACACGCGTACAAAATCGCGACAACGATCGCGTAATCAATTAGATAACGAGTGTTCCGCGGCGATGGGGGAAGAGAAGCGTTTCTTTCTTTGGAAAAAAAATATTACTTTCCGGTAGCCGTAATATAAGCGAGGCGAGCGTGTAAATCGGTGTAGGGCACGCCAGAGCGTACGGCACCGTGACAGGGTTAGGTGCAGAGTGGCGGCGAAGGGTCGGCGGGATGTGTGCGGCCTGGCTAGCCTGTTATTTGTCCCACGCGCTGGCAGATTAAGATAATGGGCTAATGCGAACCCTCCCGCGCCTCCGTGCCGTTCCCGGCGACCGATGTTGGTCGCTTGGACATCAGCGTGTCGGCGGGGGAAGAAGGGTAGAGATACGATGACCGGTGACCACGCGATCCTCCCGGACAAGCCCGGTTATACGCGCCTCGTTGCGAATTATCGTGCGAACTAATCGCCGGGCATGCGCCATCCGCACGCGCGCTCCAAACTGTAACCCGCTTCGAGCGACCGAAAACGACCCGTTCGACGCTTGTTACGCGACACGCGTCGTCTATTACCTTCGGTGCATAGAATTCTATTCTGAGTATTATGTATCGATAATGCTGAGTTCAATGATATTTTCAAAGAAATTAGAAAGAACTCGATTTTCTTTTCACTGCCTGCATCGCCGTTGAATCCTTTCGGTGGATCAGAGAGACGAGGAAACAGAAGAAGGTGTGCAAAGGTCAGGCTGCAAAGGGTTCGTACGGATCGATGTGTTACGTGCAGCGTAATATACGTCGTCCCACGGGTTCGACCCTTTCCTCTCGTATATAATCGGCCCCAGTGTTCGTTCCGTGCGCGGAATTGTTTACCCGTGCTTCGTCCCGGCCTTTCCGCTGACGTTCGATCGCCTCTCGTTACTCCGCGAGGTCCACGTGCTTTATGGGACGCCGAAATAAGTGGCGGTCGGCTCGATTATAGTTTCTCTCCTGATCGTACATTCTTCTCTTTTTTTACGGTTCGTTGCGACGTCTACACCTGTTTAATATTAATCGCGAATCGATTGAACAACCTGACGCTTTAATTTGCTTGTTTTCGCTGAACGAACGTTTGAAAATCAACTACCCTTCTGGTCCGATGCTTTCCATCCACGATCGTTGCGAAAATATCACAGAAAGAGGGAAAACATGAAATAATTGAATTTGTGATACGCGCAAAACGGACAAGATTTGATTTGGAAAAGCTCATAGTTTTCAATGAAACTGGGTCAATCGGTTACATACATTCAAATGGAAGAAAAGCAGTAATTTTCGAAAGAGATTAAATGAAATTACTGAAAGAAAAACGGTGGAAAATTATTTGTGGAGTACTTGTACTGTCTGGATAGAAGGAAAGAGATACGTAGAAAAGGGCGATGTTTAGGGGCCATTCATTTGGTTAATTGGAAACTCCGCGAGAATGTCTTTTGGTTCGCGGAGGGTGGTGGCGCTCGACTCTGCTAAGTATACTATCAACGGCCGTAACTGGCACGGTTAAAACAATACTCGTGATGAATGTACGCTTCACGCAGCCCCTTGCGCGCAATTAATTATCCGCGACTATAGTGATTAATCGTGGTAATTTGAGCGAGCACGGGACTGAAACGGTAACACTGACGGACAGCATTACAAGCCGCAGCAACCCTATTTAATATCGTGGATATACAACCGAGCGGTGTATACCTCGGGAAAGAAACCTCTGAATCCCTTTAACACCTGTTGTCTCCACTCGTCTTTTTTCTCCAGCTTTCAACCATCCATCTTTCCCGTTTCTCCACGTTTCATAATCTTCCATTCCCTTTCCCCCGGTTCGCTGTGGAATTAGTATTCATCTCGGACCATCTAGCGGCGCGATACAAAATATCATTATTCTTTCAGCTGTTCGTCCAGCAGCGAGCTGTTGCCACGATAAGAAGTTCACGGCTCGAGAAGATTGCAAAACGACGCGTATAGAAAAGGTGGCGTCATTATCCAAAAGGGCAGCCATCGGCCAACAGCGTCGCCGGGGTTGCGGTTAATCCAGTCCAGTTGGTCGCGGTCGTGGTCGTGGTCGCGGCGCTGGTCGCGGCAGGTCGTAGAGTTTGCTATGTCGCGGGAGGAGAAGAGATGAAACGAAGGAGGACCAGGAAGCAGATCGGAGGAGGATGAGGTGGAAGAGGGTAGAGGAAGAGCAGAGGAGCGGGCAAGCGCAAGCGCCCATCCGATCGATGCCCGTCTCCCTCTCGTATAAAGCGCTCGTCCTCGGGGGGCGCGCGACAGTTGGCGTTCCGCATTCGGAACATGCGCCGCGTCGCGGGTACACCGTATCCACCGTTTTCACCGTTTTCATCGTTTCATCGAGTCCTTTGCTTCTTAATAACTAGCTCGAGGATAAACATCGATTCAGTCGAGGACCGGTCTGCTTAATCGCTTAGATCGACGAACAGCACTCGCGTTGATCTTTGTTTCGAAACGACGACAATAATAAATCTCGGGATTCGTAGGAACAGGACGAGCTCGTCAGTACGAGCTCTGCCTTTGAATGAATCAGACGTTGTTTACTCGTCGTCCGCTATTAAGTGACCGCGCGCGTATTCGTTGGTGATTCGAAAGGGGAACGGAAGGAGATCGAGGAGTGAAATCGTTTCGGATAAGTGTCGCGATTCGGAAGCTTCTCCTGGATTCAGTCTACCGGAGGAAGTTGCAAGAAGGAAGCTGCGCGGTACCAAGTAAAATTCACGGACGGATCTGCGAAAGATCCAACGCCTGTAGCACGGATGTCGAGGTCTGACCTCGCGACGACCCAGAAACAAACACGCCACGGGATCGGTGCGCGTTCTCGCGTCATCTTCGAGGAATAGAAGTAGTGTCGTCCGCGACCATTCGGTCCAATCGTTCGTTCGACGTCGTGCGTCACGCTCGACGAAGCTTCGGCTTGATTACTGGCTCGTTTCTCGCGACGTGCCAGCGACATTCGTCCCGGACGAGATACATCCGGACAGACGTCAGAGCGGCGGTCGCTGGACCGTCCAGCGGACGTCTCGACCGCCGTACGGCGAGCTGCTGGAGCCAGGAGGTGGAGAAGGAGGGGCTGTGGAGGTGGTGGAGGAGGAAGGCCCGCGGACGTGCAACAAGTTAAGAGGCCGCCGCCGCTACCGTCGACATCGCTGCCGCCGCCACCGTCCTCGCCACGATGTGACATGGATATCCTAGCCGTAGCCTGCGCCCTCGTCGCCACGGCCCTCTACTGCAACACCCTGCAAGCGGGTTTCGTCTACGATGATCGGTGAGTTTTTCATATTTTACTAATATTTTACAAACCATCCACATCCGTCTTTCGATGTTTAGACATTTTATTGCCATCAAACTTATCGTTAAGCAACGCCGTGTTCGTAAAAGTGCATATTAGGATTCACTTATCCAAGTATAATCTTCTAATACTCGATCTAGAGATTGTTCAGAGAGGAGCAATTCACTGAGCTCCTATTATCCGAACATTCTAACTATCCGAACCGAATTGTCCCTCGACGTGTTCTGATAATTGAAGTTCTACCGTGCTCCGGTAAACTATCGAACGGATGTGCAGTTCGACGAAAGTTCGTTGGTTTAAACGATTGACGTTCTAGCGTGTTTATAATCTATATGAAACAAGATCTCAAGAAAGGGAAAGAAACTCTAATGGTTCGAAGTAGCTTAGTCTTTCGAACCGGTCCAAATCTTCGGTCTGAACTGTAGTTTAAGGCGATTGCTTTAAGAAAGATTGACGTACGGGAATAAAGCAATTTCTCGGCAACGTGAATCGAATTAGATCGGATCCTCGGACGATTTGGAAATTCGCGAACGAAATCGGGAATGCGAGTTTGTTTTGCGATATTTATTACTTTCGACGCAATAGACAGTAAATGCAGAGAGCAACGGCAAACAAGCGCAAACACAATGAATAAAGGACAAGTCGCAGCTGGATAAGCTGATTTACGAGCCACCGCGGTTTGCGTTACGATTTCACTTAATCCGATTCCGCTCCGGTTTAGTTAATCAGATATTACTAATTACGCTAACGGACACGCAAATCATACGCCACTGGATTACCGTTCGATACGATCGGGTTACGCGACCTATTAAAATTCTTTGAACACGGAGAAGACGATTTCTATCAATTAGATACCCGTTTAGGTTAACTAAAGGAAATCGTAGCTGCTGTTTTCGCAGCTCGATTCCTTCAAGATTTCGCTAATTAGCCGTATTCGATGATCAGGTCCAGCGTTTAGAATGCGACACGAGTCGCGGCGAGTAGATAGGATTCGGTACGCAGGACGCGACGCTAGTATAATCCAAAGTTACACTCTCGCGATAAGCGCCCTTAATCCGAAGCTCTCGAATTCTATGATACCGAATCCCTTAATTGAGTATCCCGTAATCTCTGGAACATCGTAGTTGTGGCTCGATCAGCTGCGAGGTCGGCTCGAGCTCGCCGAACCGACACGATTACGTACTTCTGGCGTCATCGATGGGAATCTGTTGCATCGTTATCGCGCGAGCGCGCCTCCGTGAACGTTGCACAGGGTGCAACGTCCCACCGACGATAACTTCCCTCCGACCATCGACAGTCAGCCCTGATAACGCGGCGATTTATTCGCCTGCATTTTACACGATAAGCTCTCCACCGTAAGACTTTGTCCTCTGTTGCTCTACGTTATTTCTGCTTCGATGTAATCGACCGTTGAAAAATAGTGCCTCGAATAATTAGCATAGATTTGCATCCTTTTTGTAATAAATACAGGGTAAGCTGGTTTCTCAAGATATTTATTCTTTTCAAATTTGATAAACTTGAATTTTCCAAGTAATCAACGTGAGCGATGAAATTGTTGTTCTGTAAAGCCGATGGATGAATGAAATCTGCTGCATTTCGTTCGCACAAGTTTGCCCTACATTTCTTGTCGAACGATCGGCTTTGATCCTCCGCATAAATAGTTAAGCTTCGTGTAATGGAATAACAGGACAGGTACGGTAATCGTATGAATCAGTTTATTCCGGCGACCGCGTTAGAAATCAACCGTGTTGCCTGTTCTAATGGAATTGCGTGTAACGGTTTGCCTCGCGATCAAACGTTTAATCAGCGGATAAATTTCAACGCCGACCAGCCTACGAGTGATCCCTTCGTGGCTGTCCCAGGACCAGCACCGCGATGTCTCCCCACGGTGCCTTGAATGCCGAGGTAATTGCGAAAAACTAGGACGCGTGCATTATAATCGGAGATAATTTTTCATCCACATCCGTCCCATTAGCGGTTTGGATCGTTCGATGAGACCGCCAAGACTAAGGCGACCAACACGCTCGTCCTGACCATAATTAACTCGAGTTCAATTATTAACGACGCTCTGTTCGACTTTTCCCCTCGAGTCTTTCTCTCTCTGCCTGCTCCCTTTATACAGGGTGTCTACCACGATTTCGAAACATCCCTTACATTCTATCTTCCTCTTATTTTCCTTTTAGTTCGCCTTTTACGATCGTAGTCTCGCGATGTCAGCATCGCGACAGTAGTAAAAACTTTCTCGACAGCATTTTATGAACGTCACCGTCAAAAAATTCTTCGCGATCAAACGTCACCGTTACAGTAGACGACATGCATACCCATGTGTATAGATGGGTTTCTCCGTCAAATTCATCCTCGTTTCTGTTGGCCTCCGAGCCCGGAAGGGTATCGTGACTTCGGCTAAAAAATGAAGGAAAGTTTGTATGATAAATAGGAGGGACGGGATCCGAAGATCCTCCCGTCTGGTTGAACGTGGGCCGCGCCTCGTATAGGTTTTACCCCTAGAGTTTACCCCGTCTCGAGAGTTTATTCTGGCCGCGTTGCGCCACGTTGAAACTCATAGGATAATAAAAGTGCCGTATTTTACTGCGCCTCGCCGACCACAATGCCTTGGCAAAGAATACACACGGCCATATTTATTTGCCTACCGGGTGCTTTCTCCTCTTTTGTTTCATTTTTTTCTTTCATTTTTTTTTCCAACGAACGAGCAAGGGTGGCAGGATGGTAACCGAGTAGAAAGACAGGAAAAAGTAAAGCAGGATTGTTTTGAAAGAGGAAAGTTTCGTTGCGTCTTCTAGTCGGCCTAATCTCGTAAACCGTCGCGTTTCCTGGATATACACGGTCGAGGTTGCTGTACCTTACCTCGCGAACATTCTACGAGTACTGGAATAAGAAAGCTCGCCGATCGAGCCTGAAAACTGTGTCTCGGTGTCGTTGAATAATAACGTAGCAACGTGGCTCGTCGAAACATCCCTCGATCCCGTAAAATGTAAACCAACTTGTTACTATTTCAACTTACGTCGTGAATTTTTTTTCCTAGAAACGCGCCCTTCCAGATACGCGCGTAAATAATTGACGGGGTTGCTGGAACGTTTCTCGTTCACACGTTAGGTATGCCAATTCAAATACATTGCCGCGTGGTATTCGAAATAACAATGGTGAATGGCGCGAGCGCACGGGGTCGTGTGTTTATGCTTTCGCTAAATAATGGAATTAAGCTGTTTTAAAAACCTTCTCCTCGGCCAGCCTGTTATTTCACGGTACATTCGTTTTACGGTCCGATTTCTGTAGCAATCGAGGAACGCTCGTTCGAAGCCGCCAACCCGGAAAATCTCTCTCTTTTTCCGTTTCCCAGGCATTATGAAACATTTGTCGTTTCATCGATGGTCCGCCGTGCCGCGCCGTTTGGTTCAGTTCGACAAATTCATTCGTCGCTCGTTGCATTCACGGAATTGACGGCGTACCCCGTTGTTTCTCCCAAATATCGCGAATCGATAATACGCGATAATCCATTACAGGTTTTTGCGATATCAAAAATTACGGTCGTTCGTTTGGAACCGAAAACGATTACTTCCTCGCGTCATGTGCGGCCGCGGAATATCAGTATTCATCTATTTACCCATAACACTCGTTCGTCCAAGAGTATTAAAAAAATGCATCGTTCAGTCGATACACGTATGTACGTGTACATACATATGTATATACGCGTGCACGTGTGTGTGTGTCGATGGAAACGAGCGTTTCCACTCAAATTAACCAGCCGGGCGCGATCCTTGCCGCGACCTCTAGCTTCGAATCAAACCGGTCGACGTTATCTGCAAAATAAAAAGCAAACGAAATAGAAAAATAAAAGCGCAACGCGACACTGGCTACGTGAAATTGATTTTTTTCCTTTTTTTTCCCCCGAATCGCATGCAAATCCGCTCGTTGCTTCGGCTGGCCTTGTCAGCTGCGACTGACAATGCCGCCTCTCAGGACGAAGTTTATACGGGCACCGCTGGTGCAAGGCTGAGCGCTGAAGCGGAGAGATTCAAAAACCGTGCCGTGTAGATGTTGTAATATTTTAATATCGGTTTATGGAAAGGAGCTCGGATATATATAGGTTCGTTCCGGTTATACAACGTTTCCATCGTTTCTCTTCAGCGAAGAATTTACAGGCTAAAATCCGACCATTTTTTTCCCCTCGATGTACATTTTTACACCCCGTGGCCCCGGGTAAATAATGATCGGTAATCTAGGAAGCATTTTAGAGAATGACCGTCACGAATCGATTGGATTCCCGTCTATAATACTTTTTCTCGCGATGACAAATTCCGGTTATTTGTCAACCGCCTCGCCTCTGTGTTCAATCGGTGTACTCCCATTAAGACAGATCAATCAACTTTTTTTTTATGATACTCGATATGAACTACGCGATTATTTAGCTGTGAATATCTTTCCGCTAGGGGGTGGTCCTAAATAATCATCACAATCTGAACATACTATCCCGTAGAAAAAACTATAAATCTTCGTTTCTTCGCGAACGACTGTATCCAGAATTAGAATCGAATTTCCCCGGTGCTTAACATCCGAAACATCTGCCCCCCATCCCATCGCTAGATGTCGATGAATTCTTCACCCCTAAAGCCGATATTCGCGTACAATCGCGAAATCCGGTCCACCATGACAGAGTCATTCACGGGGTGGGTGCAGGTGGTGCACACGTGCAGGGTGAAGAACGAAATACGAAGGGTGAAAACAAAGAGACGAGGTAGCGAGTTTGGCCTGGCCGATGCACGTTGCAGCGCGTCATTTGACCGCCGGCTGAAATTCTTGCAATTCCGTTCCCGGAATATCGGTTTATTTATTCCTACATAACGGCAAATGTTGCTTATGTGTGCGCGCGCGTGGTCGAACGATGTTTCGTGCAGTTCGATGCAGCTCGAACGATGCTGCAGTCGGTCGATGCACATTTATCCTGTAGGACCAAACGGCGGGATCGATGCGCTTTATCGCGACCGAAAGAGTGCAACGGAGAGTGGTGGGAAAGAGATCGAAGATTATTTATTACCGGGCTCTTGGCCTTGATAGGGCCTTACGGTTCAAATGAAATACAACGCGCCGTTGATAGAGACCTGCCGTGAAAATCGGGAAACAATCGGACGTCCCTTCGATCCTATATCTGTCTGCGGCCTGACAGAGAGGAGATTGCGCCACGTGCGCGCATTTAGGTAAACGAAATTGATTTGGCGAAATAAGGTACATTTAATTAAAGTTAGTTACTACTTACATTGAGAAGTATGACAGACTCACACATATAAACGGTTAACTCTTTGGTAAAACACTTGACTCGCAATCTAAAGGTCCACGGTCCAAATCCATGGTTCCCAAGTTTTTTTTTAAATTATAATTTGTCTCTTTTTGAATAACTATTACAGCTGTGCTATAATCATTGCATTTATTAATAATTACATACACTGCAATTTTTATAGAATTTAAGTTATTGAAAATAGAATATAGAATTTTAGTTTAGAATTATATAGAATTTTAGTTATTTAAAAAGAGACAAATTATCATTAAAAAAAAAAAAAAAAAAAAAAAGTGGGAACCAAGGATTTGAACCGAGGACCTTTAGATTGCGAATCATGTGTTTAACCACGGAGCGGATCCATGACTCGCAATCTGAAGGTCCTCGGTTCAAATCTTTGGTTCCCAACAATTTTTTTTTTTTTTTTATGATAATTTTTATATAATAGTTATTCAAAAAGAGACAAATTATCATTAAAAAGAAAAGAAAATGTTGGGAACCAAGGATTTGAACCGTGGATCTCTAGATTGCGAGTTGTATGTGTGAGTTTGTCATACTTCAGAATGTAAGGAGTAACTAACTGTAATTGTTAATATTTTTTAAACAATTAGCCGTCTGCCCCCAAAAGGGGGTATAGGCGTGTTCAGCTCGACGAGCTCTACAAGCTGGCAAAGTTTCATTAATAAGTGAGTGTAACACTTGGGTGGTTCCCCTTGTCAGACCTATTGTAAATAAAAAGGACTGTCTACCCGAAACAAGAATTCTAAAGAATAAAGGGTGCAGTGATAAGCTCGGTGGTGATCAAAGTTTGCCACGTGTATTAGACGGCGAAGCGAAAGTCTCTTTAAAGTCAGCGTCTGCTTTCGTAGATTCAAAAGGGTACGAGGAAACCGATACGTATCGGCGAATGTTTGTTGCCTTTCTGCGAAGTAACGAAAAATGGAAACACCGTGGTTATGTTCGTTTCTTCCTCTTGCCTCCTGTCAAAGGCGATGAATGCCCGTACGTAGAGATTCGAAAAGCATACTGCCGTTGCTGCTTCTAGACCTTAGTTTCTTTGTGTTTCCATGTAGCCTTTTTCGTGCCGCGTATTTTACCATTCACTGATCAGCCAATATCGCTAAGAGATTTCTGTTCAGGTGAGATTTCTCGATAAAGTCTCGGTTACCATGGGGAAGTAAGTAATAGAGTACTGCTCCAGCACTTTGGAGCAAATTGTAGAGTAACTAACGCTACCAACCGTGATTTAACGATGAAACGAATTTGGAAACGAACACAAGTTACAACTTCTTGTTCGTAGCACGCCGCAGTTCCGGTCTGAATATGCGACGCATACAACATTTTAATCGAGCGACCGTAACGACTGGGAAACGAGCAAGCGCACTTTGTTTCACTCCCTGTCTTTCTTTCTCGTTTGTTCTCCGTCTGCTGCACTCTCTTTCTCTTTGTTCGTGTGAAATCAGCAGGAGTGGTAAACTGATGCGCGGACAGGGCTACAATTACACGGCGCGTGTCGCAGAACTAATTAGCCACGGTTAATTTGTGCGCCATTACCTGACGTAAGACCGACGCCACGCGAAACCAGCCATGAGCAACGTGCATCGAGACGCGTCAATTTGAACGATTAATCGAATTGTAGGGGAATATCGATTGCTTCTTTGAGACGACCTGTTCGTAGAATCGATTCGAAGATGCCTTTGTTCCGCGCCAATTTATGTTCACGGCGTTCTCAGGAAATTAATTAAATAATCGGAAAACAGGGAAGGAAAGATTATTTTAAACGTTCATTAACATTCCACCAAGAGTTAAACAGAGAATTGAATTATTTTTGTCAACCCACGCCGTTTTAAATATACAGTTAATCTACTTTGAAGGTAACGCAATGGAAAGATGTGCGAGATTCATTTGTCCACTTTGATCTTTTTTGGAATATATTTAACCGAACATTAACGAAGTCCTTAAAAAAATGGCTGTCACAGCGAACCTATTAAAAAACGCGGTATTCGTCGTTATCATAATAAACTTTTATGCGATTTAACGAAGTAAATGGAGAGCATTTTTTCAGCAATTCAAATATGGTATACAGTTCGAGCTTGATGCTCGAAACAAAAACATGGAAACAATTTCCAGTTGCTTTAAAAAAAGGACCAGGAAATGGAAAATAATTAATTAACATAAATGTTGGCTCGTCGGCTACGATCGACGTTAATTACGCCCGAAGCGTTGCTCTTTTTTCGAAGTAGCGAAAATGTATCATTTATCGGAACGAAAATCGCGTAACATGATTCGTATAGAAAGCTTTTGACTGATTGGGCGGGATGTGTAGTTTAATAAATCGCACGAGTGAATTCATTAACGGCGTGCACAGGCAGCACGTCCAAAATTGCTTCGAGCCGATACTCTGTTTTCGCGGTGGTGAGACGGGTGACCCGGGAAACGGGCATAAAAATGGCGATGGGTGCCTCTTCTGTCTCTTTCTATCGTCGATTCGTTACAATTCGAGCGGCTGCTGATTTCGCGATGAACGAAAAGGAAAAATAAGGGATAAAGAGAGGACGGAAGAGCGATACCACCTGGCGTCGACCTATCGACTCGATCGTATCATCGTTTCACGCGAAGCCGCGCAAAATATTCGATTACCGTGTGTCAATTAAAAAAATCCGATACCTTTCATCCATTTTTCCGACGTTCCGTAATTAGAGAAATCGGCGTCGATGACGATTTCATCCGGCAATCATTGTCCGTCTTCTCTTTATTTTATTCGCCTACTATTTTTTCCTTTTTCAACGTGTAAAACGTGTAAAAATTGTTCGCAATTCCTGGAGTGGTAGAAAATCAGAAGGCGTGCTGGATTTGGCCACGGGGCCATAGTTTGCCGACCTCTGGTCTAGATTCGAGTATTTTAGTCAGGAGGTCTCGCGTCGAAGCGAGCTTTCTTCTCGCAGAATAAAGATTCTCACCAAACAGAAGGTTTGTTTCTTTCTGGAAGAAACGTGGAATTATTTCCAGGCGTCGACGATTGAATCGTAGGAAGGATTTTCGTGTAGCAAGGTAGGCGCCTGCGGGAGATAAAGGGCGAATTCTTTCTTATCATCGCGAAGCAGCGGGCTTCCTGCTCGGAACAACAATGTTTCGTTGTTCGGTTGGCAACAAAACGTTGCCTACCTCTATCTCTCTTTCTCCGTTAGCTACCTTTGTTCGTCTTTTCTTAGACACACCCCTCTGTTGCTTTAACTCTTCCTTCCATCTTTATCTCACCGAACGTTTCTACAAAGTCCCGCAAACTGTTTCGCCGAGTCCTCTCGAAAACTGGTACACCGTGGCTGGATGCTTCGGGACGGGGACGATGGCGGTAATAGTTGGGAGCTGGGTAGAGGAAACGGAAGGAAGTCAAGCGAAATAGCAAATCCTCAAACAAACGGTGGAGTCTTTGCGAACTGTGCGAGCTTAGCAGTGGATTATCTTCTTCGTGTATAGGTTGACGTCGAGCCCGGCCGGATGTTCGATACCAAAGGATCCAAAATCGTGTTCCGCCGGTTTATACCCTCCTGTATAGCATCCTGTCTCGTCGATACCGAGGTAAGTGCACGGTCGCGAAAGCGCGCGAACGTACGATCATACGGGGATAGCTAAATTCACGGCTGCCAGGCGCGACTGGATCCCCGAGCTATGGGGTAGCTCTGGCTTAACTGGCTTAAGAAGTTTCGCTTCCCGTGATTGAGTACATCCGTCTAAATCTTTGCAAGCTCTTGCCACGGAGAGATCTTGTAGGCGCCAAGCTTCGAGGAAAGAAAATATGTTTGGGTTAGCTTCATTTTTCTCAGGGTTGGGAAGTTTGTCGATCGGATTTGATGGAACCGATGGATGATACCGAAGCACTCGTTTATTATCCTAGATCCATTACGTCCTTTATTTTATTCTCTTTAATATTTTTCCTCGTTTAATTATCTGTACCAAATTAAAGTAATTACAAGGAAGTATTTGATGCGCTAAGAGGATAGTCCATGAATAATTTACGTTAACGAGCAGATTATTTCGACTTGAACGTTGTATAGATTCCGCGAAAGTTGGGTTGTTGAGCCGAAGTCTGAAGAGATTTCGCGGTCTCGTTACGTCTGCTCGATATCAGCCAAGTCTCATCGTGGCGCACTTTGAACCATGTTTTCCAAACGATCGTTCGAACGTCTGAACGTCTTTTTTTTCCTCGAGGATTTATTTCATAACCCGTGAATTTCGTCGAGTTAGCGTGGATCACACGAAACAGCGCGTTGAACGAGCGATTCATTGGGTTTCACCTGTCGGCTGACGAAAGCGAAAGGAATCGATCCGGGTCCATGAATAACAAAGCCATGTTACGCCGGCGCCGGTCTCGTTTGTCATCGGTTTGAATGCTACGAGCTTTGCGGTCGATCGGTTTATCGTTAATGAAATAATCTGCTTTGCTCGTATTTCTGTTGATCTTACGCCCCGTTATATCGCTATTCAAATTTTCACCCCTCCGTTGCCGTTGACGTCTTCGATTCTTCGTAATAAATCAATCCGATTACGAATTTATATGTAATTTGTCTCACGTTCGAGTCTGAATATTGGTGAACATTTGATAGCAAGTATCGCTGGCAGAAAAAGGTATCACGAACGTTAAGTTGGCTGGTTGGTAGACACGAGGTGGAGCACGAAGGCCGTTTCTGTTGGCCATACGTGCGGTAATTTCGTCGCGTTATACGGCTCGCTCTTTCCGCAAACGACAGACTGGTAGCACGGTGTGAAACGTCGCGCGAAAGTGGAGCACGGATAATGGAGGTCCTTTCCTGCCCCCTTTGCACCGCCTTGCTTTGCCTTGCCTTCTACGCTACCTTGCTTCTCTTACGACCGAGACACTCGGTGGATGCGAAATCGATGCTCGGGCCGGGACGTGTTCGCGCAAAAAACGACGCGTTGGCAGGGTTATAACGCTGAGAGGTCTCCCGTAGTCGTCGAAGCGAGACTGCAGTAGCTAGAAAGAGCATTACGGACGATACAGCAGGTGTTTGTGAGACGTTTCGACCACGCTCGAGCGTGTACATCGTACAGCAAAACCAACGACCTTCTCTCGTTCGCGTTTTTCCAAGCTTTTGCTGGATAAGCGACCGGAACGTCGTTCGAGTTTCACGGAAAAGGAAGACACACAAGGATATAACCAGTTTTCTTATCCTCCTGCATCCTCGTCCACCAAGATCGTTCGTTTGTTGTTGTTTCGAAGCTGGTCAATCGTTTCTGGCTCGGAAGCAGTGCTTCTCCTTCCGGTGGACGACTCTTAACGTGCGCGTAAATCGAGATCAGCTGCAGCTCGGTAAAATTCAGCTCGTGTATTCGGTGAAATGGCGCGGACGAAATTCGATAAACAGCTAGCTGCTCCTTAAACGAGCCCGCGTCTCTTTCGATTGCGAGAATTATACCCGGCGAACCTTGTTTCTATCAGCGGTTGAGCTACTTAAAGGATAAAGGGCAATAAAGAATAAAATACTGTCGAGGAGATAACTGAATTTAGGCTAATCTTTTCGTTGCAACGTGTGCAATTAGCTTATTACGAGGTAGCTTCGCGAGCTTATAAAGCTGTCGAGAGATGTGCACAATTGTGCTCCATGAAGCGTACTTTCGGCAAGGGATCAAATCGTCCCTGCGACCGCGATGAACCTGCCCTCGCGGTTCAACGATCATCGATTAAGCCCATATTTTTGGCTATCATTCGCGTCGCATTCACCGAACCACTGACACCAACATTTCCATCGAGCTCATTGCAGGGAACGGTAAATTTCCTTTACACGCGTTTTACGCATCGTTAAATACGCGTATCGGAGCAGGAAGAAAATTGTCCTACAAATTGGACGTAATGGGAACGACAAGATTTCACGGCTTTTTTCACGCAACAAAAATCTAATTGCTTTCTCAAAATGAGAATTAAATTAATTACGTCGCCGTAACGTTTGCTACGTCATTCGACACAATTGTATTTGCCCTGAGCCATTTTCGCTTTCTCCACTTTCATTCTACTTGTCCAGCACTGGTAGCGTTACAATTTACAGAGAAACGGTCGGCAATTCTCCTGAGAGAAGCAGACGATTAAATCGAAAACGCGTCGCGGTCCGCGAGAAAGGAACGCGAGGACGGCATCCGGTAGGCAGTAGTGGTTGTCGTGAAACATGACTGGCGGCAAATTACACGGAATTAACACGGAGGATTGTTTGTAATAAAGATTAATAGCCGGCTTTGTAACGAGTACGTTTGATACCACTTGCTTGCAGTCCTCGTCCCTTATTTCACTGCTACCCTTTTACTCTCTCTTTATCTCACCCCCTTCGCTTTGTCTATCTTTCTCTCTCTCTCTTTCTCTCTCTCTGCCCGACGACGAATGTTGTTTGTGTAATCAACGGAACGAACAGAGCCCCTCTGCCGTTGCTGGGTGGGACCTAGTGCTCCTGTAGCGTGTAATTTGTAATTCTGCACGTTGCATTATTTTCCGCTCTACCGCTTTCCACTTTCCACCCTCCCGCACCGTCATCCCTCACACCCTACCTCCCTTTCTCTCTTCCTCGTGTACCTGTGTCCCCATCGTTCCACAAACGGTCGTAAACTGGCCCATCTCGCTCTCTCGTCGACGCACGCTCTAAATTATAGCTCGATTCGTGTTCCGCATGACAATACGCCGACTACCCAGGAAATTGTGGAAATCAAATCAGCTAAGCGTGCGTCGATACGTCCACTCCGGTAACCGATCTCGCTTATTATCGTGCGCAGAAACGTCATTTGTCCATTACACGATGACTGCATTTTCAGAGGGAATCCTTTGTAGATCAGACGATTAAAGATTGGGTTAATGTCTCTGAACTACCCTCTCTTCTTAACTGAAATATTCCATCGGAATTTGTAAGATACTTGCTGAGAAGTTTTCTCAACTTTCTTCTTAAATCTTTTAACATTGTTGCAAAGGTTGAGAATGGATTTTAAACGTTCTAGAAACCTGTTAATATATTCGCAATGATTAACGGAATAGTACGCCCTTTGATATTTTCACTTGAAATTGACCAAAATAAGTTTCGATTAGGAGATTAAACGAAACTGTTTCATGTATTTTGAGCGTGGAATACCAAGAAAATTAAAATGAATTATAGAACAATTTGCGTAATGAATTTGATATTATCTCTGTTTCCATTCGTAACAGCCAGATTTCCCTCAACTTCGTGCAATAAACAAAAGTAAACGCGAGAGTTTGAAATGAATTTTCTAATTTACTTCTGTAGCTTTAATTTCAGCTTGCCATTCTCATTTGTAAAATTTAAAATGTGAAAATTTCATATCAGAAACAGTGATACGTTTTAATCTCCACATTACGTATTTCCCGTTTTTCTGTCTTGTGCGTGTCCGAAAGCATTCGCATTTATCAGATCGCTCGGGACTTAGGAAGCGAGTATTTTCGAAGATTAAGTTCAGACCGGGAGTATCTTTCGACGATCTAGATAGCTCAATTGGTAGAGCATTCGTCCGACCAATAAAAAAGATCAGAGTTCGAATCCCTGTTCGGCTATCTGATCAATCCTTTATCTCTCCGCAGATTCGAACGTTGTTTCCTGGCTCGGATATTTCTGTCGGTTCGTTTTCATTTATTCATGGACTGTACGATGTATATAATCGCAGTTGTCCGTTAAATTGAATCACGTATAATTTTAGGATACCACATTTTGAATTTTAGAAAATTCAACGTGTTGAGGAATATCAAAATGTAAACACAGCTGGAAGGTGTACTACTGTTTTAATACGTGTCGCAAAAGTTTCTCCGTGTTCAGAATAAGAAGGTGCAATATAGCAATGTATATTCAAATTCTCGTGGTTCGTGATCTTCGCAAAAACGTGTCGTTCTCACGACGTCGGCTTGCCTCGCAGCGTTGATATTAATAATGTAATCGGCAAGGGTGGAGGGACGAGAATTAGAAACTGTGTCACGTCGTCGCGAAGCAAAGAGGCGGCTGAGACGACGACGAGGACGAGGACGACGTCGGTGGCGGCAGCGTCGTGGCGTCGACGCTGGAAGCGAAGATAATTAAACCACGACGCTCCCTTCCAGGCCATCCCCGTCGCCGTCGACTCGGTTACCTGGCCGTTATCGTGCTAGGAATGAGAATCTCAAATGGAGAGAACAGAGTTACCGTGCTCGCCGACTTATGGCCGTGGCCAAAGAACGGGAACAACGTTAATAACGTCCAAGACCCTGGCTATACTGGCTATTACGCGAAACGTAAATAATCGATCGAGGCTGGGATATAATTTAATTGCTAATTTCATCACGAGCCAGTTTGTATAAAAGGGTTCGTGTCTTTTCTCTTACAAAGGCCTTTTATAAACGAGAATTACCCTTGATACCTTTTCACCGTCAACTGAACTTTGGCTAGGGACACCATTCCAATTAGTCCTGTTTGTGCTCTCTTTCGATGCCATCGATAGCTCGTCGTTCAGACGATTGTTCCGTGAAATTGAATCCTCGAAACGATCTCGAGAACGCGATTGTATTTCTTGTTCGTTAACTCTTGGATGCTGCAACATTTGGAAGTTTCATCCCAACGCAAACTGTACTGCTAAGATTTTAACGAGTTTCAAAGATATTTGAAACGATTTTCCGCGATCGTGCAGTCGATCAAGTAATCGGACAGTCGCGATTTAAAATTCGGATAATTGGCCCGCGCGTGGCTCAGGATTATCAACTAGATGGACGTTAAGCATCGAACTCTATAAAATTATACACGTTGCGCTGAAACCTCTCCACCGCCACGGCAATTTCGAGAAAACGACGCCATTATCGTTAATGTTTTACCACGATCACCGTTGTTCACCGCAAAGTGCTCGTTCCTGTAATAATTATTATCATCCCATTCGCGACATTACGACCGCTTCTCCTCTCCCTCTCCGTCTCTTTCTCTCTCTCTCTATCTCGCTGTTGCATCGCGGTTCGACCTTTCGCCGAAAATCGTGGGCGCAATTTGCGCAAGTATTTACCAGGTCGCTTCGTGGAAATTCACAATCGCGTAATTCCATTCATGGACTCGAATGAAATCAATTGCTCGCAACAAACTTCTGTTCAAACGTTGCGCAAGTGAAATGCGACGGGAAAAATGAAACTTTACGGTATGGGCGGTAACAGGACTGTAAATTATTCGACCGCGATTCGAAACGGAGGGAAAAAATCGCGGGTATTACGATGGTTATCGATGTTATTCCAGTTGTTGCGTCGATGCCGGTAACGTTGTTGTTAGCGCTATTGTTATTAATAAGTTACGAGAGCGTGATATAACGAGCAGGATGTAGGATACAGCTCGATACGAGTAAAATTATAGAATAGTTTGGCAAACATGCCGGCTTGGTACAGTGGATGCGGCGTCATTATCATTTCAGCGTAATTACCATTCGGTAATTACCGGCCGTATTCATCACAGAGCAGCGGGGATGTTTATACCGTCACACGTACCGTGCTAGTTAGCCTCGTCACGTGTGCGTTCACATTTCCAGCTGATATCAGCCTCCATCGCGATACACCTAAAAACGACTGCCGGCTATTGGCTCATTCGCGCTCTCAACTTGCCCTCCAGTGCAAGTTTCACGCTTGAAATTCAGCTTCGTCAACATCGATAGTTAGCAATGCGTTGATACTTAATTAAACGTTCTCTAATTTCACGGTACGCTTTTGACGTCGAATCATATTCGAAGAATCGAATATTCTTATGAAATATTACCAATTCCGGGGTAAAGTTAATAATAATTGAAACCGTTCCACCGTCCGCTTCCATTGTGTCTGGTCGCAAATGGAAACTTGGTGGAATGGGGCTTCAGCGACACGAATGAAAAGGGTAGGAATTTAAACAATACTAGCTGCACTACGAATTCGCTGTTTCCAAGTTAGTCGCACCTGTATTCACGTTTCTTCTTTGTACACCGAAGTCGAGATGGCGAGCTTATCAGAACGGACGCATCCCCAGTTTCTGGCTGCACAGCAGCCTATGTAGCGGAGCGAATTATTCCGCGTTGCGATTCACGGAATCGAGCGTCGATATCGACTGCTGACAAAAGAGCGGAATTCTGCTCGTGAAGCACCCTTTTCACCCACCCGCTTCTCGTTGCGTGTTCGATGAAACGCCCGTTTCACAATAATTCGTAATGCGCGAACAGAGCTCCTCGTTGCGTGCACTCTTCTTTATTATCTATGAAATTCTTGCGCGACATTCGCGAGTCGCGACGAGCGATGTCAAGAAGAAATGAAAGAACATCCGCTTTATCCGGCTAACATAAGATTGTTCGCCGGGCAATTTTTATTTCTTCGCTCGACGAATTTCACGTTCGCGATGACGTTTTCGCTATTGTTACCGACGACGTCGCGTTCAGTCGCGCGTTTCGTAGCTCGAAAGCTGAAAGACGTTGGCAAAATTCTGACCGGGCACCGTTTCGGCATGCGTGCTCGAGAAGTTACGTCGCGAAAGTGAAAGACACGGGGGTGCCGCCACCGTTTGCCGCTCGGAAAAGCAGGAACGGGAAGAAGAGGTTGCTTGCTTGGTAGCAGACAGGAGGCTGGCAGACGAGCAACCACGCGAGAAGAATGAGGGTGGAACGATTTATAGCGCCTTAAGACTGCCGCTACTTTATGACGACCTTAATGTTTGCACCGTAAATTGGCCTGGGTTAGGACAGCGAGGCAGGCCGAAAACAGTAAAGCGCGGAAGATCCCTTGGCCGTGACTGGCATTCGTATACCGTCGGAATAATTTCCTCCTGGCGTTCTCTCGGAGAGGAAAAAAAATTGCGCCGGTGAATAAAAATCTCCCTTTATTCGCTCGCCAGCGAAGCCAGCCCTGACTCGTCCAAGTGACCAACGTCGTTTTTAATGGAACTTTACGCGTTCTGCGGGCCAAGCGATATTAAGGCTGCCGTTTCTTTCTTTTTACGGCCGCGAAGAGCTTCGAGAGAGAGTTTCAACGAGCAGAGACGCGAGGAACTTGTTAGACAAATGGAGTTTTTCTATTTTTTTTTTCTTTTCCCACCCCCTCTTCGTCGTGTAAATTATCACGACGCGAGGTGCACCATTAGCATCGGGTACCGCGAGAGCGTTCTATGAACGCTTTAATTCGAAACGGACCAAGAACGATTATATAATTTCGCTCTCAACGAGAGGCAAGTAAATTAGAGATACATTTCCTAGCGTGAAAGTTACTTGAACGGTTTTCTACCTTTCAAATTATCTCCAACTCTAATACATCGATACTTTTTCATAGAGAGTAACAAAATGAATCGATTGGCGTTTAAAAAAAAAAATGTACGGTTCCATTTAAGGAAACGAGGGTGGTATTAACATTTTTAAAACATCACCGTTTCTAAAGCTCACGTAAATTTCTTTACATCCGTGTTTTGGAATTACGCGTAGAATAAACGCCCTACATTTTCGTTTCACCCAACTGGCCAGTATTTTTGTTCCAACGAAGCACTCGCAGTGTTTAAGAAGTTTTCTAAAGACCGAGGCAAAAGAATCCTGGTGTTTTAAATTTGCCATACGGAAACACGTTAAGAATGAAATTACCGGTGTCGCTCGTTAACGCGGTTTAAAAGCGTTTAAAAAGCAGCAACGATGTTGCCTCTTGCAGCAGCCTCGTACGTGCATCAGTGTAAATAAGATAGCGACGGGTGACCGAGAAGCGAGAAGAGCATAGGCTCGAGCAGAGGGTGAGAAAGCGAGCAAGAACGACCCTCGTGGCTGAACGAGAAGCCTCTTGTTCGAGTCCTCATAATTGAGACAATGAGTGGCGCTCGATGTGCGAGCGTCGCTTTGGCTACCACGTTACCACCCTCGTACACCCTCGTTTCTCTAGTGCCTGTAAATTCAAACAGGCTTGAAAAGGGTGGGATACGCTGCTTCCACGAAAGTGTCGACTTATTATTTTCATCCCGTAACGGTGAGCAAACGTTTGCATAGGCGGAGGCAGCCTTAAGGCGGCTTCGAGACTCGCAGCGTCGCGTTAAGGGGCGGGAAAACGAGCAAGGGGTTGAAGATATCAGGCCGAAGATGGGGGATGAAGAGCGAGGAGAACGTTGACGTTCAACGGACCGGCATGCTGGCGATAAAGTAAAACGAATTGCTAAACGCTGCTCGTAATACGGAATTAATACAATTGCAGGAACGTTCTCGGGCGAAACGAGCTATACTAGCAGGTGTACAACGCTTTGGAAACGTCAACGCTGTGGAAATCGGCTATTCCGCCGAGACTCGAGGCACGATTAGTGTTTATTAGCGTTTCGTGAAATTCTCCACCATGCTTCTAATGAAATTCTCCGATGATTTATTATACTCGCCTCGTTAAGAAGGGATGAAAGTGTTTCTCCTTCTGTTTTTTGTCATACGTAACAGACACAGAAACATCCGCGGTTTAATTATGAGGCGTGAAGTTAATGGACACTGTCCGCCCTACAAGCCCTGCGCCTCGTTTTCAACAGCGCGTATCAACGTGTACGGTTCACGAGTCGGTACAGTGGACAAAAATGTTCGACCAGGAACTCGGGCAACGAAGCAAGAAGATCGTTAAGGTAATACAAGAGTACGGTGTAAAATTGCCAGGCAAAAATTTGCACGTTGCTGACCGGAGCACGAGATAGCAACACGGAAAAGGCTCGATGTAGGGGTGCAATTTAGCAGGAATCGAGAACGCCGTTACTCTTCTCGTCGCCTGTGGCCTGGTCGCATTCGAAAGTCAAGGGATCGTATTTGCAATGTAAATTTCGACGATTCGCAAACAAAGGTATCGCCGGAAAGCATACTTGGAACCGTTGGTTTTCGCGAACGTAGAAATATCCGTGGTCGAAGGAAATCTGCGTGCCGTTTGGCGGACCCGAATCTTGCAGAGAAACAATTAAACGCGAGCTTCGATCGTAAATCAAAAGATCATCATCGTATCACGAAAAAACGTGACACGAAAAAAACGTGTCAAAATCGCGGAAATCGTTGGGACAGCTATCGACTATTGTTCGAACATTATTTATTTCCAAACAAATTACAAGCTATGAAATCGAATAACGTCAATCAACGTGGCCGGGTTGGACGTTTTCCGTGACACCATAGCGATCGTTTTTGTCGGTCTCTCGTGATTGGAAATACGCCCCGTAACGCTTTGAACGTTTATCGAGAATCCGCGATATTAGCGGATTAAAATCAGCCCGGTAATAACGGTGCCGCATAATGGGAAAGGGTCTCGTGTAAATACATTGGAAAAATGGAAAATCTAAGATAATATCAGTTTAATGTCCGGACCAAATGGCGTCTTGCTCGGCCGTTACCTCCCATCTCGAGCTTCTTCTTCCTATCTCTCTCTCTTCCTTAGTCTTTTATCGTAAGAACTCAAAGAAACAGGAAAGAAAAAGAAAAATTTTAACGCTGCGGGATTTTCTTTTCTCAAACTGAATAGTATTTGATTAATTTTTTATTTTTCATAACTATGGTGTTTCGAAGGGGAGGTTACCGATTTCAGAAGAAAACGGTGCACCTTTTCTTATACCTAATCAGATTGTTACGTATTACTAGGCGTTATGAAACGATCTAATAAACGAGTATGCAGAGGCAGGGATGTAAGCAGATAATGTAATGGAATATATCAGCGTTGCGTCTCGTAACGAGAAACAGTTTCGTTCCAAGGGAACGCGTTCGTTTCACATTTCTTTTCTGTATCTTTTTCTGTCACGGAACACTGAGACTGCCTTGCTGGATTCTCATATAAGCTCGTTTTGCGCGGACTCGCGAGTTAAGAGGGCACGTAACCGGATCCAGGTGGATCCTGAAGAACGTGCTAAGTATATTACAATAGCTGGCCGTTTCGCGAATACGCAATTTCTATTCCACCGGCCATGGTACAGTGGTAATATCGAGTAGTTACGAAACGTTGGCGATAAACATTCCGCGGATAGCCGAGAATATCTGAGCAGGGTAAAACGAGGCGGTACGGAAACTGTAAGAACTCTCTTTTCCGGTCGAGATCGAATTAGCGCGTTTATATCAGAAGATCAAGGGAGAGTAAGAGGGAAAGAAGGTGGAATACACAGGAATCGGTGATATTCGGTCGATAATCGTCGATATTCCTTCCAGTCTCTTCGTTGAAAGTCTGATTACACGGCGAACGATCGGTTTTTATGATGTTCCTCTTTGGAAACGGATAAAGGAATGATCGTATGGCCCTGTTCCCGCGGATAAAAGTGTTGAAAGAGCCGTTTAACAAGCCACAGGCAGAGGGGATATTTCAAAGGACAAATGACGTTTACATAGGGTCGGAAAAATCGACGACGAGAAGACTAAGAGGGTAGTGAATCGAGCGTAACGCGAACACCATTGACGTTTTCGCACATTTTTCATTTAATTCGCTGAATAGCACGGGGGTTACTGGTACACTACAAATTTAATTGATTAAATTGATTAAAAGAAAAAAAATCCAAGTTTCATTCGAGACAGAGGGATGAATTTCCGGACGGATTCTTGGTGGACCAAAATACCGAGGAAAATGTTTCTAAGTCCAAATTCTGTCAATCTAATGACACTGAAGGCCAGAAATCTATGTTCCACGCTAGCTAGAAATTCTCTTTCTCATTTTTCCTGTTTATTTCCCGCGTGTATGCTAATCGCGTTAGAGATTTTCAACGCGCGAAACTTACGTTTCGCGATATTATAAGGGACGCCGTTTGCGAAGCGCAGTAATAAATATATATGACCGCGAGAATGTTTCACGCGAGCGCGTTTATTCTCTTTCATTTTTCCTACTTTTTATTCGTTGCTTTTTTCCCTACCTTTCTTTTGCTCGCAAATTTACCTCTATACGGAACACGAGCGCGTTCAGACTCGCGATCCTCGTTTCCCTTTTGTTTTCTGTTTTCCGAGAGAATTTCGTCGAGTCACTTGGCTCGATATCGGCTCAACAGCGCGACAGAAAGCGCCGGATAAAATGCTCGGTAATTAAAAGCGACGACAGGGGTTGAGGGGGTACGCTGAAAATTCAACGCGTTTCGGAGACGCGATGAACAGATCGGGGAGCGGATCAAACGGGGCGGTGTGTTTGCCTTGGCGAGGATATCGGAATCGGAGGGTTGTAGGGATATTTGCTTGGGATCCCCGTTACTCTTCTGTAAAAACCATCAAACGGGAAGCATCCATAAATCATGCATCCCCTCAGACTACGAATGTTTACATTTCCAAAGGTGAACGAGGTACACGCGAACGGAGAAACGAAAGTTTTTAGATGGGATTTGAGGTCAGCTGCAAACTCGTTCATCCCGTCGTATTGGGACACTTGCTACTTTTGTCGACTATTTTTGTAATTAAAAATACGTTTTCATCTTATAACCCTCGCGAGGATTGAAACGAAGTCCGCGAATGAAATTTCACGCAATGTAAAGAGGGGTGCGGATAAGCACGGCCACGTAACACCAGGTTGGAAATGTGTGCTGTAAAGGGAACGTGTGTACATCGGTATCGACGCGTCTCAAAGGATAGTACAATGTTTACAGAGAGTAGAGAACCGAGACAGATAGAGGAAGAAGCGAAGCGAGAGCTCACGTTCACCGTTGAGGCATGCCACTTGTGGGTCTCTCGTGCAAACCCCTTGCCTCAGACCTACATACCTTCTCTACCTACTCTATATTCCGTTCGACGAGCGTTACCGTTAGCCCGCATCGTGCGAGTACCAGCACCTAGGCACCTGTAACGCCACCCACCCTCCAATCGATTCTATCCTCTTCTTCCCCCTACCTTCCCTCTCTCACCTTATCGCTGTCTCCGTTCGATTATGCTCTCGTGATCTATATTGCCTCTTTGCATCTGCCTCCTACCTGAACTAGAATCCTTGCTGTCGAGACGAATAAGCGAACCTTCCATAAGATGCGTTAGAAGCCATTAGGGAGGCTTTGGTTTACTTTACGCAAATTGTTACGGCTTGTAGTATTCCACGGATCGCGGCAACTTGCATATCCGTTGTTGATGAAAGCCTTATGCTTGTGGTGTACCGTAGATATAAGTAGTTAACCATCCTTCAAATCTACCTTTCTATTCGCTATCAAAGAACATTGCAAAAGTAATTTTCATAATAGTAATATTTCCATTTGTAAGATAGAAATGTTATAGTCGAGTCACCATTGAAAAGTTTCTAGTTTTATAGCCAGTGAGAACCTCGTATTTGTTCAGAATTTCTTTACTTTTATAATACGATGACATTAGACACTTTGAAAGATTATTCTTTCGAAATTTCTTTTCGATATCGTTTTATGATCGTCCACTAGGAGTGGGAGAAAACTCTCGCCGCAGGTCTGGCAAGCTTTTAATTCCGTTCGTTTCTACGTAAATGAAGTATACGATCCTGTCGTTCTAAACTTGCTTTTACTACTTGCCGTTCCGAAACGGCACCGTAAACTCAGATTCTTGGACAGCTGTACGAGCTGTTTTCTCGGTACGACCAAGAATCCGAGTATTATAAAATTGTAAGGAAGAAAAGATTGGAATTCTTTATTCAAGAAGAAATTTCTTTTTTAACGAAATTAATTATAAACTGAAAAGTATACATTATACGAACAATTTATCTTCTCTTTTTGTTTAGTAATTATTGAAAATGTGAAATGTCGCTCACCAGTGATCACCATAGTAGTGAACGTGTTAATAATCCATAAAGTCGTGTGGCGTGCTAGGCACGGTTGTTTCTGCTGTGCCAGTCGAGTCATTAACAGGTTAACTACCGCAGTGAAAATAGCCCCGCGTAGTGCGACACGTTATCATATCGTTTGTTTTAGACGCGACTAATTTTTCAATGTAAACTTTCAATTTGACGCCTCGCTTTATCAACGTTTACATAATTAGAAAGGCAACGACCACGCGATTAAAGTATGTTAAACAATTGTTTCGTTATTAATTCTTATCGAAATTCATCCACGGTGTACACATCGGTTTTCAGTGTGGCAAATCAACTTGTTAACCACTTTCAAGCGAGTTGCTGGAAACCGCTTGAATCGAAACGTAAGGAGGTGTCTGAGTAATTTCGCATTGTTCCACTGAGACGAGGTGGTTCGCCAGCGCCAGCGAATAAATGTGCTGGCTCGTTCAAGCGGTCTGAACGCATCTGTTTCGGCTAACCGTGGCTGGCTCGATGTCTCGACACGTAATTTCAAAGTTCTTCGCCTGTGTATCGTTCTGGCAAATGTTACGCCAACTTGTCTAACAACCCTCGGATTAACTTACCGAAACGGCGTTGGTCAAGTTTCGCGTTCGCACGTTTTCTCTTTACCCTATTTTTTTTTTTTTTTCTCGCGTGTAATTTGTACAACACGGTCAAAAACGCGAGGCGTTTAAACATTTCGGAGGAAAATAATGTTATTCAACAGAAACAAGTGACATTTCAAAATAGGAATTTTTTTTAATTTTTGAGAAAAGAAAACGAGGTTAACAGCTGTATTACTACTTCCTATTTCTCTCATTGTAGAAAATTTCATTTTTTTTTCACTCTTTTCATCTCTCTCGCGTGGAACTAGTTTTGTGGTAACCGACGAAATTTCATGAAACTCGCCCGGCTTCGATTAAACTGGTCCTCCCCGTGGAATGCACGTATACTTTGCCCTCTCACCGTTGTGATACGCGTTGTGCTGTATAAATAATGCAATTTCGCGTCGTCGCTAACGGCGTCGCTTTCTCGAAGCGAGCCTAATTCGAACATCCAACGCTTCGAGGCAACCAGTTACGTATTCATAGCTTCAAAGCGTTCGCGCGAGTCTAGCACGAAGTTCCCGAAGCGCACGATTTTCTACGCTATAGCATTGTTTGTTGAATTCCGCGGAACGACCTCGGAGACGATTAACCAACCGCGTGACTGAATCCAGAGAGAAGGAACACGGTCGCGTAATTCATTTCGGAAATCCATTAACGGCGGATAAATTATGCTAAATTACTTGCCAACCAGTTTCTACTTTCATTTTTTTTCCTCCCTCTCGCGCTCCACGGGCCACGCTTCATTTATAAAGCTCTCAGATCTTTACCCGCTCGCGTCCCTCTTCCTTCCGACCTGTAAAAGCGTCCGTGTTAATTATGTTTCCCGTTGCGCGAGTTAACCGAGAACCGAGCACCGACGTTGGTCAGGATTAAAAGTATATTTTTTTCGTTGGAAACGAGCGAACGGAGTACGTGCAGTCATCGCTCCGCAAGTTTCGCCCCGAGATTGGATGGAACGACGTAAGACGCCTTTGGCGATTAAGAGAATTTATTCCGAAAATCCATTAGTGCTCGTACTCGGGTCCCGGATAAATTTATGTAATTACCATGCTCTGCCCCCCGGGGGCTGAATCAGCAAGGGGCCTAAGGCTCGCGAAGGTTTAGGTGCGTCGAGTTCATCCGAATCCTAATAAGCAGACGGTAATTGGAGTCTTAAACGCGTTCGATCATCTTCTCCTTGGATATGTATTTTCCCGATAATTATCAAGCGGAAGCTTCCCTCTTTTCTCGGCTTCCATTTCGCCAGGAACGCGTTAAGATTCCTCCGGTAGCCAGAAGAAATTTCGATTAGCTTAGCTCGCGGGTAGCGGCTAGAGAAAGCAAGGCCGTGCCATTAAGGGAAGCAACGGGTGGTAAATGCTGGGATTACAGGTCCTGGATGTCCCGAAGGATCGACCTTTAACTGACCTCGAAAGAAGGGTAGGACGTAGGAGCAGCATGTCCTGCTGCTCTGTATGTATCCGGCGTTCCGATGTTAACACCGCCGGAACTGCCGCATGATTCCGGAATTCGCCAGGCTCTAATCCCAGCGGAACAAAGTTCCCTCTTAGCGTAGCAACGGGACCCGAAGCGTAATTAACGTTCGTAGTACGTGACCGGCCAATCGGTGACTCTCGCCAGTCACAGCCGTTGCCCGACGTCAGAATAGTCTCTGGCAGAGCAAGAGATATAGATCGATCCACGTTCTGGCTCTCGAATCTGGCGAAATTTGCATCGTGGATCGTTACTACCATCCCCGGCCATCTCCTCCTATCTATCTATCTATCTCTCTCCCTCTCACGAATTACCGCGATAGAATAATTATCGGGGAATTCGGCTGGGACCATCGATGGTGCGTTTAGCGAACGCGTTTCGAAGGAAACGTTTCCAGATCTGATCGATGTTGCACGGAACGAACGTTGATTAAATTGCTTGGACCCGATGCAATTCAACTATCTAACAAACGAACTTCGGTAATCCGAAGATTTCGATTCTTTGCAAAACTTTGCGTATTTGCAGAGAAAGATCCTCCATATATATCGTGCAACTTTTATCTTTGTATCATCTTTTGCTTCTTCAGAGAGAAAGCACATTCGCGAGAATATCAAAGTGAAAAAAAAAAGAATCAACAGACTTTGACAGCGTAGCAAGTTTCCATTTTGTACGGTAAAAGTAAACGGTAGGCGAAAAAGATTTTTCTTTCGAAAGATCCATCACGTAGAAGCTCGACGACGTATACGGCTCGAATACCGTGCTCGTGTCGAAATTTCCGCATGGAAGCAACGAGAAAGCATATTCGGCACGCTATGATGTACGAGTTGAAAAAGGAATGCAACGGGTCGAGGGTGGCAGCGTAGAGAACGTACGTATGTCAGGTGTATAGAAGGAATT
This sequence comes from Osmia lignaria lignaria, assembly GCF_051020975.1. Classification (NCBI taxonomy): domain Eukaryota; kingdom Metazoa; phylum Arthropoda; class Insecta; order Hymenoptera; family Megachilidae; genus Osmia; species Osmia lignaria. The sequence goes on along the minus strand of NC_135037.1, from coordinate 3,379,796 downwards.
CTATAAGTCAGTGCCAAAGAGAACGAGAGATGATGTCAGATGCTATAATGGAGAAATTTTTCATCAGAAAACGGACGAGACGTTTATGAAAGCGACTCGCCATCGTAAGGGAGGGTGTTTTATTAGAAACTAGGCAAATTTTCAATGAATCGAAGAATCTAGAAATATCGTGGAAAGAAAGACACGGTGACGGTTCCTGATTGAAAAACAAGAGAGAAAAAAAAGAAATGAAAGGTTGGATGGGTTTAAACGAAATCGCGATACGCTGCAAAGAGGTGGATAAACGGGGTGTTCAGGAAGCTGCACCGTTCCAGCGAGTTACGGCACGCGGTCCCCAGAAGAATGATAGTCCCAGCGGATTCGAGGCTGAAAGGTTCATTCGACGAACGCACCAGCATAAATCTCGGCTCGTTCGTTCGTTATCGACGGTCGTTTCGTTGCAGATCGTCGAGCCGATTCGAGCGTCAAATTACGCTGGAACAATCGGACAGCGATCGTTGCTGGACGTTCGTCGACGGCGGCCTCTATTTTTCCCTCTGATTCGTGCGGATATGCGTTCGCTGTACGTGGCAGCCGTCATCGCACCCACGCACACCTGTTCGTCGATGCGTAATACAAAAGGTGGTTCGCGAATACACGCGTCGCGTCGCGGGGAGTAAAGGGTGGAGGGTGAGAAAATGAGAGGCGCGTCTTTCGCAACTCGCCGCGACCCGGTTCACCAGCCAGCCTGGAGCTAAATCCAACTTGATCGCGGCCATCATCCTTCGTTCCTTCTCTTCAGAAATATCATTGAACGCCTTTAGAAATCTGGAACGCACGCTCCTCTCTCGGCTACCAACAGTCTTCTCCTCTTTCTCGCGTCAGCCTTCCGTTTCTCTCAGTGTCATTGAATGAAAATGTCGGCTTTACCTCGGTGTTCCTACCCTTTTGGCCGCGCCAGCCTCGCGGATTACGAAGCCGACGATGAGCTACGGAAGCACAACACGGTGTTAACCGCGTTTAAGGAGACGCCACACTCGACCACCCTTTTTCCACGAGGGCTGGCTTTATATTCTCCTATACACACACCGCTTTCGGCACTTTCGTCCTCGCTACCGTACAGTTTCGTTTTCACCGGCGAAGGAAGTGACGGTGGTTAGGGTAGGTTTGTCAGTCGACAGGGGTGACGTTTAAAACGAACTCGCATAAAAATCTGCCTGTCCCAGATTCTTCACGCTTTCTCGTCGGATCCATTGACGAAAGGGAGGCGCGCAACGTTAACAACAACGGCGACAACGAGCAAAGCAAATACGAGATTACGCGTTCCTTTCGCGATGCTCGTTACCGCACGTCTCTTTCATTCGAATTTCTTTCGTTTGTTTTATACTTTTCATCCCTTCGGGTCTGTCGCGGATCAAAAAACTGGCCCGATTTCCGTCGCGGTAGCCGTGCATCTTGCATCCTCGAAAATGTTCAGCCGAGTAACGTCGTCACGAAACGTATAGAGAGCAAGATTTTGTTCGGATCTAAATTTATTCTTTCTTTGTCTTCTCAAAGGAACAGTTTCGATCGACGTTTGCGTCTCGTTAGTCTGGAATACGTTGTTAGGTATTCAAAGGATCTTTGATGTTAAGTTATCGATAACTGTTGTTCTGTACAGTGATCAAAGAACTTTTATTCTGTTTAACGACCTGTACTCACGCTTATTGTATCGTATATTTCTTGTAAGGATACAATTGAATCGTACATCTGTTGTTCTATCAACTCGTTATAAGATACAACGGCGCTTCTAACGCGCTGAAAAACTCTCGGAATCTTGAGCGAAGATTAGTTTCTTGTATTTATTTGAAAAGTACTCGCGAACGAGAGTAACGGGTCTTAAGATATCTCCATAAAAGGAATCTCTCGCTTCTGAAATCGCTAATCCAATGTTTGCGCCGAGCGCAGCAAGATTAAAGGATCCTTTTCGTAGGTGTGTTTCACTTTCACCCAGTTGGATCGTCTCGCCGGCTATCCAAAGGTCCGACGTAGTCTTGAAGATCGCTAATCGTGTTTAAGAATAAACTTTGCCGTGCCGTGCTGCCGACGCGGCGTGGCGCGGCGTGGCGATGCACCGTTCGAGCCGGGAATACATTAGCATGATTACTTTCTCGCACAATGCAGCGCCCAGCTGCGACGTGTACATAGGACTCGTCTCTCTTACCATCTCTTTCTTCCCTTTGCCACGATATATTGCCCCGCTTCCTAAGATCGTTTGTTCTCCAGCTGAATTATTCAGCGGAGGCTGACGCACGAAATCTTAACAACCGAATTCACGCGCACCACCGACGCTACTTGTTTCCGTGCTGTAATAAAGCTGGCCACGCTTGATTAATGCCTCGCACTCGAACGACTTCTTCTTCTACGATTATACGCGATTCAATTTACGCGACGTCTCTTGTCCATCGTTTTCGTATTCGATTTATTTCAAGACAGATAATAGCACCGGTACGCTTGAGTCGGTGGATGAAATTGGACGTAACAATTTGGCCGACTGAATTCGGAATCTCGAAGTGGAGTAGGGTTGCGTGACCAAACTGTCTGCGATAGCTGTAGGTCAGCTCATCGTTTGGCCCATAACTTTGCTCTAACAGTTCTCTTCCGAAGTACCATTCATCATCGCGCTCCTACCGAATCCTCTTGTTCGCATTCCGACGGTATCTATTAAAACTTGCTACGATTTCGTGTTTCATGAAGTACGTTTTTATTAACGTGCTTCGATCATGAACCCTTTTGTCGTTTGAATTATCATCCTTGTTAATGGTACGTGTAACGAATTAGGTAACTGGATAATTGAACATTATTTTTAGAAGAACAAAGAGAAGTAAATCACGAAGAAAATTAAGCCTCGTCTACGACTACCTTGTCCTGCGTTTCGACAAAACTGCTTTAGCGATTCGCGGTCTTTTTATTTTCCCTGTGGTCAACGTATCGCGACTCGGGACAAAGGTTTTGAAAGGTTAAGAGAGGCGCACAGTGAGCCTCGGAGGAGAAAACGGTCCAGGTTCGGACCGTATTTTGATAAGCTCGGCTATCGACCGACCGCTCCAGCTTCGTCTCCAGTTTTCTTCGCTTTCGTCGTTGTTGTCCTCCAGTGGATCGACGGAAGAATCGACCGACGCCTGTAGCTTCTTTAACGGAAAAATTTCAAAGACTCGGGATGCTCTGAATGGTTCTTTGAAGTTACCATTCCACCTTCCACCTTCTCGTTCTTGCTTCCTACGATGCAGCTTCGTTTCATCTGTTTCTCTTCGTTCTACGCCCAACACTCTCCCTCTCTTTCTTCCCTCGTCTTTTCCTTTCTACCTTTGACCATCTGTGTCTCTGTGTACGTGTACGGCAAAAGTTTCGACGAGGCTTTTATTCCGGGACTCTTCGGACCATTGGAAAGTTGGCGGATAAAGCTCTCGCTAATAAACCCCGAGTCAAAGCGGCAGAAGTCCTTACCGATGAAAAGGTGGAGAGGAGAAAAGGGTGGTCCGAGTTAGAGAAACAGACGAACAGAGGGACAAGAAACTAGGGGATAGGGTTGAATGGGCGCAAGAAGGAACGAAAACATCGTGAAACGGTGAAATAATCGTGGAAAATAATAAACGGACGGATCGATGCAACTACTCGGTGAATTCGACAATTCTCTCAACCCTTCTGCTACTAGGGGCGTTTATGATCGTTCGCCATAAAACAATCACTATATATTATGAGCGATTATAATGGAAACAGCTGGAATGCTGCAGAAATTAAAATATAGCGAAAGGGTTAACGAGAAGAAGGAAAAAGAGATACGTTATTGATTAAAACGGTGGATGCGAAGAAGAAAGAATAGTAGAGGGGCTGAATGTCGGCCGAAGATGAAAGTAGGAAATAAGAAGGGAGGGATGACGAGCAGGTAGGAGAAAAAGAGAGTAGACGAGCGAACGAAAGAGTCAAAAGAAAGGCTTTGAGAGAGAAAGAAAGGAAGCTTGGCGTAAAGCGTGCCAGCCAACAGCTGAGAATAAATTGGAACGTCGTCGAAGACGCGCGAGGAGGGAGGTGCGCGGAGCAGAGGGTGAGAAGCATCGGGGGATGATGCCGCGGGGAATTGGAACGAGACGGAACGTCGCTCTCGTCGGCTTTGTCTGTGTTCCAAGCCGCGCGACTCTTCCCGTCGACTATATTTTCGCCAGCCGAGTGATTTTTTTTTCGCTCCCTGGGATGAGAAGAAAGATGTACCCTTGCCGGTTTCCCCTCCTCGCCTCCCAGGACAGCACGTTTAATCGTCCCCGAAGCCATCGAATTTATAACCAGCAGGGGAAAAAAGAAGCGACGCTAGAGAATCGCCGAGTAAGCGTCGAATAGCGGAGTATCCAGGGGATTCGAGCACAGTTCCCTCGTTATCCGCGATATCGTTTCTGCTTGTCTTTCAATCGATTATATTCTGTTTGACAGAGCGAGTTTACTGTCCAGGAATCGAGAGGATAGCCTGTGTACGCGTTACGCGCGCTTCTGTACCTCGGTACGTTAATTACTCTTCTAATTTGGCTTTGAATAATCCCTCGTCAAACGATACAGCGGTGCGAGCGAGTTATCAATAGCAGCGCATCAAACTTTCAACGGAGCGTTGAAAGGTTTAAACGTACGGAACCGAAGCTGCAGGCTACGCACTATCCCGCAGCCCCAGTCCGCGGCTATGCAATCCAGCTCTCGGAAATAGTTAATTCCGAACGGGGCATAGAGTTGCGTGAAGGTTCATTCCGTCAGGTGAAAGGACGCTGGCGGAAGGGTGGACTGTGGCTACGTGAACAATTCAACGAACGTACCTGAGGGGTATGCAGGTGCACCTTTGTGGTGCGAAGTACGAGACGACAGAATGGGCTGCATACAATGCCTCTATCGTTGATTCGCTACCGTAACTCTATTTGCAACTCGATTGTCCGTATAATTCCACCTGTCCAGCTCTGTCGGCTGTTCGTTGCACGAGGAATTGTATGACTCATTTAGCGCAAAAATGTTGATAAACTTTCATTACCCATCGGACGATCAAGTTTCATCGATAAATGACCTGAACGCGCAGCTGTGTCTAGTAGTCGCGTTACAAGAGGGGTTGGGTGGGCGGGGATCGTTTGCTCGTTTTTGCCAGATAATTACGATGCTCGTTAAGGCACCATTACGTAAGCGAACGTATTATCCGAAGCGTTGTGCGGCCGTCTAACTGCTCGTTCGAGGAAAGTTGCAGTCGCGTGGTGTCGAGCTGTACGGAGCAGAAATTTCGGGTAACTCACGGAACTTGGCAGTACTCGACCGGACACTCGGCCGCGCGAACCTAATTTACACGACTGTCCCCACGATCCTGTAGTTAAAAAGCAATTCCGACGTCACCGCCGGCAATCTGGCAAACACTGACGACAACTTCCGCAACGAATCGTCGGCAAATGGTTACGAAGTCAGCCGAATTCGTTCGCGCCAGACGGTAGACCGTGTTCTCGCTAAGTCGCTCTCTTTTTCTTTGACTATCTAATAGCGAGCCGCCAGTTACGAAACTGCTTTGCAATTGTGATTCTTCCTCGGTGAGGATTCTTGGCTTCTGCTTTTCCCCTCTTTCCTCCTTCTAATGCTTCACCGGAATTCGACCAGTATTTCCTATCCCTTTTGCTCCTGCAACCCCTCGAACCCGCTGCAACTTCACCACGCGGACAGGATAGATGGATGGACATCGAGGTTCCTGGAAATCTCGCGGAAATTTCCGGCCCGAGGGTGAGCATGAAATTTGCAAAAGTATACGTCGGAAGATGGAGCGTTTCGGCTAATTTGCTTGCCCTGAGAAATCACTGCTGCCACGTGGTCGGGCACAGAGATTGGGGAAGCCGTTACAGTCGCTGATGTTAAATTATTCTACCGAAAGGTTTTGTTCGAGCAACGCAGGAACAAATTCTTTGTAAAACCAACTGTACTCTTTACTTATCTTTACCTCCGTCTGTCAGTTTCATTCGAAGGAAAGCAACAATCGCCGAGATTCTCACGGTGGATTCTTTTTAGCGGAACTCGACGTGTCGATCCTTTTTCATCCGTTTGAACGGCGAGACTATACGCGTCGTGGCAAAGTTATTCGAACTCCCTTAGGACGTTCCCTTCTCTCGGATGAAATATCAAATTTACAGGAGTCTGAAGCACGGTGAAACCGAATGAGCGATATCGAGAAGTTGGCGTCGGTGTACGGCGCCGGGAAAGCGATACGAGCCGCGAAACAGGTCAAAAGTTTATGGCCGGATAAATAATTTATATTAAATGGAATTGAAGCGAACGCGGCTCGATCGGTATCCCCGAGAAAGATTTATCCGTGCTCGTGATACTGCCGCTTCTTCCGTGGCCACTCTATCGAAAGAGATTTTCGCTTTATTATATTTTTCTCTGCGGTTGTTTCTCTTTTTTTTTTTTCATTTTCTCGTCTCGCGTTTGTTTTCCTTTCTTTTTCCCGACGTGTTCGAACCGCTAGGCTGTAGGCTCCACCGTCTTTCCTGTACGCTTTCCTTCGCTGAAACTTTAAATTTTCAAAAGCTCTGCATGCTTTGCGACTGAATTATTCTCGTTTGCCATGCAATTGCTATTGTTGTCGGTAGTGGTTTCTCGGAACGGTGCTTTCCTCGTTCTTCTTCTTTTTTATCTTGACGTCTACATTCGTCAAAGGTCTGAGTAAATAAGTATCAAAGTTTTCATCATTTCGAACGATCCTGCGAAGATAAATTTATGTTATTTTTATTGACGTATAATTAACTTCCATGGAAATTGAAGAGTCACTTTTCGAAAATTGGCCTTTCAAGTTACGAAGTCTTCGAGCAAAGTAACAGCAAAAAGCTGTTACGAAGATATATTTCATCAAGATAAACTGAACGATATTACCGAAGCGAAACAATTGATTCAGAGTGAAGGTAGTCGTTCGGGATCGATCTTCGATGCCTCCTTTTTTTATTTCGTCACTCTCAAACGGTGTAAAGAACAAATAGACAGATGGATATTGAATTTACTTAGGATTCCGTGGCGCGGCTGGCGCAGTTGGAACGTCAAATTTATAAAAGTCGCCGCAATAACTAAAATATTCCAAGGCGCGTTCCCGATGTTATTGGTAGCGGTGAGGGTGGATTTGGAAGGGGTGGACGGGAGAAACCGACGGAAACGCAACGTCAGGAAATCAATATAAGAACGAGCAAACTTTAAATTAGACCGCGTTACTCGCGTTTCACCGAAGAAAATCGTGAGAAGTTCCAGGCATTCCTGTGGAACCGCGCCTCTCTGTAATCGTCGAATCTCCGCCGCAGGTTCCAACGCGAAGAATAAACGTTGTTATTGTTCCATTGTTTCTCTCTTTTCACGCGTCTTTGCGTCTTTTTTGAAGAGACCTGTACACCGAACGAACTCGGTGTCCCGGAAGCTGTGAAATTTCGCCAACGTGACACAGTTAATCAGCCGTGTCAGGAAACGGAATTGAAGCCGTGTAAAAATGTCGGCTCGTAAAATAACTTTCCGCTCATGAAACGAGGGAAAATAAGTTAGCAGCGAGGGTAGGGAACGATCCGAGGGTAAATTGGAGGGAGATCGGGGCGAAAGTCTATCGGACGAAACGAGTTTCAGCGAACGCGAAAAGTCCGCGCCGAGTAGTTTCCCACGGCGACGAATATGGTTAAAGCCGAGAGGCGATGGGCGAGGGCCGAGCAGCCACGGCACCAGCAGTAGCGGCGATGAATGTGCAAGTTTCCAAAGTGAGTTTCCAAGATTTCCGATCCCCTGCTACCCGCTGGCGAGGGTGCGAAAACCTGTAGGGTGAAGTGTCGCCTGGAGTGGTCGGAAGGGTAGCCCAGGCTAGACGGAGATACCAGAATCTCGAGACACGCTATCTCGATCGGACACCTTGGGGTAACGCGATGTTCGCGGAGCCGAGGGATGGACAATCCTGCTAGGCGCTAATGTCTGCCAGTTTAAATCAACCCCCTACCACCCCTCTGTTGTCTCTGACACTGGCGACACGCCGGTGGAGACAATACCGTTACTCGGCATCCGAGTAGCTGCAGGCGTTAGAAAAAGTTTCTCCAGCAGGCGTTACTGGCCTCCTGTTCTCTTCGTCCTGGATTTCCATGTTTTTTCTTCTACCAGCAACTTTGCGGTATAATTCGTGGGTCGGCGCATAAGAAACGAGAAAGTAGAGATCCGTTTTCCACGGAGCGTCGATTAATTCAAACTGGATCGCGACGTTAAACGTTCGCTTATTTTCCTAGGTACTCGGCTGCTTGCATAATTGATTAATTGCCACCTTCGTCGCGTTATCGTAGAACCTCCTTCCGATCGGAGTCACCGTTCTACCGATGTTACCTTGTTAGTTCCTTTTGCATTTATTTTCACGTCTAACTGCACGCGAGAACATTTTCAAGTCGGAAATTGAATTTATTCCCGCTTCTCCACGGAACACGTCACTGTGCATCGCTCACGTATCCGCGAAGCGTTGTCGTTCGATCAATTTTTTATCAATTCCCCGGAGTATGAGTCATGGCGGTCGATAAATATGATCTCTCTGCGGTGTGCTGCAACGATCATTTACAATTCAACCGCATTTCTCGACGCAGTCGAACGTCGAGTGGCTTCGAGTGGCTTCGAGCGTATCCATTAATTTCACTAAATCGTGCGTTGAATTCGTCTCGGCCGTCTCCTCCGTTGCGATTCGCGAAGGTTGCCCGGTGAAAAATAACGGCGACGAATTCGTCGAGAAACGTGCATGTGTATAAATCGTAGGTACAATACCGTTCAAAAGTCTTGACGCGGTACGACGCCAGCGATATTCCCTCTTTCCCGTTGCGCCGAGCTGCCCGAGCACCGATGGACTATTTATTTTCGCTTTACGAAGCTCCGCGGGAAAAATGGAGCGGATTTGTAACCGGTGGAAAGACGCTCGCGAATCGAGGCAGTTTCGTGGCAGTCGGTCTAACGACAGTCACGTTCTTCGCGACGGGAGCAGGAGATGTCCGCCTCCGGGGAACAAAGTGTACCATCGTCATCGTTTGTAGATTTCGCCGGAGGAAATTATTTAAAAGAAATTTCCTAAGATGAGATTCTTTTATAAATTAGTCGACCCCTCCTTTGGACCTACTCGCAGGCCATCAGCATCAGGAATTCAACGCGAATGCAAGTGACCTCATCAACACACACAAAATGACTCCGCAGGGTGACACTCGGCGGTCGCAACGCCACGATTTCCACAAACTTCCCAAGTGTCTCGTATAATAAATGCAATCTTTTTCTAACCAACCACGAGTCAGCGAGTAAACGAGCTCGTGGCCATTCAGCGAAACCAACTAACCCCCGTCGGTCGTTCTTAAAAGATGCACGCCAGCATTCGAGCGTCTTGAACATCGACACAGATTGAAAGAGAAACGAGTGAAAAGGAAAGAAAAAAAGAAAAGGACAATGAATATAATCGTACAATGGATCTCGATTGGTCTCTGACTGTAAGGTAGCTGGTGGCGCGCCGGTGCAAGCAGAAAGGCTCGTATAAAAAGGACAATGGAGGATGCTGGGCGAGGGTGAAAACAGGAAACGAGGCGAAAGAGACAGCAGATGAGCTGGAAATTAACGGGAACGAGTCGCAGCTTCGTTTGCCGCGCGCGTATTCGCGACACTCGTCACGGATCGTTCGCAACTACCAGCCTAGGACCGATTAAAATGAAATCGGATCGGGATTGTAGAATGGCAATTATCGAAGCACTGTCGGAGCCTGGATATTGCGTTTTTTTTTTTTTTTTTCTTCGATCACGAACGTTGTCGAGCTTCTAATGAGAACACTGCGTCACGTGGATCAGACTCAACGAGCTTCAACAAGTCGCATTTCATAAATTCTCGTCGATCCGTCGAAAGTATTAATCGATTCGCGAACACTAGTTGAAAAGCAGGACGGATAAGAATCTCTTGAACCTGTTCGTCCACGGTTTTATTGTTCCATCGATCGATGATCGAGTATCGTTGGACATTTTGACGTGTTGGAGAGCAGGATTCTAAAGCTGGGAAATTTTTAATGAAAATTCAGATATACGCAAGATTTGTCAGATCGTTTTTACAAAACGAAACGATCAAACTATCAAACTGTCTGTGAAAAGACTTACAAGCATGTGAAAAAAAAAGGATAGCAAGCTCGCAACACTCGAGGTTATCGATAGCTAACAAAAACGAAAGCTGGTCGCTAAAGAAGAGGAAAGTTCTCGACTCTATCGAGTAGACCGTTTCGTGTCCCTCGACTCTAGCGGAAGAACGACTCCGGTTCCGGTTTGTCTTTGCCCCGGGATCAAGCTCCATATCCTCTCGTTTCTTGCCGGTCCCCGTTCTCCTTCTTTATTCGATGCTCCGCCAAAACTTTTCTGTCGGTGATATATCGCGTTACGAATGGGGTGCCGCGGGAACTATATTCCCGAGTAGCTGTTACCCCGTTAGCTTGTTCGCCATGGCCCGCCCACGCGATTTATCTTTCGCGGCAGAGAGCACAACCCTCCTTTTCTCTAGCGTCGAGAAGCCAAGCAAACCGACCTTTTCTCCATCGGAACCTCTCGAACCAGTCGACCTCGCTTCCGGTGCATATTTTCGTGGCGAGTTATGCATTCGAATTGCCTCCCCCCCCCCCCCCCTCTCCCGGAAACGGCCCTCTTAATTTACGAGAGGCTGTTCCACTCTGATTCAAAGTATCGATGTCTTTTCTCCGTTTCAAGTCGAATCCAAGGATACTACTCTTCCTTGTTGTTGCTGGTTTATCGCGTTGCACCATGTATCAGGTTGTTCGTTCGAACGAGAACATTAACGAGATAGTACGTTGCAGGAGATTATTTTGAACAAGCTCGAGATATATCGCTCTCGGTCTACGAGATCTAACATCCTCTTCGCTCGATAACGTATCTTCTTTCGCATCTTCCCCTTCATTCGTCTTTATTTGCATTCAGCCAGGCCCTTGTTATTGCGTCGTTCGGCAACATCTAACAACACTTCCACAACTGGCTGCCATTATTATTCGAGACATTTCGACCGTTGATACACGCTCCACTATTATGCACACCCGTGACGAAAATAGCTGCAGTGTAGATACTCTGCTCTATGTAGTTCTCGAGAATGTACACTTTTGCAGCCGAGTTTACGATACACTCGTCGAATAACTCGACGAAATTCTGCAGTCGGGTTACTCGGCATTATTTTTATCATGCTTGCCGAAGACGAGATCGTTTGATAGGTATATGGCAGCAATAATCTGCCGCCAGGTACCTGCGTAAGATTGTGGGATGTTTGGATGAATGAAATTGAATCTGTACGAATGCGGCGTGGTTGAGAGAATCGGTTCGAGTGTCGCGTAGTGTGTGGTCTGGTTCTGGGAATGATTGGGAGATGCGTGTTTAGTGCGAAAGGAACCGGGGAGAAGGAAGAAAGAATATTTGGAAGTATGAACGAGTAGTTGCGTTAATTCTACCGACCATCCTCCCACACCTTACCACAGTTACCCAGTTACTCATTTACCGCGATCGTAGCAGCGTTTCTTCGTGTAGCAATAGCGAGTGCAGTTGAAGTTACTTGAAGCTTGACGTCACGCTCGGCGGAAAAGCTATCGGGTGTCTGAAGCCATTACCACGTCGACCATTAGTAATGCGATAACCCGTGGAAAAGAGACGGTCGAAGCGGTAACTGGTTCCCTCAAGCTTCGTATCGTGATACATATATATATATATTATATAAAGGATCCTTGATGCACACGGTGCATAGGTTTGAGTATCTATCGAAAGACCGGAGATGATGGGATAACGTTACTCGGAGCGCGAGCCGAAACTTTCCCGCTGACTTGACACAATCGCGGGAAACTCAAACCTGTACCCTTCGTTTTCTCCGTGGACTCTTATTACCGGTATAATAATTAGATCCATGTAGGTTAATGCGCTCGTCGCTTTCATTGGGTTGCGAACCATGCTGCCCTATTAACGACGAACTGAGACCCTTTACACTCGGGAGAATTTTGTTCCTACTATACCTCATTAGTTGCATACACTTCCGTTTCGCCATGGATTTAAACTTTAAGTCTTTACATCAAGAGGAAGTCAATAGCTGCTTTTAACGATTCGTATTCTAACATGTCTGACCATATACGCGGAATTTCACTGCGAGAGTGAACGCGTTTAATCGAAAGGCGTTCGTGCGAGTAGAAACAGACTCGATCGATCAGACAGCTGCGTTAAAGGAATTCAAACTCAAAACGTCGACAAATTCTTTCCAGTTGAGCTCCATAACTAAAATGGTTGTCGCCTACGTTTCTCGAATGGTTCGTCGAATCTGTCAGGAATATCGTGAAAATTTCCTCTTTCTCCTCCGTTCGATGGTAACATCGGCTGTCGATCACGCTTCGATTTGCCGCGTTCCAGATCCCTCCTCGTTCCTCGCACGAATTCCCTCGGTGGCTAAAAGTGGCTCGTTACGAGTATTCAGTCGGTTGTTCACGGGGAAGGTATTCGAACGGAACCTGGTGCGTTCCTAACGATGAAAATGTTCGCAAGAACGTGGATGCATCGAGCCGTGACGTCGTGGAGCAACGATTACCGGCACGGCCAGTATTATTTCTTAGACGTACTGCCGGCTGCTCGTTGCCGCAGATAGCTGAACGGGTCTCTGGTCGACGATAAAAATAGTTGGCCCGTATCCAGCCGCGTTTATTGCTGCGAATTTTCTTCTTGCTACGCGGCTGTCCAGCCACTCGTGCAGCGAATCCGTTCTTCGATTGCCAGACACCGAGCCTAGATCAGCGACCATTCGTTTCTCGCTGATTCTCCGACGAAAAACAACTGCGAAGCTGTTTATTTTACTCTTGATGTTTCTTCTACAGTTTTACTTTCTTTCACGCGACATTTCATCGGTCAATTTAGTTCTTAAATTTCAACTTCTCTCGAACAGTTTATTATATAGGTCGTCTGAAATGATAACTTTGAGACAAACTGTACAAAAAGTGCTTTTGTAACGCGTTCTATGACTTTGCAGAGGAGATTCGCGTAGCAAGATTTTTCGAGAGCAATCGTGCGGGGAATGGGATTAAAGGGACGCGAAGCGTGAACATTTTATTTTCCATTACCTGTTCGTTTCCTTTTTCCATGAATATGGTTGTCGATACCGAGCGAAACGGGGAAAAATCTTTCGTCTGCTTTTTATTTTGTACGCGGCAGAAGCAAACAAAACGAGATACAGTCGCGCATGCATGGGGGAGCATTTATGTGCGTGATCAAATCTCTAGTTTCTATGGTCTTCCTCTTCTCCATTGAATTTCTCTACGCTTTGCATTTCGCTATTGATCGATGGATCCTATGGATCATTCATAGAAAGAATCCACGATGTTTTTATTAATTTTTCCGTATTCAAAGCGCGTCTATCGCAACGTCTCTTTTATGGAAACGAAAGAAAATAACTGAAATCAAAGGTATCCAGATTGTTTTAACTTTTCGATACGAAATAACAAAAATGCAAACGAATCCATAACAACAGATGTACCGAGCTGACATTGTAGAAAAGGCTGTTCGATTACTTCTTATCTCGCGATGCCCAATTCAGAGCTACGATTTCGTTATCCACATTACGTCTCCTGAATTCAAGATTGCCTCAATTCCTTCTTATTTGTCCGGACACATTTTCTTCAACGCTACAGTCGGTTTCGTGATCGAAAAGCTCGCGTGGCCGATGGTATCGCGGAGCGGAGTCGTGCTCGAGTTGCAGCTTGCGCAGGACAGGATTTTCCTCATTTCTCCACCCTTTTTCCTCCGCTATTCCGCAGCCATTCTCTCGACCGATTCCAACGTGCTGGAAACGAAACGAATTTCAGCTGGTTGCGGTGTAATTCGTTCGGCTGCTTATATTTGCGGAATTTATTGTCACTCGGGTGGGTGCGCGACGGCCAGCCCACGAAGGGGCTTGTTTGCGACGTCGAGTACTCGCCGGGATAGTTGAAGAGGTCCATTGTGTTCCTGGTTTCAGCGTTCACCACGACACCGACACGTTCCCTCGTACATGAACACACGGTCTTCCAGGGACGCGATAGAAAGGTTCTATCGCGAGTCCCACTCGACCTAGGCCGTCTTACGGTCACCCTTCTGTCGCCGATATCGAGCAACCTTCTGCTCCTCCTTCACCCGCATCCCATTTTTCGCCACCGACTCCATCTTGAGTTCACTTTCATGAATTTGGGTCATCGGTGCGAATACACGTCATTTTCAATGACCTGCGATCGCTCCACGTCGGATTGACGTTTCAATATCGGGCTAATTTCATATTTCGTCGAACTGAAATTTCTAACCGGACCTGACGTTTCCAAGGGTCTTTGTCTAGGTGGAAATCATCGATAACTGGGGCCAGGGAAATCCTAGGCACCGTCAGGAAAGGGTTAATACATGTTGGTGGTTAGAAAGGTAGTCTGGCGAGCGGATTCGGAGCGTAGTTGGTAACTGGAGCTTAAATTATCGATCGGAAACCGCAAGGAGATCGATCGAATTCGGAAAGAGGTAGGAACTTGTGACCATGGAAATAACGTCGACCGTAAGCCGCTGTCGTATTACGAAGCTAAAGCAGGCAATTTATGCGGGTTTAAAGAGGCTACGGTTCTCTCTCAGGGTAGAAGTGAAAATAATTAGCTCGTGTTCTGGGCCGTTGCTGGTTCGAGTTATTTAGTAGCTTTAATTTCCAACGAAACCACCGGTAAATGGACCCTCCGACCGTCCTAACATGGTCGATTCACCAGTGACGAGCTCGTGGAAAGGGTAAAATTCGATCAGCAACCTAGCTTCGTGTGCCGTCCAGAATTCTTAGCCCGCCAGAGATTTATGTACCGTTCGACGAGAATGGAAAACACTTTCCAAAGACGTCGCCGCGAGTTTTCTTCGAAACGATCCGCCATGGGATACGACCGCCATTCCCCTTTTCCTGCACTTCCTCCGGTAAAGCTGCTACGTCGAAGGGACGACGAGGAAGGAGGGGAATCTAAATTGAATTCTTCCGTTTCATTTGACGATAAACCGGCGCGAACGGGGCGCATCGTGTTAAACGAACGCCAACCACCGCGTCGGGGGTGGTCGACTGGAACCGGGGACGGCCCATTTCGTGATTCACCCTGTAACCCAATGTTCACCATATACATCGGTCGCGTATCGCCGCTGCACATTCATGCGAAATTTTCTGTCGGGCATTCGCGACTTGTGCCCTTTTTCCTTGCCATTGTTTGTCGTTTCGTTTTCATTCACAGCTATTTTTCTCTTCCGTTTTTATTTTCATTACGATGGATGGGGTGAATCGTTTGATCGATCGACTTTAAATAATTTAGAACCATAAAAGATTAAAACAATGAGTTTAGAAGCTTTTATAATTACTATTTTCTCTCAGATATTTACATGCATTAATAGAAGACGAGGTACAATTTTAGCGCGTGTCAATTATTCACACGTCAGCGGTTCAACAACAAATCTACTAAATCGAATCACAGGCTTTCCTTATGTCTCTTCCAATCTAAAATAAGATTCTTAAAATATTCTACTTATTTCATTAACATCAGCAACTGCCAGACATTCTCAATTGTTCAAACGGAAAAGTCGGGGGATTTTCAAAGACATCCAAATGGACTCCGGAGACTGTGGTCCGGGTCGAATTAAATTTTCACCACTGGCAATCGTTCGAATGGTTCGGTAACGGTAATTATAGTTGTCTCGGCGGAGAGGGATTATCGTGGATATTAACATGACCGTTACATACATCATGCGAGTGTCACGTGCCCATTGTGCCAGTCAGTCTTGGATAATTATTACGAGAGATCGATCAACATCAGCCGTGGTCGAGGCATCGATCAATGTTATCAAGGTAACTCTATTGCCAATAGTACCGTTACCGGATGATTATCGTTACTGCTATTTGCCCGTCAATCGGTCCGGCTATTATCAAACGACGTTGCGTGCCGCTAATTATCGTTTTGCGGACTATTACCACAGATCGTATTGTATTCTATGCGTTTTACGTTGCACGGGCTCCAGATTCGTCGATGTCCGATCGATGGAAAGGAGAACCTCGTGGCAAACCACCGGGACAAATATTTTGCCAAGTGGGATTGCTGGACCGTGATTCAATCTAGGATCTACCGCTCTAACCGAAAGTAATTCGACTTCTGGAAACTGCAGAGAGAAAAGTATTTTGTAGAATTGCTAAATTCGAACAGACATCTTCTGTTTACCGATCGGTTACTCTCGTCCCATGTTTGTTTTTCTAAAACTTGGAAAATTCTATGGTATTTTTATAAATTGTAGAAATTAATTAGATCACAGGTATTTAATTTTCGTTTTAATTTCAACCGAACGAACTAATAATATCCATCCGTGATTCGCAACAGAATATTAGGAAAATACGGTTCAATTTAAAGGCTCGTAACTCGAGGAAACAGCAGTCAGGAAAATGTTAAGCTATTCACATCTGTCGCTGAATATTCTGGCGGTGGAAACTTTTGAAACGCAAATGGCTACCGTCTACAGATATTCGAAGGAGATATCAGAAAATCGATCCCCCTTTTCGCATCTTGTGCACGCAGCATTTGAGAATCTTTCCTTTGCTCTGCAAACACGTGCCATAGCCTGCATATAGCGTGATTACATTCGAGCCGTACGAAACACGCAGATCCTTTGAGCGGAATGTTTAAAGGGGTGGGATACCGGGAAGATGGCGGGTAGAGGGTAGGAGTTATACGGCGGATCCTGGACGGAATGTAAAATCAAGCGAAACATCGTCGTCTTCTAGTTACTATTCCAAGGATTCTACCGGATATCCATCCGGCTGAGAGTATCGCGACCGTTTTTCCGGATTATCCGAAAGTTTCACGAATTAAAGGGAGCTCCGTTGTTTACCTATCGCTTATCGTACGCGCGAATCGACGTGGCTGATACGGAAATAAAAACACGGCCAGGATGTTGGAAACGTGCTTGCTTCTAAATCGATCTTCTTCCTACAACTGTTTGTATTTCCTCTTCTTCTTTACATTCCAACTATTCCCGGAGCGGATAGAGAGACTTTGGAAGAAATATTTTTATCAGCTTTACCGATAATACGGTGATGATTTACGAAGCTATCTACAAGATAAAATCCATAAACTATAGAATTGAAACATTCAGCCCAGCGCACAATGTCCATATTAAACATGGCCCATCTACCATATACCGTAATGAACCTGTTAATCACAATCGTTATCAAAACAAATTGATCAACTGCAAAGTTATCCAGGGACCAGCTACTATTGATCGCAATCCAGATAATTATGTCCACCCGCGGTCAGATATTTTCTTCTTAATTACAACGATTACCTGGTTCCCCGTTGTGCCCTAGAAAATAAACATCGTAGCCCGCGTACACCATGGGGAATCGTGTGCGTGCTCGTATCGCGACAAACAGTCTCGATCGTCGTTCGCAAATCGTGTCCGCGATAATAATCGCATAGTCAGCGATAGCTCGCTCCCTTCTAGGCGACGAAGCATCCCGTTTCCCGGTTCGTAGACATTTTATCGCGCCCCGGAGAGTTGCGGCTCGCTGGAAATAATTTGCTCGACAGCGAAGGGGAGAAACGGCCACGATTATCCGGATCTACTATAGATTTTCATAATCCTTCGCTGTGGCAGAAGGTGGGGACGGGGTTAGGTGGCCGGGATCGAGACGCGACTAGTACGAAATGAGATCCTGAATCGTCGACGGAAGACCGCAGCCGCCGTTTCTGAACGAAGAAAGGACGAAGAGAACTTCCTCCTCTCTAATCTGTCGTTTTGACCTTTCGCGTGGGAGGATCGCTCCGGTTGAACGTATCGAGGGGATGGTTGGCTCGAAAGGAGAAATCAGGGGAATTAAATTGTTATTTGGATCAGCTGATGCTTCGTCGTTGCTAGATTTAATCTCTAGAAAGGTACACAGTTGGCATTCGTTGAATTATACACCCGCTTTTAACTCCGATAGCTCGAACAATCTTACATTTTGAAAGTTTCTAGTTAACTTTCATTCAGAAAGTAACTATGACGGAATAATCACGCGTTAATTAGCTGGGAATTTGAGTGCAAAGACGTAGGCTCGAGCCGGGCTTAAGTCTCTGATTTGAGTTTGCTATAAATTTCGAGAAAGTAAAATATTTGCGTTGGACGTCGCTTCGAACTGCTGGAAAGTCTATTAAGCTTCTTCGTCGCGTCGCGACCTTGCTGTCCCGGGCTAACAATGACGAAAGACTTCGGGTCCTGAAACTTTGATCCGGCTGGATAAAAGGAAGAATAACTTTATTCCGGGCATCCATTAACGCGATTCATGAAAAAGCATTTAAAGTGTATCAGAGGATAAAAACAATGAAATATCGTTTAGGCATTTGAAGGGATGTTTAAGAATTTCACTGGGAATCAAATTACTCGGTAGGAAGTTTTTCCAGGCAAGTGTTCGACAAAACAATTAGGGAAGCAGAGAAAGGGAAGATAATTGCGATTCATGAATGGGACGTCGCGACTGCGAAATTACGATGATTTTCTCCGTATTATTGAAATACGTTAGGAGGTTGAATTACATTTCGAGGATGACAGGCCGCGGGGGAGAGAAGCGAGGGGATAGCTAAGGAGGGTAACTCGGGGCTGCTAATAATACCAGAAGGATCTGGAATGGTGGCTCCACGTTTGACTCGAGAAGCTGAAAGTGGAAAACGACGGTAAGGCGAAAGGAGAATCGTGAGAAGAAAAAAGAAAAGGAAAAAGATCTCTCTATTATCCTCGCGCCAGCCTGACGTTCCGTATAAAGACAATGAGATGTTATTCAACGACGGACCCAAAGTTCAATATTTTAAATCTCTGCTTTGCCTATAAATTAATATGTAGCGTGCTCCTGAAAATTGACCGGAGGTATTCAAATCATCCGCGTGCAGAGTATCGAGCTGGCAGTTCGGTTCTTTAATTAAGAGAGCCGCTTCGGCCTGGGAAACCCTAACGGCGTAAAAGGCAGGATGAAAATATTCGCCGTGGCAGAACTAATCCAAACTCGCAGCAGAGAGCAGCATTCGAGTTATCGCGGGTAAACGATGAACGAAATTAAATTCCGCGTATAACTGCAGAAAAGTTTCTTCTTTATACCTTGATAGAGCAACATTTCGCGAAATTTCGTCGCCGTCTTTCTCAACGATTCTCTCAGCGACGAATCGACCGATAAATAGACGTTTTCCGCTCTCTCTCTCTCTCTCTCTACCATCATTCCCTTGCCTCGTCTCCTCGATCCGTTCGTCTATCGTTGCCTCTCTATCTCTGATTTGATTACGGACCAGAGTGCCGCGGATGCTCGTGCTATCGATAACCATCCTCGGCACGGCAGTCTCTTACGACGTCATCGAGGATCGTGGCAACTGGTTGAGATCGGATAGCCATTCGTGAACGCGTTATCGACTTGCCCGGAATCCGACATACGCTCGTTGCAATTAAGTGGAACGAACCGACGGTTCAGACCGATTCCGATCGTGGCCTGTATACAGGAAACGCGTTACGACCGAATCAGATGGAAAAATTCCACGTCAACGACGATCCGATCGATCGATTCTTAATGTCATTCGCTACGTTTCCTCGTTACCTTTCGCTTTGGAAACTAGGCCGAGAGGGGTAGAAGGATCGCTTCGTTGATTAGGCGAAACCGATAGGCTTTTGTAATAAGCAAGAGCAGGAAATAGGAAGACAGGGATAACGATGATACACTGCCATTTACCGTATTAGGCACACAATTAGGCTACATTAGGAACGTTGGAACCAGCCTGAATACATCAGCTCCTGTTCCTCGACGAATAAATAATGAACGTTGCACCAACTTCTAGCATTTTCAACTATACGCACGAGCGTTCACCTTTTTTCCGTAACTCCCATTAAAAGCGACCTTTCTTAAGTGCTCGGTGAAAGTTACACGCGTGGAACCAGATCGAAAGGCTGAAAGGTTCCACTGCTTGCGCCCGATAAAACGATCCCGTGAAATTACCGGGCCACCGAGTTCCATAGGGACCGGGCCAACTTTGTCGCGATAGTAGTCCTTCAGGTATGGAGCGGCGATAAAAGGAGCCGGGACGATAACTCAACGGCAGATGCCTATTTTGACGGGGTAAAGGCGAGCTGGCGAGCACAGGTGGAGAGGAGGGCAGAGAAGGTGGCTAGGTAACACTGGCAAGCCGGAGGTTGCAGGCGAGCTAGAGCCTCTGTTGGAGGCATACATTATGCTAAGTCGGCCATTAGAGAGTGAAATATGTTTCGCGTGCCCCAGTCAGTTACCGAAGGCAGCCTCGGCTCTCCTTACATCTCTCCTTGCACACGAACAAACCGCCAGCACCTCGAAGTCGTTGTATTACGCGGCTGCACGCCGCTTTACACTTATTTGCAACTCTAACAACCGCTAATTGGCGTTCTTTCTCGGCTCGCCCGTGCCTTTCAATTGCGTTTCCCTACCCCTTTTTCTTTCTTACCCCCCCCGTCTACGTCGCATCGCCTCGAACTCTATGACTAACAATAAGAGTATGCTTGCCATTGGTTTGTACCTCTACGCTCGTATCGTTTTTCACGTCAATAATGAAATCCCTGTCTAGACACGGGCAATACTCGCAAGGGAGAAAGGCACCCCAACGCGCCTTTGTAAGATGATAGCGTACAGGTTGCTGATACGTGTGAAATATTAGAAGCAGTCTGCAATTGTGACAGAAACAATTCTTGGAATATTTTTCTCCTTTCACGTTCGATAAAATCATTCGTTCGTTTGTACACTGTTACAAGGGTTTCCTGGAAACGTTTCCGATTCGCGGCCTATCGTGAATCGATCGTGCAACGAACGGCACCGTTGTTCGCGAGCAAGTCGCAGTTAATTGCTGAGGATCGATCAAAAGTGAGCTGAAAATTTTGGTGGCCGAGAGCAGCGTGGACCGGATATCCCGTTAAGGTCGATTCAATCGATCAGGGCTTGGATGTAGGTCGGCACGAGGCGGAGAATCGTGGATCGTCGGGCCGGAATCCTCGGAATTGCCGTACCATCGGGGCCGATTAATTTGTCGACCAGCCAAGAGGGTAGTCGTACGGCGTTGCCGTCGGGATTTAAACGGGGGGGAGGAGGATTCTGGCCGCAAAAGGGAAATACCGGAGTGGCTGTACGACCGATCGACCATCCTTCAGTGGCCGTTTTCGCGAGTATCTATCACGAATGGAACGTACCTTGCTTTCCTCGTTCGGTGTCCACCTGAACTTCTGAACGGTTCGACGCTCGTCAACCTCGAGTGGCCGAGGGCAAATTAATTAGCGGTGATCTTTGCGGCGATTCTACAAGCGCACGGTCCCTCTTTTATACCCAATTCAAGGTTTGCTGTCAAAATGAAATTTCCTTGTTCGATTTTCTATACGAGGAATTATATTTTAAACTGTGCCACACGTGTGGTTGGATATCACAAGTCAAACTTGTAAAACGAGAAAGGTAGAAAATGTGTAAGCTCCTATTGCCCGCGGGCATTCTAGCCTAGAGGAACGACGTCGACCTCATCCTTGACTTGCTTCCCTTCAAACTTGCCCACCCGACGCAATCACACGATCGAGTGAACTTCCCAATCTCGGGTTAACGTTTAACGTTCCTCGATTCTCTGGCTGCAATGCTCTTGCTCTTCGATCCTCTCTCTCTTCCTCCACCTTTCGTATCTATTGTTTCCTGACTTCGGTGTTGAATTTTTAATTTCTCGCGCTCTTTGCTCGGACCAGGCAAACGATAGTTGTCTCTCGTCCAGTTGTATCGATCTCATTTGAAAATAATCAAATCCCTGTGGAAAATCCTCCGGTGAAAGCGTTGGCATACTATAGAAAAACGGAATCGTCGAGCAATCTTTTGTCAGGGGCAAGTTTTTCGCATGAAACTCGAACCTCGACCCTCGACGATCATCCTGGACGCGATACGTACTCGTTGAACAATGTCGTCGGTTCCCGTAGAAAGAAAAAGACGTTCTTTCCGTGGTGGCTACTGAAAAAGGTACGGTATTAGAAGGCTGGCCCTCCTTTGTCCGGCAACTTCATTGTACGCCGTTTCTCTCCGGCGGAAATATTCGCCGGATATGCCGATGAAAATCCAACTTCGTTGTCCGCGCGTTATCGCGCTCGACAAAGAGACCGATTAAGGTATGAATAATTTATAGGGAGCCGGTATTTTTATAAACGAGGGATCTGATACCGAGGCCTTCCGAGATACTCGATTCACCATGCATGCTTGGTATTAAAAATTCAACCATAAATCGAAGGGAAGAAAAGGTTTTCTATTTTATCCAGATATTTATCTTAGAAAGTGTGTACTTTTCTTTCGGTTTTTTAAAAAGGCAATTTGAAATGCGATGTATATAGCAGGGCAATAAAATTTTAGAATTCCACGTTGTAAAAGGGAACATTTTTATTACGAGAAATATGTTTGGTCGTAATAGGGAAACGAGGGAAATATTCGTCAAAATTAGATCGCACCTCGTCGCAGGTTAATCGAGCTGGCTTCGTTACGAGCCTCGCGTTCGAGATTTATTTTCGGCCTGTGGATTTCGTGTCGGTAGGCTAATAAAACTAGTAGTAAGATCGTTGTCCCACGGAAGTCACGTTCCCCGACTGTTATTTGCGTATAAGTGCCATCGACCCGGTGATTTTCAGAATGGAATTTTCCTCGAAACTGGTCGATACGATTCTTTTCTCCGATTCGAATTCAGTATTCATTACGAATCAACGTCACGTGCTGTCGATGTTTCGCAAATCGAAATAAGTTCATTAGATGCGTCGACAAGAAATTTAAATGTAGCGACGACAGATACAATTATTAGAACGCTGGATGATTACGATTAGCTCAGGCATTAATATTTAAGCGCTCCAACGAATCAATAATGTATAACTTGCTAATTCCACATAGATCTCGTTGAATAATTTACACTGTTTATTAATTCAAACATATCGAGCATGTAGGTACTTACGAACAGTACTTCGTTATTATTATAATTATGAAAATTAAGGTCGCGAAGCTTGGATTTTCAACATGTCAAGTGTAGCGAAAGAAAAATGTAAAGAAAAACTTGGATGCGTCCAATAAAGTCAAAGAAGATGGCGTGGAATAAAACAGGAAAGCAAAGAACTGCGGCTCGTTTTTCACCGCAAGTTTTCTCGTTAACATTCCAGCAGTCGTTCGTTCTCAGAGTTCAATTTGCTCTTTATGCATAAGACATTATGTGGCTTGGCCCGGGGAGGAAAGGAATACTCGCGTCATGCTCGCGAGGAGTATCCTCTCGACTCGCGCGAGAGACCTGCTTGCGAGGGAACGTGTTTCGGGTTTACCGCGTTTACCGAACACCCCTGACTTTACCCATCTTTACTCCCTTAGCTCGATCTCCGTGGAAAGGTAGAAGGAAGGAACGAAATGGATCTCGCTTTTCTCGAGGAAATGCTTTCTCGCTGCGGCACGCCCGTCGACGCCGGCGTCGCGATGCTGGATCCACGCTTTGTACCGCCATATCACGGAACGTGTCGAATAAATAGCACGATTCTGTTAAGCAGTTTACGCCGCAGTAGCTCCTGCTTCTCGGTTTGTGTCACCTTTAAGAGGATACTTCCACGTTCGATTCTGATTCTTCTAAAATCAATCTATTATCACTTTTCTCTTCAAAAATCAATACAAAATTTACCTATTATTCGTGCTTTCAAATGGAAATATTACCTTAATATTCACTGGTGTATGCTTTTATCATTTCTTCTTCTTTTGAACTGAAAAGGGAAACTGTTTGTGGGGTATTGTTGTCACTGCTCATTAGAAGCATCCAGTGAATGGAGATCTGCTGTATGGTTTGTCTCGCAACGATGCACGGCGCGTATAAAGCACGAACGACAAATGAGTGACTCGCAATTATGGCTATAAAGCAATAAAAAATTGCAGAATTTTCACTGCTTTTTCTGCAAGATCGTTACGAACGATACAATGACTGTAAGCCGGTCCGAATTGATCGTCGGAATCATCCATGATGAATGTTTCCAAAGTTTCAACAGTTCGTCACATTCCTTTAATTACTAAACACAAGTACTTATTTCATCCTGTATAATTAAACGCTTTTGAGTAGTAGTGTAATTCTGATCGCAGCTGCTTCGCGATGAAATTCCTGCGTTGCGTCTCGTTCCCGTCTCTCCCGGTTGTTCCATTCCTAATTTGTTATGCACGAGTGTCGTAATAGAAACCTAGGTTGCTACAGTTTCCGGATAAAATTTCGGGAAAGAAAATGAACGCGACACGACCGCATCGTTATTAAATTTCTTGCTGGTCGTTGTTTTTTTATTAAAGCATCGATAGTAGTTGGTGTTTTCCGCTTTAATGAAAATTTAAATTTTTGTAACTAGCGAAAAGCCGGGCGATATCGGGGCTAACCTTTGGATCCGTCCAACGATTCTCGCGGTATCTCTTGTTTCTTCGGCTCGATGATAAAACGAATTCAAGCGAAAGTAACGACAGCTTTTCTCTGCCCTGTAACCTTCCCTGCAGGTCGAATTATGCGGGTCGTTTAAAATATTTCCATGAAGAAGCAGGCTCTTACCTCGCGAACGTGAATTTCTGAAAATGCTGCTCGATGTAGCGGCAGAATTGCTACATCGTCTCTGCGGAGACGGAAACCCGGAAAAGCGACACGAGGTTGGGTGGTTCGTCGATCCTCTGGAAATCGTATCGTTGCCTTCTAACGATTTTACATTTCACATCGTTCAATGGCGTCGACGAGATCGGTTGCCTCTCTCTTACCTCATAGAAAATTTCGTTTTAAATGCAAAGGGTTAATCTTGTATCCTTCCGTTACTATAACTGCTCTCTTAACCCTTCAACGATGAGGTTTCATATTTTAAGAGAAATGTAGCTAAAGAAAAAAAAAATATACCGTTTCCATGATCTAGAAAGCAGAGATTCCTATTGGTATGCAGATACCAGATACTCGTTTCGCGATGTTCAGAGAGAGAAAAGGAATACTTTGCTTGGATATCTGGCTGTGAATAGGAACGTATGCACGAACAATGCGATCGGTAAGGAAGAAGAGGCTCGTGACTCGACAGGCAAACTGAGAAAGGGAAAAACTGGCATATTCGTGTGAATGATAGATCCAACGAGTCGTATGGTTCGCGGAATTTTTGCGTTTTCCATGATTTCTCTGCCCTCGGGCGAGTCTAGACTTGATTGAAAAGCAACGACGGAGGAACGCGAACCATGCGTGATATTCATGAATTCGAAAAAAGCGCAGTGAATTTCAAAACACATACGCTGAGTTTACTCGTTACGGTCAAGTTGGTTGATTTTCATATTCCATATTTGAAGTAGGAAATTAAAAAAAAATGCCAAACAGTGAGATTCAGTTGGAAACTATCCCGCGTTGAATTTCAGAATTTTCATCCAGCATAATATTCGCTGGAAGTAAAATGGCAATGAGCGAAATAGAAGGAAACGCGGTCGTGCAAAAACTCGCACAGCCGTTAAGGAAGTAAGTACATTCTGTCGCGCAACTGTTCCGGAAGGAAACAGGCTAAACGGGATGATTTATATCACTGTTCTCCACGGTACATTGCAGTTGTTTCGCAGACACTACGGAGGCACAGTGAAATTACCTGTTCGCATACAGCGGCACCGATCGCGATTTGTCACTCGGTAAATAGCTCGGTAACGATCCGGCTAGCCTGGGCTTTAGTAAAGAGAGTCGTTCCACGGGAACATCAGCATTTGTAGTCACCGGAGTGCCGATAACGATCGTACGAACGTTGCGAAGAAAGTAGCAGTTTTTCGATAACGATCCGCTGAAGAAGAGACGATGTCAGAGAGAGAGAGGAGAGAGACACTTTGCAAATCTGACGTCGGCTACGAATTCGGAATTTTTATTCCCCCTCGGTGGCTCGACGAGAATGAAAAACTCCGCTGGAAAATTCGATCCGCAAAATTAAAACTTCTCGCAAGTGTTTCTTCCTCGAACTTCGTGTTTCCGGATAAAGCTTCACCTGAAAGTAGACCCGAGTCTTTTCTTGGTTCACTTTATTAGCCTGTTTGTTATCGCTGGAAACGTAAAACCTTGGAAAGTTACAGCTAATTTTGTCTGTATCAGTTATTTAGATACATTTATAAATCTTTTAAAGCAGCCGTCTTTAAAGAATTGATAGGAGCTATCGGTGTTGATTGATTTCTTAATTCGCCGGGCGGAAAATCTGGGCCCGATAGAATTCGCGTTCCTCGATGGATATCGATCGGTGGGAAGGAGAAAAATTGGCTGTTCGACGTGACGATGACGAGGCCGTCAACGAGCAAAGAGACCGATGCGAGAGAAAAGCGGAGGGGAACGGTCGATCTTTTCGCTTATTATGCCCGTCGGCCTGTTCCGGCGTCACTTTTACACCCTATGTCTCTCAGCCACCCGTTCGACCCGCCTGACGCGGCTTTTCCAAGGATTAATAACTCCGTACCGTGCCACAACGCCCGACCAGCATAAAACTCTCTTTAATCTGGAGCAGCGTGAACGCGTGTATATTACAGCCGGCGGTGCATGTCAACGGATTTCGCGTATGCCGAAAGACGTTGACGTCGCTTTTCAACAATCGTCATCAGTTTCTGATCGAGTCGACATGTGACGAAGGGTTTGAAATATTTTTTTCTCTTCTCAACTCGACTTATATTCGAGAATCTATGATAGCCAATTTCAGTTACGAACTCAAGTATTAATACATTGATCGGTATCCCGCTTCGAATCGAATCCTCTGTTTTCAAGAGACAGAGATTCCTAGTTGATTGTTCTTTCATTCGCTTTGCTTCGAATCCCCGCGTCGTCGTTTGCCGCGGTAAAGGCGGAATCGTCCTGCGGAATCGCGACCGAAAAATCTGTCCACGATTGTTTGATCCGTTCGTATTCCATCTGCGGTCGTGTCCAGGTCATTTGATCGATTTCAGTTTTGCCGGAGCAACTCCTGCCGACTGCATCCTTGCTCCTTTTGCCCGGTCAAACGAATAGCCCCGCGTCCTTGTGCTGGTCTGGGACTATCGAGCGCGTCAGAACGGTCAGAATGCAGCAGCATCCTTCCTGGCTAGGAGTACCGAGAGAGAGAGAGAGAGACCGGCCGGTTAGTGACGTTTCATTAAGACGACAAAGGACTTCTCGTCCCTAGTGCTACCGTTCATATCCCGGTTGAACAACGATGTCCTCGCGAGCGTGCCCTGACAGGTAGCCGCGTGGTTAGATGCGCAAGCGGGCCAACATTAATCTCAAAGGGTCTCGAGCAACTAATTAGCGTTTAATTGCTACACGGATATTACGTGATGTTTGTGCAACTGCTTGTAATTTTGTAACCCGGACTAATGGATTAACTGTTACCTGACGAAGCTAGCTCTTTGCTGACTCAGCGTATTATTTAGCGATTCAATTTTCTAAACGTTACACCATCCCCCTATATATTATTTTTGATGCAACGTTACATAAATCAAGTTGAGGTAGAGAAGTACTAGCTGACTTCGCGTTAAAAATTCTTTCTGTTTTTGACAAGGGATATAAACTCTTGGATATCCCGTTATTTCTCTGAACGCGTTATTTATCGTCGGAATAAGAAGGGTGGGGGAGGAAAAAGTTGAACGGCGATTTTTGACGGAACACTTTCCAGCGGATGCAGTGAAAGTTTATCCTGCGCGAATGTCAACTTGATAGATCTTGCAAGTTTGACAAGCGACGAGTCGTAATACTTTCGCGGCGAGCGGATATTAAAACCATCCGGGAACGATCAGAATATCGCTTAATCGAATTTACCAGCTGAAACTTGTAACTGTCTCTCCATTTGCGAATATGGGTACACGTAATAGTCAGAGTTCTCCGGTAAGTTTCAAACTGTCGGTCTGATGTCCCATCAGCGACAATTGTCCTCGAATATTCTAGAGTATCTTCTACCCTTTACAGATATTTTCCAATATATATTTTGATTTACTATTTTGCATCCTGGTAACGGTATTCGAAATATTAAAGATCGATGTAAAGTCATCAAACGGACGGAGAATCAATCATAGGGAAGCCGTAAATTGATTCGAAGATCAAAGGAGCAGGGAAGCTACGTAGGACGAGCAACAATAACCAAGCTTCCGGTCGGCCAATATGCTACTCCATTCCCCATTATTCAATGCCCAGACGTTTTGTGCTCGATCGTATTCGATCGAATGTATTATCAAAGATCGACTCTCCTGTTAATCGACGCTGGAATTTCGATCAAAGGTTACGTCGCTTATACTTTCATCCCGGTACCCGTATACACACGCGTCGAAACACGCTGAATTCATTGAACCTGTCGTTTTAGATGAACGTCGAATATCTCTTGACGCGTTTGATCGTTCGAAATTTTATCGACTCGTAAAGTGCACCGAGCTGAAATAACTCAAACGCGCGAAGGTGATTTGAACGGTTCGATTCATGGGCGACGTATGTTTTAGTTATGAAGTTCAGCCAGAAATAATTTATCGACGACCTGGATAACATAACCGAACAGGCGACCATCTGATAAGATAAATGTTTCGACCGAACTTAAGCAATCGAATAAGTTTTTTAAAGATCATTATTCTCATTTATACCAATGTTTATCATTTTAACGCGTTAATAATTTCCTCGCCCGGATGCCGTCTATCCTCTCGAATCCCTAATCGCAAAACGATACTCATCGTTCACCCAAAATCGAGTGGACGTTCGAGCAACGAGTATCCGCGAGATAATGTCGATGCCATCCAGGCTGGATATCCAGGTAAATCAATGCGTTATCGCGCGACGCCGATTCCCAGAGAAGTTTCTAACAAACCAGCTGCCGGCTCGGAATCGAACGAACGGCCCCGGCTATTATTCGGGCAAAATAACGTTGACCTGAATCGGGCAACGGTTCGATTTAATGGTGCTCGTGTTGGAGGAGCGGCGAGGGCTGTACGCGCCCCATTATTAGGATCATTGACGATTCATTTCCGGTATATGACAGAGGGTGTTTGATAGGACGGAACGGGGTCAAGTCTCGCGCGTCGTTTTGTCATCGTCACCGGGGAATCGATCGATCGATCGATTGACGTGCAAGAAAATATTGACCCGTGTATTATAAGGTAGCCACAAATTATTTCCGATCCGCTCGAACACGCGCCCCCGGTAGTTCTTGATCGTGCGAAAAATATCAGAGAACCTTTGTTACAAAAACGCTACGAATTGGTGAAACGAGACGGATGAAATTTCTTTTTGAAATGGCTAATGATGGATTATATTTTTCAATAAAATCACAAAATATTCTGTGCTTTTCAACGGAATAATGAACCCCCCGCGGTTCGGGACTCGGATGTTCTTGGCAGGAGGCTCGTTTCAATAGAATACATTTTATAGAACTTTTCATGACGAAAACTAAATGGACGTACAATGGTGCATGCAAATTTACAAATTAAATACATGTATTTTGTTTTTAATTTTGAATAATGAACAATTGCGCGCGGTATGCATTTTAATCCTTCGTTGAATTTAATTTTAATCAATGTTGCATCGCATTTAAAAAATGTGTTATAACGCGAGATAAAATTATTTATAGACTTCGAAACTTGCAATATCAGCAACGATAGCGTTCATTCAAGAATGATTTATATTATTTTAGTGTATCTGAAATACGTTGTAAGCATTTACACATACATTATTCTCTCTGGCTTTGAACATTTTTCTTCCTTTCGGGTATCTGCATCCCCCTCTGGTTTCTTTCGTGCGCTTTCGGTGCAAAATTAAAAAATAAAGGGATCGTATCTGGCGTTGACGGACGGAATTTTTATCCCCTATAAAGGAAGCCGTTTCACGGTGGAGGAAGAACGAGAGTGTAGGTGTATGTGTTAATGGGAGCACGGGCTTTTCGAGAGACAGAAGATGGAGCGTTTCCAAAATCCCTCGGGGTCGAGCCCTGGCCGATAAACAATTTTTCCCTGGTCCGTAGCCGGTCTCTGTGTTTCGTACGCGCGAGACTCGTTCATTCCGTTTCGCCTGGACCCTCGTCAAAAGCTTAGAAACGTCCGTCAGCCTTTGGCTTGTCGACCAAGTGACGGACGAAAAAGATAAAAAAATATACGTCGGACGTATCGTGGCTGAGGCGAGACTGGCTCGAACGCCTTTGAATGTTCAACGAGAAACAAGGCTCCCGCGTAATCCACGCCAGACTGTAACGTTGCTACTTCGTTAATTGCGAACGACGTCGGTCGAGGGAAACGCGTTCTAAAATATTTTCGAAGCGGCCTGGAAAAAGGGAGATTAATGGAAACACCGCGGCTGCAAGTTTCGTCCGGCGCGAAGCAAAAGTTTCTATCCGTTGGAACGGTGTACAAGGGATCGTTGAATAAATAAGAATCCTCCGTTCCGCGGACTTATCCGGCTTGATCTCGCGGCGAAAGAAAAAGAACAGAAAGGAGAAAAAAAAAAAAATGAAGCAGAGAAGAAATTTAATTTCTCCCAAAGAAAAGAGGGGTCAAATATTTCAGGCTCGCGGGAAAAAAACTTCAGGTCGAGGTGGAAAGAAAAAAGAAAAAAGGAAAATAGAAATAAAAAGGAGCATCCGCAAACCGCGAAACGGAAAAAGTTAACCGGTTCTGTTTTACTTAAAAGCCGTGGATGTTCGTTGAACGTGGCTAATCCTCGCCGCCATAATTTTATTCCGAAGCCCGGCTCTAAATGCGTTCCGTAAGCCGTGGCTCGAAAGCAGCTACGAGCTGGTCTGGAATCGATACCGTTAAAGTATCGATACTTTGACTCATTATTTAGCAACAGTACGTACGTACATGGTATTTAAACAAAAGTATCTACCGGTATTTACTGGTATCGATTGAAGAAGTGTAGCAAACGAGTCGGTCGTAAGTCTAGTTTAACCCTCCAGTGACTCGAGAATATAGGAGACACGAACCGCCCTCGTAACCCGTCGAATCCATCCCCAAGGCCAATATCGTAAAGAAGGGAACGCCTGGCGTCGCCTTTTGCCTCGTCTTTTCCTTCGCCACGTCTCTCGCCTCTCGGATTTTTCGCGAAAGCTCTGCACAGGGGTTTAGGCCTCGTTCACAGGCCGTCGAAGTTCGCGGCTTTTCCTCCGCATGAATCTTATCTACGTGCCGCAGGCGCAACCACCCCGTTACCCTTCAGCCCGGCACACGGCTCCCTTATTTCCCCAGCAGCCAAGATCGACCTCGTTTTAGCCTGCCATCGCCACTATCGGCTTCCACGTTTCATTTCGTCAAGTCGATCCCGTGCTTTTCCTCGACTATCCCGCTTTCACGCCACCCCTTCCCACCGGAAGATACTCGGATATACGGGAACGCGGCGAGGACTCGCGTGCCTCTATTCTTCGTTTCTTCTATCTACCTTCCGACCACCTACGAATCTTCATTTCCTCTTCTATTCTACCAACGATCGACTCCCAAACGTCTCTTGCTTTCCGAATGAATTCACTTCGATCTTTTACCGTTTCCTCTTCACTCGCTTCGCTCACTGACTCTTCGTTTTCGATTCCGAGGAAACGAAGAAACCTCGACTGTCTCGTAATTCCTTTGAAAATACACGGCGTGGTTGTGGAAGACAACTACCGTTTGAAGAAGTGCTCTTCTTTGATTAGCTTTTTCAACATTTCAAATTATATCTCTCTTTTCCTTAATACGCGTAGGTAATAACTTACCACTCGTTTGAACGATGCCTAATTTTCCATCCTAATCGAGTCCCAAATCCCTTCTCCTCCCGGATCCCCCTTTTACTCGCAACCTAAACCCTTCCTTTGTTCTCTCGTTTCGCTGGTAGCCGCCTTCCAGAGTCATTCGTCCCTCCGCTATTTCTGATCCCCCGCTCGCTCTGCTCGAGCTTTCCACTCGACAATAGAAGGTGGAATCGAGACTCGGCATCGAGCCTCAATCAACAATGCCCTACCTCGAGCCTTCAGGCCGCCGGATATATACGTTATATCCCGACGACGAACGGTTCTCTATAGCGCGGGCCGGGCTATAGAAAAGGTGCTGCCTGGCATCATCGTCGATTCCTACCAGCAACCGCGATTACGATTCCTCTCCTCTCTTTTCCCCGGCCTCGGAAAAGAGGGAACGTCGACTCGTCGTAGCTGAAAAACGGGCGAACGAGTCGACGGAATCGAGTCGATCAGGAATGCCAGAGAAAGGGGATGATCGTAGAACGAGAGTACGAAAAGCTTTTGAGCAATCATATGCGACGCTCCGGGAAGATCTCATTCGCAATTTAACCTTCCACTGGAAGAGAAATAGGATCCGTACCGTTTCTTCCCGAACAATTCGCACGAGATTGCACCAGATAGACCACTGTCTCGACTGGCATCCCTTGACCGCGGAAAGTCACCGTTTCCGATTTTCCTTTTGTCACGGGCTCGACCGCTTTGGGATCTTCTAAAACTTAAATGCAGTTGTTAAACGAACAACTGCATCTGCCCGTTCTGCATTGAAACGCCCGATGCTCCAGTTTGGAGAAAATTTATTAGCATCCTTCTGGAAGACATTCGGTCGACGTTAACTACGGTGAAAGTTGGTTACTGGAAATTCCTAGATAGAGAATTCCCGTGGATCGTGTAGGTTGCATTCAATACTTTAGAATGTGGGATGAGACGCAGCGGTGACGAGGGTGTAGGATCCTCCAGACACTTTGGACAGCCATAGCTTTCGGAGGCCTGGGTACCACGGGCTGAGATTGCTCCGGTAACGCGCGAGACCCTTCGATGCTCGATAAATCAGCGTTATTAACGCGACCGCGTAACGCGAGAACCGCGTCACGTTAATCGAACCTGGGACGTACCTCTTGGAAAACGTAAACCCCTTCGCGTTGGTCCCGGAACATTCGTCATCGTCGCGACGTCGCAGAAATTCACGAGATCGCGGAGCGTGTCGAAACGGTGCCAGGTAATGCGCGCGCCACGATTTGACGCGGATCCCCTTTGGCAGGAATCTGAAAAGCGTTTCTCAACGTCACGATCGAACACGCCAAGCCTTTTCACGAAGAATACCTTATATATATGTATGTATCGACGATATCGAGGCCTTTATGTACCACTTTACGCGATCGAACGATTTTGTTGGGAAATAAGGTAACTCTTGTTTGGCGTTATCCTTAAACGATGAATTGTTCGTAGGTTTTTGAGTCTTTGATAATAATTCCTACAAACAAAGAAGCTTTGTACCAGATTAGCCTGGTTAAGAAAGTAGCCGGCTGCTTAACTATACGGCACACGTAATCGTTCGAGGAAACGTCCTCGGGGAATCGATTTCGTATGCAGCGATTCTCGAAGCTACGGTATCTCTCGGCTCGCAGAGAAGCGGTTTCCGTTCGGCGTTAGATCGCGCTAGCATTTTTCAACGTCACGCTCGAAAGCCGGCAGTCCATCGTGGTAGAATATAGGCGTCGTTGTTGCGGCAAACTCACGGATTCGACTGCAGCTGCGACTGCACTTCCCGCTCGGAAGAGAAGAGCGATTGAATACAAAACGGAACGTGGTTGATTTGACAGCCCACCACGAGGACGAGCTGGTATGAGAAGCAAGAGGAACGACGTGAATCGGCATAAAGGGAGTTTCTCTTCCACGGGTTCTTTGCCCATGCATCGTCAGACTCGAAGCTTCTCGCGCCGTTTCGCTTTTCTTCTGTTCGCGTCCGCGCCTTTTGAAACGCGAGAGAACCTTGTGAAAGACGCGAAAAAGGGGCTGGATATTTTTCATCGGCGACCGACACGCGTTCGTCGAGTGTTCCTTTGCTCCACGAATAAAGCTTCCGATGTCGGATCGATTCCTGGGCAAGTTAAGTTTCCAGTCTGACTTATCATCGACTCGTTTCCCTCGCTCCGAGGCTGAACAAATTACGCGCTGCGTGCAATTAACACTTTAACCTGTTTTTTTTTTATAAAATATACGAGCGTGGATAACAAGGTGTTCTAGCAGATGTTCTCATCAGTTTTTCCACCAATTTCCATCCGGAAGAATTATCCGGACGCGTAAAGGAGATCCTTCAAAAATACCCAAAGAGTCTCTACGTCCACAGCATAAACCTGACCGCGTTTCCTTAACAAGATTCGCCCATTCGTTTCTGTCAGCAGCAAAAACTCGTCGCATCCTCTTCCCATCGCGTCGTTTGCATGCATGCACGCTCTTTGTCCCCGGAAACTCGTTTCGACGACGCGAACATCACCATTGGCACGCGATCCACCCTCGAATACAAGGTCAATCGAACGTTCACCCTATCCTCGTTTTAGTTTTTCTCTTCGTCGAATTACCGAAACGTCACGGAATAGCTGTTACAGGAAGCGAGATTATCTGAAATTGGTAATTACCTGGGTAGCGTGTAATTTATGCGCGCGAACCTTAATGACGTTTGTTAAACGTCATTATCCGCTTGTTTCGCGTATGACGCCTGGATTTCGGTATAAATACGACGGTTGTTCCGTCGCGCGAGTCAGAAATTTTATTAAAAACGCGTCCCGATTCGAACTGGCGGGGTATCAGTGACATTTCGTTAATTATCATTATTAGTTGAGATTAATTTCGTCGCTCGTTTTGTGGCCGTTTGTGTCTGACTGTGCTCGTGACTGGCGACGCGACGTGTACATGAAATTCAAACAACATTACCCGCTTTGCTCGTTACCCACCGCGTTTCCCTGCAATTACTCGCGTCGGGGTGCAACCGGGACGATTAACTGCCGCAATGAAGCCAAGGTCGACGTGAATTCCTAGGACGTCCAACGATTTGCCACGACGAACGATCCTCCGGGGATCGGTCTCCTTGATCGGTCCAGCGGAAAAATCGGATCAAAGCCACGCCGAAATTCGTGGCTCGATGTAATTTCGCCTTAGCAAAAGGAGAGGCACGAACCTGCTGTTCAATTTACTGATCAACAGTGAACACAGTGAGTGGTATTTCTCTACTACCTGTAAGGATTAGAGGCAACGTTGAATACAATCTTTACCAATTTAGCCCCAACTCAATTAGAAGACCATGTTTATTACTGTAAATGCCTTTCTATCGCCAAATTCCCAACAAAGTTATGTAGTACAAAGAAAGTACAGGAATGCAATGTAGAACGCAAACAGCATCAGCCGTTTAAGCTGGGAATTCTAGACGGAAATCGATATTAGTTCGCTGCAAGTTCACCGTGCATAAGAGAATTCGCTAATTCTCGAACAGCTGTCTGGAGGAAAGTAGTCGAGAGACGGGTAGAGTAGAATAAAGGAGAAGACGAGGGCGAGGTTGGCGAAGGAGACAGGTTGGAAGACACGAAGGACGCCCAGCGTCGTCGTGCGCCTCGAGGAAACCGGACGAGGGATAGTTATTCAAACTATTCGAGTAGCAAGGAATTTCCTGCATCCAGCTACCCTCGTCCCTCTCGCTGCTAGGATAATGGTGGACTGGCGTACGCGTCTATACCGTTCGTTCGTGCCATAGTTTCCCGTTGTAACCGCGATCGAACGTCCACCACCCCCACTTTCCACCTTCCTCGCGCCCAGCCAGCCACCCCCTCTGTACTCCTGCTTCTCGGGATGCATTGTGGTCCGTGCAATTTGTCTTCTCGTCGATGAATGGAATTACGTGTCCTCGAATCGCCAACGACGCGATTAAACGTTGGAACGGCAACGGATCGACGACGAGTACAAGCGCGTCGGGCGTAACTTTATTCGACCACGAAGACAATACGCGGTGTCGAGGCTGGAGAGACTCGGTCCGGTCGAATAAAGGGGACCCGTTATTGGCCGTTCGAGCAGGATGGGTCCCTAATGAAAAATTAAGGGCGCCTGCGAGCCGTTTACA
Organism: Osmia lignaria lignaria; assembly: GCF_051020975.1. Lineage (NCBI taxonomy): Eukaryota > Metazoa > Arthropoda > Insecta > Hymenoptera > Megachilidae > Osmia > Osmia lignaria. Next base: position 3,343,928 of record NC_135037.1, on the reverse strand, counting down.
CCAGCCTTGATCGTCCATTGCTTTTTACGAGCCTTTGGAATAGCCGACATTTGCCCTGTTCGTTGCTGTTGCGCGTAAGAGTCGAACGTCGTAAACGTTTACGGAATTTCCTGGCTCCGTCTATTTCGGTGTAAAATGCTGGAAAATTGGTATTCTTTTTTCGCTTCTCCTTGTACCCCGATACTCCTGCCGCGGAATGAGTATTCGAAGGGAAAGCTTCCGTAAACCATAAACAGGACGTCGCGAAATTATTTTTCAAACAGGGAAAAGAGCTTGTTCCTGGCGAACGATAAACGCGTCGGAGGAACAGATACCGAGTGCTTTGCAGCGACAGGTAAATCCTGCTGGCACACCATCTTCCAGCCAGTTCGACATTATACAGGCAAAGTACGTAGTCGTCGTCGATATCGACGACACGAACGTCCGTCGTAAAAGATTCTCTCGTGCAAGCGTAGGAGCGAAATCCTCTGTCGTGATCGGAATAACGAGTCCCGTCTGAGTACAGCCGATCGACTGTGCGTAAATGGGACCCGCGAGGGTGAAGAAAAGTTTCCAGCGGCGCGAGGGTGAACCAGAGGGGCCGACGGTGGTATGGGAACGATGGGGGTGCGCGTTTCAAGTGGCGATCGAGAAGCACCGAGTCTGATTTCCAGGCGACGCTATGAATTTTATTATCAACCCCGGTACCCCGTCGACCCTCTTTCTTCTCGCCGCGCGTGCGACTTTGCACCACCCTTTCCAACGACTAATCAAATTCGAGACAACGAGCCTTTGGGGGAAGGCTTTCTTCACGCTTTCCCGCCTTTCAAACTTGCAATCTTCAGAGCGTAGACTTGTTGGAGAAGGTGTTCTAATAATTGCTAAATGATAATACGAACGAATTTTCTCTATTTTCCCAGCTACAGTATCGAAGCTGTGGTCATATTAGTGAATGTTACAATTTTTTGATATCTGTGTCACTCGAGACTGAAACCTTTTAAAGGCGCTCTTCAAACACAAAAGCAAATACCGTTACAGTTTCATTCGCAAAAAAAAATTATCCGATAAAAATCATGAAATTCTCTTCTACATCCAATTTCGCCACACTGACCACGACGAATCATGTACAGTTATTTATTTAAATTGACCGAATTTGGACGCGAAGCTGGAAAATTGGAAGCGTCGATCCCTTTTCCAGTGTGAATGCTGTACACTAAAAAATGTATGATACGGCTGTCGACCCGGCGATTATTGTTGACGGAAAGAACAATGTCGAATCCGAGCAGGGCTGAATTTTTAACAAGAAGCCCTTCGGGATTCAATATGTGCGATGGTTCTTCAAACGCGCGTCAAGTAAAAAGCTAGCTTAAATCTCGATTATAATTTTAATCAAGCACAGTGACGTCCTAGTTTGATGAATATTTTCCGTAAAACCGATGAGCTGATTTCCTCGTTGCAGCTAACCACCGTGCAACCCTTTGTCCGGTCCTTTGTTTCTAGATCATCTCGATTAATTAGATTAGCCCGTTAATTTTCAACGGCTGCTTTTAATCTGTCCATGGTACGTGGTTTAACACCATCCCCTTGCGATCTGCTCTCTCGGAATCGGTTATTATTCGTCGATTAAACGCGTGAAACCGAATCGAGATTGATTTCACGCGATCGTTCATTATCGTACAACCCCCCAAAAATTGCTATAGCCTGCGAACTGCCATTCTCGTCGAGGTCTATTTTGTAAATTACAAAGTGGTTGCGTAATTGATGACTCTGCGAAGCGAAAACGTGCGATTGGAACCGCCATAAAGAGGATCGTGGAATTAGGGTGGCATTCTAAGCGTCTACATTCTGGAGCTCGAGTTCCCAACATGTGGGTCGTTGGAGGGTTGTAGGTCACGCGTAGATTTCCAAGTAAACCTCAAAGGGTCAGAAAGGTAGTTTCGGTGAAAAGTTTTAATACCGGTACTTCTCATGTAACGTGATAATCAACGTATTAGTAAATCTTCGATTTACCAGTCGAAAGGTCGAGCAACAATCGAGAGAGCAAAGAGTGGAGAAATCGCAACACTTTTCGCGTAATGTCACGCCTTATGGACTCGATAATAAAGAAGAGAGAAAGAAGGAGGGAAAGTCTATCGTTAACGGGCGCAAATGGACGCTCGTTCGGTCGACAGAAGAGGCCAAGAGACAGTGAAAACGAGCGAACAGACGGAGAGACACGTAGGAATCCGGGATACCTTTATTATCGAACGGAGGGAGCCAGCAGGGAAAATAGAAGCGACTGGTCCTCCTCGTTGTCGTCGTCTTCGACGATGGCAGCCTGCCAGAGGGTGCACGGATAAAAGGGAAAATACCTTGGATACGCGAGAACCTACGGGCAGAGGAGTCGACGGTAGCCGTGAAACGACACTGGCTGCAGGCCATTGTCGGCGCGGAATAAAGTATTATGAACGACCCTGGCTAGGAAGAACAGAGGGTTCCCTTTGCGCATGGAACTCGAAGATAATCGACACTCTACCATCTTAAACAGATACCGAAACGTTCGATATCCTGAATCTTAAATTTCCCAATAACCGTGAATCCATCAGCTCGTTCCATAAGTATCGTGGTTATTTTCATTAACTATACAGAAATTGACCATTAATCAGAGAATAAATCCAATTTAGCTTTTATCTTTATTGAACTATTCAACTATGATATTTCATTCTATCCAATTTCATTAGTTCGTCCAATTGAACTCATATAATATTAAATCACTGGTATATTCTTTAATCAGGTTGATTTTACCGGATTGGTTAATGGCGCTCGAATATAATTTCTAATTAGTTGACAAGCCTCTCGAGCAAACAGGTTTACATTAAAGTTGTGATTCGAACCGTAAATTTCACGTGAATCGTTGATTAGCCTATTGAGTGATGGCAAACTTTGCTAGTTCTCTGGCAAACGATGACCGAATAATTCCGCGGACCAGGTAGAGGATCTTATATTCATCAGGAAGTTAGACCAATGTTAGTCGTGAGAAGTTCCCCACACATTTGATTTTGTCGAACACTTTGATCACAAGTTCTTCGATCGTGAATTTCATAAATTCATATGTATAAGCACACTTCTATCGAACACCCTTTACACTTAGAATCCTCCCTATCAATTCACTCGAAATCACTTATTACACCGAAGGTATTTCCGGCTTGGGTTAACTGTGGAAGAAGCTGCGAGAATGAGACAGTAGGAGCGACGGAAGAAGGGTTGGTATGCAAAAATAGAGAATCGAATGATTCGGTAGCGAGCTTACCGGCGAATGAAATAGTAGGTCTAGATCGAAGCTGGGATTGAAGGATGAGGTTGATCGATGAATGCTAGCCTGGGTTGGCTTTCGGGATCGACCGTTAGGAGATTGACCCCTGTCAGGGGTTTCTATTACGACGTTCTCGGATTCTGGAGCATAAAAGGTATATAGACCGGGCATCGTTCTTTCTTTCTCTCTTTCGCAGCTGCTTGCTCTTCACCTATCTCTTCGTTCTTGCCCTCTTTACACGGCGGCCCTCAAAGAAGACGAGCTGGCTCGATTTACGCTCGTCGATTTTCACGCCACCTTCCGGAAACCCTCTCCTAAGGTGCACGATTTTCCTTGGCAAACGAAAAAACTTAGCCTGGTGACCGCGTGAAAGAGACTCGAACCGGACTACACAGACCACAGAGAGAGAGAGAGAGAGAGAGAGTCGGGTCAGATCCTTGAAGTTTAATGCGGTTTCTTGCTCGACCCCTCGTCGTTCTGCTTTAGTTAATCGACTCTTTGATTACTTGGCCAGCTACGAGAGGATGGAACTTGCTTGGACATTGATTTTCGATGAGACACGACGCGGATTCTAAGATCCTCGACTGCGGATGATAGCGTTAATTTTCTTAAAAGGTCTGCCTTTTATTTTGCAGTTCGAGCAGCTTTAAAAAGAAACTCTCGATTCGAACGAAATAACGAAAATTCCTTGAACACATTTATGGTTCGGTATCTCCTATATTTGAACTATTGTACAGTTGTCACACGTACAGGACCTGTTTGAGGAAGTTTAATGCGATAACTTTGATACTAATAGCATTACCGGTAGGTATCTTTCCTTATGGAATTAATGGCAGCTTTAATAATAGTTCTATCGTTCCATAGAACTCGTCTGGTCGAACCATTCTCGTCTTAGAAACTCATTTCACAATCTAACTATTCTGAGTTAAAGTTGCCGTTTATATCATCGGTGCCATTCATTGTTTCGAAAATTCGTTTGATTTAGATTAGCTATTTCTCCTTCCCACTATCTGAAATACCATTGTTATAATATTTGAAAGTGACGATACCTTACAATTAACGAAATTAATGAAACCCATACAGATGATTATAGCGCGATGTAAGAGAGGGTTAATTATCTGCTGGAAAGTTTCTCGGAGATTCAAGAAAATGACAAAAGATTTAATCGTTCGTGGCAATGTCTCGAGGATCCCGTTTCTCCTCGAAAAGATACGCGTGCCACAAAAGTTTTTCAGGCTAATAAATTCCGATACGGAATCGGAACTTTATTTCCGTGGCGAATAAAACAGCAGCAATGGAGGGATGATTTACTCGTGGTTGCCCCGTACAAGGAGTATTCTCGATGCACACACCGTTCAGCCTTGGGATGGGTATATTTCCCTTTATCAACTTCGCGGTCTCCTCTCGCCGAGATTGGATAACTTCCGTTATTCCGTGGTCTACGCGAAAGTCCGTGGGTCTTATCGCGGTCGATGATGCATATCGAATAGCTTCGTGAATCGTGCACGCTTCGCGCCACGAGAAGTTGGCAAATCTGGCCAGCGAAGATTGCCAACGTTCGTTGCGCCTTCCAATTCAACCGTGATTCGCGCAGCGAGTTTTGACAATTTGCCAATAGAATAATATATCATCCACGATAATTACTGTATTATTTAATACCCATCGCCGTTCTGGCAATCGAAATAATTATTGCACAAACGACGTAGTTAATTCTATTGTAATAATCAAAATTTTCAGAGTGTCTCTCGTATGGCTTTCTAACGATGCATATTGACGATCGCTCGTAAATCAGCTCGCTAATCGATCCCTCTCGTGCTTATTGTTTCCACGTTCTCTCGCATGATGGCCGATTTACGGCTTCGGTCATCGCTAAACTTCCCCCGACTGTCTGTCTGATTATCGCGTCTGACCCAATTCGTGGTTGCGCTACTGCGGAGGCGCGCGCCTAAGATACTACCCGGGGCTCGTAAAATATTCAATAAACAAAATTACAGTTCGGTTTCACCGCTCGATTACGCGCATTATGCCATTATGGTTTCTACGTTATCCAATGTGCTTTCAGCTATTGAATAGGGCTATTCTCGAATACGTGTGTTCGTTTGATGACCGTAGAGTCCGGCTTCCTAGCTAATCCACCATCATATTGATCCGAAGATAGCTCGAAATGTTGATTTATACTTCCTATTACCTGTAGCGTCGCGATAAAATAACTATGCGGTGATTTACTGGCCCGAGAAATGGACAGCAGTGACAGAAAAATAGCTTTCTGTTGTTTACGGAGACTATCGGCTCTGTTTTCCATCATGCTGAAACATCAAAAGCTTAGGTTGATCCTCGTTTTATAGCTGCATGATCTTCCAAGGTCCGTGCGTGATAAAGTGCACTCTGTCGTCGACCAAGCCAGCTGTCATTGTGGAGAAATCCGTTGAAGCGTTTGAGGACTGTCAAAGGCCTACTCAGGCTAATTGCAAGTGGTCTCTATATTCGCTGTTGCAAAGCAGGATCGTAACCCTCGAACGACGCACTTGTTCCAAACTTTTCCCAACGAAAAACGTCTTCGAGTAGTTCAGGACAGGTTGATCTGGCAAGACAGTTCGGTGTCGTCTTTTACGACTTAACTTACGACGGCCACTTTTCTCCCGTTCCGTCACACCTAGCGACCATGACTTAAGCTTCACTTTCGAAATTGCACAAGGGAGAATAGGCGGGTAGAAGGCATCGATGGGCGTGCGGTGTGCCGCTCGAACGAGCCGGCTGCGGCCGAGAGGCTTCCAAAGACGTTGTCCCACGGATGGAATGAGTTTTCCGGACGATTTAGTCAGGTATTTATTTGCTCCTCCCTCGGCAACATCTTCGCGGTTCTCGGTTCGGGTACCATCTTCTGGGAAATGCCCGACATAATATAGCGTCGTCGGGGTTCGCGTCCTCTTCTTCCTCGTTCACCGAACCGTGCTGCCCCTTTTATTGTTCTTTGAACCCCTTACCCTTCGCCTGGATCGTTCGTTCTCGCGAAATGGGATCTGTTCCCGGGGAGGGAGCGAAGATGGAAAGCGGTGGCGAGAGGCGGTGACGCGAGGGGATGTCGTGCAAATTGCTGGCGTACTCGTCATCCCCGGGGATTCGACGACGCCTGCTGCTTCGAAGAAGACAACGCTTGCCGCCGCGTGAATTTCTGTTTACCCGAGAAACGCTGTTGAATCACGTTCCCATGACCAAGAACTAGTCGATCGTAACGCGGTGAAATTTACGAGCCAGGAGCTGGCTCGATCGGATTTAACCGGTCCTGTTCCTTGCCGCCGGGGTGGCAGTTATATTTCGCCAACGAGCTCGATGGCTCGTGGCCACCGGCAAAAATTTCCAGCCAACGGAACGCACGACCGCGGACGTTATCGAATTTCATTCGCGCGAAACATTATTTTACGAGAAGATAAACGAACCGTTGCGACGATCGCTGCCCGAGGAATTTAACGCGTACGACCTCCCTCGTGCACCCTCCTCTTCCCCTACGCCCGATAAATAATTCTTGTCGATTCGAGATTAAATATGCCGTTTCACGAAATTAAATTGTCATCTGTCGCGAAATTACGCATGAATATTTATGACGCGCCACCGTTCGGACCTTTTAAATCAGCAGCCGCTGCGTCGACAGCGAGAGAGACGCGATGGTTTGATGGTTACCAAAAAAGGAGACCGAGATATGGAAACGAAGCCAAATCCTCGACTTAACGTTAGCTAAATATACGTAAAGTACCTCAGAAATAGTCATCGATCGTTCGCGTTGTATTAATTTATATAACCTATATTGCATAAAATGGGGTGAGTCGGTGATGGAGCATTTTATTAATTTGTTTTCATAACAGAGGTACGGTCAATAATTCTAATTGTAGCAGTCGCTAAGCGCTTTTCGATTCGGGCAAAAGCCACGGTAAATTGAATCGACGTCCCTGGACTTACGTAAGTCGGCCGACGAGATGGCTTAAAGGGGTTGGTCCGGTATTAGCCTCGGCTCGGCATGCTGCAAGAACCAGCTACCCTTTCCAGACTGAACCCTCCGCGTGCAGTCACGTCCCAAGTTGCTCAGTTAGACCGACGACCAAGTTTCATTAACGTCACGTGTACTGTCAGAAATAGTCCCGTAGGAATAACCGCGAGAACCGTGTACACACATACCGACACGGGGATGAGAATAGTATCTCTGTTTCGTGACAGTTCTGACAGATACTTAATATCACCGATGCCTACGACTAATACCTTGGATTACGATAGGTTGAAGGGCCAATTCGCGAGGAAAAACGATGTGCTTAGCGGGCCTGAAGCATCTATAGTAAAAATGAAAGCGGAAAAGCTACAAAATGACAGAAGTTATTTGTTATCCCTGAAATCGAGCTCATTTTTCGCTTTGACGCGTTCGTTCGTGAGAATCGCGAGCTTGCAACTGTTAACGGCGTAACAGCATCGAAATTACTCGCGAACAGAGGGGCGATTTCTGCCCGATGCAATTTTATTGCAACACGTGCCCGCGTGACTATTTATTTCCCCCGGGCTAGAGAATTTTCATTAAACATTCATGTTTTCAGTTGAACGATGCTATTAATGTTGCACGCTCGAATGGATCGACGTCAACAACGAATAAACGACTGGATCATCTTTATATAATTTCTCTGATGTTAAATATAAAAGCAAAATCTAAACGTTAAACGTCGTCGTTGTTTCTTGGGTAAATGTCATACGCGTTCGTATCGTGTGGAAGTTGAAACAAACAGCAAGGGGAGAAGTTTACGGTGCCATCCGGCCGCTCGTATAAATGCGTCGGGACGCTTCAACCCTGTGGAAATCGAGGGAACTCGAGCACCGTCGAACAGAGAATTGCTCCGAATTCTAATGAAATTTTGCGACATCGTAAATCTCGCTCGCTTATGTCGACGTTTGCGATTCAATCGAAGAACTTGTAATAACTAACGCGGCGGCAGGCGTTCCAAGTTACTCTTACGCCGTGCCCCTTGGCTGAAAGGGAATTAAAAGTAAAGAGAAAAGTGTTAACGAAGGATTTTCTCGGGAGAATCTATTAGCCAGTGAAATTGACTTCCAGGAGTCACAAGTGCTCGATATTTAGCAGACCTTCCTTTGAAATATGTACAAGATAATTTCAAAGTTTTTCTTACTCACAGTACTCGGTGCTCTAAATGGAAATTGAAAGCTCGATAGAGCTTTTCGAAGCATCGAGAGAGTGCAAAATGCTCGAAACCCTGCGATCGGCACGAATGAAGATTAATCGTTAGTCTCTTCCCTGCGATTTTGCAAGTTTTTATTATCCACGCTATTCGAACAACGTCGTTTCGACGCCCCGACGTAACAGAATGAAAAAGAAAGGAAAAGAATCCCGTGGACCACGAAGGCATCGTCGTAATTCATTTGCACGCGGCTGGTGCCGTTTTCAAAGCCAGCTTAATCGATTACCAAAGTTAATCGATGGTCGGCTAGCTTCCACTCGAAGCGTTTGGAAAAGATCGACCAGCTGGCGCAGCAAAATTAAACTAAACCATATTAAGATTCTATATAAACTATATAAGACCGCTCCATAAATCAGCCAATTGCTGAGGAATCCAAGTTTAATTACCTTCGTTAGTTTGTCAGTGGTTCCTCGAGCTTCCTTCTACATTTTCTTTCCTCTCCTCCAAACCATGCTTCTCACTTTTAATCGCATTAAAAGTGTTTAATTGCATTTCTTAATCGCTCGCCCTGAAATCTATCTTCATCTCCATAATTCATCAACCACTAACGCTAAATTCAATATTATAAGTGCCGTAATCGCAATTGCGTAGATGGTGATTTCCTATTTTTTTTTTATGAAGTTTTATAGATAAACGAAGAATGTAGGTCGTTATGAAAACCGCCCCTAATAACGGAAGACGAAGGAATCCTTCGTTTCTCGAGAGAAACACGTTGTTCCAACGGTCGATTTGATTCCATCGCTGGTTGTCATGGAACAGCTGTTCGATTCAAATCCCTCTCGCAAGAAGAATCCATCCCTTAACGTTGTTTCCGTCGTAGAAGCGGGAGATGCGCGAGCTCACGTAGAAAATGCGACACGATTCTAGCGAGGGTGGCACACGGCTTATTGGAGGGCGGTGGAATTCGAAATTATTGGCCCGGTGTTCATCGAGCCTCGGTTCCATTTCCCCAACGACGATGGCTCAGGTGCGTCGCCTGCGGTATCGTAGTCTCCAGACGAACCGAAACATCGGGACAAGCTTCCATCGATGCTCATGAATATCGATCCCGTCGCTCGATTAAAATGCCGCGGGCCGAACTGTTTGCATGTTTGCGCTAAGAGAGGCCGAATTTCAACAGATACCGCATTCAATATTTATACTTGTACTTATGATTAATGCTCGGCCTTCCATTCGAGCGAATTTCCATTAATTTAATCGTATACCTGTTGAGATCTAATCTGATTGGGTTTCGCTAAGCTCGAACTTGATTGGAATACGCTTAATATGGTGCTTTCGAGCACATGGCAATGTTTCGGGGTAAAATACGTTGTTATAAGCTGAAAATTATATAAAAAATCTCTTTCTATTGATATTGCAAAATGACTTCTAACGTAATCGTTATTATCCGTTACAGAAGGGCTATCCTGACGAATCCAGACCTTTTATCCAGCACACCGTGGTCCCGGTTGCTGGAGAACGATTTCTGGGGTACACCCCTGAACGATCGAGGCTCCCACGGTAGTTATCGACCTCTTTGCGTCGCGACGTTTCGATTGAATCATCTTCTGGGTGGGCTGGAACCGTGGGGTTACCATTTGGTGAACGTCGCTATCCACGCCGCCTGCACCGTGCTCGTGGTCAAGGTGGCCAGAAAGGTAAATTTCACGGTTATAATATATAGCATAATTAATGAAACGGACACGGTAGTCGGAGGTAATTGGTTGGTCAAACAAGAAACTGATACGATAAAGGAGAGAAGGTGCAGAGATTCGCGGTGGATCCGCTTTTCGATTAACGCCGTTGTTCGTTCGTCGCTGGGATTTTACGTCAGAGCGGTACAAAACGAGATAATAGTGACACCTGTAGAACGTATGTCAGCCGGACTTGATAATACCGGACGTTATTCTGTGGCGTTGGAAATAAAATTTTACCGGTCCATTTAATCCCGGAATATTATCGTTCATAATTGAACGTCGCGTGTTTCTTCTTTTGACGCCGCACCGGTGCGTGTCACCTGTCACCGTGATCGTAATGGAAATGGGATTACCGAGGGAAATCCGTTGTTTCGTTCTGTACGAACTTTCAACCGTGTCACGGTGAATCTTAATCAACATAGACAAGGTATCCTCGAGCAACGCGAATTATTTTTATCTCGTTTCGTTTCCTCGTATAAATTATCTATACAGAGGGTAATCAATTCCGGGAATAAAGAATTCAACGACTGGGTAATTTCATACTTTTACATCCCCATATTTCATTCACGTTTCTTGTTACGTCCGAAAGGAGTCCATTGACAGAATTATATTTCAGAGCTTTTATGATATACATCGTAGAAAGCTGAATCAATTTAATGAATTAACGTTGTTTACATTTGCATCCTGCGTTACAGGTTCTACCAGGAAGAAACAACCTGGGGCACGCGATCACCGGCTTCCTGTTCGCGGTGCATCCGATTCATAGCGAGGCTGTAGCCGGTATAGTTGGTCGTGCCGACTTGCTCGCTTGCTTGTTAACCTTGTCGGCATTCTTGGCGTATTGTGCCCACTGCGAACAGACCAGATCACCGTTTCCTCTCTTCTTGGCCATCGTCTCCTCGACCCTGGCCACGCTAGCCAAAGAGACCGGGATATCCTCTTTAGCCCTGTGTCTCCTCTGGGAATTGTGTCGCGGCGAGTCGAATAGAAAGGTAAGAGGAACAAGATTTAAACGAGAAAATTTCTTAATGTATTCACTGTCCAAACTTAATCAAGAGGATAAGAAAAGAAGCCGGGGTTCGTGTTGATTCGATAAACAGATAGAACAGTTTTCGCGAAAGTTTCGTGATAGAAAGTTTTGTTTAGCAAGTAGTTGTTCGTTATTCTTTATCGTTCGCGCGAACGAAACACGGTCAGAACGCGTTAAGTATCTCGTTAACCAACTCTCCGGCTAAATATTCTCAACGAGGAAGCGACGGAGAGAGTATCGAGCGTGTGTTTCATCCTAGTCCATCCACGGAGCAGGATGCGCTTACGGATTTACCGAGCTGTTTCTCATCACCCGACTACACATTTTACAACTCTATCCCGCCTCGGCTTACAAACTTTCGTTTCAACCATGCTACGAAAGTGTGAGGAGAAACATATGGATTTAAATCATTTCGCACGGTAAGCGTCCGCTCTGATCGTAAAATCTTAAAGCTTGAAATTTCCTTGAATAACTACCACCTCGTTCTAAAGAACAAGAACAGTCTAGTTCTATTCGTTCATTCGATCGTTACACCTATCAGAGGTAAAGCTCCGTTGAAACTAGTGCTCGTCTCACGTGCCCCGGCCGCATTACCGTAAATTAACGTTTCGAGAGGTGCACTACGCTGGATTGCGTCGACTGCGCATCCGCCTGCCATTACGAATATTAACAACTGAAAATGGACCGGTCTGGTAATCAAATTACCGTTGACGAGCGAAAGTAGACGAACAGTCGTGCCGAGTGTATAGAGAATATTCCGTAGCCGGAAGGGCAAACTGATAGCAGCGGCCAATTAGGTGACGCGATACAATTATCCGTAAGTGCAGCGGAGGAGTATAGACGTCGTTCTATGGTAATTGCGAGCAACTGGCGTGACGGTGAATCCGTGCCATCTCGCGTACCGTGTTCTTCGCTCGGTAATTCCATGGGGCACACGTGCGCGGGTGGATATTCGCGGTTGGAAGTCCTAGTTTCTTGAATTCGATCCGCTCGTACGCGTACGAGACGCATCGTCGTCGTCGCGATAGTTGCCAGACGAGCCGTGTAACCGATAACGCGAAGGTAGCTGCATCGCGTGTAAACGAGAGCCAGCTAGACGATCTGCTAGAGACAGCGAGCTGATGCACGGTAAGCCACCTCCAGCCACCGGTTCAACCGGCTTTAACGGCTTTAACCACCCTTCAGCCAGCTCTTAGCCGACCTAGTCGCTCTTAGAATCCTTCGACTAGAGCCTGCAGGCCTTTCTACCGCGTGTCGCATCCGGAATGCGCTGGATGCATCGGACGTCCCGGGTGATGCATGTCGCGAAGCTTGCCCGCGAGGGTTGGAGGGGTGCCAAGGGTCGTTCGCGTTTCCAAGACACCGTAGCATAGCGCGGGAAATTCGTTCTTCCATCCTGTCTTGCACAGTCCTTTCTTTTTCCACCTTTGCCTCCGGTATATATATTTTCTTCTATCTTTCTTTCTTTTGCCGTTCTACAACTGCAGGGTTAACCTCGAGCGTTTTTCGCGTAAGCCGAAAGCGTGGCTCACGGTTGGGAAACGGAAACCTCGCGGGGATAGCCAGGGAATCTCTCCTTGGTCGTTTTCCGCTCGCTTTGTCTACGGTGAGAAAATATGCGCGTTGCGGACGGGATACGGTTACCGGAACCAGAGAGTCGAAGAAAGAGGGTGACTACGAAGGAGGGTGAGAATATATACGCGGTCGAGTGGCAATTCGAGGAAACTAACTGCGAATGGTTGGCTTGTCAGGTTTAAAGAATCTAAGGGTTGAATTAATACGGCATGATTTTTTGTTAGGATGAAAACAGACCGTATAAACATAGGTCTGGAAACGCTTTCTTTTGCCAAGATATACACCTTTTTTGTTTACATGGAAATTTGAATATTTCATTACATGAATAGCTATTAATAATGTAGTATAGTAAGTCATTCTGACATTGCAAACAGCATGTATTATTGAGAGTGACCTTCAACCGAATGGATCGCGTTTTTTCAACCGCCCCTCCAAAAAGCGCCTTTTGTTCGAGCAGACAGTTAATAAGGCACCGAAGGATTTTCCCTTTTAAAATAATGTTTTCGACATGAAACGAACATGGCTCCTTTGAACAGGCGGATACACGCTGACTCGGTCAAATTAATTTGCCCGGTGCTTTTGGATCCAGAATGTCTCGTTTAAATTAAGCTAAAGGGTGCGAGGATGGGTGGTGCGCTTTTTGGTTCAAACGCCTGCAATTATTATTGAGATTCCGTTTAATTATGAGCGAATGTTGATGTACCGGGATTGTCCGAGGTCTTAATTAATCTTCGTCTACCTCGAATTCGTGGATATAACAATCCGAAATAATTTAACTGAAATCTAACAATTCCTACTTTTCTGTTCCAGGCGAATTGCGGGCTGACCCGTAGCCGTAGCATCGGTATTCTTTCCGGAAGTCTGGCCCTGTTGGTCCTCGGCAGGCTGAGGATAACCGGCACGAGGCCAGAGTTCGCAAGCGCGGACAATCCGACCGCCAGACATCCCTCTCGTCTGACCCGTGGTCTGACGTTTCTCTACTTGCCCGCAGCTAGCGCGAGGATGTTACTTTGCCCCAGCACATTAAGTTTCGACTGGTCGATGGACGCGGTGCCGCGAATAACGAGTTTCATGGACGCCAGGAACCTCGAGTCGGTCTGTTTGTACACAGCACTGATCACCACCTCTGTCTGGGCTATCAGGACACTTCGTCGACCTGTCAGGGAGTCGTCGTGGAGCCTGGTGCAAGCGTACCCTCGCTCGGCTTCGTCCAGGTGTCCCGTGTGCGCAGGCAGACGAACAGGCGGTTGTCACACGGACGGTTGTCGAGCCGCGAACAACAACAACAACGGTCCTTTCGGCGATTGTCATTGCGCCAAGAGGGCCAACAGTGGATCGTCGATGAGCTGGAGCAACGGTTTCGTTAGTAGACGAACGGCAGCAACCAGCGTCGCAGCCTCGCTCGGTTTCCTCGTGCTTCCCTTCCTACCGGCTAGCAATCTCTTCTTCTACGTTGGCTTTGTAATAGCCGAGAGGATCCTTTATTTACCGAGCGTCGGTGCCTGTCTGATCGTTGGGGCTGCCATTTCCGGATGTTATCGGATAGCGAGAAGAACCGGATCGAGAAGAAGGGGAAGACTGGTGTTGCTGGCCACCGTTGTATTATTGTGTTTAATGTCGGCGAAGACGTTGTTGAGGAACGCCGACTGGTACGACGAGGAGAGCCTCTACAGGTCTGCCCTGCACGTCAACCCGCCGAAGGGTGAGTTTATTTTATATTAAACTGTTTTATCATCGCGTTAGGTGAAATTGAAAGCCACATTTCTTGTTAACAATTTCGGTGTCAAAAGAAGGAAAGGTGTAAGTTTCAACAATTTTTCTTACTCGAAAGTGGGAAGATGGATAAGGATAAAAATTATGACACGGTACGAGGTGAAAGACGAGCAACAAACGAGGAATAGAGTAGAGTGGCTAAGGTGGTAGGTAGTCGTTTGCAAAGGGTCTACAGACGCGTCTACCAGTGACAGATAAAAACGGGGACGAAGACGGATAAGAGGGACGATAAAAAACGGACAGGCGGTGAAAGAAGGAGTGAACGAGCGTGTCCCTCTATTGCATGTCGCGTATCCACCTTCCCAGCAATTTTATATACACGGTAGGCGGATCGTTGGCCAGCCTGCCAGTTCGAGATGAGTGGAGGGATAGCAAAGGCCAGCCACCGGCTGAACGAGTTGCCCTATAACGAGAAAACTGCTATAAGCCATATCCGTCGACCGGGTGAAATTTCATTTTTACACCGCCTCGTATATTTTATCCATAGAGAACGTGTTTTTCGTTATATTTATTCATTCGACAAAATTTATTCTTCATCTATCTAACTTTTACACTTTCGCTCAATGACGAGAGTAGAGTGCATCGGTTCGCCAGCTGCTTTCCTCCCTCAAGGTTTTATCCAATCCCTTATCCGTCTCTGTCCGTTTTTTCTAAATCGCTGTTTGTTTTTACCGACTATCTGCTCGATTCGATCTTCTTCTGCTTCATACAGTTCCAAGGCTCCTCTAATTACCCATATCGAGCCAAAGTGGTTACGTATCGCGGACATCGGTGGTTCCTCGATCTTCTTCCCTAGACCATTATCGCGGTCGCTTATTCGCCAAGTTCCGGCAACTTCATTTGGGGAATGACGAACACACGGTAATATTCTTTGTGACAGCTCGCTCATCTAGAGCGTCGCGTCGTGTTGATGCTCCTCGCTTTGTCGCTTACCCTTCTCATCCCTCTCCACCCTTGTTTCCCTTTTAATCTTCGTGTCAAAAGGGTGTTGGCGGGTAGCGGCGAGAGGGTGGTCACGCGAGGCGAAGTCAGGAACACGTTGCAACCACGGACAATCCTTTTGGCGGTGTAACATCAGCCCGTTGCCAACCAGCCACCGGTCACGGACCGTTTTAATTGCGCCAACAGAAATTGCAAATTACTCTCGCTCTTGGGACGACTTTGTTTACCTTGGCGATCAAATTCCTCCGCCGGGCACACTTGCATGTGTTTCGAGCTCGTCTTTGATGCCACAGGATCTCATATTTGCTTCAGTTGCTTTTCTTTCGGAATTTTGTTGTGGCTCTTTCCGTTTGTGCATTAAATATTTTCAATTTCAATTTAAAAATTAATAATTTCTCGGCCAAAATTATCGTCTCGTACAACTTCTACCGACCCCTAAGATTCACCCTCGACGGAACGTGACATCGTCTCGACTCGCTTAATCGACCATCGAGGCTGATTCGACCGCGTTTTTACCCGGTTTAGCAGCGTTTTCGACCGATCGTTCGGCGAGGATGATTAGGCACGCGTCAGCCAGCTTGAACGAGCAAAAAACGGAGGGCAGAAGAACCGAGATAGCTCGTTAAATCTTCGGCGAGAAGATTCGCGATCGCGTTACACGCGGAAAATTGAGCTACGACAGTGTCGAAGAACAGCAGAATCTGCCACGTCAATGGAATCGCGCGACGATGAAATATCCTTCGGGGCGATTTATCGCGACTGATTTAGTAAAATGACAACTTCCGCTTCTCGATTATCGTCGAGTTACAGCTTCACGGATCGTGTTTTCACTCGAATACAAGGTTGGAATTAATTATGGTTTCTACCGGCGACTTTAATTTCCAGCTGTGCAATTCAAATTAATTTTTAAAGACTTCCCGGTTAATCTTGGCGCGATAGGTTTGAATGATATTCTAAGGAAAGAAGATTCATTGGTTGTGAATAAAGAAAATGCTTCTGGGAATAGCCGGATGAATTGAGAATCAATTAATAAGGTATAGCGATCAATCATGATATACGTCTTTCCCTTAGCTGATTTTTATTCAGTTACTTTGTCTGGTAATAATACTTCTACAATAATTTGACATTGGCAGACATTAAGAATGAAATTTTCAATTTTTCAGTAAGAAATACGAAATTTCAGAAACGTAATGGAAATGAATCTCATGAAATGTCTATCAAAGTGTCAATAATTCTTCTGAAAGCAGTAACACAGCATTAAGTAGTAGAAAGAAAGCGATGACTATTTATCGAGTTCGTTTTACTCCTTTCTCCTTAGTTTCATCTTTCCATTATTTTCCTCTGACCTGGGTGAAAGAGTCACGCAGCTTTTGTTGGTCGCGCGAGGTTCGATCTATCATTCCCTTCATTTACATCGCACTCGGTGCTCTCTAATTCGCATTTGGTCGCGTTACGTTCTATTTTCCCATTCGTCGCGGTGAAATTGAAAAGAACCGGCTAACCGTATCGGTGCGGTCTTAGGTTGGAATATTCGATCGAATAAAATCTAGAACGCAGAATGCGGCTGTGCTCGCCTGGAGGATTTCTTTTTACGTTTCGCGAGGAAATTCTCGCCGTGCCCGCGCGATCGTGAAACACTCGAGGCCGACTCTCTGGTACTCCGCATCGCGTTCTAAATGCCTCGTTTAATTCATATCGCCACGAAATCGAGGGAAAACGGCAAGGAACGGAGCTCGAACGCTTCGAGGATTGTGGTTGATAATATGCCCTTGATTTCAGGAATTTTCTTCGATAATCCGCGTAGCTGCGAACGTACGTGTTCCTTCGGAATAATTCGAAATCAAATTAGCAGTTTCATTCGTACGCGTTATAATTTATCAGTTTCGAAATATCTGTGAAGAAGATTGAGAGGAAAAAAATCGGATTACCCGTTAATTAAAATTCCTCTCAGCTTATGTTTTACGCGCTAGCAGAGCTGGTAATTAGATTATCGTTGTACTAGAGACGCGCGGATGCGGCAGCGTTTTAAAGCGCTAATGAAAAACAATTTGAAGGGTTAAACGGGAGTAGCTTATAAAATAATCGCGCTGGATTTCAGCAAAGCGAGAGTGCACGCTTTTTCGTTGTGTCCCGGGTAACAATAAAATCTTGTTTAAGACGGTGCCGTGTAATCCACTTGTCTCCTCCGTTATTCATTGCAGATTCCACTTGAAGGATACTTTTACGCGAGATAACGTTTCCTATAAAGATCCTGCTTTTTTCCCCAACGCTTCCTTATAAGATTGTTAAGCACCGTCCAATGTTCAAGCTTTCGTAACAAACATCGAAAGGTTTCTTGATCGATTCGTGCAATCTTCGAACGATCACTCGTCTCGTATCGAGCAACATCACGAAATCGAAAGGGGAATTCAAGAAGGTTTTCCACGCTCGGTAGCCAATTTTACGAGCATGGATTCATTTATTACTCTTTGCTCGAGTAGCCATCGGTCTAGAGTAGGGACGTGGAAGGCTGGGGAAATGTGTTTTATCGGCGATATTGTTCGGGGAAGATAAAGCGAAAGGGAGGAAGAGATAGCGGCGCCCGCTCCGCCGCGATATTCGCGCTGCCCGTAATATAACGTCGATCCGTAGAGTCGCGTGTGCGCGGCTTTATTGCTCGTAAATACAAAGAAGTGAAGAAAAAGCGAAGGGAAAAGGAACGGAAGCGAGGGAAGCAACGTACCTGGCCGGCGTCTTATTGCCTTTCGAGAAGAAACCATGCACTGCGTGTAAAAATCTATTCTGCACAAGTATGCTGTTTACTAAAAGAATTAAACCTTCTTATTCAAAATCACACGAGATAAATTCAAATTTTTAATATACCTTCGTATATGTTGTGTATCGGCCCTATATGGAAACGCGCCTTAAGGCGCATGGGAGGACGCGCCACCTGGTATGATTTTTAGTAAAACAGTTCGATTACCGTGTGTCATGGCGCCGAATGATTTCAATAACGAAATGCGCAGTTACTAGTATTAAAATCAACTATATTATTTTCTTTTTTATAATAAGTGTGTTTAAAACAGAACAGTATGAAAAGTTGTTTCGTTGTTACCTGAATTTATATCTAAATCGTACCAGTAATTTCGGGTTCATTGCAAAGCAAAATTGTAAAGTGATTTGTGATTAAGAAAGTGACTTTCGGCGAGCAATGAAGTTTCATAAGTAGATCAAGAATGACAATTCGTTTGATCTATATTCTGTCGTTTGAATCCTCAACCTCCATCGAAGTCCTCACCACGGTTTCCTGGAATCTCTTGGAAACCGAATCGCCAAACGGTTAGCTTGCGACTCTTCTCACGATTTTCCATCTTCCTCTTTCCCTCCCTTTATCCGTACGTTGCTTTTTCCGACGTTTGTCGTGGTCGTTTTGTAACGAGCGCGCCGTTGTGATTGTTGCAGCTTATGGTAATTTGGGCAGCGTGCTGAGCGCCCAGGGACGTGTCGCCGAGGCAGAGGAAGCGTTCGTCCAGGCGCTTCGCTATCGACCGAACATGGCGGACGTGCACTACAATCTGTAAGTACAGCCACGTACAGACTCAATAATCCACTTTGTTGCCTGTCTACTTTTTACCATTTTCTCTCCATCGATAATGGAGGCGGGGTTAAGATCAGAGGGTGAGCCTGCTGCCTCGTTTTACCGGGTTAAATAAACGATTAGACAAGTTAGGACCAGCTACTAGGGAATTTACTTTCGGTGCTAGAAAACTCCCTGAAAAGCTTGATGAGTTTCGCTGGTTGTCGCGGAAGAAAGTTTCATCGTCGTGAAAAGGGAACAGGGTTCTAATTTCGTGTTTCGTCGTTCAAAATGCGCATTTACTTCGGTTCGTTGGAAAATATTCCTATTCATACGTTCGCGTCACGAACGCGAAATCCAGACACGACTTCCGTTTGCCCTCTCGAGTCTTTCAACTCATCCCCGTGAACTCTCGTTTGTCCTCCGTTATTCCCTGAAACGAACACGCTGGACAGTCAGCCCCGAATCCCAAAGACGTCTGTCGAATTTGCGTAATCCGCGAGCAAAGCGCCGCAGTTCCGCAAATCTCGCGTCCAATGAACTCGCTGCTGATTTAAGTAGCCCGCAGTCTCGGGAGCAGTGTTCGAAATCCTTAGAAGGATCCAACGTGACTGCTGCCGGGAAAATAAAAGCACGAAGCTGTTGATCCGTGGCGGAAAATCGGTACACGCCAACGAATGACCGAGAAATTTCCTCGATCGTCCTTGATACACTGCCACACACGCAAACTCTCTGGCGTTTTGTTTCGCTCTGATCAGAATTTCGATCAACTCTTCCCCCTTGAATTCAAGTAACAAACGCATCCATCCCGTTGATAAAGTGTTAAACCTTGATTCCTTATCTCCGCCTAGTATAAATAATAGAGTTCCCTTCGAACGGAGCGCGGAAAGTCTCCAAGGACTTTCGATCAACGCTCGTCATCTCTGGACGATCGTCTGCCAGGGTTTCGTGGCGAAGGTGGAAAGCTGTCAAGGCTGGGGGGTCGATAAGCCGCCGCTGGGCATCCCCCTGCGAGCTTGCGATAAGCCGCTCTACGTACCGCACGCTCGATACAACCCGGTTATCCATTATCCTCGTTCGTAAGAGCACATCCGTAAGGCGGCACGAGTATCAGAGAGTTGTTTCGAAGCTGACGGACACTTTGCGAGGGTGGAAAAACATTTCGTAAGAAAGGCAAACAATGAGCTCTATTTATTTGAACGTCTCCGAGGCATGCCTGCAACCGATACCAGCTATCTTCCGCTACTCTCGCGATTAATAAAGCTCTCCGGAGATAGTCGGGCTGTAACTTTATAAAATTTCACGCGCTGGAAAGTGGCTGGGTGGTAGCGTTATTACGATCTATTTCAACGGTAAAAGTTCTCGCAGCGACTGGTAGCTAGGAAGAAAAATCGCTCGGGCCAGTTGGATAACCTGGATTCATTCTTTCGAGGCTATCGGATGCCACGATGCAACGAGGCGAGTCATATGTGGCCATTATCGCCGTCTTCCGTATTACGGGCCGCTACCTTTCGCCGGAGACCAAACGGGCCCGAGAGGTAAAGCCGAGGGATATGAGCATTCATATGCCGGGATTTACAACCCTCGTTTATACCCGTGCACCGTAAACGCGTCTAATCGGACAGCACGCCAGGTCTTATAAGACTGGCTGGATTTATAAAAGTACCAACGTGTATGCACTGGAGCAAAGTTGTGCCCTTAGATTTCAGTCGGTTTAGCGACCTGTGTCCCTCTTGCGAAAATAATTTACAGAATGTAGAGGGTTGACGTGGAATGTCGTGTAGAGGAATAGCCCGGAAACTCGAGGGATCTTTTACAAGGTATCGCGACGTACGTCGGCCGTTGGAAAGATCGATTGTCCAGATACGAAAGAACGACACCGAACCTCTTGTTCGCGGCGACAGGACAAGAGGATTTTACGCCTACCAGCGTTTTCCCTGCGGCGCGGTGCTCCGCTTTTCTACCCACGGAAGAGTGATGGCTGCGTTTCGGAAGGAGCGATGTGCTGTTGATTTATTAAAAGCCCGAGGCGGATCGTAAGTCATCCGTCAGTTGATGACGGTGAATGGAAAATTGATTAGTCGTCAGGACACAGGGGGTTGCTGCTCGAGGACGAGGCGAAAAGAAAGAAGTTGTCCGCTTGCTTTTCTGTTCGACGATGCCACCCTTCGCACCATCGGTGCCGTCACCTCTGGCCAGATTACAGTGTACCGCTTAGGTAACGTTGTCGTCGGATCGATAGGTAATTAACGGATGCCCAGCTCGTGACGAGGGATGTTTTAAACGTGACGCGGCAGCCGCGAGATTAAAAAATAATTGGCCGTGCGAGCTGACTGGCAGAGCTTACGGGTAGAGAAAATCGCTCGAACCCAAGAATAATTAACGGCCGGACGTGGAGCTACGCGGATAGGAAGCTTTATTACAAAGAGGAAAGAAGCAAGGAAACAGGAAGCGGGTAGACAGTGAAAAATATACGAGTATATGTGATAATCCGCTGAGTTACGTAGGAAGAATATGTGATATACCCCTGAATTACGAATCAAACGTTGGGTATGGTAAATTTTTCACTCCGGGTTACCGTTTATCCTTTCTACTTCGGGAGGACGATCTTTTCCTCCAGGTATACACTGTTACCTGACACGTTAATTAAGCGGCGAACGGGAATTATTGGTCGTTTCACAGGCGGCTCGGCACGGCGGATCCGCCAATGGCGTTAATTACTCGTCGGTAAATAGAATCAGTTGATTCGACGACGAAATTGACACCAAGTTCAAAGGAGAGGCGCGCGCCGCTTAATTGTCGTCGCGACGCCAGAGGTGCGAGGTGGTAGATACACGGACGCCGTAAAGCAAGCATCCGTCGTTACGACGAATCGAAGCGCGAAATTACGATACACCAGAGGACAAGGAACATTCGGAATACACGCAGCTTCGTTTAATAGCGAGTAATGAAGCGTATCGTTTTTATTAACGACGTCTCTGACTCGAAATTACGCGATCGAGCATCGTTATCTTGGCCTGTAGCTCGAAAACGCTAATGAAATCAAACAGCGATCCGAGCGAATTAATTTGCTCATTGTCCCGACGAAATCGAGGCGAAACGTGGATGCACGCTAATTTCCCTGACGGCATACAAACGTTTTGTCGCTCCAGCGATCCCATTTCTCGCCCTTTGAGCATCCCGTCGCCCGGCTGCGCTTCGATCGCGATAAACGTCGTTAAACGCGTGCAAATATTTACGTCGTTTGTCGACCCTGTCTTTGAACCGACGCGACGTGCTCCCGCGAATCAGGACAAGTTTCTTCCGCGAACGATGCTTTCTTCGAAATTCGTGGTATGCTTGCAAACGAGGGTGCATCAGCGGAGCGAACTGACGAATAATCCGTGGAAAGGGTTGATACAAACTCGAATTTTCAGAGTTTCCTTATTCGACCCGTTACTTAACTATGCGAGTAGCAAATTCCCAATTTCGCGAAAGAAATTCTATTCGCCCTTCGAATTTCAGTCGAAAGATTCAAAGTTCCTCTATCAGCTGGAACAAGTTCTCGATTGCACGAAAGAAATTTCATTCGCCCTTCGAATTAGAAATCGCCGATTCGAAGTTTCACAATCAACGCGTCGTTCAATTGCTCGAGTACTATCTTGGCAATTTTGCAAAAGAAATTTCGTTCACCGTTGATGTTTGCTTCCACGTCGAATGTCGGAGGAAATAAACACAATAAAACGGTTGCCAGTGTCCCCTTCGATCGGAGTTTTAATCGAGAAGGAATACGTTCGAGCCGAGGTTGAGAAACATCGAGGGAAGCTTCTTCTTTCGGTCGAAAGGGAACGGGAACGTTAATGGAGATTCCAGGGTAAGGTCAATATTGAGGATGTCATTTATTGGTCGACGGAATTCGTGGCCTGGAATAGAAGCTCGAACGTTTAAGGAACGATGTGACGTCAGACTGCTAACAAACGAGCAACGTAATGAAGGTAATGATCATAACGATGGAAAATGAAGGACTCGTAAACTCGATGAAACGGTCGAAGAGATTGCGACAAAGCCTGTAGCAAAGATGTTAACGATTAATTAACGACAGTGACAATGCATAATTGACGCTTAATTGCTGGGATGAAGCTTGGAAACGCTCGTCGAATCGGCGTAAACGACGTAAACGCTTTTCTCGCGGATTTCCACGTTTCCTCCATGTAAATGTAAAGAAACATCAGAATCGAGTCGAGATAACGCGATAGTAAACTCTGAAATGATTCACGGTTAAACCGGTGGTACGAGATTATCCTTGGTAATTCTAAGCCAACTTCGATATCCGTTTACCCGAAGTTTCCGCCACTGGCTGGTGCACGTCACAAATTAAACTAGCCCGTTAATGGAAACGTTCGACGCTTGGAAAAAGGTTACGCGTATCAGGTGCACGCAAATACGATCGAATTTCCACGATACTTTGTTAAACAAGCCACCGCGTTTGCAATGGATCCAATTACCTGTTGGTCCCTAATGCAATCTCCAGGGATCGTCGGCTATTGCTTCCGGGATATCCGACTCTCAGTGACGTTTCAAGGAATAAATTTTCAGATCGTTCCGTTCGTCCCCTTTACTCGAATTCGCCTTCAAAGGTCCTCGTGTAATATGAAAACGACCTGACCAATGTTAAATTGAGATAGCATCGGGTAATATTTAATGTAATTAACGATTGATCAGTTCAATTGGGATATTCGATTATCAGTCTCATTTGGTGATTAAATTTTTTAATTAGTTTTAATTTGCCTCTGTGTTAAAACACGAGAGGGCATTTGATAAATTTATGGGTAACTATGATATGGTTCGCTTCAAACGCTTATATGAATTAATCGTCTACTATTGAATTAGCTATTCAATTGACCGAAACGAATATTTTAATACATCACCTTTAAATACACCCTTCACCTTCGAACGCTAATCGTTCAATCAAATTAAACATTTTAATCTAAACTTAAGATTGAAGTGATAGAATAATCATTTCTCTCAACTATTGAAACATGGTTAAAAAGGAAACAGGATAGGTTTGATTAAAGAACATCTTGGTCAAAAAAGTATTACTCTCGGATGTGACAGTATTTATTTCGCATTAACAGACGTGACTAGACAGTGCGAAGGGAAACGGCTGGAATCGACAGCCTGGCTGTAGGATCCCGTTTCAAGATGGAATGCGAGATGGGTTGGTAGGAGTCGCGTCAGGACTAGAATTCGCAAGGCGGGAGACGAGGCTGCGAATTGAATGGGAAATTGATGGGCTTCGCCCTGTCGGTCGTGTATATTCGCCATAGCACCCCGCTAGATTCCGTTGTGTCTCGGTTCTGTATACACCGCTGTACCTCGCAGCGTCCCGACGCTTCTCCTCCCCCTCCCTCCCGCCGTCCATTTCGTGACGTTACACACGACGCGTTCCTCTTCGCATACGGAACGGAACGTCGTGGATCCTCGGTGCTCTGGTTGTGTGCGTGTGTACAGCTGCAGGTAGCCGAGGTAAACCTTGGTCGGTCCGTTTGGGCCGGTGTTTACCCATGCTGACCGCTTGAATATGTATAGTCTCGACAGTGCTTTGATTGTATCCCGGTTCGCATTTGCATGCGGAAGTGTCCCATGCCCGCTAGACTCGGGGGCTCTGTTCACTCTCAAGACGCAACAGTCGGCGCCGGGCAGCGTTACAGCTTCCCATGACGACTTCCACCGTCTGTCTGCCGCAGGGATGACGGAACAATGCTCTGGGAAGATGGACCGCTGCTGTGGGAACATGGAATATCGATGAGAAGCGAAAGCTCGTATAAATATTTACGCGTGGTTGAACGGAGTTGGAGAAATTTGTGAAAAATAGAGATTGAGGTAAACAGGAGTGGTAACGTAAATTTGAAGCGGTAGGAATAGTAGAGGATCGTATAAAGATCGTCTAGGAAATAGCTGGTCCTAGTAATTCCCCAGGACACCGGTTTCGCGCGTAAAACGTCGCGCTCTTCGCTCCGGTTACTCGGTTTTCTCAACGACGTGCTACCTGATAACGCAGACGTAAACCTGAGATAATACTCCAACATACTAACCACCGACACGAGTGGTTTAAGTTTGAGCGTTGTCCGGGTATGTTGAGCGCGTACGAAAGATAAAGTGCTCCTGTTAAGGGATGGAAGAAGACTTTACCTCGCGACGAGATTTCTACAAAAATAAGCGACACTTTCGCTACACGGTTGATGACACAGGCTCGCAGGATAATTTAGGATCTGTTCGTCTCAGAAATACCTTTGGAAGATGATCGATGAGACGTTGTTGTGGAAATTGCCCTCTTGCGACATACTTGGGATGCATGATGTTACAAGAGATGCTCTTAGATCATCTGCGAAGTTTGCGTCGTTTTTCATACCCTAAATTATAGGATCCTAAGACAAAGTACTTTAGGATGTCCTCGTTAATTGCCTTTCAAGCTATAGTTTTCCGTTTACAACCGGCTCTATTTTAGCTTTAATGTCCTTTAATTTACACCAGCCCGTGTATACACGCTGTGGGAGTACACGCATAATTCTAACCGCGCGACAGTGTTCCAAACGCAGGTGAAAGCCATCTATCCGTCGGTGCAATTGTAGCTAGTGCGAGCAGGGAAATCGTAGATTAATGCCACGTCAAAGTAACGCGAACTTCCGGCCATGCTGAGCAATTATCGTTGCTTCGTTACGCGTCTGTACGAACTTTAAAGACCTGTCTTTAGATCTCGTGAAATTCTGCAATTGCGTAAGCAAGCTTGAAACTCGGACGTAACGTTTGCTCAATTCGATCGTTTCTTTAATACCGTAATATATGTGTACAGTGTGCTCGAATGTACGGATACGAATGAAACTTTGTTCTCCACTTGTTGCGCTCAACGTCACTCCGTTTCTGGCCATATTGCGCGACCAAGTTACGAGACTTTGTCGCAAGTGTTTGTGCACGCGGTCTAAAATGAATAAAGCTAGTTTCTGTCGTCAACGAGGAATGAGACAGTTATTAATACATTCGACACCCTTATTGAAACAATTCTAATCTTCTTTCTGTATTTTTTATTTCAATTAATCGCATTCGTCGTAATTACACGACTATCAATCAACTGCTTTTCACTCAATTTCGCTCGAATGCAATTGCAGAAGTACCTTAATCGCGTGTTTTCATTAATTTTTAATACGTCAAACGGAAACGCGATCTGAATGGTAATATAACAGTCTGCGTTTGACGGGTATGGTTATCTTTCAATTTGTACAAACGGTCACGATTCAAGCGAGCCAGCCACGGTTTACCTCAATGGGAATAATTGGAATCGATCGAGTGAAATATTCGCGTATGGATAGACGGTGGACGGTATCGTTTTCAAAGAGATTTTCATGTAATTCCCGGTATAATATTGTTTCGCCGTGATTCATCAACGTCGCCGGATAAGATGCGCGATAGAAAAGCGGAGACTTTTGGACCAACGTCTGGTCGCAGATTTTTCTTCGGTGAACGGTGGACGGTCGAGAAACGAGGAGACGAACTGAAAAAAAAAGAGAAGAGTCCACAGAAGAAGTACCCTTGAACAAAAGTCCGAGAATCTCTTCTTCGGTGATCCCCGACGGCAAAAGTGATTTCCTGACCCGAGCTTCTCCGTTCCTTTCGTCCAGGCTCCCTTCGCTTCTGTATCCAAGTAAATACACTTTCTCGCATTAATATTCGAAGAGGAATACTTTTTTCGCGTCGATGCGAGTTCGGCACGTTGGTCAACAGAAGAATGTCTGGCGACTTTGCTCGTTATACCGTTGACCCCTCTTCCTCTTTCCGGTTGCATTAACGATTGTTCCGTTTAGCTCGCACCCATTGTATCGCGGCTTATTCACTACTGCCTATCGTTTATTGTGACGGAAAATCGTTAGGAAAACCTTGCGCTAATTCGGAAGTTGAACAGAAGATGGGGGGCGGATTCGAATAGCCTAGCTTCTGGACAATCAGGGTGTCGCGGTGTGAAAGGCGGGAACTTTCGAGTCCGAGCATAGTTTGACGCGTTTCCCTCCGCCTCTGCTGGCACGACGAAACGGCATAGAATCTTTAGAATAGAACACGACAGGGCATCCTACTCTCTTGCCCTGCAGAGTTTCGCCCGTTCATCGAAATACCTCTGTCGACGAACAGCAACTTCTGACGGTGTTTCGTCTCCCGGTATAGTATAGCCAGATAGCGAACCGTGCTGAGAACAGCTAAATGCCGTTCCTTGGAATGCTAGACAGTGAATCAATTGTAGCCACCGAGATAGGATACGGTTCAGGAATGTCGGATAAATTTATAGAGAACGTTGACTGAAGTATCGCGAAACGATTTCGTTGTTCGAGTTTAGGAACTTTTATTTAACTATATCCCGTGGAACCACGCCGAGATCGAAGCGTGCTGATAAAATTATTCGGTGGTAAACAAAAACAACGCATCCATCACCCAGGGCTACGGATACAGCGTCAGAACTGAACAACAAACGTATAAAATAAAATTCAAACGTATCGGTTCGCTAGGACAGTGGAGTGACGAATTAAACGAATCAGAGGATCCGTCTGGTTGGAAATTTCACAAACAGACCGCAAAGGCCTGAAGGGCGGACATTAAAGCGAACTCACAAAGTCAGATGGAAGTTTCCCCTGTCTCTTGAACCGTCGCGTCGTCGTGTAACTCAAGGGATAGTTTGATACGTTAATCCGTTAAGTTGGAGAATTTATCGAGTTGAAACTTGGTTTAATCTGGGCCCGATGTAGTCGCAAGAGCAAGTGGCTCGTGTATCCAGCACTGTAATGTACACCAAGGAAGACGGATACGGAGCCCGCAGGCTGGTAGAGGAGAATGCGAAAGGCAAGAGGATGATGGTAAGATGCGAAAGGTCTTGACAGAGACAAAGACCAGAGAGGAGAAGCGAGAGACGGTACCATTTGGGGACCTTAAAAGCGACAAGACACGAGCTACTCGACGAGTTATCCCCGACGTCTTGCCGCACTCGAGGCCCGTCAAGGTAAACCAACTCCATGAATTAATTAGTCGGCAAACGACGAAACGACCGTGCTGGCTACTTGGAGGCATGAAAGGGTTCAGCTCTTAACTTAGTCGCGTGTAGACGCAGGCGCGCCGTTTTCCGCGAGCTTCAGAGGAACGAAGAGGAGACGAGAGGAGTGCCAGCAGTCATCGCCGACGAAACTGTGCCTCGGTGTTTTCGAACTAAGTAAACGAGACAAGTAACTGACGACCGAAGCGCAACCATCTCGTCGACTTAGGTCTGTCTATGGCTCTTAACTGCGAAATTCCATGAAACGTGTTGCGTAAGGTCTAAATTTTAATTATCGCTACTTTACGATATGCAAGATCATTCAAGGAGGATTTGAATATATATTGAAGAGGGTTTTGAGAAAAAAAAAAAAAAGTACGACTTGAAACAGACAAAGAAGAAGAAGAAGGGAGGCAAGCAATAATGGCAAGCGGAGAAAGTCGAGGGCATAAACGTCGGCGAAACAGAAGCCAACGCAGCTCGAGGGACGAAGAGTAGTAACGTTTATTGGAAGTTGGAGTTACGTACTCCCACAGGATCAAATAGCGGTGAATAATACAGTTCGATATGTATTCTCGTTTCCCCGTTCCGCGTCGATAGCATCCGATCCCGCGACAAGGAGGAGAGAAAAAACGAATGCGAAAGAGAGGATACACATAAATATAAATCTGGAAAATAAAGGAGAACGGGGATGATACGATACGCAGAACAGTCGAAGATAAAAGAAGTTCAGAGTGTATTCGGAGGCGCAGGAAAGTTTTCCGAGAGCTTTGGTACGGCACCCAGGGGAACCGGAGCGCGCATACAATGTTCGACTCTCTTTTGCGAACCGGATCCTCATAATATTTCTGGAAATCCTTCAAAATACCGCAAAGGGAAATTTTCCCGAGCGTCGTTGCTACGTGAAAAGCAGCTGCTTTCGCGCTGTTGGATTTACGAAAAAGACATTTTCCGTGGGGATCGGCACGGTTATGGGTGAACATTTGTCAACAGGAAATCCCTCGTTCGCGGTTTACAATTACCGGAAACGAAATCGATCCGATCGGTTCTCGCGTCGCGGAAAAATAATTGCCGTTTTATCGCGCGACCTCATGGTACGCGAAAATTGACGAGGTGGCCTCGATATATAGTTCCATAGAGGCAATTCCTTTCTCCGGGAATCCGATCGAAAAGCCGCCGACCGCACCAAGATGATATCAGATCGACCAACACCGACGGAAAAATTGATTACTTCTTCTCGATAGCGAATCTGACCAGTCGATGATAGCTTTAATAACTTTCTCAATACTCGTCAATCGGCTGGCCAAGCCGCAACGATGATAATACTACCGCCAGACATCACTAACAATTTATCCAATGAACACATCCCGTTATTTTGTCCGCACTCGATCGGACTTCCTCCGAGTAACCCAACTAGCCGAATAATAATCGTGTCAATGGTGTTAATGCAAGTTTGCTGTGCGTGTGTGTATGGTGGCAGACAGAATAATTTCAGAAAGGACAAATGTAGGAAAATATTCATTATATCCTCTCAGAGGCAAGACAGTAAAATTTAATCGAGCATAAGAGGTAATATCGGGTTAACTTTTCAATTACCCAAGACAGGAGGAGGATGTGACGTCTAAATTATAAGCTGCCACCCTCGTTTCCCTTCAATCTTCCCTGACTCATCTCCGCAAGCCAGAAAGTCATTATAATTCACCCCCCTACAATTATCTTCTAAATCGACGCCGCGAGGACGGTACGCAGTCCGAGCGATGTTAACGCATAACGTAAAACCTCTATTATGGATGGAAGTAAATAACTTGCGGATCGATATCGTTTGTTTCGCGAGCCCTGAGCCTTTCATAAATTTTCAACGATGCGCAATTCGAGGGGTCGAGATATAACGCACCCTCGAGGTTCAGCTTCCATCATCGTCCGAGGAATTGATTGGTGCGGGGGATCTTTGAATTTCCCAGTCAAACCCCACCAAGTTTCGATAGCTAACGGTCAATTTCGCGAACTCGATCTCTCGTTTCGTACTTCATCTGAACGTCGCGTCGTTTGTATGCTGAGGGAACGTTTGTGCATCGTACGTAGCTGCTTGTCAGAGCAGCAATGTCTGATAATACAAAGCGCCATACTGCACGTGGCTTTCCGTCCTACAGTGCAATCAGTACGAACAATCAGTTTGCGGAATAGCCGCCGTTGGACACACAATCGACGTCTTCCGCTGATTCACTGGCTTAAAATACGATTATGATTCCCTTTTGTCCACTAAATCGTCCTGTTGCTCGCAACCATTTTTCGAACCGCCATTGTCCTTCCATAAAACATCGTGCACGATCAGGACGTGTACTGTGAAGGATGGCGAATAAAGGACCAGCTATTTTTTATCAAGAATATTTACGTCACGAATTCAATTTTAATCTAATACAATTTCCCCGTGTTAATCGCACCGTTCTCTTAAATAATCCACCCATGGTAGTTCAATCGTTATCGATCAAACATAAGTAGTGGGATCAGTATCGCAAAGCAGCCGGTTCGTTGAAAATTATAACCTACGCCCTGTATGAACTCAGTGGAGCCATCTCTAAAGCGCGAAACCAAACAGAGAATATTTCCCGGAAGCAAACACCTACCCTCCCGTCATTCTCTTCCCGTGCATTGGACGGTGGCCATACGCACCAACTGGTCTTTCCATCTTCCTGCCCGCCTTCCGTTTCGACCCCCTACGTGTCCCTGATTTGATTACCATTCACACACCTCTATGTTCCTCCCTCGATCCTGTCGCTTATCGCTCTCTCCAATCCACTCGGTGACCACTGTACACACACAGACGTGCACGGTGCACACACATTTCTCTATCCTTCCGCTAAACCCTGCCGTTGTCTCTGTCTTCGAGCCCATCTGCGGTCGCTGTACACGCAGCTCTGTATTCCTCCACCACCCACCATCCCACCATCCGTCTCCCTTCAACCACTGTCAACCCCTTCCGTTCGTTATTCAACTGGAAAACTCGCCATCAATTCAATTTTCATTTGTCTTTTTTTAATAACGTCCAAAGGGATAGCAGAAAGATACGAGTCGTAGGACATAATCGTAGGATGTCCATAGGAATTTTTCAGGATATTCTTTCCCTAGATAACCATTTTCCCTATGAAAAGCCCGCTATGCTCGGTTTGAAGCCCCCAGCGAATGTACCGATAATCGGATCGCGAGCAAAGTGAAACATCCAAAGGCCGGGGTCGATTCTGACCCGCATACGGTATTACCGTCCGCCAAATGACCACTGGTTACGCCGCTACACCGATCCCCTTTGCAGCTTTGTCTCGCAGCATCAGATATTACCAGGATAATGCGCCCACCGGACCAGTCTCTTCCATATCTATCCCAACGGTGCGTACGCTCCACGATGCTCTACACCCACATACACACACGCGCGTAACCACTATGCGAATGGACACGAACGGCAAGCTGTAGGCAGATTGAATAGCGAGGTCAAAGCGTTGATACGCTCAAAGCTTCGTTTCGACCGGAAGGTCGTCATCGGGTATCGGTAGGGCGTCATCGAACCGTTCCGTTGACAGGTTTAGAATTCGGTTTTGGCTAATCGCATGAGTGTATTTATGTCTACCGATCGTTGTTCAACGGTCAATACGCTTTTCATAGATCGGCACATCAATTGATTAGTATTTCTGGATCGTACTCTATGGATATTGAATTTACAAACTGACAAACGAGTTTGGAATCGTTGGTCAAAAGGAAGATTATCGTAGGATTTATATAAAATAAAGGGACATTTCTACGGTACGTATACGTCAATCGGTACAGATAAAGGACAGAGAGATGGCAAAAGTGCATAGCTTGGAATTGGTCCCTTTTAGAAAAGTACTTTTTACTAGTGGGTTAACCGCTCTGTTATGCAACCTGATAGACGAAGCGAACAGACCGATGATTGGCTTTATCTCGTAGTGGGTCTTTTTTGTGTTGATTTGGGTGAAACCGGGTCGGTGAAGAGTATTTGGAAATTTTCTAAAACGCGTTTGACGTGCATGTTCTAGATTTTTGCGGTGAACATTTTGGGTTGGTCTATGCGCGATTGAAATTCCCTCAAATCCAAAAACTATAACTAAACGGTCTGCTTTAGTGCTCTACCTTCAAACGAATTTTCCACGAAGGTTATCATCGTTAATTAGCCAGGTTTAACGAGAATCGCGGTTTAATTACGCGGCGCGAACAGGCAACGCGCGTCTTATCGCTCACAGTGGAATTAATGCGCGAAATCTGCAATTGCATCAAGCGACGAATCCTCTGTTACTTCCTCGTTGTACTCCTCCCTATACACCCCCGAACCGTGACATTTACCGTTCGAATTTTCCGTTTCATTAACCGAGGTTATCCGCGCGGCCATTAACGGGTCCGCGCCTCGTATTTACGCGTCGGTAATTAAGAGCTAATTAAAAATGCCAGGGGTATCCGGATCGGTAAACAATCGGGGACGAAAGCAGCAGCGACCACCCTCGACAAGATAAATCGAACGCCTATCTGCCGATCGTATAATGTGGCCCGGATTTAAACGGTGGTTGCTAATTGCGTACGGTATTCTGGAACCATTTAAATTGGTTCACCGCGACAGATCTAATCGCTTCGGTCATCCGTTTCGCCTGGTCGAACCTTCTCCACCCCCGTGATTCTTTTCCCCTGTCCGATTCGATCCGCTACAGAATCTGGCTCTCTGTTTTCGTTAGAAATACGAAGAGAAAAATTGACTGGTAAAATACCATCGACTGTTATTTGCAAAATGTTTTTCACTCTTCAAGTTACTACCCCCAAGAGAATCGCTGCGATTATTTTCGTTCCAATGATATGGACCGTTACGGAAATGTTCGTGTAACCACGTTGCAATATTTTACTCGTTCGATTAACATTCAGAAACAATAGTAATTCATATTTAACAATTACTCTGGTAATATCTCAGTAACAGTGTAATACTCAATTCAAATCAGCATTAGGAGCCCATTTAGGCTGAGAAGCTGGTCACGAGTGTTCTGCTCATTTGTCACTGATCCGTAAAGGGATAAATCAGGCTATTGTTCTAATCTCATTCATCAATGGCCCCGAACCGTTAGCCCATTGGTGAGGTTAGTTGAAATCCATTCCCCTTACCTTGGATATGGTTCACCGTGTAATAGTCGAACGCACATCCTCTGATCCGGATCGAAGCCTATTGCCTGTGCTCGCTTTCCAGAATTAATGCCCGGTTCCCAGGTGCTGGTGAAATCAAGAACAATGGGTAAATATTTTATAAGCCCCCTGCTGTTCGTTTTTCCTTCCTTTTCTTGTCGAAAACCGAAACACGAACGCTTTCACGTTCTCTAATAATTCAATACCGAACGATCGATCGTTCGACCAAAAATTGAATGTCGTTTCATGAAATTCCTGTTCGACGAACGATTTTTTTATCTTTTTTTTATTCACGCGACAATCGGTGGCGAAGAGTCGAGTCAAACGGTGGGCAGTTTCTCCCTTGTTTTTCGTCGTTCGTTGTCACGTTTTGACAGCGAGAATTTTCAACGAAAAATTCCGACAACGGTAGAGTTTTCACGGAAACGCGCGAGCCGAATTCTTTCGTTCGACAGCAGAACTTTTTCACTCCTGGCAACGAACGAAAAAAAAAAAAAAAAGAGGGAAACAAACCCGGGGAAGGAGTCGCCACGATCGTGGCGCGGTTTAACGAGTTTGCAACCCCCTATCAGGACGGCTGGACCAAAGCTGCAAGAAACTACCCGTGCTTGTCGAAAACTCTCGTCTTATGAGAAAACTTATGAGTAGATGAGGGAAAGAGGAGGAGGGTAGATCGAAGAAACGGAACGGAGAGGGAAAGGGACTAATTTGTGACGCGGTCCTCGAGCAGCAGCCATTACTCGGAAGCTTCGCGGTGAAACTTACGGAACCTTAGATGGTGCTCGAGCTCTGCCTTAATAAGCGCCTTAACATCCCGTCTATAAATTTTAAGCGATGTAAAATTAGCGCGAACCCAATGGCGTTCTCTTTCTCGGCCACCCTCCTCCCCCCAACCCCTTGCGTTGTCCTCGGTCTTCCCTCTTTCCGTCGAATTCGTTGGAATAATAGGTTTCAACGTTCTCTGACCCGTCTCCTTATTCATCGTCCGGGTCAAACCGATCCACGGTGGCGCATCCCTCTTTACCACCCACCCCTCGCACCCTCCTCTGGCCAGGCCACCTTGCTCGCCAAAGTCGTTATTAACGGGTATTCCGTCGGGAGTCGGAAGGTAATTTGAGTCCGAACACGCGAATGAAATTGGGTCTTAGCTCGCGAAAGGGTGGCGCTACGTGTGTGAGTTGCATAGGTGTAAACGATGTTGGGAACGTGAGAGGAATTGGAAAGAATTCGAAGCGTGAACATTGCAAACGGCTCGGGAGAAAGGTAATTAATAACGGTCGTAGGGGATCGGTGACTTTTTCGTTCTGTTCTTGTAATCCGACTTACCGTGACTCGCACGTTTCGCTCGTGGGGTTTTAAAGTTCGAATAGACGGTGATGTTGGCTTTTCTTTCGTAACTTGGAACGTGGCTGTTGAAATTGTTTTGCTCCGGGGGTAGTTTAATTATTTCTCAGGTGATACGATGTCGAGAGAACGGAGTGTAATTCTTTAAAGCAAATGATAAATGACCTTCGCGAATCACGATCTCCGATGAATTAAAGAACGAAAGCTTTACCGTCGCTTAGAAATGTAACGAAACCGATCGCAATAAGCGACGAAGACGGAGCGGCCATGCGGGAAGCATAATTTTCAGACCGACAGACCAGCCAATTTGGCTTCGACCGGCCGAGCGAAATTGAATCCGACCCAACAAACGATCATGAATGCATCGAACCCATCGTCGAGCGTCTCTCGAGCGTACTTGCAGTATTCCTCGTTCCTCCTATCGTACGTACTTCCAGTATGCGGTGTAATCGTGCGACCGATTTCCTACGCAAAACTTCCCGAGTGTCGTGGAGAAACGACGCGAAAAATCGACGTCGAAGAAGAGTCGCACGTTGTTCGCGATAGAACACAATGGTTCGAAGGGAAAAGAAAAGAGGAAGGAAGGGACGAGGGTGGGTTGAAACGCGCACGATTTACTTTGCAAACGACGAAGGAACTCGGTAAACTCCGAGGCGCCCCCGATACGACGCTCCCGTCTGAAAACTTGCCCAATAAGCGGCGAAAACAAGAAAGAGGCAAGCCCAAGGGGCCGCATAAACGTAAGCAGGTACGTTAACGGCTTCCAAACAGACGAATATATTTCTCGGTTCGACGATGCTTCGTCCTCTCGTCTCCTACTCCTTCACTTTCTTCCGCTTCAATTGAGATAACACCGAACGTTGTCTTTTCCCTCTTCACGCTTTGTTATCTTCAACTCGAACCGCGAATGACCATCCACCGCAATTTAACGAAAAATACGCTGCATCGCGGATAAATTTCAAAGTATCAGGAAATATCGAAGGGAAGCATTAAACTTGAGCTCCGATTGGAGCGTAAAACTGGCTGGTCCTGTGCATACATGCATACATGGAGATCGGCGATCTCGTAGCTAATAAAAAAAGCCGTGCTCGAGGCAGTTATTGGGCCGTTTTGAATACCGGTAAATTGGGATTGCCGTGGAAGGCGAGCCGCGCGGAAAAAGAAAATCCATGCTCGATAACGAACGATGGCCCTCGAAGAATATGGCCGTCGATACGTCCTCGTGTGGCCTCTGCGTTTTTCAAGCGGATTTCACCCTCTCGTGGGACCAGCTGCTCCATCCGTAGATTCTTGGCAAGCTTCCCGGGTTCGAGAGGCCGAGGGGGAAAGTCGTCGCCGATTGGAAGGATGAGAGCAAATGTAGCAGAGGTACAAATTTCGAGCTGCCCGTGAATTCGATCTTTCCGCGACAAATGAAAAACTTGAGCCAGGATCGATCATCGTGGTGGAAGAAATTAATCAAGCCATTCGTTACACACCTGTCATTTACAGGTTTCGCGAGGAACATGCCGATACGAGGCTGTCGCGGATCCGCTCGAGGGCACTTTAGACCGATCGAGAAGCGTTCAAAAGCCGTAAACACCGGGGAACGAGCAAAGAGGATGACAGAAAGATGGAGGAAAAAGCGATGTCGGTTCGATCGTCGGTTGTATCAATCGAGTGGCACGTCGACGAGCGTTGATCGATTCGCGTCTCGCTTTATCGCGTCGTTAACGGCATTTTCCTCCTAGACTCGCGTGAAACTCGGTCACGCGCGTTAATCAAAAATTTATAGAACGACCCGTTCTTCCGTCCCTCTCGCACGGCCGATCGATCGAACGACCAAAGCTCCGCTCGAGTGAGCCTCCCGTTCCGGAAGCAACCTTCAGCGTGCGAGCGTGAAAATTCGAAAAAACCGAGAGAAGTCGACGAAGCGTGCTGGAAGAATGGATCCCTTCGCTGCTGGATACGCGAAGCGTGTAACGCGCGAACACTGCCGCGATAAACGTCGCGTCGTGTCGTTATGTTTGCGCATACTGCGAATTTCTACGGGTTCTTCAATTGCTTTTGTTATTTTAAATAATATCCTTGAAAAGATAGCAGACGAGCGTGGATAATTTTGTTAAGTATCGGTATCGAACCGAGAGTCCCGATAGAACGCTCTCGCTTCTTCGGCGAAGCTTGCAGCTTTAGTACCACTTGCAGCTGCAGCCGCAGCTGTCGACTCGGTGCATCGATCGGTTTCGACGAGCGTGAATCGCGTTTCCAGCGGCCACCGCAACCAACACAATTGCTCTACCTTGTCCTCTTCCTTTCATTTCTCTCCTCTATTCCCGTCTTCTTCTCTCAATTATTTTTTACAGTCGCCTATTACGGATATCTTTTTTTTTTTCTCTTTTCCCTGCCTGGAGATAGCCAGAGCCAGCTGCTTCTTCCTCGTTTACCCAGACTCCTTTCCTTCCGCTCCACGCGCTCGATTCTCGTGGTCGTTCTTTCTGCAGCCCGTAGAGGGTGGATTCCGAGTTCTCCGACCCCGCATGCTTGGCTCACTCGAAACTTTCTGCGGCTACGCGCCACACCGCGAGAGACCACGGCAAGATCTCACGGAGAATCGTGCGGATTCGAATTAGTGCCGGCGTTCCGCCGCGAGATCTCTGTGAATCAGAAACGGGTTGGAACGAGGCGAAACGCTTCTCGGAACTCGCAAGATTGCGCGAGAGATTTCCTCGTGGAAAGTTTCACCAAGATTTCATACTTTACTCTGCTCCTCGAACTTTAACGTCGGTATTAGTTTCATTAAGATCGATCGGGATTCCCTGTTATAGGTCCTCGAGCTATCAATTAGCGAACGGAACGACGTCGGATCCATACTGTTGATTTTTCCAAACAAAGGTAATTAATTAAATT
This sequence comes from Osmia lignaria lignaria, assembly GCF_051020975.1. Taxonomy (NCBI): domain Eukaryota; kingdom Metazoa; phylum Arthropoda; class Insecta; order Hymenoptera; family Megachilidae; genus Osmia; species Osmia lignaria. Next base: position 3,306,426 of record NC_135037.1, on the reverse strand, counting down.
CCCCGGTAGATAGGGTGATAATTTTATAGGTACTTGTGAAACGTGGTAAGATGTCGGGATACGAACCCCAACGATTTCGATTGCAACATCTTGAACCATCGAGGGTTCTTCTCTAAAAGGGTAGGGGAGGATCGTTAAAACACCCCGGGGTCGTAAATCGTAGCTCGTTACGTTTCGGAAACGGCGTAACGCCGTTGGAAAGATCCAATTATCGGACCTCGTCGAACGGAGCCGGTCCTCTCTCGAACCGTCAATCTTGCAGGATAATACGAGCGGCGTAACGAGCGGAAAGGACGAAAAGGACCGGCCGTACAGTTGAAACTGGTCGGTGAATCTTTCGGACTCGACGGTCGTTTTCGTGCTCGTATGTTGTCGGCCGGAACGTACGTCGATACGACCGCAACGACGTCGAGAAGAACGTCGACGACAATAGCATCCCGCTCGATGAAGCAATGCTGACAGCTGATGTCGAAGCTGACGCCGACAGCGTCGGCAACGACAATGGCGATGACGGTCATCAACGCGGCGCCATCCTCCTCTCAATGGCCAGCCGATCGAGACACGCTGAAATTGATTTCGCTGCACAACGCTGTGCCGATCGGATTACATTAGGACAGTCGATTTTCTTGTAGACACCGGCTTTGATTGCGTTAACACTTTGTTAATCCTTTGAAAGGATGAAAAGCAAAGTAAAATATTTAAGTATACTCGAATCCTTTTCCATGCCGCGAATCTATTCTTACAGCCGTGCTATTCAGGTCTGCCTTGCTCCATTGTACCTTTCCGAAAGGTTGAAGGTTACATGGAGTCTCCTTAATGGAAATCGATGTCGGTTTCCCGGTAGAAATTATGGGTAATGTCACCGTAAATGGAACTACGTGCGAGCACTCGAAGCGATCTTGACCCAGAATCGCTGGCACAAATGTGTCACCCCGAAGGACACCTTCGTTTAAAAATAAAACCGGATACAACGTCGGCGTTACGCTTTTCGATCTAACACAGATTTCGAGCTGACTTAGCAATTTAAAAAATTAATGGCATCCTTTGGCTTGAACGGACGAACCGTGTAAAAACGTATTCGATTTTCACCCTCAAGGGAATTCGATGGAATCGACATTTTCGTAGCCGGCTCCATTTTACGCGGTTTCATTGCGGAAAAGTATTCGACGCTCGATCCGTTCAACGAATATCGAACGTCGAGTAATTTCAGTAGCACCGGAGCTTATTACCGTGCACCTGTTACTCTGGGACTACCATTATCGGACACTCCGTGCAATATTCGCCAGCGATAATTACAGATACATCAAATATTCGTGGGGTGAACAATGCGTCGCGAACGTACGAGTTATCGGCTGCCATTCGGCGTACGAGATCCCCAGTAGTATCGCGCGTCGCTAGTCAGACTCGTTACCGCGATAAACTCGGCTCTCTTTATTGGGATTTTTACTCGTACCGTAATTCCTGTCATTAACGACTAACAACTCTCTGAAATCCATGAGCCCGCTTCGTTAATCGCCGCGCCGGCCATGTAACGCGCGGTGATCGCTGATCGATACTACTGGCGCAGTAGAAGTACCTGTAATATGTCAGACTTAAGCGTACGCGCCCAATTATCTCTCTAATTATTGAGAATATCGAAAAATGTTTTATATGAAAGATGTTTCATTTTATGAGGGGAATTTAACAAAATATTAAATTTTTTTTTTATCGATTGGGAAAGATAACGTAGGCAAAAGTTTCCAAGTACCCATTTTGTTTTAAATTCCTGACGTCAATAGAAATACTCCACGTGTCAGTTGCTCGAATTTTCTCTTACTATATAGCATAACGGTTCGACCGATAAACGAACCACGAGGAAGGTTACTGGAGTCGATATCGTGTCGAGCAAACATCGAGCGACGAAATATCAGCGTGGCTTCGAAACTGAAAATACCATGGCAAGCGTGGAGTTGCGTGCTGGGGCTAAATAACGGGGGCGACGATACGTGTGACGCGCTTATAGGAAACGCTGGTCGAGCGTATCATCGTGGATGAAAATATTCCGGTACCGTGCCTGTTGTCGACAAAACAACGATCTTCCTCGTAACGCTAGGTCAAAGTTTCAAACGCTCTCTTATAGTCTAAGGAAACATTTAACGATAACCGATCGTTCTTTGGAAACGATGTTAACGTTTGTTCTCGTAAATAAATTCAACGTAACTGTATTCCATGTGGAACTTGGCAGACCATTAAGGCGATGGCTGTTGTTTCCAATTCGCCAAGAGTCGTAGATCGTAGGGAAAGCGAAAAAGACAGCCACGTGTTTGTCTCGTACGTCGTAACGTGACGGCTTGGTTCTCTTGCAATTTATTACTATCGAGGGTGATTCTTTCGGCCCGACAGCCGCTAATGCGATTACCTTTACTTTTGAAACGCAAAGTTCGATCCGTCGAAAGGAAGCAAACATCTAGCTAAGAGTATTGTTGTCGCGATAGGCGATCGATAATAATAACTTTTCTATTTTGAAAAAGCGCCCTTCAAAAGGAACGCAGGATTGAGAAATTTGTTATTTAAGCGGTTGATTTACAGTAAAGGATCTAGAAGGGTATTAAGGTTAAAGAGAACGATGGTAAGAGCAACAAATTACTTTATACCCTCCGTTATTTTATTCATCCAACACCTAAACAGACGGATATTTCGTTTCTCTCTCGACGAAATATCACTCGCCCTTTTGCTTTCGTTTTTTCCTCCATTTTCGTATCGTTTTTCAGGATGCTTCAGCTTTTGTTGCGCCAACGCATCTCTCAGCCATGGAATAAAATTCTCGACGAGCGACGCGGTGCGCCGCCAGGAATATTCGAAGCTCGCTTTGTCATCGAGGCTCGAGATCGCACAAAGCCGCGAATGCTTGTTGCGAAATGTCGTTACATGGCTCGTTACGCGGCGCGAACGGCGCGGCAAATAATAGAGCGAAGGGCTCGAACAATGCGTTTCGACAATGTATTTATTTTAACGATCGATCCGTCCACCGTTTATCCGCAACCCGACGCGCGCGGCCGTCCATCCCGCGAACGTAAAGCCACTCGAAATAAGCGCGATTCGAAACCCCCCTACGAATCGAAACAGCTTTCGCGAATACGAGTACACCGGGAACAATACGCGATTCTATCTGCGACAGAAATTGCCGGACTCGCGTTCGTTCGAGTGCTAGACAAGTCTTTTGTTGCGTCGGCAGCAGCAACTTGTACGAGTCTTTTTTCAAACTAGAATTTCAAGGAAAAACGACCGACAGATATTAACCTTTCTTGAATTTAGGGAAACCGTGGACGATCGTAATAGATAGCGAAAGTGAGAAAGGAAAAACAGTCCATTATATATCGCGCGAATATTCATCTTGAAAATTAACGAACGCAGAGTGGCGTCTCGTTAACGAACAGGAAAACTCCTCTGAAGCAAGCTGGAATGCTTGGTCGAAAAGGAAGTATCCTTATTCCTATCTGTCTTCTTCTACTCTGTCGCTTCCGGACCGCAAGGTAGCTCTTTTTTTTTCGTTTCAGTCGCTCGAACGCTCACAAAGCGTGTCATTAGTATAACTTTTTTACGGCGGCCGGAACAAGTTAAAACGATGCGAATCGGATTTTTCTATCCGGTTAAAATAATGAAATTCCACGCGAACGAGGCACGTACTTTGCGATCGCGATCCTCGACGTACTTTCAGAGTAATTACAATTGTTAGCGAAACTGTACCTCCGTGATTTCTGTCTCTTTAAGGGTCGTTAACGCTTTTTCAAAATATTTCGCGATGGAAATCAAATTTCTACGTTTTTATTGCAATATTTTTGCAAAAGTTACTGCAGCTCGTTCCTGGTGAACGATCAAAGGAACCTTACCGAAACATTCCATACACGGAAACATTAACCGTGGACGATTGACGGTTATGAAACCATGAATTATCGATCGACCACAGGACACGCACCCCTGATTCTCTACCCCCGTGTTCCCGACCTTCTCTCTCTCACCCCTTACTCTCTAAAGTCGAGCAGACATGCTCGATTGGCGAATCGGTCGATCGTTCACGAATCATCCGACTATCTTCGTCTTTGACGAGGAGTAAGAAAAATAATGGAACGCCTCGATCGTAGAAGAATAACAGTGAACGATATCGTCCGCTTCCGTTTTTTCGGGGCAAAATATTAGCGATAAAAGCGCGAAATAGCCAGTCTCGGTAAATCATCCTAGGTTTTCGTCTCTTTTCAACCCTCGCTCGCACCCTTGTGACAAGTGATATTTTCATCGTCCGTTGAGCGACAACGTTCGAGAAAAGATTAATCACCGGCGCGTTAAAATGAATTTTTTCTCCTAAAATATGTGCCATCGTGGCACGCGGGTCCGCGTGTAACCGTTATAAAGTTCGTTTATTGGCACTACCTGTACCGTGCCCATGTTCGCTCGTTACGCCGCTCGACTTTTCCACGATAAGTCATCGGGTTGACAAGTAATATTTTTATCGTTTCTGAGAGTGACATTGTTCGAAGGATGATTAATCGTTCGTCGTCCAGGGATACGAGAGAGAAAGAGAGATTGTTATCCATGGGGAAAAAAGAAACACTTGAACGAGTTTTAATCGCGGCTCGACAACGTTTCGTCGACGTGTTTCATGATTTTGGAGAACGACAGAGGCTCGAGATTACCGGGTGTTGAAAAACGAATTTTTAAACGCGAGATTTGCAACACGGATAAGATCAAAAGTTTTCCATTTTCCTGTTCACCCTTTCCGTTGTACACCTTCTCAGCATCGATCGCCTGAAATACTACGAATACTTTACTTACTGTACTAAGTCTGCTGTAAGCTCTGCAAATTCACTAATGATTTTGAATTTTTCTGTTTCAGGGGAATCTTACAGCAGGGCAGGAAAAATTACGAGGAGGCGATTCTGAGTTATCAGCGAGCAATCCATTTCCGACCGTCGTTAGCCCGTAAGTATTTTCATTATTCTACGAGTTACGACTGGACGGAGCCACTCGTCGGAACTCGAAAATTCCGCGATTTTTTTCCCAATGATTTCTCCGCGATTTTCTGTTCCATGGAAATCGACGTTAGTTCGCCGGGACTCGAATTAACGAAACGTAGTTTAAACGCAGTTGGCGTGCACCATTAATGAACCGCGGTCGCAAGTTATTGCAGTTCATTAGGGCACTGAACTGATGAAAAATAGAACGACCCTTTTGAAAGAACCTCGTCGACCATTGGGTCTATAGAATACTTTATAACTTCTAACTGCCTCACCATTTTTACGTAAATAATTATTTTTTCAAATTTTAATCAGTTAAAATGTTATATTTTATTATTGAAGTACATAACTGATATATTCATGGTAACCACACAAACCGAGCTGATTGAATTTCGAAGTTCCTCCAAGTCGGCTGCTTCAACAAACTGACGCGTTTCCGATAGAGCAAAGGCTTGATTAAATGATCCAAGACCTCCCTCTCTCCTACACTATTTACGAAGCTCACGTTGTTCCTAGAAACTAAGTTGAAACGCCTTCGAAACAGCCTTGACTAAACACTTAAAATCAATCTCGTTGAAAGTCTTCCCTTTACTCTATCTTTAACTTATTTCGCGTCGAGAAAACAACGAGGCTTCGGTCAGTGATAATCTGATTAGCAGTGTAAAAATATATCTCTAAGCGAAGGCGAATCCTCGCTCACTTTTAATGTACCCGATATACGAGAATCTCCGTATTCCCCTGGAAATGTCAACGCGGTAAATCGAACTTAAACCGATCATCGATTCTTGACGATGTCATAAACCTTAGCCCAGGACACCTGTCAACGACCCAATAATAGAGCGAACGGCGTCGAACGCAAAAATAAATAACCGTCCAGGTGGAAAGCGGAAAATAAGATCAATATCGCGGCACGCCGGACTATTTGCTCGGTAATGAACCGTTCCCAGGACGGTCGAAGTAAATCGTCGTACGTGGATCGTACGGTCCACGTGACAAACGACGCTCGTTCTTCTCTTCGTTCCCCTCTGACCCTTCCATTCGTCGGTCGAACCATTCGCCCTGCTGGACAAAAGGTGGCTCGTTAAGGAGCTGAACCGATCTCTGCCTCTCCGCTCTGGTCACGCCTACCGCGTGTACGTGAATTTTCCGCTATCTAGCAAAAAATTCACGCTAATAGCCACGGATATTGTTCTCTCGAGTAGAGGTCGGGAAAACGCGAGGAAAGGTAGTGTTGAAAATAAGCATTGCCTTATAGTTTAGTATATGATTTATTGAAACGAAATAGTATAAATAGAAAATTTCGGCAACTCGATGTGGACGCTCGCAACGCAACTCGCAATAATGCCCTCTCAAACTCTCGACTTGTTACCCTTTCGATGGCTCGCAAAATTCTGGGCCCCCAGGCCGAAAAATTTTCGGCCGTGGTGTGTGCGAGTGAGGGTGGTAGACTCTAGGGCCACCCTCACTCGCACGTACGCCACTGTAGACATTTCGGATTTTTCAGATTAACCCTTATATTGCGAATGATGTATTTATTTTTGGCGATCAACGTGTTAAACGTATTTTGCAAAATATCAGCTCTTACGTTTTTCCGATGCGAGCATGGTTTTCGTTTCGTGTCGGCTCGCTTTTTACCGAAAATAAATCACGGTTTCACAGGTCGTGTTAAAAAAAAAAAAAAAAAAAAAAAAGAGAGCGCATACAGTGGAACAGGAACGTGCGTCGTTTTTAAGCGGGACGAGGGATGACACACAACGCGCCGGTTATACCCGGCCGTGCATTATTTTTACGCGAGGGAAAAAGCCGCTTTATCAATGCTGTTTACACGGTGAATTTTCGTGGAACAATTATAATGCAATTCCGTGAAGCAAAATATGTTGGAAAGCCGACGAGAGCATTTCGTTGTCCGCGCCCGGTTCGAGGTTGGAAACGCATTTGCATCCATAAGCGGACTAGTTTCGCGCATATAAAGCAACCACGCCAGCCAAGAATACCAACTCGCAGGAACAGCTCGACTCGTCGGATTTGATCTTTCACCCTGGACTGATTATCTTACCGCTCCGCTGGGTTTGTTCTTCGCGTTTCATCCGTTTATCGTTTCTGAATCTCGTCGCGCAGCGTTCCTTCTGTTTGATACGATTAACAGATAAAAAAGCTGCAAAAGTCAAATAGACAGACGCTAAGGGAAAAGTAAGTTGTGTATTTTTGATAGTTTTTGAGAAAATCATTTTGAGGTCTTCATGGCGGTGGTATTTCCCCTTTAAAATCAATTATCGTACTATGGTATAAATAGAGGATTCAACACCAGCTATGATATTTCTGATTCTTCAATTTCCTGTAAAACTTTCATTCATCATTAATGGTAGTCAAATATTTACGCGACACGAACAGAGCGAACCTTATACGAGCTATTATTCCAGCAATTAACGATCCAAACAGCGTTCGATCCCATTAACGCGCTTCTTTAAACCAAACAATTCGTATGTACCCGGTTTAAACAGTATTCAGATAAATCGACGAGTAACAAGAGTAGCAATTTCGAGCGCAGACGTTTCTATTTGCCGACTGGTGCGATTATTAATTAATTGCTCGCCTGGTTCGCACATCATGCGTCAATATTTGATTACAATAACGCCGGGAATCGTGCTCGCGTAAAAGCGCGCTCGAGTACAAATTTGAAAAAAAAAAGAGAGAATTTACGCGTCGACTCTCGATTTCAACGAGTATCGAAGAATCTGGCGTCGTGTCGTCGATTAACGCTCCGTGATTCGTTTTCAAAAGCTTTGCTAACTCGTCGTGCCGTGATCGAATTTGTTGCCAGGGGTAGTTCTCGTGAAACTTTCGTATTCCAGATAAATAGTTTGGTCGAGGGACGCGTTATCAGTGGCGTCCCGTAAGCTTCGATACCGAAGGGAGAAACTTTTTTTTTTACTACGCTTCGTTCTATCGGCTCGACCGACCGTATTCTCGCGAGTTCGAATAAATTCTCTCTGGACTAAAAGGAAGCGGGAAACAAAAAATATGGAGTAACCAAGCCGGTTCGAGTGGATGAGAGAGGAGATAAATAGCTTATAGATCGACCTGCTTGCAGAGAAAAGGCGTGCATTATATGACGTTCATCTGGTGTGTATTAAAAGTTTCGACGAGTTCGGAAACGTAATTTAACCGATCAGCAATTTTATCGACGTCGTAAAATTTTCTGGCCCGACTTGAACGATATCGAAACTTTAAATTTCAAACTGCACAGCTCTTAGGAAGATACGTTTTTGTTTTTCCTTCGACCCGTGTTTCTTCAAGATTTTTCGTAAAGATACCTCTTGTGGAATAAAAATATAAGAAGAAATGTATCGACCTCCCTTAACGCAAGCGAAAGTAGATCCGCGGGATCAATGAAACAAGTGGCTCTTTCAGTTGCTTTTAATTATAATTCAAGATTTAAATTGCTCGCGAGAAATGGAACGACTTTCGATTGTTGCTGGTCGAAAGAAAGGGAAACGACAAGCAGGAGGAAAAAAAGGTAGAGTGACGAGGTGGAAGAGGAAGGAAAAAAAGGAACGAAGAAAGGAACAACGTCGAGAGCCCTTTGTAGCAATTTTCGCGCCTTCTGCGCGGAAAAATTCGAAGCGGAAAATAGAAAAAAAAAAAAAAAAGAAAAAATTGTTTCTGCCTGAGGAAGTTGCCAAGCGGACTGGCACAATTAAAGCGTTGAAATCGTTACTTGCCGCGCCGCGTGGAAGCAGGCTGCTTGAGCGTGAAGCGTAAACCGCGTAACCGATCAACGTGGCTCGAACACTTTCATCGATAATCGTCTCGCAGCTAGCCGACAAACGCTTCGAGTGGCTGCCAAGTGTTTAGGGTAAAAAGCAGCGACGTCTCGTTAATAACGTGGAATATTAATAAAGGTAGCGACGGTCTCGAGATCGATCCTCAACCACTCGTACGTTCACTTTCATCGGTGTCGTGTGTGCTTATGTCGCCTCTCGAGCAGAAAATATTGTAACATCGCGTCTTGAAAAGATTTCTACCCTTGAGCATTTCCACCCCTTTTCTTCAACCCCCTTCGCCGTCGAAGAAAATCCGTACCCAAAGGATTAATCCAGTTAATGTCCCCATTACCCACTGTCCTTATCTATTATTTCATTATCTCTTTTCCTTCCAAGTTCCTTGTCTCTCCCCTTTGCGACAAACGTCCAGGTGTGCCATAAAAACGCTGAACGGTTCTAGTATTTCGTCCTCTCTGCGCTTCATCAACGAACCTTCTAATCAACGATCATTTCCTCGATGTCTGTCATCATCGTATTCTGAAGCACTCGTTCGAGTCCATCGACGTCACAGTCGTAAAGTATAGACCGTCGTCTGAGAAACGAGTCAGGACCGTCTAAGAAGAAGAAGAAAGTTTGCCGGTAGTCGAAGGACGTGGCAAAAAGAAAAAAAAAACGTCACACCTGAAGCCCTTTCCGGATTCAGAGAGAGAGAGAGTCCCTTTGAACTGCGACGTCTCGCAGCAAGAAACGCCTCGGGCCGAAGACTTACTGCGACAGAAACTTTCCAGACTACCCGTTTGCCTGCGTACGTAAAACGCCTTACGCGATACACAAGTGACTCAATTAAAGCGACCAACTTGCGACGAGAAGCTGGAGAACCGACGAACAAACAGACGTGTCGGCGGGCCATTCGTAAAGTGTACACCCTACATCGTGTCCGCACACAACCCACCGGCTTCCACCTAGGTACAAGAACAAGCTAGATCTTTCTTGGTCCTCGGTTCTTGACGGTCTTGTTCAACAACGACGATTAAATTGACGAACTTCGACTCGGCGGGGTCGTCGAACTCCTGAAGTAGAACCACACCGCGCACGGTCAGACCATACACTAAACTACTTGGACAGATTAAGTGGAAGTAGTAGTATACGTAACGAGGCAAGTAATCGAGATGGTTCATGTTTCAAATTTCATCGGAGAAACTTAAATATTATAATTAAATCGCGTTTGAACGCGAGCTGATTTTTTGTCTCGTACGGAACATTGATTTTGCGTAAAATCGATTTCGAAATCTCGTTACATACGCGCACGTACGACCGCGTTTTAATTAGCGAATCCGGGTTACCGTAAAATGTTTAGCTTTCTAAGCTAATAACGTGAAATTGTTAAAAAGCAAACTCCATCGTGTATCCGTCATTACCGGAAACGGTAAATATGAACGGAAATGAGAGTACTTTACACCGAGATTCATTAACTGAAGCGGTAATTAAATGTACACATGACAGACGAGTTTTGAAAATTGACTTTCCGACGAAAGGAAACATCGTAGCAGAAAAATATTACTCAACATTTTCCATGTATTTTCCGTAGATATAATTGCCATTTTCTCTCTTTTACCGCCAATTACACCACATCCTCGGCAACATTTCCATAAAATTGTTTCATTGTTTTGCCCAACGATCGTTCCTCTTCTTTGACGGAATATTGTTTAAACGTTAGTTTCGGTGATATAATTAAACCATTCTCCGCGCGTATCCCATTCGTACAAATTGGAATGGAATTCAAAGGGAGAGTGATTAAACTACGTTGTACCCGTGGAATTTGTAGGAATATAACGTTCAGAGGTGGATGAATGAATTTCTTGGAGATGCGGAATGCGAATAAAGTCGCGTGACAAGGAAACCGGAAGACCGACTCGACTTAACACTTTGTCCGTCCCCATGGATTATCGTTATACAGTACCACAAATCCGATACAAAATCCCATAAAACCAAATATAGAAACTCTATCGTAATTTTTAATTATACCAAATTTACGGTTTCTATAATGGTTAAAACTATACTCTCGATAAATGTCACAAACCACCAGTGGCACGGAACGTGTTAATTAACACACTATTATTTTCACTCTAACGGCAGACAAACGTTCGGATAGACTACTAAACACGTCGAGTGGTAACACGAGAATATTGGCTGGTACGTAGCTGAAACTCTATTCAAAATTATCGAGAATCAATTTCAACGCATCGTGACTCTGCAAAACGAACAACAATGCCTGTCAAGTATCGTCGACGAGACAATAACTAATAATTCCGTTGGCGTAATTAGATTGACGCTCGAAGGGATCGCGAAAGCCCCGATCTCGAGAGCGAAACATTCTCCGGAATGCAGAAACGCGGCGGGTGTATTCGCGAAGCGAGCCCAGAGAACGCCGGGTGATAGGTGTTAATTACGACCCCTTAGCGATCGGGCGCAAAACAAGCACCGTAATTCATTGCGAATAATGACAATGGTGTACACCCCGAGACCGTATTAACCAGCCATTCAGAATTCGTCCGTTAGTAGAAATTCCTCGTCCCGTGCGTTTGAAACGCGGATTAGTTTGCGGGACGAGACACGGAATCCACGTTCGCGATACGTGCTCTTTGTTGGATTAATCCTCGAAGGGAAGGGCATCGTTACACGCGAACTCTGCTTCGCAGAATGTCAAATTGTTCAGCTGAAAAGTAGTACGAATAGTATAGCCGAGTAGTTCAAGTAAACGCAAGGAGTTCCGCCGTTATCAGTAGTAAAACACGTTATTGGTCGGTCATCGAAGAAAAATCATTTCCTTTGATTAAACCAAACGCGAACGCGACCGTCAACCACATTCGCGCCATGAATTTGCTACGTTGACGGTAAAATGGAGAACTTCGCGACGAATTTATCATTCGTTTAACGTCACCGTCAACGAAAATCCGCGAGGCTGGTTCGCGGCCGGCGATTGCAACGACAATCACGCGAAATCTGAGCGTGATTAATTGCTCGTCAGGCTAACTTTTCCACGGTCGCGAGCAATTTTCCCGACAGGGGGAAAACCAAAGCCATCGTCGCCGGTTTTCGAAAGCGTCGACTCGGCCGCATCGATCACCGGAAATTAGATGGATTGCCGTGCAATATCTTAATAACGGTTGATCAGTATACCCGGTGGACTTTCCGCTATCAAAACGGCGTCGATGAACTCGCGCATCGGCGAATTCCATTAATCAGCGAAATTAACAAGATCGCCTATTGAAATACCGATGGGGTGGGGAGTTGAAAGTATCGAGTGATTAATTACGTTCGCGATGCACATTTGCATTTATCATCGTAACGTTCACGCGATCACCCGTAAATTACGAATTTTCTAAATGAAACTTTTGCGATTCCCAGTAGAATTGACTCCTTCGTGGTCTCTCTTCGACGCGGGTAAACCACCAAGGACAGAGACGAACTGCTCGAGACGGTCCTTCGTAGATTCGAACAAGCGTCGAGATTCCGGGTTGGATCGTAGGAAATTAGCAGGATTGCCGTACGAGCACTTAACACGATTGATTCGCTCGAACACGGCTGTTCAACCAAGGACTTCCGTTCTTCGTTATTGCAAGACCCCCCTTTTCTCCAGGCTCCTCGCATCTCCATCGATCGAACAATCGGTTCGATGGATATTCTCAAAGGCTTGATTGTTAAAGCAATTTACTCGAATTTATCAAATAAAGTAACTCTTTTTCTTCCTTCTAAAATTATCGGAATTGAATCTAAATACTATGCGTGCTATACGCAAATACCATTTTATAATCCGTCCAACGAGACGAGTCAGGATATGTTTACAAATTCACGCATTCGACGCAGGGCCGAAGCTCAGTTGTTTCCAGTTCTTCAAACGTTTCGGTCGATCCGAGCCTGCTTCGAGCACGTTAATTTACTGTCTCGAAAGACACAAACAGCCCTGAAAAATTACCATTTAACAGACAACTGTTTCTTCATGCGAGATCAAGGAATTGCGGTGACGAATAAACAGGAAATTGTATCTCGAAATTCCTGAAATTACCTTTTCCCGTGTGGTGCATTCAGAGAGCGCATTGTCGCACGAAATTACGAGCAAACGAATTCTCCTCGCCCTTAGGCCGTCGCACTACCTTTGGAAACTGGTACATAGTTTTTCCCGGAGCTAAAATATCGGGTTGAAAGTGGATCGGATGGGAAGCTCGTTTCCCGTTTACCTGGCCGGCTGAAGTTTCCTCTTTAAACGGCTTTTTTCCTCCCCTTTCTGACGGGAGTTTGAGAGGAATGGAAAATTTCGAGGGTAGCCACTCCTCGAAGTCCACGTAAGCCGGTACTCGTTGGTTTACCACTTTTTAGACAAACCCGTAAACTGGCCACTCCGGTCGTCACGATACCCTCTGGCAGCGTGACGTGTCTCCGGGAAAACAAAAAGTGGAAAAGGGAAGAAGCGAAGGAACGGGGTTGCCAGGTAAACGCATTTAGGTACACACGCCAAGTTGGACGTGCGCAAACATACGCTTAGGCGTCTCTGCACACGAACGCTCATATAAACAGACTAGATACACGAAAACCGTAAACACACGTATCGACGGGACTCGCACATTCTCGCCTCGACCGGGGTCGATACAACTCGTGTGTCCTGCTCTGCGTGCTCCACGGTCCAGAAATGCGTAGGTATAATATATATAATATATATTTCGCATAAATTTTTGTTCACCCTGCGAAAGGTCGCCGGATTCCTTCAGAAATCAGTGGAACGTATTAATTTGATATTGTTGCGTTTCAAGCTTCATCAATCCTTTGTTGGGTTGTAATCTCGATACAAAAGGGTGAAAGAATGTTTCGTTTAATTGCACGCGAAACCAAGATAAAATTTTCTGTTCCGGCTGGTACACGGTGAATTAGCGCAAATTATACACAATAACTCAGCAAATGATATTTTATCGCGGCGACTCAACGAAGTACGTATATTTCTCGGGCTGTTTCTCGTCTGAAATGCTATATTCCCGCACCAGGATTCATTCCAGATGCGGCGACGTAACTCCCGTAGGATTTCAATTAAATTCAACTAAATTCGATTTAATATCGCGAACGCGAATTGTACGGACTGCATTTTCTTGCGTTCGGTCCGCATCCAGCCCTCAATTACACGCCGCATTAGCTAACATATTATTTATTTGTTTACGTGGAGACACGCCCACCCTTAACGGTTAGCCACCGTTTCGCGTGTGAACTCGGCATAACGCACTGGTAATTGTTTGCGCACTGTTCCTCGTTGTTTGTCTTTATTCGCTAATCCCGGCAACCACCATTTTTGCGTTGCGGTAATTGTTTCGATAAACCGAGCTTGTACGGTTGATTGCACGCGATCCAACGCGATATTATTCCCAAAGAATCACGTGCAATATGTAATTACCGACCAGTCGATAATAAAATAAATTTTACTTGTCACTCTTTGCGATTTGTTTCGTGTAAAACACGCAAGCTTTTCGGAGCTAATTGAATATTTTCTGCAAACCGTGTTCGACAGAATGTTTTTTCGTAATAAAATACACGCCGAATTAAATATTATGCATTTTCAGTCACGTATACGCACGATATTATCACTCTTATAATTGCAGTGATGCGTTGAAAAATTTTCGAAAATAATTGGACGTTTCGGTTCGTATTCGAGAAATGATTAAAAAATAAATAACGAAAATTTCTGTGTAATCTGTTTCGAATCGCATACAAATTGTGTTCCACAAATTTTCTACTAACGAGTTCAATGAACTCGCTTTAGCGGCGAATTGCAAACGGAAATTGAAGATAAACGAACGAAATTTCGATGGACGAGCCCGATGGAAAACAGTCACCCTTTACCGAACGCGGTTCAACGATGAAGAGGGTGCATGCGTTAGCCAGTCCACAAATTGGCGACCTATCGGTCTGCTAATTACTCGATCGGCTGGTGTTTTAAAAGCCGCTCCGTTACGAATCATTTACACCGGGAACGGGAACAAAAAGAAGCTCGTGGAGGATCATAGAATTTCGTTATCGATTGGAACATTAATCACACCGCGATACCGTGGCGACAAAAGTACCTCAAAATTAACAATAGTCCCAATATTGATCCGTACGGATTACTTCTTCTCGCTCCATTTACGTGTAATTGTATCCGAATCGTAGGAAAATTAACGTAAAATTATCGGAAAGCAATTAGATTAAATTAATGATTCGAAATTGGTTTACCCCATTACTCGACGCTTTCGAAGGCATGCGTTGTTCCTTCCGCTTCAACTCGACGTCACTGAAACACAAACAAACTCGGATGAAGAAAATATCGGCGAAAGGAATAGAACGCGAGCGGGAAGCGGGATGATCGTGTACGAAGTAGAAAGAGGGCGGTCGGGTTAACCAGGAAATTGCAAGGCACACACAAAACTCGACTGCACGATGGAATCTTAATTCCGCGAGCGGCAGAGTTGAATTCACTTCTTCCCTCTCTATCTCGCCCTTTCTTTTCCACCATCGACTTACCACCGTCTCTTTTCTTCTCTTCCACGGTTCTTCGTCTTCCCTTACCATGGTCTAGCGCGTCTTATTCTCTCTGTTCCGTAATTAGGAAGCAAACAGGCCGGCGATCTTGCCAAGTTGGCGAAGTCAGAGATGAAACAGCAGTTTCCGTCCGCCTATTCTTCTTCCACCCTTAGTCTCGGCGATCTTCGCAGCCCGGAGCGTTGCTTTTACACCCCGCGCGACCTTTCGACCGAGCTGTTCACCGTTCTTCGACTCGAACGTCGAAAGACGAGCAACGATGTATCTGGCTGCCAAACGCAGCCTCTACGAGGTGTTTCGTCCTCGTTTCCGCTCCTCAGCCACCCTCTTTTCGTCTCGCGATGCGCGAATCGACCGCGAGGAATCGACTTTTTGCTAGCTCCCTAACTCGAGGACCGTCGCGAATGTTTTTCCGACGTTGAACTGGCGAAAAGTCGCGGAAACGAGTGTTTTTTCGCCTGACGAATGAAATATTACCCTGGCACCGAGTTTCCTTGCAAAACTTCGACCGCATACATAAGAGGATGTATTTTCCAACTTGTTATTTCTCATATCTCGTCGCTCCGAATCGGTGTCCATGATGTGGCGGGGTTTATTGTTAGGAAGATGGATAAAGAAATTGGGGTGACTCGGTGATGGTCTTTGGGTCGCTGAATAGCAGAGCGATGAGGTGATAAATTTTGGTTTATCGGGTAATTTCATCCAGAATGGGACAACGTTAATATTATCTGAAATTTTTTTTAATAAATCGACACTTCAACTTCGACTAAACAATAAACGCATAACGCAAATATTTAACGATAAGAACAAGCTATCCAGCAACCTGATTGCAAATGACATTTGCAATTGCACCGAGGAGATTTTAATTAATCAATCGTTCGACAAGCTCTCTGCTACAGTTTCGTCTATAAACACCCAATAATGAATTCGATGTTATCGCGGCGAAATAAAATCATCAGAAAGGAAGCTGGTTTCTTTCAAATTATCTACGAACGATTTTTCCTATTTTAAAAAATATAAAAGCAAGCATTGAATCGCTTCGTCGTTTAATTAACAAAAAATTTGCGTTAAGAGTAAAAGGTATTGCGACGGAATGGCAATTTCCTGGTGGATACTCGACCAAAGGAACAGAAACAGCACGATACCTATACCTCAGATTATTTTGAATAAGGAACGAGGCGGGAGCAGGGCAATCCATTTTCCTCGACGCGGTCCCCCGGGATACTCTATGGAATTAGAGTACCCGACTACTCTTGCCTCTCTCTCTCTCCTACTTTCCTGTGTCTCTTTCTTTCCTGAATACAGTTGTGCAACGTTTATACATGTACCAGGCTGGTACACCTTGTGTCAAGTCACCGCGAGTGTAATATCTTAAAACGCCGCCGTCCGACCGACCAGGAAAAGCTCCGATATCGTGACGGATTACGCGGAGAATTGCGGATGGCGTTTCGCGGATAGAAAGCTGCGTTTTCTATCTTTCAGAGATGCCTGCACGGCGCATGTTGCAAAGTTCATCCGGGTTCATCCGGTCGATCTGTTTCTACGCGTGACACGAGTAATTAATTATGGATAATTAGGGTAAATCATTACCCTGTAGCGTAACTATTTTTTTCATCCGTTCGTATCATTGAGCGATCTCGTTGATCCAAATCAGATTTGCCGAGAAGCGATATCGTCGCCTTGGAAAATTTGCCAATCACACGGCTCGTTAGTGAAAGTCTCCCTGGTCGCCTGTTTATGCTGTTAACTCGAGGCAGACTGGGGTAAACGTCTTACGTCAAGGGTTGTAATATCCAAGCATAGGATGATATCGGGATTAGGAGCCGTCTCCGTGATCGTAGTATATTACACTTAGAATTAGAAACCCGGTTGAACGGTAAATAATTGGACTGGAGAAAGTTAATCTCTTATCAACTACAGAAGGGTACACTTTTCGTGGGAGATAATTGAAAACATTTGTCGGTAATGAACGATGTGTTTAATTACTTAGGAATTGAAATTAGAAATTTTTAATTCATATGTTCATTCTTATGCACAGGCGTATACATTTTCCGTCCTTTGTTTTTCTTATCATTTCACGGTATAAAGGGTCGCGTTGCACGAAGGGCGACAATAAAAGTGGAAATAAACTTTTTAATACGTTTCACTTGGCCCTGGTTACCTCGTGACGCGGCCTCAGAGATTCTGAAGCCGTATACCAGGCTAAAAGAATGCCTCCCGAGAAACTTGAAATTTTTAATTAAACTCATAACCGACCGCGGTGTTTTTTTTTTTCCCTCTTTTTGTCCGCCTCGTTCCCCCGCGTTTACCTTCTCGACCTGGTCGCTCAGCCATTGTGGCGTGGATCGTTAAGCGACAACAACCGGTGTGCAATAAATTAATTAAAAAGGAAAATAAAAAGGAGTAATCGATAGGCGGTTTCGAGATCGAAGCTGTTCAAAAACAATAATGGAAGAAAGCATAATAAATCTTTGAGGCTATTTTTCATGCATTCGTAAAGTAAAGTGAAATCCTTTCAACGGACCAATCCGTTTTAATTAAAATCTTCATAATGACAGAAGGAAAAGTCGGAAATTAGCCGGAAATCCAGCTTAAAATCTCTGCTTTATGGATGTGTTCGACTGATTTCGTCGTAGGAGCAGCTGCGAAGCGTACGGCCGGTCGTTTCGCACGATATTTAGTAATTAACCAACTGAAAGGCAAGAAATACAGGCTGCACGCGACAAAAGATGAAGAAGAGGAACAGGGTATGAAAATTTATACGGACTTAACCCGATTCACCGTGAAATCGCGAGGAAAGCACGGTAAAGTGCCCTTTTAATTAGAAACGAACAGGGCAAGAAACAAAGTGGTCGTCGTCGTCATGAATGTCTCGGATTTATACTAAAGACTGACGGTCCTACCGCCGCCTTCCTTTTTGTCCGAATTCTAAAAGAACCCGCGGCCCTTTCCTCTTGAAACTCTGGACAGGCTTTTCGGTTGCCGTCTTCTGTTGTTATTGTGCTACATCCTGACTTATTAGATTTATTCCCATTCTTCTGAAATTTTCATAGCAACCCGGTACTTTTATAATTCACAACAAAAGCACTGGAAAACCACGAACTGTTTATTCGATTCTATTTAATCGGTTTCAAGTTTTGTTTGATGTAAATATTATTTCACGTTAAATATTCAAGCTAACGTTTGAATTACGTTTACTTTTGTTTGTTCAATCCTGAAAGGTTTAAATCAAATTCCAAATCAATTTGGAATTATTGAAAATACCGGGAAGTTTTGAAATAGCATGGTCAGGATTCTCTTCTTGATTAAATGAACTTTACTTTCCGTTTTGAAAATGAGGTATTATTCGAATAATTGAATTAAATACCCGCAGTCTGATTTTCTACCCGCGCCATTGATTGAACGTTATCTTCGGTATAATGATTTAACAGTTTATTCGGTTAAAAAGATTCCCGGGTGCTCATCATCCCTGCTGCTTTTGTCTTTACAGAGGCTTACGTGAATCTGGGCGCGGCTCTGGCGTCGGTCGGACGTGGAACGGAAGCGGCTGCGGTTTTGCGGGCCGGCGCATCCTTGGACGGGTCCGGTCTCAAGGACAAAAGGGCTCACGAAGCCGCCAGAGTGCAGGCCCTGCTTCAATTAGGCGTTCTCTACGCCGATCAGGGTAGATTACAAAGGGCCCTCTCTGCTTACAGGGAAGCACTCGACGCTTTGCCGGATCACTATCCACCTCAGGTCAGTTCAAGCTTCCTGCTTGTTACTCCATTAACGCGAAACAGCTGTCGGAACAACCAGCAGCTGTGCCACTTTGGACAACATCCGTCAGATTCCCCTTTGACGCGATATCTGTCTACCGGATCGATCCGATGAGCGGATTTACGATTAACTTATTCATGTATGCCGGCTTAATTGGCCGATTTAGCTTAATTCCTCGATTCGGTTATTTTTCTACGGAGGTATACCGCGTAATTAGTTCGTTTAGAAGATGCATCCACTTTTCAAAGATAAAGAGTAACGCAGGAAATTCTCGGCAAAGATTTCGCGCGGAAATTCGCGGAAGATTAAATGAAAATTGAATCAGTTAAAACGCGTCGACGTTTTTTCCTCCCGACGTTGGTGGAATAAAAAAGCTCCCGGCACAACAGGAGCGTACGGGTGGAAAGGAGGGGCGAGTCGGTGTGCAGGGATTACGGCGAGCTTAAAATTTTTAATTTTAGTTTACGACGCGACTGAAAATCATATTTGCGGTGTGCATACGCGCGCGTACCGTAGCCCGCAGCAATGAAAACAACAGTCGTCGTCGCATCGATGGTAGCTACTTTTTCTCCCATTCGTTCGCCGGTTATGTCTTGCGAATGGATAAAACGTTAATTACGATACTGGATATATCCAGAATTCTTTTTGAATTCGTTGAGAAAAAACGTCGTTGTTACACCGATCGATACTCGACAAGTTTAATTAGCCCCTCTCAGTCGCGTGTTTCCCTTCCCGGAGTAATTGCGAAAATTGCAATTCATACGAGGAGAAACACGCGTAACGCGATCGTACGATCAGTTAATTCGATTTAATGAAGAAGCCAGAGATAATGGAACAATCGAAGTATCGTTGCGATCGATGATAAACGAATTATGATTCTACTTTGTTGTTCAATCGCGTGCCGATAATCGTCGAACTCGACAGGATAGCGTCAGGTTACACGTTTATCCGTACGGAACGAGGATACAATCGATTTTAATGTTTTCTTTTTTCACTATTATACATTCAATAGAGCTCCTTTTAGTGAAAAGTGTTTGCGATGCAAAATGTTGATCGATCAAAACGGATATTAATTACAACGTTTCTTTGTGAGGGAACCTGTTGCAGATCGAGCAACTATATACCTACAGGAATAAATGAATGCATTTAATTATCTCTCTGTGAGCTTCGAAAATTGATGCACAATTTTCTACGTCGACTATAAAATAGTATATAAAATATTCAGTTAAAAATTGAAACGTTTCACTGTGTCTGGTGAATTGAAAGTTGAGTGTTTCCGTGCTGCATTATTTCAGTTTCGACTGTTTTTATAGAGATTTTCATTCATTTTTTCCATACACCAACTTTTCATCCCCTACACTATGGATACCTAGGGATGTCTAGATCGATTTAGGGACGATTTCTCTTGGTCCATCGTCGTACCATCGTCAGAACTCTTAATTGCTTTGCAAGGTTATCCGAGCCGCGGGCAATTTCGAGTCAGCTGCTCGATCATTGTCTCGCGAGTCTGTTGGTTAGGAAATTCCTTGAGGTAGGTACGCGTCTGACCAAGGTAGCAGAGGCGTGTTCTCTCTACTCGTCAAACTTTACCTCTTCTGCTATCCCGTCTCGAAATCACTCGCTCGAATTACCCTCTCTGCTCCTCTCTGAAATTCTCGCCGCATGCTCGACCGCATATGTGGCGAAATTCTTGCGAATTTGCCGGTTCCACGGTCTCGTCTGGCTCTTCCTTCCGCTCCTGCAGTCACCAACCACCGCGACCAGTTTATATTTTCCCTCTTTTTCTGTTTTCTTTTTCTCTCTCTCTCTCTTTTTTTTATCTCAGCCTCGTCCAACTTTTTGGATACCAGCCGAGGGTAGACGACGACAACAACAGCTCGTACAACGAGCGTATCTTCGCGCTCGACTTCGAAAGGAGAAGTTTGCATTTTTACGAGTTTCTCTATCCCTTTCTTTTAGAAGCACAGCCAACACAAGGCTGCCAAGCTACGCTGCTTTCTACGTGCACGAAGCGTGGCCGCGTTTTGTTCGGCGCATCGTCGTGGAATTCCTGCGCGACAATTTATACGAAAAGTATTTTTCGCCTCGACGTGGCTCTCGCCGCAGACTGCCGCTCGTTGGATATACGTGTGTCGGTAAAAGGTGTACGGGAGGAAAACACGTCCCTGATACACCAAGAGATCCGCATTCCTTCCGGTTGCTCGTTGACGCGAACTACATTTTTTTTTTCCAAATCGAAGGTAATTTCATCTTGAAATCACAAGGGTGGAAGATTTAACAAAATGTAACACCTTCGAAGTGTTAATATATCTTAAAGCGTTAAATTTGGCGAGCTGACTTGCAATATTTCCGGAACATTTTCTATGAGAAAGGGGAAAGTTTCCCCTTTCCAAGGAAACATATTAAACAGCCGAGTGTATCGGTCGTTTGCAACACTCCTTCGTGCGAAAGAATCATCAATATAAGCTGAAGATACACGTCAATATTATCAGGACACCCTTATCTTTGCAAGATAAATTCGATCAATCATCGCGTCGATTAATCTTTACTAAATATCCATCTTTGTCAACCTTGATTTAACAAGAGGCAAAAATAAAAATGGCAGAAGAATTTTAAGCACCGTCGAAATTACACCAGTTTCGAAAGTGAATAATGCGCTTGAAGGAATGTGGGTCAACGATCGGTTGGCTATAAATTTAACTACGCTGTTATTAACAATAATATCAATAACCTACTCGTTGAAGTAAATTGGAAAATGACATTCGATCAAGTGCACCAATTACAGAGGCAGTAAAAAAAAAAAAAAAAGGGATTACAAGTCTCAACGAGGATTTTCAATGGCGCAATCCGCTTGCGTGTAATTTTCACGCTCGAAGTGGGCTGAAGCATCGAAACGCGAAATAATTTGTCGGCCCGTCCGCTGTAAAATACACCCGCGAAACGAAACAGATATCGACCGCGATTGCACGACTCGCCGATGAATTCGAATGCAAATTCAGGAAATTTCTAGTTAAACGGTATTAATAATTTATTGCCTGATGGCCATTTGGAATTTTAAGAAGCGACCACCGTTCCGTCCCCGTCCCTATTTATTATTCACCGCGCATTGCTTTTATCGTGTGCACGCTACATTACCCTGCCGTTCAACCCCCTTACTCCTACACCCTTCCGCTGTATTACTAGCTGATTACGTACACCTTGCCTCGACGAATCTGCTAAAAATATACGAAACAAACACAGTTATTTTATAAGGTGGCACCGTCTTTCAAAATGGTAACTCGGATAAATAACGATTAATTTACTTGAAGAAAAAACCTTAGCGACAAATCTGATGATTGGAGGAACTCTGGTACTGGCACGTTTCCACGGAAACTTTTCTACGCGGCCAGTTGATCCGCCTAATTGATTAAAGCCTTCTCGCTTTATCAGGGAATCCGAAATATTTGATATCGGGGGCAAATTGAAATTCCTCCGGTTCGAGCTTTTTGCATTCTGCCGAGGAAACGTCGCCGACCTGGAACCCCCTCTGGGAGACCGTGTCTCGCTTCGATCGAGCACCGTTTTAAGTTCAAAATTGTCAGAAAGAATCCGAGCCGAGACGTCGATTCGATCGTTCGAAAGATTGCACCAGTTCAAATCGTGGAAAATCGAAGGTATTTTCACGCTGTCGAATATTGAATCGCGATAACCATCGCTGTTACAAAATCAACAATTTAAAAGTGAAATATTTTATAGAGAAATTAAAACAATTAATGCCATCAATTTAGACGATTCGTTCTTTGTTATCGAGTCTAGACAAGTCGAATACAATTAGCATCAGTTAAATTCATTAAACTTGATTCGTAAAGAGAAATAAAGAAGGTGCCACTTGAGCGTTCTCAAATGGTACTCTATAATCACAATACAAGCGGGAACTTTACGCTTTCGCGAGTTACATCTGTTTTTCAAATGTACACTCTGTTCGCAGCGGCGTGCAATCAGATTCGAAAGTTTCAGTTTGTTGAATTATTCTCGAGTAACCCTTCTAAATAGGGTTCGATCGTCGATGCACGAGGTACGCGGGTAGAGAGTCCATTGCAGTTTCGTATAATTCCTGTTGGAAACGGGCTGGTCCGGCATTATAACTAGTTACGACGCGGGTAAAAAGTTTTCCCGAGGCCGGCTCGAAGTAATAACTCGAACGAGTCGGTTGGAAAAAGGACGGACAAACGGAGAAATAAGAGGGAGAGACGGAGCAAGCTCGTTACCCATTCGACGAAAGCTCTCCGCGATGCTGTTCGCATAAGCCACCGATATCACTCTGCCAGCCAATTTAAAGTTACGATTCGAAAGGCTATCTCGTCGCCTGGACGACCGTGAATCCCGTTTCCTCGACCACCTTATCGTTCCCTACCGATCCTATTCCGCGCACCTTGCCCTCTTAGCCGAAAATATTTCTCCCACTTGTAAACCAATTATTTTTATTTTATTGAGAATTTAATTATTGTCTCATTTCTAACCCTATGTTTACACCGTGCCGTTTCTTATCGTCGGAAGAAATATCGGCGTATCTTAACCCAGAAACTCGCTACGATAATTTACATTTAAGAAGGTAGATAAGAGTATCACGGAGGTTGGGGTCACGGGACCCGGCTAGAAATTGAATTCACGACAAATCCGGCGTGGCCGAGACTTGGCCGGTTCGATATCGTTAGAATGAATGTTTAACAACGTGAATTATCGAGGTGGTGGCAACCGTTGATGCCAGCCAGACTCGTTAAAATAAAGGTAAACGAAAATTGTTCGCCATGTACGCGGTTTTATCGCGCGTGACGTGCTCCTGTGTCGTTCGTTACATATGTTAGGCCACCGTATCACGTGCCCGGGAACATTAAATCCGACGTAATTTACGTTTCGCCAAACTCCCAGATAAACCGTTGATCGTTCAGCCTAACCAGAAGTACGCGTAATGCGAAGCAATGGAGCGTTGAAAAAAAATTAATATCATTCAGAAACTCTATCCACATGTTCGTTTGTCTTCTCATCCTTGGATAAATTATCCAGCAGCGCCAATTGGTCAGTCGACCAACGGCTGATTCATAAGCGATTAGCAGGATTTAATTTATCGTCGTATTCGTTCGTACTTAGCCAGCAATTAGACGTGCCTCGTAATTTATCGCTATTTAGTCGCGGCAGGATTTATCGTCTTATTTCCAGGAGGCGAGGCGCAGTTAGAATTATTACACGGAAAGGGGGTAACGCGCGGATGTACACACACATACCGGGTATGGAACGCGAACAACTCGGGAGAGAAACTCTCTAATGAACGTCAAAAATTTTCACCGTTTTTTCAGTAACTCAATGAAACGGACCGAGCGATGATTTAAGCCCGTAGCTGGCGTCAATTGCCACGCGTTGAATCGCGTGGATATATACATAATGTGGAAACGCACGGGGATGGGTGTATGGGATGAAAGAAACGGTGGATAGGCATAGAGGGAAGACATCGTTAGATGTTTTTCAGGGTCGACGGAGTCGAAGAATCTATGGCTCGCTGAACAAACGTAGACGACAATCACGGATCGTGATAATGAGACAATGAAGAGAGAGGGATAGAAAGAGAGAAGCAGGCTTGCACAGACGCGAACCTATCGACCGCGGTTTCTGGAACGACAGAAAACAGCAGAGCCCTCGACGAAACGGCTGCACCAGCTTCGCTATCTATTATGAGCCGTTGCACTCGTAATTATGCGCCTCGGTTCGTCGGGATCGCAAAGAATTCGCGAACGTGCAGACAGTCAGCCAGCCGGCGTGCAGCGACCGCTCCGTTTCGTTCCGTTCCGTCTGCAACTTCTCGCGAAAGATCTTCTTTCATCCGCGTTTTCGTTTTATCCGGACGCTTTTCACGCCGGATAATAAATGTACTCCCTTGAAACGTCGCGGTCGTCGTTTACCACGGGATGCTTCCAGTAGCCCACGGTACAAACGGGATTATCTCTGGACGAATTTACGCCCGGTACCTCCGTGAAACGGTGTCCAATTAGCAGAATGCGGGAATAGAATGGAGTATGCGGTGTAATTGTATCCGGAATATGTAAGAACGACAGCGGCATTCTAGGCGGTCTTGATTAATCACTCGAGGATACCTCATCCTGTAGTCGCGGTGTATGAATGATTGCCTTAAAGGAGAAAAGCGAACTCTGCCATGGATTAGATTGATTTCGTTAGAGAAGAAAGGAACTGGTCGATATAGTTCGCCACCAGAAGAGAAGGTTTCTTCTCTTTCCGTCTCTCTCTCTCTCTCTCTTCTTTTGGTCGTTTTCGACGGGGCATCAATTACGGCAGCAGCAAACTTCGCGACTTCGCGTTAATTCCGCGGGCATCGTTCGAGCGACCAACTTTCCAGAAGATCGTAGTCGAGAAAAAATTAATAACCGGAAAGTTTCCAGCCCTTTTTCATTTAGTCCTGGCCAACCGTGCGCCGACACAACACGGTATGGTGCGTGACACGCGTCGATTTTCGTTAATCAAACGACCCTGAGGGTTACTCGCCTCCACCCTTATGATCGTTCAATAAAAAAAGGGGACGAGAATCATTATCGCTGTTCGTCTTCTGTTTACTTTCTTTTCCCCCTCATCGTAGGTATCGTTTCGCTGAAATTCGACGTTATTCGAGTTCTATCGGGCTTCGTGAACAGACAACGACGATAAAGATCAACAAATAACTCGGAGATTGCGTTTTATTTTCTCCAGCAGGTACAGATTTCTGTGCCACTCGGTCACCACTTGTTTAGAATCACGATATTGCTTTCCTTTGATACAGAAACGAAGTTGTTCAGCGTTAGAAGGCATAGGCTTTTTGCTTTTTCAATCCATTTTCTATTCGGCAAATGGACGAGAACTATTCCTTTGACTTAGACTTTCGTATCTCTGTCTTCAGTAGAACTTAGATTTTTGCCATTAGTACCATTGGGTAGGTAGAATTTGAACTTGGAAACTTTTTCCTATGAGACACTATGCCCATCAAAAATCCTTCTATCGAACCAAACCAACTATACAAAAACTTCTTTGATCTTAATCTATTTATCGCATCATTTTTCATACTATTATTTATATCTTCTAATTATAAGAACAGAATTTGTTTTCAAAGCTCTAAATGAAATTTCTTAGAAATTCGAATACTAATTACCTATTCGACACCAGAGATATTAGTCGCTACATCAAGAAGTTAGTCAATGTTTCCCATTGAGTAGCTTACCGTTCGCTTCTTTTGTCCAAAAAATAAGGGTTGCGCGGCTCTCTTTATATGTTGTTTTAATAACAGAGAGCCGCTTTGTGCTGCACTGTTTGAGTGGCTAATTAGGTGCTTGCAACCCTCCGAGCGACGCACAATGCTGCTCGAGGTAATTTCACGGCCCCTTCTACTTTTCATCTTCTCAATCTACGAACCGTTCTTCGTCCCTTCGCCTTCCCCATGGCCCGTGCGAGCACATCTACATTGTATACGCGCGTACACACCCTCCAATCTCCATTCCTCCTCTACCCTATTTCGTCGACAACCCTGACTCGGACCTAACTTTCATCCACCTCCTGAATTCCAAACCCCATCCCATCCTGTCCCGTCCCGTTTCGTAATTTCACCAGGAATGCGTGCGACCTTCCACCACCTATCCTCTCTTGTTACATCGTAAATTCGTTGGGATCTCGTCAAATCCCTAGGAAATTCCTATTTTTTTTTTTACTCGACATATCTACTCCCTCAAGGACGATTCTCTGACAACTTAAGACCACCAGATTCACTTTTCATCGCCTTTCGGTGACGAACTCGAGCATAAGTGGATCGATGACAGGGGTTGAAAGAGAAACTTCGGTGGACAAGAAGCAATAAGAGGAGGGTTGTCTTTCTTTCTTTTCTTTGGGACGTTTGCCGAAGGTCGATCAACCATTGAATGGTAAAATCGAACGTCACGTTCGCCGGTCTTGCGTCTCGAACACTCGGAGGGTTACCCTTGGGAACGAGACCACGACAAGCAGTGTTCGTTGCTCGCCCCGTAATAGACTCGATAATGTCCCATTCCATTCGACTACTTTTTTTCTACTCTCGATAGTGGCTCTCGGATCCCTAGAGGTATTTTTCGGTGGGTCTACGCGAATCGCTTTCGTAAACCGACACCAGATATATAGGATGAACTCTCGTGAACGTATTGAACGTGTTTCGTGAGGGTTACTTGATTCACGGAATTGGAAATAAACGAATGACAATGCGGACAATCGAGTCAGGTTTTTGTAACGTTTCAATACCATCCTTGCCAATTGCAAAACGTAATCGACGAATGTTTTGGAAAATTTCATTGTAATTTTGATGTTTCTGTAATGTCAGCGTAAACGGACGTTCCGATGATCAAACATTCGTGGATTTTCAATCTGTCGAAAGTGTCGCGCTCGTTTTCGACGATTTAATTTCAATACATCCAGGAAACGCGAACAGGAATTTTGATATCGTCATTGTTCGGAAATATCAACGGGATATTCTGTGCGATCGAGCGAACAGTAACTTAAGAGTGATTAAAATGCGACGATGAAAGATGTCGATTTCCTGATAGAATGCGATCGAACGTTCGCGCGGTGAAAATTTGAAATGAACGCGGTGCGCGTAGATTGCGAACTAAAGTCAGTTATACGAATACACGTACGTGTTTACAAAACAAATTGCGAACAAGCGCAACGATAAATCATTTTTTCTGCTGAATGCATCCAACACTTCCGTCTCGAAACTCACTTTCAATTAAATTTTCCCGACATATTAAACTCTCGCTTTTCACGCGCGAGTGTACACACATGGTTTATACGAATTTGAACGGATATATTCTAAAGGGATGAAATTTGGAATTTTCTCACGCTCTTGTTTTTTTTTTTTTTTTTTTTTTTTTTTTTTTTTTTTTTTTTTTTTTTTTTTTTTTTTTTTTTTTTTAATGCCATTCAAGCAAATCGCATCCAGTTTCTATAAACTCGCGGTTACCCGTCGAATGTACCGCGTGCTATTCATGTTCGTTCAATCGCGAAATACAAGCCGCCGCGTTTCAGCAAAGTGGAACACGTCGATTGCGTCACGAAAACTCGAGGCGATTTCCAGGAACGTCGCGTCGTCGTGGTGGTCTCCGTAACCGGTGTTCCGTGGCTGGCTAACGCGTTCCTAAGGGCCGGTTGAAAACACCGAGAAGCTTTTAAATTACGAGGGAACGGTCGGCTCGAACGGCGATCCAACCCCGGACCGACCAACCCCCCCAGCCCGTGCAAGTCTACAGGTTTTTGTGTGCAATTTTAATTTTAACGTGAGCCATTCCCCGGCAGCTCGCTCGCCATCGTACAGGCGCACTTTAATCTTCCAGAAGAACGTCCATTGTACACCCCACTCCACCATTTTTTCTTTCCTCTCCTTCGTTCTGTCACAGTTTTCTCCCACCCTCGTTGAAGCATCGCGTGGCGGATGCCTTTGCGTGGGATAAAAAATAAAAAATAAAAAAAGGAAAAAAATGAATGATGCGAAAGAACGGCGCGTAAAAAGAGGATACAGGAGTAGGGGGAGATAGAATTTCTTGCGTCGCCATTCGGTCGAATTAAACACTTCCAGCTTGGTCATAGCAGACTCCTTTGTCACCTGGCGAGGCGCTGCGATTCGTTCGGGTTTCACTGAAAACTGGGCCATTTGTTCTCGTGGAGCAACGAAAACGAAGAAACGAAGCGAGAAAGTAAGGCTTTTCATCGCGACTCGAGGCATTCAAAGATTGCGTCGAAGTTTCGTTAATACTACCGCGGTCTCGTCTTCTTTCCTGATTACTCCGCCATTTCATCGCTTCTTCTGACCATTTCGTGCACTCTCGACCTATTCGCGAGTCGATCGCAAAAGCATTTCACCGAGAGAAACGCGAACGAAACTGGGGGGATGTTTTTAAGTAATGAAATCCACAAGCAGGCAGGCAATGGTTGCTAAGACGCTTATTACTGGCGGTCGTTTTACCCACGGACTTCTTGTACGCGAACGAAATTCTGGCCGATTCAACGGAAACAGAAAAGGGGGAATGAAACGACCCTCGTTTAAATGGACCATTCGGTTACTTGACGACGCTGGCAGCCAGGTTACGCCACGTACATTGCTTTCGAAAGATCTACCGCGAATTTATGTTTTTTCTATGGTCTTCGTCGAGGGTGAGTCGTATACAGGCTGTCGAAAAAAATAACGACCGTATAGAAAAACAGAAGGCGCCAACCGAGTGAATAAAATCGCGAAATTTACGGTCCAATTTTTTGTTCGTCCGCTCTTATAGAAACTTACCAATACCATCGAGCAGACAATAATACACTTCATTTGAGAAATGTATAAAAATCTGAGTCCAGTTCTTAGAGAATAAGAGGAATCGCGTACTTTTTCCACGGCACCGTTCTCAGCAGACGTGGCTTGTGAAATTAAGAAAAATGACCGACTGCTATTCTCGCCACTCGCAGACGTCAAAAGCGAACAGAGCTTCAAATCTCATCAGTCATATTTCCCCGAGTGAGATGCGGCCGGCAGGTTTATCGATTCCAACGGTCTGATTAAGATCGTCCGTATCCACTGCGACGTTAATTCGACCGACACCCGCTTCCACGGGACAAAAACTTACCTCTGCGACCCAATATCAGACCCTTCTTTCTTCAGCGATTCGCGAAAGAAAAATTTGCCAAGTTTTGCGCCACGTGCGGGTCAGCTGGCCACCCTAAACGAAAAACAAATAGAAAAAAAAAAAGAAAGAAATTGTCGAGACAGCCATACTCAGCCAGCAGAAATAATCACACCGTTCCCGTAGGATATTTTCCTGGCCCATAAAACCATAATTTCGTTTCTCCTCCTCCCCTCCCCGCTCGTTCCTCCTTCTCTCTTCTTCTGTTCAAACTGAAAACAATTCCGAGCGATTCAATTTCCTTGCCGCGCAATTGAAGCAACGAGAGGGAGATAAAAATCATCCCCGGGAGCCAGAGGAAATTTCATTTCACCGGAACGATGTTCAAAGTATCGCGATACTTAAGAATCTGACCCGACCAGGTGTACCAACCGGCAATAGTTGGAAAGCAATGGCCGAGCGGAATCGTTGTAAGCGAAAAATCGTCAATGATATTGGGTGGCTTGTAACGAATTTCTGTGTTTTACCTTTTATTGATTTTTACCGAATGGTCATTGTATCGGATAGAAAGTTCGCGAAGTTGAGGTATTTGTTCGATGTGTATTTTTTTTTACTTCAAATTTTTCGAAACTATTCGTTTACGAGCCAATATCCTGAATATCGCGCAGCAAAGGATGAATGGAAAAATAAAATTCAATGACTTTGAATAGTTCGAGTTCGAAAAATGGTATTGGGACTGATCGTATCGCTTTGAGTTCCATTTGTACGATAACAGAAGCAAAAATTAAATCAAAAGAATTGTAACTGGATACCGTTTATTATAAATTGAAGTAGAAGCTCGTCGAGAAATCTGACCTCGTTATTGATTTCTCGTCCACGTGTTCCTGCAGGATACTCTGGGCTTGGACCGCGCGAAAATAAACGCACCAAAGATCGAAGATGGGGTGGGAAAATGTTGCTCGGGACCTGCTGAAATTTAGTTCCCGAAACGAGGGTCTAATCGTTGCCGCGATATCTCTCAGGACTTTACGACGGTCGTCCACCCACACACACGTGTATAATCGACGTTCCCAAGAACCTTCCTAGGTTCACAAAGGGCGAAGAACACCCGGGTCTGGTGGGGTACATTACGTTTCAAAAGTCTTAGAACAATGTTGGAAACCAGGGTCAACACGAATGTCCAGTTTTAAACAAAATATCCTGAGATACATAAAATTTTTCTTAAACTTCCAAACTTTTTCTGATTCCAAAGTTTTCCTCTAATTTATCTGGCATTTAGCAAGTGTCCCAGGACTTTTGAACGATAGTGTACACGATATAGTAGAAAGGGACACGTGGAGAAACGTTTCAGCGAAAATGTGTGTATGTAGGTGCGGGTGGTAAAGCATCACCGTGAAGATTACAACGGAGTTTCGCCAGTTTCCGATGTTTTATCGCGATGACCCTCGGTCGCGTATCCCCGGCAGAGTACAGAGGCTAGCTGGCCGTTCGCCTGGAAAATCGGACGAAACTTTGGAATAATACGCTGTGGAAGTCCCTCGCTGTCTTTCTCCGTTTACCTAGAAGAAAACGATTATCAGGGATCCGTGATTCTCGGCGTCGAGGGACGCGTTGTTCCATTCATGGAATTTCATAGCGGTCGACTCGATCCGTTTCCCTAGGAGATGGAACTTTTCAAGAGGATGCCGAGCGACGTGTTCCATTCAGACGAAGGCGTGAATCTTTCGAATCGAGCGATTAGACGAAGGAAATGAAACGAAGTCGAGGGACCCGGCCATTAGCAGTTGGTAATTTCTTGGTCGTTCGACAGAATCAACCGACAGACAGTATTTTATCGTCATCTCGTTTCTTTAAGATCTTTGTTCTACATTTATTTTGAGATAGTCTCTGAATTTTTAAAAATAGTCTCGTATGTGTAAATTTTCATAGAGTTCATCCCTTAAACTTAAATTTCTGCTATTATAAAAGAAAACGTCTTCTCTTATTTTGAAGTTTTCAGGTCTGTAAAGTTTCATGAAAATCTTAAATTCTTGAATCCTCTCGGTTCTCGACGCGAACAAACTGGACGAAAATCCGCGTCACATTTCTACTCTTTCCGTCGCCGGAGGGGGATGATTTACGAGCGACGCTGATAATTACTTTGGTTGCGTTAATTTTCGAGTCTGATTAAAACGTCGCGGTGAATCGGATAACGGCGGATAAACGGGTTGGAAAAAATCGTCTGGACGCCGTAGATAACCCCTCTCGCCAACCTTCCAACTCGACGGATGATTTTACATTCTCTTTGCTGTTTTTTAAGTAGACTCTCTCGTCTCCAGATTCGCAGGAATACCAGGCGAAGCTTTTGTTCTATAGCAGAGATTTGCTGGCGGATAGAAATCGTGAACGGGAAGCTGTATATCCCAGGGGATGATCCGCGCATTGCGAAAAATTTCGAAAGGATCTCTAAGCGATCGACATTCCGAAGGGGATCGAATGAAAGACAATTAACAGGGGATTAATAGAACGATCGGTTGTTCGAACGAGTGCTTGTAAAATATAATGAAATTTCAATAGTTTCCAACGTTTCCATCCCGTTGTACGATACTATCCAATATTGTATACAGAAATAATCGAAGAAAAGAAGAAATGCACGAATCATCCTGTTATGATAAAAATTTATGAATGAATGAATAATGTTTATGTTGTATGAATTATTCAGAGACAGTATACAATATTTATTAATAATTAAAATTTCCATAACAGAAATGACAGACATGAGATTGGAAATATTGTTATTTATATAAACGTTAATTGACAGCTCTTTAATTAACACGTTAAATACATTTTTCTCACGGTTATTGATCGACTTGCGCCAAATAAAACCTGTAGACAAATCCGGTGGTCGTTTAACAATGATTTCATAAACATTTAATGAGCAGGATGGTTAAGCGCACCGGCGAAGAAGAAGAAAGTTCGTCAGAACGTAAAGACCTTTTAGCTAGGATAGAACTTTTAACTACTGGCCGGTTGCTCCTTTTTTCTTTCTCGCCGTTAGCTTTATGACGCGAAACTAGACGCAATAAACATTCTATTGCCCTGGCCTCGTTATCTTTGCCTTTTTCTTCTTTTCTCGCCAACTAGACTGCCGTAAATACTTCTACAGTTTAATAAAAATTCCGACCGAGCCAAAATGAAACTTCGACAAACATGAGGATTATTAGTTATCGAGTTTTCTCGATTTTCCTCCTCTTCTTTCGTTCAACCGTGTATTTTTCGCCTGCATCGAGTTACATAATTATCCTTAATATTTCCATGATTCTTAGAATATTCGAAAAGCTTAAAACGTTTGATTCCTCGTAAATTGATGGCTTATAGGCATCTAGATTGGTCGTCGTTAATTGCAGACGGATAATTAATTTTCCGAAGGGTTAATCGTGAAATAACGCATTCGAAGCTCGTCGGTTACCGTCTCGTCATCGCGCAGAACAATTCCTCGATGCGATTATCGCGAGTTTCCATTCCCCTCGTGGGAGATACTCGATATTACGCGACCATAATACGAAACGAGTAAATGCGGTTGAAATTAAAGCTCGAACGACCCACCCTCCCCGCGACGTCAATCGGATCGCAGACAGAAATTAATCCATTCGCTGAGCGCTCCTAATTCAGACCGGTGTCTGATTGTTCGTTTCGCTTTGCAATCGAGCGGTTCGAGTCCCCTGGAGGATCGTCTTCGAGAACCATTCGAATCGCGAGTAGCGATGGGATCGATCCGATAACGTGATCGTTCAACATCGATACCGATCATTCAGGAAACATATAGATCTTGGAAAAATTTTAATTTACAACACTTAAATTCGACTGCAATTTTTCATCGAATAAAAAAGTGAAAATGCTTTCTCGAATATAGGTTGGCACTAGATCAAAAGGGATTAAACGGCTGTAAAATCTTGCCTATAATTGATACCTATCGATAGTACTGCCTCGATAAATCTTGAATCATTCACCGTATTTCAAAATCCTCGTAAAAGTATCAATTCCGTTCGCGAATGTATCAAAGGATATCAAGACAGGCCTCGATCCCATCGCTTGGTATCGTGGAACGAGGTACGATTACGATGGAAGAAAAATGGCCAGGGAATTAGAAAATCTTTTTCTCTTCGTTTTAACGATGGAACGGGGCTGGTTTGGTGCGCACCGGTCGGCAGAGTTGCGCCCGAACAATCGATTCAGCCCGTTCTGGAACGCGTAAATTTCGAATCGTTTCCCGGCTAGTTGAGTCGGTTGAACAATTTTCGTTGTTTGCGTCGGCCCGCTCCGCGTATTTGTCTAATGTAAATTTAATACAAGCGCGACCAGGCTGAATTCGAAATAATTTCGCGAAAGTTTCAACCGGCTTACACCTCTGGAGTTTGATCAATTTTCCCTTTCCAACAAATATTGTTTATTCTAGTCGAGCGTGTACGACCACGTGCACGAGCGGGCAACCAGCTAACGGGTATTTAATGAAACTCGGCTGCGAAATTAATTTGGAAATTACCATACGCGCCGCGAGCCAACGACGGCCTTTCGTCGGCTATTCACGTACCGCGAAACACCTGAAAAAACCGTCAGCCTGACAAACCAGCGAAAATCAGAATGGATTAGAAACGGGCGGTTAGTGGATCGCAAATTTTCCATTTCTAACTAACTACATTCACGGCGAAATTCTCTACAAAAGTAGCCCGTACGTTCCAAATGGAGCGTCAATTAATCTGCAATTAAAAAGTCGAACTGGTTCTCGATCAACTTGCCAGAAATCCTTCCCGACTTTTGCTAATTCCTCTTTAAACTTGCCTAATCCTCTTCGGTCACGTTATCGACTGCTATCTTTTCCTGCGCTCTTCCGGCTAATTAAACATCCATTATCTTCTTAAAGATCGCGAAAATATCTTCGGCTCTGTTTTCGTAATTATCAAACTCCTACGGTGTACGTCGCGTTAATCAGAGTTTTTGTCAAACGATCACCTCGTAACATCGTGACGATGACAGTGAACGGGATTAAAGTTCGAAGCAAGAACGAAGCGTCGACGGACACGTTGTTCGGGCATTAAAGCGACGCGATTAAATCTCTTCCCAACACGAAGTAAAAAAAGAAAAAAGAAAAAAAGTTATTTCATCCGTCGCTCGACCGGCTGCATGCACGCGTCGTTACCTGCATACGTGTCGGGAATATATCTTAATCCGCTGAAGCCCCGGCCTGAATATTTATGCGAGCCACCGTTTGCGTTGTAAATCGCGACCTTTATATTTTCGTCGAACGCCGTTACGTTACCTTTTAATTGAAATTGCTTGGACACTAGCAGATGGAACCCCATCGTACAGCTTTTCGATATCGATTCGTAATTATACGCTCCTTTCGTATTAAAAAAAAATCACGAA
This sequence comes from Osmia lignaria lignaria, assembly GCF_051020975.1. Classification (NCBI taxonomy): domain Eukaryota; kingdom Metazoa; phylum Arthropoda; class Insecta; order Hymenoptera; family Megachilidae; genus Osmia; species Osmia lignaria. The sequence continues at coordinate 3,271,317 of NC_135037.1, read as the reverse complement.
GGGTTTTTGCAGTTTATAATTAGCGGGTAGATTTTGTGGCATCGACGATCTCTTAATACGTTAATTACCAGTATCAGTAGTATTAACCAATGAATAATCAGACGCGATTGAAAGGGTTGAAGCGATTTCCAGGAAACATTAGCAATATTTCAAGTTCAAGTTTTGCATTAAAACGAGCGACGATTGCATTTCCAACATGAAAATCAACTCTCCCTTTCTTCTGCCCCGTTAATTAATGGTTTTTGCAGCAATAACCGCAAAAAGCATTAATGGTGTTTCCAAAGAGCTGAAGCTGGGAGTCTCGTCGCAAAAGCGGAAACGAACGGGGGTCCTCGACCGAGGGACGGTTCGTTACCCCCCGTTCGTGGGTATAAATCAAAGGCGTGGGAGGGCAGCGGCCAGATTTCAAATGCGCGAAACGCGAGCCCGCAATTTAATCCAATTATCCTCGCCGATTAGTCCTCTTGCGTATCGCGTGCTGCTTCTCCTTTCGGTGCTCGAGCCCACAGTCAGTCACCTAATTGGCCCGCTCGACTTACCGCTCTAATTGTTTGTCCCCGTGGCTTTGCGACTCGGTATTCGAGGCCCGACCATCGACAATCACGGCAATCACAAAGACGTGACGACCGTTCGAAACCTGTTCGCACCCGCTGCATCTCCGCGATTGTACTCGCGAAACCTTTGAACATAATTATCGACGAATCAAACGCGTTCCAACTTCTGACCCCATTCATCCGTAACGCTAATAAGTCATGGATCGTTTCGCGAAATCGGAAATCGTCTGTCGGATATTCATAGGAAAGTTTCGTATTTTGCACGATAAAAAGTTAAGTGATCCTTAATATAAATTTCGAAGTCTAAAAACAGTCTATATCAGTGAATATTGCTTAAAAGGGATCGTTAGCTGTCGGATGAATAGATTCGCAACTCTAGCTAAGGAGATTCAAAGCGAGACGTTAGGCAACCATTAAGGTAATTGAAAATCTTGAAGTCAGCGAATATCTTAAAGCGTCAAAGTATCAAATTATCAGTTTCCTTAGAGCAACAAAACGTTTGCCTCCGAGCGACGAATATCTACTCGTTTGAAGCTGAAATGCGATCCCTTTCCAATCTCGTGCTTTAATTTCCATTCTGGCTCTATATAGCCAGCGATAAAACACTTTCTTCTTCAATGAAAAATTGCAACAATTCTGATAAGATCCTCTCATAAATCTTTGGTAAGATTGACTTGAACTTTGTTGTCCATACACGAGTGGTGCAAGTAGTATAGGTCAACGTAACACGACTTTCCATGATTAATTATTAATCAATTGTACTGTTAATCTGGTCTAGGTTACTCATTTACAGCCACTACGTTTCTGGAGATTAGTATGCTGTAATATTAACACATTGACTGGCGCAGTAGAAATGCTCATCATTAGTGCGACACAAGGATTAATTATCAATTTGCTGTTTCATATTACCGGTGTAATTTTTGTAATATTAAAAGTCTCCTTTGCTCCGATGGTACGTTTTGTGACATTTTATGATTATAAGAAAAGGGAGATTACAATTTGACAGTAGTTATTTTATTACATGGTAAATGGTACAAAGGGATGCACCAAAGTTGCAGAATACCTTAAACTCGTAATTAATATTTCATTTGGCTACATTTGATATTTAAAAGTATTCATTACAAATTCAAAATTAAATACCATGCACTTTGAGTAATAATGAAACCTTTGATCGTTATTTTACAAAGTAATTAAATCCTCAGATGGGACTCGTAAAAAAATAAATTAAAGCGTTTAGCAACGAATTCTGAAACCTGTCATTAATTATTCATCAAGTGTAACATTAATCCGAGGTGCTATACAACTGGTCGCGAGAAGAGGAGTGGTAGATTCGACGAGATAGGAGAAATTTGAAAATTTCGAGGAGAATGTTCTGTTAATTTACCGGCTGGTAGGAGCCAGCTGGTAAATCAGGTTCCAAGCTTGATTAACCATTCATCCGGTAAAGCGACTACTTTCGTCGCACCGACTACTTTTCTCCCGATATCGTCAAGTTACGTAATCAGGTAGAAAAAAGGAAGAAAGGGGGAAAAAAGGAAAAACAGAACTGTTCTGAGAGCGTACTAAACTGCAGCACTACGATCGTTCTGAATTCCTTGTTAGAACCGGCCGTGAATTTACGTCCCTAATTTTTCCCGGAGGAACGGCACACTCGTCGAAAAATGGACGTCGAACGATGCACAACTCGAGATGCTCCTCTTCTTTGTGCCCTGTTCTGTTGCCTATAACTCGAGGGCGTATTTTCAACGGAATCGTGCTGCTTTACTGTGCTTGCGTACGGCGCGGAGCACGTTACTCTCTCGAAAAACGGTTCAAGCGCACCCAACGATCGCGAGGAAACAAGCAGATAGCTACAACTATCTTGTCGACGAAAGATTTTTAATATGCTTCAATGTAAATATCTACAAAGGATCGTGCTGTTTCACCGGAGTATTGAATAGCAAACTCTTTTGTTAGACACTGTTGAATTTGTAACCCAGTTTGCAAGATACTTCGGAAAAAGAATTTCTTTATGCGATTACCCGTTGTTTCTCTTATCTCATTAAAAAAAAAAAGATTTCTCTATAAAAATATCGTCGAACCGGAAACAATTAGATACGAGCGAAACAACAATGAACAAGCATCGGTTGAAGGAAAGAGAGGAGAAATCTTTTTGTTGCATCAGGAGCGAATGTTTCTCTAGGAAAACTCGATTGGTGAATCGATTGTCACCGGCGTCTCTTTGACGTCTCGAACGATAGAGCGTCGTTTCGGAGAAATTCTCGATCCTCGAGAAGACGTTTTTCGATGCGGCAAGCATCGAGAGGAAGCGGAGCTCGAAGTGGATGCGAGGAGAAGACGTTTCGAGGAGGCGATTGTCGCGAGAATAATGGCGACGGACGTCGACGAGGTCGGCCATGCAAAAGACATGCATCTCACAGGTTTGAAGCGCGGCTATCCCGACGGCTGAAAGCGGCGGCGCGTAATACTCTTCTGGAAAAGTAGTCCAAGTGAATAATGACTCGGCACAATGGAGTTTCGAGACCTCTCGGTGCTCGCAACTTACCCTCCGGGCCTGCATTCTTTCCTCCCTGTATTTACTTTTCTCTCGAGCGCATTAGCGCCCGGTGTGCGCGGGAGTTCTCTCGCGGTTTCGGTACGGGTTTCCTTTAAATTTTTCATCGTTTGCGGTCCGCGCTTTGACGGGGAATTATTCAACGCGTCCCGTCGCGGCACAGAGGCGCGCCGTATCGTTACCGTTTCACTGAAGGAATCGCGCAGGAAAGAAAATTCATGAGCGGTTTACAACGAACCGACGTCGAAAGGACGCGCGCGTACCGAAAAGAGGGCTCGATAAAACGGGACGATTCGCAACGCGTGTCCGTGGAAACTGGTTCAAGTGAATAATGACGGGAAACAATGCGACCAAGTCCCGTTTCGCTTTTGTAAAAAAGCACCACGCGTTCTTTGACGACGCGCCCACTTTCCTCGAGCCGTGCAATTGCTTTCACCTTTCGAAAGCAACCGCGAGAAACGCGTACTACCTACGTCGCATACGCGATATCGCGATATAAAGGTTTCTTAAGAAGGCGTTGCTTTTTAAAGTACGCTTCAACTTCCCACGGGCTTTTAGAACCTCGATGCCGTAAGATCTATTACGTGTGGAATTTTCTGAGAAAAATAGAGTAATTTCTTCTTACGTCGGCTTGACTTGATTTTAAAGGCTATTAAACTCAACAATTTCAAATAATGTTTATCTTCGAAAATGTAAAATATCGAAAGAAAAATCCATTTTTTTTTCCCATCAATTTTTTAATTCCAGAGGTAAAGTTCTCGAATCGATTCGAGTCGATATTCAATTTGATAGATCTGTCGGAGTCGACCTCGGTGAACAAAGAATCCGATGGTAAGCGATAAATCATCGATGGCGCGTAGCGTCGTTGATCGAATTCTTATGAATCGTGCGATTCCTCGTCGAATTGCTGCAGATTACTCTGGCTCGATCGGATAGCAAGAATTTCCACGGGAACGGGCGCGGGATCCATCGAATCACGGGGCAATCGGGTCCGTCGAGTCAGTTGGATATTCGACCTCGTTCCCTTCCTCCGATGCTCTTTGCCATTTGTCTTCTCCGCCCGCGAAAGACTTCTCCTCAGGCATTCCCTTCCTTCTTCCTTTCCTATCTCTCTCCTTCTTCCTTTACTTTGCTTCTTCCAGCCAGCACACCCGGCACGAACAAAATCATAAAAGTTTTACTCTACAACTCTGGGACGCGAGGCCAAGCCCCCGTGTGCTCGGAAAGAAGCTTTTCGGTGTTAGTCGTTCCGTAACGTTCGCAGTCGTTTGTGCTCCCATCTTGTTCTCGTCTATACGTGCTCACCACCCCCATCGAACCACCCCTTTTAGACAGCCGTACGTGTTTCCCGGTGTGTAGACATCCGTGTACGTATGTGTACCCCCGAAAGGGGTTGCATAAGTGTGTATGTGAGAAAAGTGTGGCGGCTGGGCTCGAGTTTCGTCAGCCATTAACAGCAGCCGTTGGTCCTGAAAATCAGAAAACTTCCGAAACTGATTCTCCCCCTTTTCGAGCCAATTACTTTCTACCATTGCGGATTTATCGTACGCGGACCGATATTAATAGCCACTCCAATGCTGCTCGTTAAAATTGCACCTTCCTTTCTTACTTTTTTAACATGGGTTGTTTGAGAGAACTTAGAATTTTTTTTTTTTTTTTATTGCAATTGGATGCGAGTATTGTGAGAAAAATTCAGGAGATGAAAGTATACTCTAAGGGTGGAAAGGGGAATAAAAAATATATAATGATGTTAAAATTCTTAGAAGTAATCCTGACGATTAAATCGTATGTTACAGAGCGTTTACAATCTGCTGGGAGAAACTCTATCGAGGCTGCAACAGTACGCGGAGGCAGAAAGGTGGTTCCAGGCAAGTTTGGCCAGCCAGCCTGACCACGTGCCGGCCCACATCACTTACGGGAAACTTTTGGCCCGAAACGTAAGTAGTTACCAGTTTTGGATCGCTTCTCTTTCATCAGAGAGCGGATCCAGTTTCCAAGTTTACCACGGCTCGACCGATATCGTTCAACGGAATTTCGCGATGCTCGAGATACCGGCGTGGCTATCGAGTCAAGATATCGGTCGAAGAAAAACAGAGAATCGGTAAACTTCTTGATCCTCCTTTCCTCGCGCCAGAGGATACTCCTCTCCGGAACAACCTTTGACACTGTTCTTTAAGTGGTCCTCGAATTGAGAACTATTTTATCTAAAAGGTAGCTGATTTTTCGAAAATAGTATTTCAAATGTTTGTACGATTGGAAAAGAGAAAAATCACGTGGATAGGTCGGGGTTAGGCGAACGAGACTTATCGTCTCGAATATGAAAGGACAAACGACGTTTCCTGATAACCCGGATTGCAGGTGATCGTTCCGCGAGTCTGACCACGTACCGACCCACATCACTTAGCGATCCTGCGACTCGGCACGTAAGTAGTTAGTACTATTTCGGCGGCGCGGTGCGCCGAACGATAGGCCGGTGAATCGGTTGACCCACATCACTTAAAGGGAAGCCAACCGCTGACGGGAAACAGCGCGCATTTAAGCTGATTCTGCTCGATCCACCGACCGTTCCGTGTTCCGGGAAAGCCAATCGTTGACCGGAAACCGGTATTTCTCGTGAAAACATATCTAACACAACGGACGATTACGCTCGCTGAACCGAGAAGAGATTCGAGACCCGTGGTGTTCTACCGTACGTGTCTCGTTCACCAAACGAGCTTCTGCCTTCTGTTTTCCTTTTGCAAATGTACCAATAGTTTGCGATCAATTAACGCTGTATTGCGAACGTGACGGGGCTATTAAATTAATGTTTGAAATTGCTTCCATTGTCTTTTCGTTGTTCGACGTTAATCAATTCATTTCCAAAGGTCGAAAATATATTATTTCGAAGATGAGAAATATTCACTTGTAACAGTGTAATTATCATTAACCACTTCCAATGACAATTATAGATTTCTAAAACAAAATTTCAGAAGTAATACCCTGTCAACGGTGGCGAATGTGTTAATCAACCATATTATTTAACGCGAGTGCAGCGCAAACATTGCCGTCAATTACATAATACACTTAATTGTATGAAATCATAATAACCGACGGAATTACTAATTTTCCATCGGTCCCACGGCGCGTTCAAGCAGTCCATTGTTGTAAAATGATTCTAAATTAATTATCCGTGAAACAAGCCCACCCACTTTACATACGATAAATTTTAATTAATTCACCAACGTTAATAGTGTAACGTTTTTCATCGTAACCTGTGACAATGGTTATTGGCTACCGTAACAAAGCAACATGGATCTACGGCAAACAAACCGAACCGAAGGAAAATATAATAAACCAAAGGAGAGTGTTACAATGCGAAGAAAAAGTGGCCACCTGTACAAACGAAAACACGCTATCGTTCTTTATTTCGTTTCAAAGCTTCCTCTTTCTCTCTCTCTCTCTATTTTTAAATCACAGTTTCAAATGCGACGGAAAAACAACAGGGGGAAAAAACGTTAGTAAACGCAAACAAGCAACGTGGATCGAAAACAACAGCTCGGAAAATATCCTGCGAAATGTTAGCCTCCGATTTGTTACGGTCTGTTTTGTAAGAGTGCCATTTTTTGTCTTCGCTTCGGTAACGCTCGTTCCGCTGGACAGAAAGTCCTCGCGAATAGGCGTGTAAATTACGAGACGAGTCACCGGAAGGGTCAATGGAAAAGTCAGTATCGGTAAAACGATTCGCCGATAAACATTCGCCTCTGTAGACAATGAATTTTCATTGGCCCGCCTTTTCGAGGTCGCGGAGAACCGTACTCAAGTTCCAATTCCATCTTTTACAAGAATTGTCCTTCTGGTCGAATCTCAGCCGCGTTCAAACAAATTTGGTTATCGATCGCTTATGAAAATTTTGTATTTTATTTTTCAGTCGAGCCGTGTGCTGGAGGCTGAAAGATGGTTCCTCAGAGCCCGTAGATTAGCACCAGACGACTCGAGTGTGCATCATCATTACGGTAAGCATAATCATTAGCATTCTTGATTATAATTACGAGATAGTATAGCCGATATCAACGAGACGCATTAGTTCGAGCGTGCTACTCGTCGTTGTCGAGTAAATTGGAGTGGCCTCCGACAGGTTCCTTCTTTGACCCGTGGTAGCGAGCGGGTAATTGATTCCTCGGAAAGTTTGCGCGCCACGAGAACATTACGAATTCCCCTGGTGTCGAAACAAAAGAAAACAAAACCCTCGTAAAGAGGACGAGAGTGAAACGAACCACGCTGGATAACCGAGATTTTTCGAGATTACTTTAATAAGGAAGATAACAGGATCGTAGATTCTTTAACTTGTTATAAACACCTGTATAATATTCTCCTGAGGGATGAAAGCAGACTTTGAAGAGCAGGAACACTATAATCGAGGAGGATAAAATTTAAAGATGTCCTGTATGTCTTTTTCTTTTTTTTTTTAATTGAATTTCTTTTGGATATTGACAACATTTTCAAACTTTTTACCACCCTTTGAAAATCCCGAGCGTACACAAGATTAATCTACTGGTCGAAAGGAGTCACAGTGGAGCGGTATTTTTAGGTGGTAAAAAAAGCACGCGCTTTATCTCTCTTAGTGGCACACGTCATTAGGCAGTGGTCCGCGAAACCTGGCGTGATATATCGCGTGGAAATTTACGGCCGTCCTAGGATGAAGTGGTGGCAAAATATCGGAGACGTTTCTCGGCCACGCCTTCTGACGGAGTTTAAAGAAAATCTGAAAAGCGTCGAGGGACGGTCAGCTCGGGGAATGTACGGTGAATTTTTCTTTGATTTTCAGGACTGTTCCTGACGTCGCAGGGTCGACTGTCGGAAGCAGCGGAAGAGCAGCTTCGCGCGGCGGAACTTTCCAGATCCGATTACGAGCTGTCGATGGCGGCAGCGTCCGCGCTGCGCCAAGCGGACCGCCTCGATGAGGCCGAGGTGTGGTACAGACACGCGGCCAGGCTGAGGCCTCACGAGGCACGAAGTCACACGAATCTCGGCGCGATTCTTCACTTGAACGGGAAATACAAGCAAGCCGCGGCGGCGTACAGCGAAGCGTTGAGGTTGCAACCCGGTGACGCAACGACGATCATGAACCTGCACAAATTGGCGGCCATTTTGGCGTGACCTCGTGACACGATGACGTGGTCGAGAGACAGCAACGAGAGTGACGAGTGTGTGTATAATAAGAGCCAAGGAAAGACCCTCTACCGACTCGCCGTAATCCCTGACCCCATCACGTCTCCCCGATCTTCCTCCCGATATTCGTTTATATCCGTCGACCGGCGCGACAATGTCATGGGACAGATGTATCCTGGCACCTTGACGCGCCGTCGACTCGTATCGCCTGCTATGGTATGTAAAGAATAAAGCTTCCTTTATTTTTCTCTAACGAATCGTCTAACTTTTTCTTCTTTTATAGAGCAACACACCTCTCCTGTCCTTTGCTTCCTGTTACCACCTTCATTGCCATGGACAGTCATCGATGTTTGGTAACTGGATGTCACAAATGTGTAATATTCTCAGATATTAAAAGAGGCAAAGTGGAGTTTGATAGTAGGAACGATTAAGGCTCGAGGTGAAATGTCAAAAGGTTCCGATTGAATGGAAAGTCGCTGAGGGATCGAGGCGGGGACACGGGAAACGAAGGTAAGTAATATAATCGTGAAAAGTTGAACAAACAGCGGAAAGGGTCCGTCGAGCAATCACGATAGAAGAGCTTTTAAATTCGCGAGGAATGGCTTCTTGAACTTTCCTCAAGGTAGCCATGAATCACCTGCGAACGGTCAACTCTCCACCTCTGTTCTGTTCGAAAGAAAAACGCCGAGGGCGCTCGAGCCGTTTGACCCTGATTTCTCGGTTAAGCTGGAACAGCGTCGTGTTACGGGGCGTTTCGCGCGAATTTTCTCACACCAGGGCAAAGTCGGTGAAGCTCCATTAATATCGAATCTATTTGCACGACGGCACCGACTGGAATATTTAAGTTTACACTTTAAATCACACCCCCGAGCGAGTGGCTGTTACGCGGTAGCTCGACAAGGATAAAGAAGAACACAGAAGAAAAAGACGGATGAAGGTAATACCGCGAGAAAGAGAGATAACGGAAGCCGAACGAGAGACGGAGAACGGTAGAGAGAAACGAGGAGGAAGAGAGAAAATAGGAAAAGGTAAGAGAGAACGAACCCACCTGTCGCTCCCGTTGGGGTGACAGTCTCACGACAAACACTCGACAGGTGCCGCACCGGTTACCTACCTTTATTCCCCGCGAAGAACTCGCTTCGTTATCTTTAAAGCGGAACTCGTCGACTCGTCAGGGACGAAGGAGTGCTTCGTTTAGTCGTTTCGGTCCGAACCAGGTCGCGTGCCATTTCGTTTCCACCTTTTACAAACTCTCCGCAACTTTTACTCTACCTTTTTCCACCATTCTTCGGTCTACTGCATTCTTCCCGAACTGGGATCCCTCGTTAACCCTTATTTGAATCACGACAGTTCCAATCTTTAATACGAATCTTTAATACGCGTTAATAGAATTATTTGAAAAATTCTCGAAACTCTTAACAATTCTGCTCCCAAATCAGCCCTTGTCTGGTTAGCGGTTTGTTGCTTTCGATTATTGTAAGTGGCTTCGAAAGTCGGACAAAAGAAACGACAATCGTCGAAGAGAGTTACTTTCCTTTCGAAATAAAAGACTTCTCCACCCTGTCTCGCTTGCCAGCATCCGTTTCTTGCTGGTCGCTCGAGTCACGATACTCCCTTAGCTAACCCCTCGGCATGCTTCTTCTCTAAATGTCATTGATTTTTAGCGGCGAACCCGTCGGTAAGACAATTTAGGATGGAACGTCTCGTGCTCCCTCGCCCTTTTTATTCCCACAACCTTCTACTTGTCCTCGCTTCTTGCTATCGTGCAACCTTTTTCCATCCCCTTGTCGTGCCACGTCGTTGTTTCTTCCCTCGACACGCCTTCGCCAGCTAGACCGACGTATACCCACTTTGCTTACAGATTAAACGTATCCTCCATTCCTTTCTTCTTCTCTTATTTCGCCCTACTTCACCGTTCAGCTACGTTAATTCTTATAATTACTCACAGTCAAGACTGCTTTAACGTCGACTGATTTTCTAAGTATGAAGCAGTGGAATTGTAGCTGTCCGCTCTTGATCGATATGCTTCTGTTTCTGTAACTACATCTCGTAGGATATTATCTTATACAGGGGAGTGGTAGTACGATTACTTGGACTCGAGTTCAAGGGCTGTTTGTATCCTATCTTGATGGAATATTACATATTCCTGGCAAGTAATAGGACCGCACTTCTGTCGCACTGTAATTCCGACTGCCGAAGGACCTTTGGTCGACAGTGAAACATTCTCTTCGCTCTGTTCTTAGTCCGATTACTAGCTTTCCAATGGCAATAGTGATTTCCTATGGCTTTATCTTGGAAATCTTCTAACATTCTTCTCCATACTTTGCTTAATTTCACTACCCCCTCGCAATTTTAATTTCTCCCCGATTGCCTTCAATATTCTAACATTTCATTTAAAAATTTTCAACTAAAAATTAAAATAGTAGAAATTTGTCGAACGCATACCGAAAGAGGTATCCTCGTGCACGATTATTCCAACGTCCAACATCCCTCTCTATTTTTCACAAGGTTCGACGTACGCCGTTTGTCTAGTCGGCGTTCCCTTATTGACATTCCTGCCTGCACGCTTTTCCGCTTCGTCTTACGTTCCACGGAGAGTAGCGCAATAAGAGATAGGCCAGCGAGACAGGCGAACATTTATTATGCCGTAGGAGTCCCCGAAGAGCCGGTCGACCTCTCTCGATACAAAAGCACCGCGAAACAGAAGGGCCGTGGCTCTATGTGAAGAAGCCGGTGAAAAGGCTGGAGGAGATGCGGCGTGGTTAATGGCGTCGTTCTACGCTTCGCTCGTTCAAAACGGGCTTGAAAGCCGGGATACAGATAGCAGATGGTCGCTGTTTTGCGATACGGTCTACGGGGTTTAACACGCGAACGACCGGGATACGCGGTTACCGTCTACAATCGGGATTGTTGTATCTTCGTAAAATCAGGATTATTAGCGACAAAGATGTTCTGAAAGCAACCGTTTCTATTATATCCGCAGGAAGCTGAAAATACTCGTTGCCTTCTTCATTTTTTTGTTAATACTCTTTCATTTTTACACGCCCTTTATCGACAAACGGATTCAGAGGTAAGAAGAAACGATTTAAAGCTTCCTTTCTGTGAACAATCGAACAAAGTCGTTATTGAAGCTAATTTCCTCAAGAAAAATCACTGAACATTAATCCGTGACTCAGAATCAACCGGAATAAGAAGAATCAAGCTGAAAGTTCGTTCGATCGTGAAAATTCGAATCGCCGTGCAATCTTCACCGACGCGATAGTATTTCTTTCGAAACGAAGAGGAAAGTTCGCCGGGTTCAGGGAGCAAGAGTTTTAAATCCGTCTTGGTAGAAAGTCGACGAACGAGATAAACGATTCGAGAAGAGACGTCGTGTTAGCCGTGAAAGTAAAGGTTTTGTGTTTCTTAGCGCGGCCATTCCCTTTTCCCGGCTGAAAAATCTTCTTTAATTATCCCAGAAGCCAGTCAGGATTAAAGCGAAACGCAAACAACGTCTCGACTGATCCTATTGCTCGATCGATAAGTAATTAAGAGGGATTGTTTAGGGTTTAATGAAATTAGTAAGATAGATCGTAGGAGGAAGAAAAAGGGATATGAATAAAAAGTGCAAAGTTCTTTTGACGTCTATCAGGTAGGCGTGCACAATGAGAGGTAGCAAGTGCGGTAGCGATGAAATATTCCGTAGGGTCCTGTCATTCCGAGCAGTAAGGTCAAGTAGCGTTTCCCGCTGTCTATCCCGTACGCTTTCTTTCGGACCTATCCTGATTTATACTTTAACTCGGGTTGAGACACTGAAAAACGGCCGTTACAAAATTCACCAGTCGACGACCACTCGGTGAACGAGAATGAACCAACTGGTACATAATTTATCTTCGAAACGAACGTGCGACTGTTGTACCGGTAAGAAACCGTAATATGTTACAATTTATTTGTATCGTAAGGTCGAATCAAAGATTCCGTCCGAAAGGAAGGGAAGGGCAGCACGCGTGATATAAAAGGGAGTGCCTCTTTTTCCGGTTCCTAGATTTCAAAGATTGGAACCACCCCTAAGCTGACGCAGGAGTTTCTACCTTGAAGGGATCGTGGTACTCTAAAATCCCCGAAAATAGGCTTTCCTAAGAATGAAGATAAATCGGTGGGGTAATTCTTTACGTTTGAACACCTGCTGCTCGAATTATCTTTTCCACTTTTCTCGCATCGTATTGTAAACGGTGCTCAACAGTTTTAGCGCGGGGATATAATAGTAAAAAGATTTTCCCTCGATTCCGACGATTTCTCGACGAAATAGCGAGCGGAGGATTTTACGCGCGAACCGATCCTGCTTCGAAATAGAATTTTCGTTTTATTCGTCGTAATCTCGGGACGAAAATTCCGCGCGACGATCGCACGGCTACCTGTACGATACACGCGGCTTATCGACGATCACGCCGAATCGATCTTCGTCGGCACAGAAGCGGCGTCCGCGCGTTTTATTGCGCGTAACGTGGCCACTAAAAACCGCGTGTCATAAAAGGGTAACAGGCAGATAAAAACCGAGCGCGAAAAATCGTCGCTGGTACGTGCGTCGATCCATCAGCGCCCGTTCTCCTCTTCCCTCCAACCGTTTCCATCAGCTTGCACTCGCTGCAACTCGTTTCCGCCTCGGAAAACGCGACTAGAATGTCGATCAACCGTGTCCGAACGTACGTTGCTGTTCTTGCCGTTGTTACGCGACGAACGTTTCCTCTAAGCCCTATGTTAGCTTCCACTAACTCGATCCTTCGTCGTTAACAACCCGCACGATTAAGCGTGCGTCAGCGCTATACCTGCGATGAAAACGTTCCGCGAGAACGAATTTCACCCGCTGATTAATGAACACGGCTTATCGTCGCGGTGGAGAGACGTTTTGAAAAAGTAAAGTGCGATGATTTTTCTGTTCGAGGTATTTACCGGATATCCAATTTTCCTGGCTACTCGAATAACCGAGGATCCTCGATTCGAATCGACAGACCTAATATAAAGTATCCACCCGGCACGATTCCAACCGTGTAATCTGAAGAATTATTTATTCGATTACTTTCGTCGAATCACCGCGAGGATACGTTTCCTGGCCTTTCGAGCACTGATTAAATCACGACGAGTGTACCCTTTAATACGAGGGCGTATGCACATTTAAGAGGATCATTCGCTTTCAAAGCACACTCGGAAAACTCTATAAAATGAAAAACCGTATTAAAGAGATTAAATAGAGCAATTTGCGTAGCGAAATGAAACGAAACGATGGTAAATCAACTGTTATACATGAAAATTGTGTATAAAACATTTCCGAGTGTGCATTCACCCCTGAAAGTCGAGGCTCGAACTTTCCTCGTCCCTTTTGGTGTCTCGACGAAAAGCCGTTCGAAACAGACAATAACGGTCGGACAGCTTTCCATGGCGATGCTGTTCCGCGCAATTAACGCGTGGAAATCTCATCCCGCGTACGTGGATACGCGCGCGTTCAACGTAGCCGTCGCAAGCGTATTGAAAGCTCGTCGAGGCGTGTCGCGGAGGCGCGTTATTAACGACGACGATTAACGAGGCGCCAGGCTTGCAGCTTTGTTCCCTTAAACGTTAATCGAGTAGTCGCGGAGCGGCGGACACGGCACAAACGAAAATACCCTGTGTGTATTCCGCTTGGACGTAACGTCGGCCCGGAAGTGGCTTCCTATGCTGCACGTCCGGCTAAAATATTCCCGGCTAAACTAACATCCTTGCTGTTGGAGCACCCTTCGGTGCTTTCCTTCGTTCCTGACTGTGCACACACGCTTGAAAATTAACACGAAACGCTTGATACTGTAAATACTACGAGAGAACATTGTTTTCTGATTTAAACCGGATGTTTGACGTTTTTAACGGGATGAAAAATCTCGTAAGATTTTTAAACTATTTATCTTCTCCGACGCGTATTCCGATCTCTGTTGTTTTAATAGCGAGTATATTAAATCCCGCAGATAAATCCCTGCGTATTTTCCATCGCGGCAAACTTCAAAAGATTAACCCGGTGAGGTTGAATCGCGCCGAGCAAGGGAGCGAGATTGATGCTTGCTTTTGAATTCATGCCGGACGCGAGGGAAAATTTCGTCCCAAGCAACGAGGAGCTTGGATTTTAAACGCGTTCCATATAAAAAGAAGACTCACCCCGCAGTTCCTTTTTACACTGTACCGCACGTGTGATGATGGTTGATTTTCAAAAAAAGCCCGTTCACAGGCAGACGTGTGACAGGAAAGTTGAGGAAATTAACCCCCTGAACCGCGGAAAAGAGACTTCGACTCGCACTTCTCGTTATTCCAGAAACTTGACTAACTTTCGAGACCTTTTTTATCGCGAAAAATTTGTCCCCTTTCGTCGTTGAAAGGTTGAACGATTCGATCGTAGCACCTGCTTTCATTATTTCAATAAAACGACGAACTTTTCTGTTTTGAAATTTGGTAATTGAAGGCACGCTAATTAACACTGTGTACGCTAAAAATGTAGTATTTCGAAATTTCGAAGTTGAAATAAAATGGCAAATATTATCGTGATGCACAGAAGACAACGAGTTTACCGCGACCCGATTGCCGTCAGTAAATTGTCTGAACACGCGAAATCATTTAACGACTATAAATGCCTGGTTATTATCCAGCCCGAGGAAAATGGTTAAAGCAAAGGATTTAATAAAAGCAAAGTGGCTGGATAAGGATAGCGAATCGAAAAGCAAGGCCGCTTCAAAAGCGAGATTGCGCTGAACAAGATTCAATTGTGCGCCTGACGGAATAAAGGCGGAATAATTTACTTTGCGCATCCGGAAGCGAATCAAACAGCTGACAGGGATGTCTATCGCGTGCGGCTGCAACGATTAAGTTAAAAAAGCGATGGGGGGAAAACTGGTGCATAGGAAAAATTGCATTCGCGATACCGTGAGATCGTGTACTGATGAAAATTGAAAGAGATTCGATTAAAAAAAAAGTTGTACCTCGACGCATCTGGTTGATTTGCCGCGTTTCTCAGTTAGTTTCAAAATTAATCCTTTCATCGTGACAATTGTCGCTCTATAACAGCGAATTGATAAACAAAAGGGAATAATCAAAACATTTAATACAATTTCATCGAGGATAAGACGAATTTCGCACACGTTTACTCTCCTCCCGATACGTTGTTCATGCATAAACATCCTTGCTCGAGTAATTACCGCGCGACTGGAGCAATTAAATGGCAGCTCGCAGCTTCGCGAGCTTCTCGAGAGTTCTCTCGCGCCATGCCGGATGCTGCTTGTCTCGCGAGATCTCCGGCTTACGAGCTTTCCTCTTCAGTCAGGAAGAAAGCAACCAGCCGGGAAAACACGAGTGGAAATCGATCGAGAGACGACTTGGAGTTCCACCTCGATCGGGACAGAGAAAGGGTGAAAAGGGTAGGGAAAAAGAGGCCGATTGCGAGCTGGTCGATCGATGGTAGACGATAATTAGGCTCTCGTCCCGGCGCGAATTCTCGCTGCAAAATGCTGGCGCAATATCGCTCGCGGCTAGAGACAAAAGAGACTTCTTCGTGCTAGATAGACGGACGAAGATAGAACGATCCGGGGAATTAATTAAAGCGCGACGCAAGGCGACGCCGCCGGCAGGCAGCGAAGGGACGCGAGAAGAAAAGAGCCAAAGACGAGACGAGACGATGCCTCGGCTGAAACGAAGCCAGCCGGAGTCGAAAAGTGGACGACGACGCGGAATTTCACGCTCGTGACGAGGTTTATAATTATAACCCCGGCTCGCTAATGAAAACAGCCCCGACGTCGCACGCTATTCTTTTCATAAATCATGTCGACGGAAACCAACCGACCTACCCTTCCCAAGACACCCCCCGGATGCTGCCGCTTAGACTCTAAGAATCTTGTTCGTGTTTGTCGATGGTACATAGATGGCAGGATGTTAATGTGGTTTTTCTATGAACTTTCCTTGAAAGGGGTGGATAGAAAGGAACGAAATTGAAAGTTATTTCGTTTATTATTTTGCAGGCAAGCAAACGTTAATTGGGAATGCATGGATTATTCCCTTTTTATATGATAAAAAGAGACGTCTGTTTGATAAAAGTTTTTATCGTGTAGAAATATTGCGGTAGAACAGAAGCGACGGGATTTAAAACAATCCGATCCGAGGGTCGCAATCAGATTCGCAAGCGTTTTCTACGTGTCCCGGGAAAGCGGCCCGAAGAGATGTAGGATTTTAACGACCGTGACCCCTGCACCGTTACAAACTCCAGAGGGGAAACTGTGGCAGATGAAACGAACGAGATTCACGATCGGCCCAGCCAAGTCATTCGATTTTCATTGCTCGTTTCGCTCAAAACGATTTCTATCGATGGCTCGGTACTAACACGAGTATGGAATTGAAACTAAACCACTATTTTCGTTCGATATTTTCCTGCGAATTCAAAGATTTCTCCTATGAGAATAGTCATTCATCTTCACCTTTAATATAATTTTTTAAGTCGTAAGTTTGTAGAAGCTGCAAAATTAAAGGAAAGTTTTAATATTATACAAAGTATCAAGAAGCAAACTTTAAATTAATTGGAGAACAATTAATGAGTCAATGACTAGAGCTAGAAATTTAATATAATTAATTAAAAATTTCAAATTTCCAACGAGTTAAAAATCCAACACGTTTTATTCAAAAATGACAGCAACGATACAAGTTTACTTATTCGCAAAATATCAGTGTAAATCGTGGTGGTACAACGCAAAGCCGTTCTCGAAGAAGCGTAATTTCCTGGATCATCGAATATCGCGATAGTCCAGGGTGCGAACCACGCGAGTATCTCGTTCACGAGGCATGCGATCGATCCCCGTCGATGCATCGACGTTCAGGCTGATCCGGATATCGAATGGAAATGAATTTCCCCGTTTTAGTTCACGCGCACGTTGAATGAAACGCATCCCCTTTGATCCTGACGGGCGTACCGATTCGACCCGTTCCAACTCCGGGGATCACCGATCCTTCCACGTCGCGTGACAATGAACACAGGCGACAGCTTGCCGCAGAAATTGCGGCTTTTGTACCTGCCACTTCTTTCTTGTATTTCAACGCCACGTGTCACTGACCGATCGCGATCAACTGACTGCAAAACTCTATAACGCACGAATTGCACCTTCCTCGACGAAAGATCTTCCAACCGATTATTTCATGCTTTTAAGAACAATGATTCAAAGAAACTAGGCGCGATTAGACGAGATTCGGTTCTTTAATCTTGATACACTTGAAATATTCTTAACAATTTTTCCAATTAATTAATCACCATCTATTCAAGCTATCGTCGTTTAATTATATCTTAAAAGAAATTTAAGGTACATTATCCAAATGGACAAGTTTCGTGGGTCGGAAATATGATGTAACGCGAGGGCGTGAACACGCGTGCTTAATTAAGCATAAAATTCAGGGTTGTTCCGGTTGACACGGTCAGTGACGGTACGTTAAACGCGCGAACGGTGCCATCGCCGTCAACTCGGGGTGGATTCGTCGAGTGAAATTGTTTGGCGTGGCCTTCATCAAAAGAAAAGTTTCATTAGCCTAATGAAACGAGTGACTCGGGGAAAAAGCTAGGCCGCAGCCATGGGCCGCATCCGGGACAGGACGAAAAGGAGGGAGCGAGGAGAGGGCACGAGGATGTACCGACCACGCCAGCACTTTAATTAGAGAAATTAAATTTTCAAACGAAACACACGGCCACGACCTAGCCGACCTCCATCTCTCCCTCCCTCTTGAACCATCAACTTGTGTTACCTCTATTTTCAACCGGACCACCGTCGTAAATTACGAAACCATCTTCGTTGAATGGATTACGATTTTTCTTTTCTTTTTGTGTGTGAAAAAACACCTCTGTTTCGTCTCCTTTTAAATTTGATTGTCCCGCGGGTGTAAGCTAGCTAGAAATCGCTTTCAATATTTTTGAAATAGAAAATTGTTGATAGCTTTGAGGTTTAATTATTGAAAATTGAATTTTTTGCACGTTTGAAGATTTCAAGAGCCTTCAGTGCTCTTTGCAGAGCACCTGCCTGAAAATTGACTTTCCATTTGCTAGAACGCTCAGTTTATAATTCGTTCACAGGGATTTACAAACGTATATACCTGGTATTAGCATTGTAACTCGCATTTTGAAAGCTACGAACGTTATCAATGGCCAACGTTCACGAGCGCATACAGAATTATCAAACCAGCTTTGAAGTTCTCTCCACAAACACCGTCAAAATCACCGTCCAGGTCAACCTTTGCAACTCTGTTCCATTCGGCATTGAGTTTATGCCCTCTCTAAACATTCGGTATGTACACAAATATGCATATAAACTCTGTAAATAACAAACATCTTCATACTACATACCCAGTCAAAACAGTGACCGACCGTTTTTCAATCGCTTCAAACTTGAAATTTATTTCCCCCGATTTGCAAACGTTTCTCATCGTTCTAAACTTCATCGATGAATTTCGAGGGGGCAGAATTTTTGAATTACTTTCAAGAATCGCCATACGTTGGTAGAAGAAACGTAGGTGGCAAACGAGATGCAAACTGTCCAAGAGTTCCAGTTTACGGTGCTATCGTTCTTCCGGATCCGTCCAGCTCGCCGTAACTTCGTGAAGCCAATTTGCACGGGCAACAACTGTCCCGATCGAATCATCGACGAGCAGACGGCAAACAAGGGGAATAGGAGGATCGCAAAGTTTTTCAAGGAATATCAAGCATCGTTTGCGAGAGCGAAAGCAAAAGAAGGCGCGACGAGTATTTCAATTAGCGTTGTTATCGTTTCGGCTCCGTTTGTGCGCTTCGTTTAAGCGTGATTTCATTTTAAGTATCGCGATGCAAAGCGATTCCTTTCAGCATCGATATTGATGGTCGATGTCTCTAAACGATGCTTGAATTATTAAACGCGCTCGTGTTCGATCGGCAAGAGTTTTCAGAGTAAATTGTACGTTTGTATTAGCAATGTTAATTTTAATGCTATCAAGGAAGCGCACACCCCTGGAAAGATTTTTAGGGCAAGAAACAAATCACGTTATCTCTTATCTTGTTCCCAACTTGGATCCAGATACCGTGGCCAACTAGATATGTAGGACAAAAATGGCAGGAAACTCTGCCCGGCAACCGGGGTGTCCGTGGCCAGAGGGGAAGGAAAAGAAGAAAGAGTAGATACGAAGGCGATGATAAGGTTATTTAGCGTCCCGAACCGTGGGCAAAATGAATTACCACGAGCGCGGTTGGGATCCCTCGGGTCGCGATATCGCGTTCGCTAAGAACATCGTGTCTTCCACTAAAATTCCATCCTTTTAACAAAATGGATTTTAACAATAATTGAAAGGGTCATTCGAATTCAAGCAACGTTTCGAGGAATCCTCGCCTCGGGTAACGGCCGTTTCGTTGTAATAATCAATTTAAGTTGGTCGCCGGTTTCCAATACCGTTCACAAATTATTTAACGCGGCGAAGCAGATACTTTCGCAAAGTACGTCTCCGTTACCCCGACTTACCTCGAACTCCGCTCACACCGGCAGCTACTTGATAGAGCTAACCTCATAAAACTTCGACCAAACTGGGTACCTTATTCAATGAACCGTGCGTTGACCAGATCACGCTCGTCCCTTGGTGTTCCATCAAGACGTCCTTTAACAAAAAAGAAGGACAGAGATGGGTGTAACCCCGTAGGGAAAAGGGCGACGAAATGAGAAAATTGATCGTAAGGTTGTAACGGCAAAAAGGGTAGTCAAGGGGTTAATTCGTGAACAGCGTACTCCCTTGGAGCGTGATAGAAAGAGAAGCTGATGGCCGATGCTCGAACCGTCTAACGAGCTGGCAACTCGTTTTACTCGCGATCTCGAACACTAAACAGTGTTATCCCTGGCTCCACTTTCATTCTCTTCGTCTGGCTACGCGTCTCCACGAGGGTGCCACGGTGTGTCCCGAGGAGAAACGGGTGCGGCGAGGAAAGTAAAGAAAAGAAGCCGGTAACTAGAAGCGGCGAAGCGGACCAACGGAAAAGGAAGGAAGGAAGGAAGGAAAAGAAGGCTGCCAAGGCTCTTTGGTCTCGGCTCTTGGGCGGTAACTCGATTTGTCGCCCGTCTTGAGCCAGATGGATCGGAAGTAGACGCGAACGCCAGCCGCATTTCAAGCAGGCTATATCGCCCCCAACCCGCCATCCTTGCCTTCCTCTACGTTTCGTGTGTTTTGCAGACCACTCGTCCTCCAACTGGCGGACGATCCGCAACAATCGCTACTTCCTCTACTTCCAGCATTCCCCGCCAGAGGGACTGTTCGCAGTACCAAGTTTCTCGCAAGTACTCGATTCTGTATCTATCCAAACGTGTAAGGTGTAAAATAGGGTGAAAATTTATCTTTCGTCATTGCTGGTAATAGAAAATTTTTCGCTAAATTGCAAGAGGATGAATCGACCTGCACCACCTTGGATAAAACATACTCTATCCTATTTTCTTCCCTTTTCTTTCTTTTCCCCAAGCCCCCAAGCCGGTATAGCTATTAACCCGATACATGATCAGGCAGGATCCGCACGATCGAAGTTGGGATTAACTTTGGATCAGTTGGACATTTAATTATTGCACGATTCTTCGGGAAACTCGTAGCGGCAGGAAAAAGTTTTACGACTCAACGAAAATTAACACGTTCGCTGCCGGTGGTCATTTCAAACATTATTCGTCTCTGACTATACTCATTTTTAAATGCTTAATTTTAGTCGAAGCACTGTTGTATATATTCTGTGGGTGTGAAGTTGAAAGCTCCATCACTAATATTTATAACCGAATTAACAATCAGCGTCATATTATAAGTTAATTGCTATAATCATTATCAGCAAGTATTTATTAAAGCAACAAGTAAATAAATTAATTAATAGCAGTCCTTCGCTGATACACGCTTCGAAATGATAGAATCTGTCATTTGGAAAGTTGCGTTTTCAGTCGATCGGAAACAGGAAGCAATCGAATTAGAGAAACACAAGGATGGAATAGATTTCGAATAGCGAAGTAAAATGCGTCCCGTTCAGTTTCCCTCGTTGATCGAGCGTACCAAGTTCCAAGTTCGAACGATGCTGCAACGCTTCGCTTCGATCTACCGAAAAGACTTCGGCTAAACACCGGAAGCTACGAAACTTCTAACGGGAACAAGACGAGCTCGAGTCCCGGGCTAGCCTCGTTCTCGAATAAGCATCTGTCCGAGAACAACATTGAAACTTTGTAACAAGTATCCCTCGTAACGACGGGAGACCGGTATTACCTTGGATTTTCCTCGAAATCCGGTATCCAGCCACCCCCGATATTACCTCGCCGAATGTTTGAATCGAGCTGCGAAACTTGCAGATTTCGCGCGTTCGCCGATACACTTCTCGACGGGAAACGAAATAGTTCGAATCGAAACGATACCATCTTCGTATCGTAGTTTCCGTGAAAATTGGTTAACACTGGAATAACGAAACTCGTCAAAACGAAATTGATATAAAAGCTCATACGCCATTTTATTTCGATTTAAAACTAAAGCGATGTCCAACACCAATTCTGCCAATATGGAAGTAAAAAAGAAAAAAATATTCCACCAACCTTTTTTTCCAGCTCGTACATTACCTCGTTCGGATAGAATCGAAGGTGCGACGAATCGGACAAAAAACAGACGGCAAATTAGAATGACGAACAAAGGGAGGAAGAGAACCCTCGATCCTAGTTGGAAAGCATCGCTTCCTCGAATCTCGCACACCCTCCGACAACGCTCGAGACCGCTTTATCGGTCTCGACCGACTTTCTAACGAATCGTTCTCTCGATACGACAACCCTCGAGCCCTCGCGCGACATAAAAGACGCGAAGAGCCGGAAACGGAATTAAAAAGACAGTAGGTCGGTACCGTGGCTGAGGGCTGAGGGGGAATAGACGACAAACAAGAGAAAAGGAGACGGTACAATCGAAGGGATGAAACGAGGACACAAAGGTGTACGGTTGACAGAGATAGAGGAAGGTCGAGCAGCAGCAAAGAAGAGCAAGGGTGTAGTAGCGAACCCGAATGAGAGATAGAGGGTTAGTATTGCTAGATAGGTAGATATACTGGGTGTGTCACAATATATGACCTTAAATAAAGCACGCGTAAATAAAATTCAATATTAGACTAGCGATTTTACATAGCAAAATCGAAATATAAAATTAAAAAATTAACTTTTCTACTGTATTTATATATACTAAATTTAGTAGTAAAGTTCAACTGGCATATTATAGCGGAGCCTGTAGAAGAGGCTGCAAGGGTGCAGGTATCACGAGCAGTGAGTGCCGGGGGTGCCATTAGCGGGGTGTGTTTTGCGCCCGGGTCGCGCGATCAACTGCGAGGCTCTCTCTGGCGAGGGTTGCAAACGAGGAGGCGAGGAGGGTAGCCTCTATTGTTGCCGCTTTACCCGGCATGCATATTTAACGCCCGCGTTCCTCTTCCCTTCTCTAATTCCGTTTCTCTCGCGCCGCTTCTGTTTCTATGGCCAGCGAGACTGCGTTTCCCTGGAAAGGCTTCCTCTTCGTTTCACCCTCGTAGCACGCTTCGACCTTCTCCTACCTGTCTATCGTGCTTTAATTTCCCTGCTTCGAATCTCGACGCCAACCAACGTACGCAGTCACGTGCGATACCAACACCATCCACTAGCCTCGCAAGAACCACCGAACCGACAACCCTTAGATTTTAACCCTTTAACGTTGAAGTACAGTATCTGGGTCGTAAACCCGCAATAATAGGATTCCTCCATTTTCTTCGACCCTTATTTCATTCAGGTACCATTTTACCCAATTTGCTTTGTAAAATTTAAACACCTGATCAGATTGAATTTTTTAATTCGAAAGCTCCCTTTATCAAAGGCAGCTGCGACTGGAAAGAACATAGTCGAAAAAGAAGGGGCAGGTTAAGACCCGTAACAACCAACCCCTATCCTCGAAAGACCGATAATGCCGGTGTACGCTTTACGAGGGTGCACGCTTACCTATCGATGAAACGTAATTTCAGTTTTTCATCCTGATACCGGTGAACCGATTAATTATTGGGAATTATGCATGTGGGCGAGGATTAAGGTAATTCGAGGAGGGATAATTGACGGCGGTAGGACTTACATTTTATGGACAGAAGTTATCGTTCCATTGCCGGATAACGACGATCCCTTACCCTCTAGTCGTTCAAATCAGATTTTCCTATAACTATACCGAGATATAGAGGCTGCGAAAAATATTAATTTACTAAGAAACCTTCTCGATCCGCGCCATACATTTTGGCATTGGTATCGATTCGTTCGTTAATCGAGTGATCGTTACGCTGTTTCCAACGGAACGAACGTTATTTTCCGTGGGTAGCTACACCGCGACGTTTCGTAATCGTATTATCGTCGCCCAGCAACGTTTCCATGCGAGGGAAATTCCTGAAATTCTGCTGCTCCCTGGAAAACGCGTGCATCGGGCAAGCTGGCTGGAAGAACGCGAGGGTGGACGCGCGTGCATTATCACGATACGCGAGTTTACACGCGGCCACGGTACACGAAGAAAGTGTCGTGTTCACGAATTAACGCTTGTCATCCTCGATACACTGAACGCCACACTTTTTTATTATTTATATCAAAACGCTTTCGGAATTTTAATAAAGCATTCGAGGAGAAGGAGGGTACGTAAATATTTCGAAATACAGTCGGAGGAGACTGAGAAAAAAAAAAAATGTTTAACAGAGCTTTGTGCGGCTGTTGGACGGCCGTTGGATAATTTATATTCACCGCAATCGTGATGATAAATATTTCGCGGACAATGGGCAACGTTCGCGTCAAAAACGTCGATACGAATGTCGCACGAACGAAACGGCGCAACAGCGAGTTACGAGACCGGAGTTTCCACGTGACGATTAATTGTTATCATCCGTGGGTTTCTCCCTATTGTTTCTCGGGGATAGAAATTCTCGCTCACAATAACGTTTCTACGACTAGGCTGTGAATGGTACGTCCCATAACGTTTCCCATGACGTGGTTCGGATTCAGTTGAACAGAAAAGCTGTACGTAACTGAGTGAATTTGAATTATGATGCTGGATTAAAACGATACCTGTTTGAAATATTATTTCTAGGATAAAATTATAATAATCGAGGAACGTGGAAAATAAATGAAACAAACGAAGTCTTTATGAAATATGCACCACTCAAAGTGTTAATTAAAGTTAATTTTATTCGCTTGAAATGAACGTTTCCCGGACAATCGTAGGAAAACACAAAGATAAATAAACGGGGTTATTACGGTCCCGAGGAGCAGGTTGTACAACGCACGACGTTCCACTCGTTTTACAACACTGATCATACGGTTAATTGGTTCGTCAGTCTGTAAACTGATTCGACGTATACCTCTCTCTGTGTCATTTACCGTGTGCCAATTCTTCCTTTTTTTTCCATTCTCCCTTGACAAATATACCCTTTATCCACTGCGACTGGTTAACGCAACGCAACTTTTATTCATCCCCCTCTGACGCAACGAAATATGTATCCGTATAATCTCCTACAACCCTTGTTCGTTTACGTACATTTTTTAAACATTTATTCTGTGCGTTTATTTATTTAAAAATAAGATAAAATGGCTCGTGTATTTGTCAGTCCCATTTCCATTGGTTTTTCAACCCATTTCCATTTGTCAGTCCCATTTCCGTTACAAAAAGTAATATTCAACGTCGCCTATTGTAACATCGTTGTTCATAGTAACGAAACACCGATGGTTGACCATTAGCTATCAAACACTAGAATTCAATATATTGTTGCGGCTGGCGTACAATTAATTATCGACTGACATACAGGCAGACGCGGTGAATGATCATAGAGTGAATGGGGGCCTGAACCATATTGTTTGATCATTAGCCTCGTTAATTATTGGCTTCGCTACATTCCTCGGCTTTGTCGGGTTACGCAACACAGGATATCGCTGCAAAGGCGCATCCAGAGCATTGTCGTCGACGCGTTCGGTTAACAAGCGTGTACGCGAGTGGAAAAAAAAATTCAGCCACCCCCGTGATCGCTCGGAAAGCTCGTTGAAAAGCATTGTTCCCTGTTCGTTCAGGTGGCGGAGCATGGAAATTCGGAAAAATTCGCATTCTTTAATTCCAACCACTCGCGAACGCTGACGTTTTCAAATGAAAATAAAACGATCGACCGCGATAACGAATAATATTTATTAACCATTTATAAACTGAAAAATCAACGCCATAGAAATATTGATAGGGGTAAGCAAATTAGAAGATAAATTCATCGGAAACGAATAATGATTTTGATGTTCTTTTGATACCAAAAAATATTTTGACACATTTTTTTATCTACGTTTATCCGAAACTTGTGGAAAAATATGATACTATCAAGATTCGAAGCAGTTTTTCACGGATAAGAGCCTCGTCGAAACGAAACTGATCTACGGTAACATAGTTTCCGAATGCGTCTGGAACACCGTAAACCTTTAACGAGTGACTGTGCATCGTACGGATGCTCGTATCGCAGGTCGATTGAAAAATCAATCCCTCTTGAAGCACTCTCGAATTCAAAGGGTGGATGCGAATATAAAAAAAAATGCAGTACAAAAAAAGATAAAGATACGGAGTGGTTTTTTCGTACGATAGGTTCCCAGACAATTTGGTAGCCCAATATATACGGCAACAATATTGTACCGGGTGGACATAAAGTTTCGGGTAAACGACCACTGCAACCGGATACAAGATACTGAAAGAGCAACGTGAGCGCTAGTTAAGGGTTAATGTAGACCGCCATAGTCAGATGAGCTTAGTTACGTTATACGGTCTCAGGCTTAAGTTACACTGCACTGTGTGTTTAGTTGCCCAGGGAATTGTGTGTGCACGATTACGTGGGAACAGAGGAAGGCTAACTCACTTAGCACGAGAATAGAGAAGGAATTAGAGTAAATTTTTATGAGACCTTCATCCGCCCTTATCAAACGTCACAATATCCAAGCTTCACCTCCCAAATAATTATTAATCCTCATTCTACAAGAGATTAGATTGTTAAAATGAAGTAATTCTTCGGATTCACACGATTTTCCTCAGCTTTCCGGTTTAAGCGAAAATTCGTTACCAAAATTCGGAAAATCCAATGGCCCTGTGGGCAGCACGAACGCGCGGTTTGCGGGGCTAAGTGCACCGTTGAAATATTTAACGCCGAGTCAACAACCATTCAAATTCGTCCGGCTAAACGATGCACGTTTATGCTGCGAAAGTAGCGCGAGTCAGGGTTTGCCCCGGCGAAATTATACGCCGTATACCAGACGACGAATACGTAAAAATCAGCGTTAAGTTACGATCGATCCGTTGCATGAAACGTTGGGTGAACGCGTAACTTTACGATTGACCTGAAACTTTTTTTCCCGATTTTCACCGGAACGATTTAGATTCCGGTTATGACGTCGCCGTTCGTCGTAACATTCAATAAGTTACTACGTTTTCAATTCACGCGTTCGATCAGAGTCGCGAGCGGATTTATTTCAATCTACTCGACATCCGCGGAAACACCTCCGGCCATTCGCCATTACTGTATCCATCCGATCGTTTTTGATCGAATAGGATCGAGTTTTGATCTCGCGATCAATTTATACCTCTTTCTCTTGAAAAAATATTCTTCTTCTTTTGATTCATCAATCGTTTAATTAATTTGTGGCGGCTGTCACTAACGATTTTCAAAGTAGCGAGACGTGTTAAATAGTTTTCGATCCAAAGTTCACTCTGACCGATGAAACGTGCACAGCAGCTAGTCGCGTCAATGAAAACGCTGCTGATTGTGAGACGAAAAACGGAAACGCTAATCGTAATCTGTTTACAAGATGATCAAAGTTGCAGGGCGTAGCAGTGAAACAACTGTTTCGAAGTGATTATAAATTGTCGAAGAACCGTTGGTCTCTCTTTCTCTCCTTAGTGTTCTTCCTCTCTCTTCCTTCTTTCTCTGTACTAATGCTTTCGTCGAACGTCGGAAATCAGGTTAACGAAATGTTATCTTTAGACCGCGATGAGATTACCCTTCGACGACATCATAATAGGATCGTCCTTTGACAAATATTAAATTTCATCGAACGAACGGGAAAAAGGATTAATTTAAATGCGAAGCGTAAAGTTCACGCGAATCTGTACAAATTAAATTTTCCATCGATCGACAGCTTTATTTTGCTACGCTGCCTTTGGTTTCCGGTATCGTTTAATTATTCAACATGCCGTGCGGTTATTAATGCGCTCTCCAATGGAAGGCCATTTTCAACGTGCAACGTCGGGGGTGGGGGTCTCCCGACGCCCTTGTACGCGGCCCGAGGATTGGCTGGCACCGGGTGCGATCCCCGATGACAACTATTTCTTTGAGAAAATTTTGTTCTTTCTCGAATATAAAAGTGTCTTCTCGAATTAGGCATAATTCCTACTGGCTCGAGGTATCATATCCAGTGGTGGGGACACCATCCCCTCCGCCATTTTCCCTAGAGGGTGTACATCGATACCCTCGCGGTGTACACGGTGACCATCGTCCTGGATCCGGTTTTAATTAGATTTTCAATTAGATTTTCAATTAGATTTTAAAACGCGTGCCGAGCGTCGCGAACAGCCGGCTTTGTCAACGGCACGCGTGCGAGTAAATTACTTTCAGCGACGATTACCTAGCCGCGTCGATTAAACCGACTCCCAAGCTGCGCACCTATGCATTTCCACGGCTGCGTGGTGAAGCCGCAACCGTGCTTCCAACTTCCTCTTTCTCGCTTCATCTTTGTCACTCCTTTCCATCGTTCCCGCATCTCAAACCGTTTTCATCACCCTACGACTCGGTCGAGCTATCCTCGTCGACCCGACTTCCGTTCTCCGTCTGGTTCCCGTCGACGAGGGCTCTTCACGAATGCACACGATTACCGGAAGTTCGTCGGGGAAGCGGCGGGATTGCGCGCTTCCTGAGAGACCTGGGAATGAGTCGCGTTCTGAGCGAAACAATGTGCCGCGGATCGACGATCTCGAACGTGAAACTTTCAGGATTTTTCACTTCTGTCTCTTTTTTCATGCTTCTTTTCCCTTTGGAGATCCTCCGAACGAACGCAGAGAACATTGCGGTCGTTATTCTGTGACAGAAATCTCATTTCTCTCAACTTTTTGTACGTCGTCGATGGGTAACTCGTGATACGCAAATGTTTAACGATCCTGAGTAAATATGTTATTGCAAATGAAACGCCATTAGCGAAATATGTCGGAGAAGGTTAAATGGGAGTAAATAATTACTGGAAAATCATAGATATTGCTTTGCAGATGATAATTTATCTGCTGGTTTATGTTTCAACGCGTTTGAATGGAGATATTCGAAATAAACGAAGAATTTGGAATCACAGAAATATGTAAATAACAGACTGAGAATATTATATACAAAATTTAATTTGATTTTTGATTTAATTTAGAGATTGATTCGATGAAATAGAGTTTTATAAATATTTCTATAGAAAAACGTATTCATTTATAATTCGTTTAGTTTAAAAGGCATCAAGATTTGCAATTCCGCGCAGCAGAGGAGAAATAAATTCTAAAAAAAGAGTTAGTCGGTTTTTAACACAAAAATGCACGTTAATGGTACTAGGGGAAAAAGCATCCTTTTAAATTCACAAAACCTTCCATCTTGCATACGGAATTAATTAACACAAAACCGTGGAATCCTTTAAAAATACTTTTTTCCACAAATCCGTAAACCCTTCGCGTCCTGTTTAATAAATAATCTTTAAAGGAGCATTTTTCATAAATCAACGATGCACAACAGCGATTGTTATAACATAATAAAAGTATGCAAATATGGTCTCGTTATAAATGTAACATAAATGGAGATTAAATTTTATTTGCTTCTCGCAAAACTGATAATGTAATATTAAAAACATTATATAAATGGTACGCAAATACAGATTACTGACAATCATGATCAAATATAAGAACTCATTAAACGGTAAGAATAATTTATTATATTCATACAATACCATAATAATTTAAATAAAATTAATGATAAATTATTCAAAATGAAATGCAAAATTGCTCATTTTCTAGCAATACTTTATAATATTCGATATCAGATACCGTTTACGTATTACAAGTTTCTGGATCGCGTAAATTCGATCGAATCCTCGGCAAAGTTCCGGCGGATGTGTGCACAAGATCCACGAGTTCCATGCCCTAGGCACTTCCCGTCCCCCCACCCCCTTTTACCCTTTAAATATCACGGTGGCGTCGTTTAATTTGCAGCTGTTGATCCTGCAAGAGGGTGCAGCTACGTTCCTTGAAATTTTCTACTCCCGCTGATTTCAATAAGACGCCTCGGGGATTCTCGTAAAGCTTGACTCATGCCAGCCAACTTCGCGAGTTAATATCTTTATGAAACGATAAGGCGCGAGGATAATGAAACCAACGAAAAGGTCGCATGATTAAGTGCTCTGCCGTCTCGCGATAAATGAATTCCGGCTGCTGGCGGACCATCCACGTCGTCTTCAACCTTCTTCCTTCCTTCCTTCCACCCGTTGGCTCGAGCCACTTAAAATATTCGCGGAAAGCGCCATTTCGACGGTTCCCAGTTTGATTTCGAACTCGAGAATTTTTTTAATTACTTCTGTCATCTTCGATTAAACACCTTCGAGCTCGACGAATTTCACGCACAATTCAGCTAAAACAAAGATTTAAATTGCTTTTCCCTGTTATTTCTACCAAATCCGCTTATCGAGAGAAATTTCAGTATGTATATTTATTAATAATTTCACGAATGAAATTTCACGTCATTACAAGAAGGAAAAAATTAAAAATTAAAAATTAAAATTATATCAACTTTAAATACACGATTACTCTTCGAAAAACAAAGAAGATTAGCAAAACTATTTCGTCTCGGTAAACAAGACTCGATAGCATATATCGATTGGCGCGCACAGCTTAGCGAGATGCGATAGATTTCGAAACAACTTTTAACGAGATTCTCGTCGAATCGTTCGCCAAGAACAACGAACACGGAATTTCTCTGCAAGAGACTATTTTATTAAGCTGAACCATTAAATTTGTTTTCCATCCTGAAAATATTCTTCTCGCCGGCGATCAGGTGGAGGAGCCGGTAACGCGGTTTTATGAAGTCCCTGGGATGAGCACGCGAACGTTTCAATTGCTCGTTTTACGATGAAAATCAACATTGGGAGGCCGAACTGAACGCGAGCAAATATCGCCCAACTTACTCTTCTGTTCTCTCCTGTTTTCTCTTCCTCTCGCCCTCTCACTCTTTTACATGCTCTCACTTTTTTTTTACACCGACCGTGTAAAAAGAACTGTAAAAGAGGTTCGCGCTTAACCAGTACCTCTGTGAACGCAGGCTACGATTATTTGACGTGCGTCAACGTTGTCCGTCCAGCCCCGGCTATGTATTTTTTCCTCCTCTTCAACCGTTCGACATCTTTTTTCGTTACACCCCAGCGTAAAGTGCTGGTCGCCGGTTCTCTCTGCGAAAACACGGACGCGTAAGCTGATTAAACGCACGCGTTCGTGCCTGACGAGGGTGGTGGTTCGCGCGAAACGCGATTTTCGCGAATTAAACGACCATCGCGATGGTAATGAAGAGGGAAAGAAAAGTTGCGAGTCAATTAAGAACTAAACTTGCTGGTCAAATTGCGAGAATGCGCAAAACTGTCTCGACGAGTGAAAAGGAATCTCGAATGAAGGGAAAAAGTAGAGGAAAGCGATTGTCACGGTTCGATCGTGAGCGAAATTGATTTCAAGATTATATCGATGCGAATCGTAAGAGAGGCCGTTTAATTCGGCGTCTCATTTAGAGGCAAGCTGGCGAGAAAATTCGGTTCAAAGACCGCACAACCTCGCAGCGAGCAATGAATCTTTCAACGACGCCTCTCCGACTCTATCCTCCGCGTTTTATTACACCCCCCTCTGTCGGTCTCGCGCCGCTGCAAAGTGCCAATTACGCAGCCGAGGGCTCGAAAGGACCCTTTTCGAGCTCACGACCCGGCAAGAAGTTCGGCTTCTGGTCTGGGATTCTTTTAATCCTGAAAACAGGATCTCCGGAACTGATTGGAGGAAGCGGTGGAGGCGAAGGTTGAACGGAAAGACGAAAAGAAAGGAACTGTGTACAATAACTATAATTTCGAAAGCTCTATTTTTCTTAAAATATGGAAATAAATAAATTATATACGAACGAATAACATGGAACAATCTCGTCGGAAGTGTAGCCAGGTGAAAAATTCAAATTTCTGATCGCGAACTACTTCGAAACACGTCTGTCTCGGAAAGAAGGAAACGCAGGAGTGCGGTAGACGTTAAAGAGAAGAGGACAATACCGGGAACCTGTATGAATATAGAGAAGTAGTAACTTTCAAGACTCCCCTGTGACATTTCTAACGGTGACGTTTTACCATTCAGCTCGAAGGAACACGCAAACTAAATCGAACAAGATCGAACTCAGTTTCCGTTCCGAACATGTGCATACATTCGAGCGTGCACAAATGAAACGTTATAATCTACGAGTATCCTGGAAAGTCTGATATTATATTTACATAAACATAGCAGAATTGAAAATCCACAGGATAAACACTTCCGCAATAAATATTGCCGTCTGTATCGAAGATTAAACCGGTATAAATCAATCGGTTGGTTTTGATCAACCATAAAACGCATTCGAAATGGAAGAAAATTTAGGAGAGACGTTCGACGTTGCCAGAGGGCGAGGACGAGTAAAGAGGTTTCGAGGAAAACAGAGCAGAACAAAGCTGAAAAGAGACAAGAGGTCGATAAATCTAACGGTTCGGTATAGAACAATTCGGTGTTTCGTTCGAGTCCGCCATATCCGGCGTTTACCGCACGATAGAAAGTATCCGACCGAAGAACCGCGCCGCGGCGCCAAAGACGCCTAGCAACCCCCTCGTATTCCTTCCGTTCTCGAGAAAATAACGAGGAGGAGACCGCAGGGAGCTATGCCAAACACCGCGATGCACATCCACGAAAATTGAATGCAAGGAACCTCGACGGCGAAGAAGAGGTGAACGAACGCAATCTGTTCCCGTGGACTCGAAGAAAACGCGAAATCCATGGAACTCGACGCGACGTTTCCTGCCACGAAACACGCGTTCCTCTTCTGCCCGCCCACGCGTTCTCGCGGGTACCACGTTATCGTCGAGAGACATTACGCGCACCACGGAAACCAATATCGACCCTCGTGAAATTTCCCTCGACCGTTCAGACGAACGAAAACGGCTTCGAGAACGACGGATAAGCAGCAGGGACAGATGGAAACGCATAGCTGGAATAACCGGAGAAACGGGAAACACGTGCGATCTCGATGCCTGGAGACGTTAACGGAATGTGCGTAGGGAAAACGACCGGTGTCAGGATCGTTGGAATCTTGTCAAGTGGGAAACAGAAGTGGAAACTCGTCTGCAAGAAGGGTTGCCTGGAATGTAATAATTGTGTTGAACGAGGGAAATCTTTTCTGGAATATTGAAATTTAGCAGGAATAAGAAATAAAATACTGAAATTGCAATTTGACGTATCGAAAATGAAATTCGAGTTAGGGTGTCTCTTCAATAAATACAATAAAAATAACTTGAAAGGAAGTACCATTTCCTTTCATCGCAAAAGTCGCGTACCTTGTTCACCGAGTAGGTTGTTTATCTAGCTGTTTATCTTGGTAATTTTTCCAAGCACAAGGCAAATTGGAAAATCCCCGCAGTCCAAGCAACCCGGACCGATCCTAAACACACTCTTATACGCTCTTATCGCGCGCTCGTTGTTTTCTCGTTGCGTCTCGTCGGTTTGGCAGCGGTGGCAAACCGGGAACCTGGAGTATCCCCGGGAGACGCGTGGAATAGAGAAAGCAGGATGCTGGAAAAATACCGCGCCGCCATTCCCGCCGGAAAATATTCGATACCTTGACTTCAGATACGGATACAACCGACGAATCGCGTGATCCTACCTCCAGGGATTTTTCATTAAAACATACAGGGCGTTCGCGGTGAAATTAACATTTTATTCGAAACTTCTTCGCTTTAAATTCAAAAACTTCAATGGCTTAAATTTCGTATGACTCGAGTCTTGAAAATTTCATCTTCGAAGACTGAAACTTCAATATTTGAAGATACGCATCGAAGCAAACGTGTAGTAGAATTTGCCTGAATTCGCTTCTGAATTTGCTTCAGCTCTTCTCGAATCGAAGAGCAGCCAGCATCGTCAGAAAATGCATCTTGGTTGTTCGTTTCTCCGACCGAGACAAACGTCTGCTTCCTTATCTTCGTTGAAGCAACTGGACCCGGTCCAGCTCGACCAACGACACGTACCAGCTTCTCGTTGAATTCTCTTTCTGTCCGAGCAAAAGAGAAACAAGCACGGGAAAGCGCAGAACTCTTGATTATATAAATACAAAGTGGCAAGGGAGTCGCGCGTATGGACTTCGGGGTGGAAAGACGTTATCTTCAAAGTTTCCGGCGTCCCGTGGAAGCGAGCAGGTCTCGCGAGGACGTCTCGCACACGAGCGCACGGGCAAAATTCCGACTTCCTCTCTCTGGCATTTTCGAGACCGAACACTGACCTCTTTCAACGGACGAGAGTTCAGTCGTGTTCGATGGAAAGGAAAAAAGAGAAACGGTGGTCCCTTCGGGAGGAGGCGTGTAATTAAATCAAGCCGGAAGAAAGACGAACGCAGCCGTGAATGACAAGAGAATCGATTCATATTGCAATCAATTTAACCTTCTCAAAAGAACATTGATTACGTTCAATTGGATCGCATCGAGTCACTGGAGGGACTTTCGCTAAGTTCGCGATTTTCACGAAACGATACTATTTGGCATTCTCGAAAGAGGAAACGAATGATGGCATAAGAAACGTGTTACATTTTCAAGACACCCTGTATGTATACTTTACAATCTACAAGGAGAAAGCAGCGAGATTGTCGTCGTGGAATATAAATTAATTTGTTAAGAAACTCCGGCGCGACTAGGAGGAATGTCTGACAGTGTTAATGCTCGGCCAATATTAAGCGTCGCTCCCGCGACGACGATTCTTCCGTGGCCGTATGAAAATTTATGTCGACGATTTTTAGTTAAATTAGAATTTACGCGAGTATCTCTGGCCGGCTCGACGCGGGTAACAAAGGAAAATTTGCGAGAACAAACAAGGCGCGAAACGAAACGCGAAACGCGTTCATTGAAATTAAAACGCGAGCCTTTGATATCAGATATTAAACCAGATTCGATTAATGAAAAAGGCACGCTTTTTCATTCAAATATAATGATCCTCGTCCGTCGACACGTCTAAAGCCGCTTCTCCACATTTCGCTCTCTTTTTTTTCGCACACGTGTCGGTTTTAACCCTTTGACTACTGATACGCTACAGAGTGGCTCAAAATAGATGTGTAAAGTGAATTTGTTTTTTAATTACTTAAATTAATAGCACATATGTTTCCGATAGCAAATAAGGTAAATGCAAATAAATGTCTACACCGATGGTCGATGCTGATTGAAAGCTGCTTCCAGCAACAATTCTCATTTAAAAAGCTCCATATTCAAAGGGTTGAAACTCAGTCCTTACATTCCCTAGGCCATCCTTTTCTCGCGTTATTCCACTTCTTCCCTACCACCGGAGATTACGAATGCCTCAGCGGTTTTCTCATTTAAACTTCACTTCTCTCCGCACTTAATTAACGCGCGGCATCTGAAGCGAGCCTGAATCTGTTTAATTGTCTATTCAATTACGTAGCACGCGTTGCAGGCCTTCGGCTACCGTTTGGTTACCCCTTCATCAATGGATACTAATGTTGTAATCGTACTTTCATTCATTCACTTGTTGTCTCTACTTTCGTATTTTCATTAAAAAAGAAAATTAATGAAAAGTCATAATTACACTGCACATTCTATCGGCATCTATCGAAATCAAGTTTCCTTTCTGTTCGCGACGTACTCGGCGTCCTTTCGAACGCAACTTTGAATAAGAAACATTCAGCTCTCCTTCGGTTCTGATAGCTGAATCAATAGCGCTAACGATGTCGTCGATGAATCGTTAACGTCGTTAACGAAACGAAAGTCTCCAGCAGTCGGGTCACATAGAACCGAAGGACTCGTTTCTTTCTCCCGCGGAAGAAAGTCAAGGGTCGCTCGTTCCCGTTCGGATAATCGTCGTTAGTACGTTGTATTCTTTTCGATGTCGCGACATTTTTCTTTTTTTTTTTTTTTTCTTTCTTTCTTTCACCTTCAACGAGACCGGAACGAGAGAAAGAGAGACAGTGTGATCCAGTTCGAAGTATGTGTTCTCCGCAGAGAGGGCAGATACTTATCGAGGCGATTACCGTTATTGCACGAACGTGCCCCTGTACCAGCCACCGGCATAACCCGAAGAGCTTTTCCGGACTTCGGGCCACTTACAAACTTGCTCGAGACATTTTCACCCGAGATAAATGAAAATGAGTTCCTTCACCCTCGTACAGCAAGCCCAGTCTTCGAGCTCTTCAATATGTATCGACCAAATATTAAATTTCTCGCCTTTCATCGTCACGTAATATACAAGGTGATGAAAGAAAGAGGGGCTCAGAATTTCACTCGCTAAACGAAGGAAAAATTTTTAATCTTTCACCGGTAACGTAAGTATTATAAATCGTGCAGGTGGCAGGGTTGAAAGTTTACCGAGATTCCGATAATAATCTACCGTTAAAATTTTCAATTTTCTTCTTTTTCACCACCCTGTGTATCGCTCGGTTACGATATATCGTGCTCGGAAAACAATGTTTCATCGTGGCTGATGCATCGATGCGAAAACTAGACTCTTTCAGGTTCCTCTTGCTTTTCCCCGAGATGAAGTACTCGCGAAAGAAGAGACCCCTTTTAATTTATCCCCCTCGATCCCCTTCGTTCGCGATATTCTCTTTAATGTCGCGATGGTTCTCGAGGAGATAGAAAAGCAGGAAGGGAAGGTAAACGAGAGATTCGACGTGGAACTATCGGCGAAGTACGCTAGCGTAGATAAGGTTCCTGCAATTAGAATTGCAAAGTGCTCCTTTATATATCCGGGGCTGGATTAAAAGTAACCGTTTTATTGGGAACCAATGGTAAATATCAAACGGTGAACATATCAGGATCCCTAGAAATTCCTGTCGTACTTCTTAAGCTGTTACAGATATGCTAAAATTTCTTTGTTAGAAATTCGAGAAAGAGTAAAGAGCAAAGGTTTCAGTCGGGGCGACGATACGTAGAATCTGTATCGGCCTTGGGGGTCATCTTCGTCGTGTCCGCTGACGCGAGAATCGAGGCAGATTGCCTCGCGACGTAGACGAGCAAATATTGGCTCTTATTCGAGTCGGTTATACAGCCCTTATGTACCCACGGGTTTTCCGCTTGCCAACGCACGTTCCGCACCCTTACCCAGCACCCACGCCGATCTCTAGCTCCTTCAGAATCGTTGTTATCCCGTCGTCTCGTCGTACGAGGTCACTCGTCGTGGATGTTATTAAGATTTCTTTCCAAAATCAATAGACGTTTAATTAGAAAGGGAAAGAAATTGCAAGTATTTTCTGGCATGCAAGTTCAAGGTTTCATAAAGCCAACCCCTCTTACGATCGTTTCCAGAATCGTTCGAACAGAAAGTCGTCGATGTAGGAGAACGAGCAGATACACGCGTTATTACGTTCGTTCATGAGAGTCAAATAACGTTGTACCGGGGAAACGTAGAAACGAAGGACGGAAAGAAGAGGATCCAGCGAGGGGGTGAGTCCTTGGAACCGTAGCGGGCAATATGTTCCGAAATTGTTTTACTCGAGCCGAAGCAAAGAGAAGATAAAAATGTTCCGTCGTAGCTACGTCGTGCTACTTCCTACCCTGCCAAGCGCCACGGAGTAACTTTTGCGGGATGTGATGTGGAAAATTGGATTCAAGTTTCGGGCGGAGTGTAGCCAGAAAGGGACAGCACGGACGAGGGTGGAAGAAAGTCGAATACAGGGTGTCCCGCGTAACTTGGACAAATTGTATCCTTCGAACAATTCCAAATAAAGAAAAAAAAAATGTCATAGAAAAAGGAAAATTAAATTTTTAGCTGTCAAGTGATACTTCAAAAAACAATAATTTATTTTCGACCAATGGCATTTTTTTAAATTTTGGATCATTTTAAAATATATGGGACACCCTGTATGATTCAAGAAGAAGGAAAAGAGCAAAAGAAGAAGAAAATCCTATAGAAAGAATAGGAAAGACAGGAGGAAGAAGCAAGGACACGCTTCTCTTATTGTATCCTCGCCCTCTTGCCCTCCCACAATTTTCGTTTTCTGTTTTCTTCGCTCGTCCTTTCGTCTTTCTCCTCTCTCATTTGATCCAAAAAGAGCTTCCTTGTTCAACCACAGCACGTACACGTAAGAGACTACGCTTCACGGCTCGTCCTTACTTCTCGTGTCTCGTCTACGATTTTCAACTCGACGAAGCGGTTCGACCAAGTAATTCCCTGGTGGCCGGAAGCAGAATCCCACCTCCGTGCCGCAGCGTCTATCACCGCGAGCCACCTTCCTCCTCATCTAGCGACTTTCAAACGCCTCTTCCTCGCCTACCATCGCGCCTTCCTTACCTCCTTTCCAATTCGCGACTGTGCAACCCTTAAATTCGAAGACAGTTCTCCGACCAAGGTGAAACAACAAAAAACAAGGATCGATATCGCTATTGGATATTTTATTTAGAGGTGGACGGTCGGGTCCGAGGTTGGAGTTATCGAAATACGTCTGCCGGTGTAATACACGGAGCTATAGCAGAGAAGAATTTACTGACCGGCCGATAAAATAGCGATACGGGTCGTAGATGGGACGTGCGACAAGCCGGGAACGGTGAGATCAATGGAGCAGAGAATTTTTCGAAACGTCGTTAAATCCCCCGTGTCAGCAGGGCTCCGCAATCGATTCTTTCCGACTTCGAGCCTGCGGCTATTTCTCGTATCGAGGATATCAAGCTCACTGGCCGGAGTAAGCGACTTAACCGCCTATAAGCGGTGAAACGCATCGTCGTTCGATTTTCTTCTCGTCCTGGCTGAACCGACCGACCGTTACCATCCTCGATTTCGATGCTCCCTAGCGAATATCTTCTCGTTCGAACCCATTTTCATACCCGTTCTTTGATCAAAGAAAGGGAAATAAAACGATTAAATTTGAAACCGAAGAATTCGATCCTTTTAGGAACGATAAAAATTGATTTAGAATTGATAAAGTCGGCGTTCAATCTATTAGGAGACACCCTGTATAGATCCTGTTCGTCGACCATGTTCCTTCGGTCTCGTTTCGAAGTGGCGTTTCTCGAATAAACAGTCTCGAATCGAAAAGGGAAGCTGGGGGTTGGTGATTTAGAACACGACGAAGGTGGTAGGTAGAGGAAGGGCGAAAACGAGCAAGTCCTTTTCGAGGAGCCACAAGCAACGTGTGGTCTCGGTCTCGTAGTAGCTTACTCGCTCTACAAACGTTCCTTGATGAGATCGACGCTAGTACCTGGAACTCTCCCTGCTTCTTCGACAGCAGAGAGGCAGGGACTCTTTGAAAGTGTGCAGCCCTGGTCGAGTGCCGTTCGGTCCTCGGTTAACGAACTAAATTTTCGCGAGACGCTGCTCTTAACGGTTTAAAGGAACGTTTGCGGTCCGCCCCCGTTCCACTACCCTCAACCCCAACCTTACCCCTTAACTGTTCTCGCAAATTGCTCGCGTCCAGTCGAGTTAATCGTCAACCCAGCGGTGTCTAACGTTTCCGAACGTTCATTTTCCTTCGTTTTCCCGTAACACGTACGACGAGAACGATCCATGCTCGACGATACCTTTCGTCAAAACGGCACCTGTTGCCAGCGTGCCGATTAGTTTCTTGAAACTCGAAGGATAAATCGTAAGGTAAACGAGAAATTAAGAATTAGGAATTTGAAAAAATAATTCAAGCGAATGTACGAAAAAGAAGAGTAATTGTACCTGTGTATCGAGCACCTGTTGCCACTCTTTCGAATCACAATTTACATTTTAACAGAGAATAGAAGCGCCACGAAAGTTGACGATTCTCGACCCCTTCGTCCTCGAGTCATCAGGAAAATTGGAGACTCGTTATCGAATTGGAGAGCAATTCGCGAGACGATTCGAGGATAGTAATGCGACGAGGTACGCGATCAATCAACGAAATGAAAGAAAAACGTTGGAGCCGATTGAAAAAGTTTGTCCATGTGAACGGAGAACCGGAGTGAAATTCCTTCCGGTCTCCTAGAAACAGGGAAACAAATGTTTAAACTGGGACGAGCGAAGGAATTGCATTTAAATTAGATTACCGCCCAGGTAAATATTGGAATTCTACTTTGAACCGCGACGAATGAAATCGTATTACAAAATACGAATAAATATTACCCTCCTCCGTTTATTGTATCGCTCTTTCTCTGTCTCTTTATTTCCGGTTCATTCCGTTGATACCTTCCACTTGTTACGCGTTATTCCTGCTGGTATACAGCGACGAGCATCTGGAATTTAATTAGCTTAATTAAATCCGGATTAAATCAGCCGGAGATCGCTTGACCTGAAAATCGCGATGAAAGAATGCGTTTGAACTGCTGACTTTACCCTGTTATAAATACGTACAGGATCATTCACAATACGTGGGCATGATTTTTAGATTTAAACTTTTTATTCTGGTACCTCAATTTCCATTCTGGTGCACCCTGTATACACTTGAGTTCACGAGAATCACGAAACGCGAATCGCAGTTGTTCATTCGGACGGTCCGTTTCTGAAGAGAGTCGCCGAATTACGAAAAATACGAGAATTTTTCGTAAAAAATGGTCCAACCCAGGGGACGAAAGCAGAAAAATGCGCATCGCAACGAGAACAGCTCTCTTTCACGGATTTCATCCACTCCAACCGAAAATTCAGACGTTTATTCGTGGAAAACGGCGATTATTAAATTTCTAAAGGAAAAAACAGGGTTCCAAGTTAAAACCTACCCTAGCGAGAATTCAGGAGTATCGCGACCAAATTTTTTCCTTGCCATTTCGACAGATACAGGGGTTGGTGCGTGAACGAGCATGAATTATGCGACCTATCAGGATTCACGAGCAACAGACAACCGAATCCTATTCCATTTGACCTGGTCCCGTGGTCGATGAGCAGCGGCAACCCCTTTGGGAAGGGGTTGAATGTAAGGAAAAGGGGCGTAGCTCGAGTTCATGATTCAATCAACGAAGTTAAAGCGAGCGCGAAATGACGCGGTGTAAACTCCCTGCAAGCCCTCTTTTCATCCCTTCGAGGGCGCGTTACTCGGAACGACGCACCCTCTTCGTCGAATTCCATTCATCCCTCGTACGCTTCCGAACCGTCGACTCTGCTTGAATCGTATTGCAACGCGATTCGATCGACCTTACCGTAGCAGCGTGTTTCAACTGCATCATCTGAACTAGAGCTCGCGAATTCAAGAGTCAAGGGTGTCTGTGCGAGGTGCGTTACTCCAATTACAAACGAAGCAGGCGAAAATCCGGTGCTTTATAAAATATACTTGTTACGATTTCAATCTCGTGTTAGATTTCCTTCGGAATTTTAGAAACTTCACAAAATTATTGATACTATTATTTGGTCGAAGTATCACTGTATCAGTCACAAAGCATTCCAAGGGTTAATTTGGTACCAGTCGGAGAACGATAGTATTTATCGACGACGAGAGTGTGTCTATTGCGATGAAAGTTCGGGACAGGATCGTTTCAAAGAGAAAACTTTCCTCGCTCTCTGTTTCTGAACGGACAGGAAGCTTTTAAAAAAAAAAAAAAAGAACGAGGAGAGAAGCGCACAGACCAAAGAGGAACATAGTACTTCCGGCGCTTTTTCTTCCGCGTAATGGAATGTAAAGTTCCCGATTAAATTGCGTCTTTAAGCGATCCTCAGGAAGACGAGGGATATTTTTTGTAAAAATACAGCCAAAGTAACCGAGAAATATCGTTATCCTGTGTGTGTCTCTCTCTGTAACGTCTCCACTTTTTCCCTCCCTCTGCTTCGGTACGAAAATCCATTAAAACGTCTCGAAAACACAGTCCTTCGAAACTTCTATTGTGAAAGAAAATATTATTACGAATTATTCTTCTGTCAAACGTAATCGTTGCGAATAATAGCCTGAGACAACGAGCTCTGTTTCTTTCAATATAGTCAGGAGAAAAATACCCTCGTTAGGTAATAATTTGTAAAAATAAAACAAAAAGATTATCACAAAAATTAATATTTATACTGGTGCACTTTTTACAAAAAAATTGAATTTCTTCCAATACCAAGTAATTAATTAAACTAATCAAACATTGAAACTTCAAACGAGCACTATGGTTAAATTACCTTCCCGCTGGACGATCATCGTGAAAATTCATCGCTGGAGAAAGTAGCGAAAAGAAAACCATGAGATGAGGTCGTTCCGAAAGGAACCGAGCGATATTGCCATAACGATATCGCGAAAAACGAGAATCACCAGCTAGACGCGTTATCGCGCGATGCGAGAACCATCGACGCATCGTTCGAACGGAATTTCTCCGTCGCGTTTATCGTTCCGCGTATATCTTTACGAGTCGCTCCAGCGAGGATCCAAGAGGAAGTTGAAAGAGGCCGAAGTCGGAGCGTGAGAGGGTGAAAACTGAACGCGAGCGAACAGAAGCTAGCAGGGAACATCCGGTCTCATTTAATCTGGCAACGCTAGACGCGATACATCTTTGTTGTCAACGTCTAGGTGGATGTGTGTGCACGGTGTTGAAGTGCATTCGAGCACACCACCGGTTCCAGTTGCCTCCAGCTGTGAGCACAGCCAGAAGAGAACCGATGCAACCTCCTGGTCGCAGTAAAACCTTCGCCTCTTCGTCTTCACCGTTGTTCCCTTGGTCGTTGGCACGAGGCAAAGTCGGTGACTCGGCCACCTGGGAAATACCGAGTAATGCCCCGCAAAGCTGCTTCCCAACCTCCCCTTTTTTCCCTCATCTTTCTGTTTCTTTTATCCTTTTTCTCCTTTCCATCTTCTCTTTGGTCTTTCCTTTGAAGCGTACACACTTTTGTTTCGAGAGCATACGAGTTAAAATTAAGAGAATCACAAATTCGCGTATGTACAATGTTCTCTTTAAAAAGAAGAAGTACGTATTATTAATGGCACTGGTTTCAATCTCTTTTCTTATGGCTCTTTGACTTCCTGCCTGAGAAGATGAGACACTTGATCGCGCGATAGAGAATGTAAAGAACGATCAATGCTACGGCTATCAGAAAGGCGGCAACGTCGACGAGATTACGTTTGCACCAGGACATCTTTGACCCCTCGCTCTTTAGATACGGCACGCCATTCCCTCGACCTACGTACTCCGTCCACCAAACAGCCGTCTCCACCGGTGTCGCAGGCCGATCTCTGTAAGCTTTTGAAAGCTGACGAGCGTTCTCCAGGTATCTGGAAGAAAAAGAAAAACAAAGAAAAATTACTGGAAAGTTCCGAAACACTCCATGCAATTCGTATACATTTCTCCTTGACGGATCCCGGCTTCGTATAAACCGAGTTTTATTACTCGAACAAACGAAGAAAAAGTTTAGGGAGAAAAGGAGCAAGCAACAATCGCATTGGCCATCCCATCATATTACTTCTCCATACCAACCGCTATCTCGCGTCGTTTCCATTTTCTTCATCGGTTATCGTTGCTTACCTTTTTCCTTTTTTTTCTTCTTTCGATCCAAACTTTTAACAACTATGTCCGCGATACGATACTCGATGAATAATTCATGCAATACACCGATCGATCCAGCGTGTTCGATACACTGGCCGAGCGTGGAAAGATGCCGCCGCGGGATACTTTATAAATATCCGCGAGAGCTTTTAACGGTACGCTTATCGTTCGGCCGGAAACATCCCCATCCCTCGTTCATCGACCGACAACGAGGAGCTCGTTTCATCGGCGAAAACAACGTTGTCGAAACGCGTGTCCGTTCGAACGAATCGGCAATACGAGCCCTCGTTTCATCCCGCAGAGACGCGACAGACGGAGAAAAAGGGAGGGAAAAAAAAAGGAGGGAAAGAAGAGGAAGGGACGAAGAGGACGAGAGGGTAGACAGGCTGGCAAACCAACCTGAACGACCAGCAGCACACAATTTACCAATCGGTACTCTCCATTATTCGTGTTTACAGCTGCAGGCCGCGAATCAACTTGCTCCACCCCCGCTGTGTTATTTGCCTCGGTCAAATTCAGTCGCAGCCCTGCGGTGGTTTTGAATTAACCATCAATTTTAAGCGTGTTCGACGTCCCTTCCGTCAACGCTGCACCCTTGCCGTCCTAACCCGTCGTCGAGTCGATGTTTTAAAAGGTGTCGGACAGATAGCGGGGCTAAAGGAATTAATTTATTACGTCGAAGGATATCCCGTGATAATTTACCATTGAAATTTCCTCCGTCTTTTGTCAATTTTGTATGCAACCTTTCGAACGGTTCTATCAGGATGGAAATAGAGGGTAGTTTCCAAAAAGATAGTAGGTGGAACGTTATCGGAAAACGGGTGAAATTATTTAGCCAGGGTAGTCTGAAGGCAGATGTCGCGAAAGTTACGCGAGAAACCATTTCTATCCCCATTTCTGAGGCCGGCTCGTATCTCGAGGGGATCATAATTCCCGCGATATCTCGGATCGTTGTCGCGAGGCTCGAGCACCCAGACACCTTACGAACTTACTTTCCGACTTGTAACGTTATCGCAAGCTTCTAAGAGGCTCGCTACTTCTCAGCCAAAACTCTTGC
Source organism: Osmia lignaria lignaria (assembly GCF_051020975.1). Taxonomy (NCBI): domain Eukaryota; kingdom Metazoa; phylum Arthropoda; class Insecta; order Hymenoptera; family Megachilidae; genus Osmia; species Osmia lignaria. Next base: position 3,227,307 of record NC_135037.1, on the reverse strand, counting down.
AACTCGTCCGCGAGTAGCTACGAATTATATGAGAAAGTGCAATTTGAAAAAGTTCTAATCCTTCGAAGTAAATAAAAGGTCGAGAATAAAAAGCGATAGCCAGTGATAACACGACCCGGCTTATTTGCATGGCGAAAGGAGGAACCCGGCGTTGATGGAAAATTCAACGGTGGCGAGCTTGAAAGGCTCCGACACATAATAAACGAGGCTTCCGGTTATCGGGATCACGGCACGCCGCTCCTGGGTCCTTTGGCTGCTTGCAAATTCTCCGGGAACGAGTTGCGAATATTACGAATCTCGCGTCTCTGAATATGCAGGTACACGCAATTAAAATGTCCCTCGTCAGCCGGGCGCAAGGGGTGAAAGTAATTTTCTCGGTGAATTTTTTCGAAGTTACTTCGTCACGCGTTAACTGTATCGGTGGTGAATGTCGGTGAATTTTCTGGCTGTTCCTGGCGGAAAGTAATCTTCCTTCCGCTCGTAATTCCTTCGAAGTTACTTTACGATTTCCTGGCTCGTTGTCGCCCGCCGACTCTCCGCCACCTAACCAACTTACTTTCCTACTTGTAACGTTATCGCGGCGAACCGAGACGCCTCCATCTTCTGCTCTCGCGACCAATTAGCCGAGGTAACCGAACTCGTGCACGTACACCTATCTTCCGGGGCGCATTATTCTCCAAAGATCCTAGATTACGAATCGGAAAATTTTCCGTTTCTTTAATATCATCGCGACTTACTTATTTATACTTTTAATAAATGGCAGGCTAGTAACGAAGGTGCACCGCCGACAGCGAATTATCGAGCCGTAATTTCAGCCACGGTACGTGATACAGCTGTAACAGGAACCGCGAAACGCTTAACAAACAACCGCTGAAACGATCCCCTCCATCAGGGCAACCAACTAATTGGGCCAGAAGCAGAAAAGTCCGACACCGGGTATGTTTCATTTGCACCTGACACAAACAACGTTTAAATCCTCAATTACAGTCGCTTGCGCGTTACGCGGACAGGATATCCGTTTGACGTACACACGCGTGCCACGTTAATTTTCGAACGCGGTTTCCGGGTGCCGGTGCGCCCATTCGCCACTATAAATCTACAATAATTCATTGTTTGTAGAAAAATTCACCGGTACTTTGATTTCCAATTTGCTACCTTACATAAATCCTTTAATAAATTCTAATTAAAAATACAAAGTGTAATGCGTTAAATTGAAACGATTGCAAGTAAAATCGATCACGTTAAATTCCTCTCGCGTAAGAAGAATAAAACTAACGAGAATATATCCGCGCTTTAGACGCAAGCGTTTATTGAGGCGCGTACTAGAGCAGAAGAGGAAAGAAGTAAGGAACCTCCGGTGAAATGGCCCTCGGGCCCCGAGCTCCGATCCAATTAGATTTTTAATAAAAGTTTACCCATCCCGCCGTACTGTCCCGCGAGTCACGTACCGGTTTGCGTCCCAATGGGCTGAGAAAAAGATTAACTGGTTCCCAGGGTAACCAGCCTTTTAACACCGAACCACCCCCGATACCATTTCGCTATAACTTCGACTGTTTTTTCCTCTTCTACATCGATCAATAAAATCGATAGATTTCAGGTACACTTTTAAGTGTACCACCCTGTGAAACGAAATACGAAGAAAATCGTTCCAAAATTCATGCACCGCAGCGTTGTTTCGATATAAATAAAGCCCGTAGCTTTTAGGTGATTACCAGAGGTACGCGTAGAATACGTTGCTAGAGTAAATACCAAGAGTAAAGAGAGAACGAAGCGTTTGCATTGCAAGTGTAATTCCCTGTCGGCGAAAATGGAGAACGAATCCAGCGCGATGCTTCGTAATATTCCTGAATCAAAGCTCGATCAGTATGGTTCGTTTCAAATAAACTAACGCGGAATCTGACCAATGGAGGTTTCCTCCGAAGACGTTCCAGACGACTATCCTATCGAATAAGTATTTCGGTGTTCGAAGGGTGGGCGGATCGTTGGCAAACATCGTGGATGCATAAAATCGTGGCTGTCCGTGGCAACGATTGTAAATTATCACGCCAGACGGTGGTAGGGACGTTAAAATCTACGCGTGTTCGTTGCGCTTGTTCGCCGCAGCTTTCTTGGCAGATTTCGAGCAATAAGACGGGAAAACTACGTAAAGTTTACGTATACAGAAGCTGGAGGAAATACCAGGGACGCTCGAGACAGATATATCTTTCTTTTATTAAGACGTTGAATAATTTACTGCGGCAGCCCTGTAATATTAATTAATTAATACGCCGGCTGTCAGGGTGGAAGTAACCGATTTCGAATTTGACGTAGGTACGAGTCGGTTAAAATTTCATAGAGATAAAGAGGAAAACCTGGAATGGCGAGTTGGCTTTTATCGTCGCGTCAATTAATCTGGTTCACGCGAACATTTGATATTAATTCCGTTCGAGGTATTGTCAGATTTTTAGAGGCTGAAATTTACGAGCCACGGAAATTGCTCGCTTCCCGATATTTCCATTTGCAATGATATTTATGCTTCCGCCACGTGACTGCGACGAACACGCGGCTGATTCCGTCGACGCGTGTAAGTCGAGAGTCGTATTAAATGGAATCGACGGTATTAAAACGGGGAAATGAGAATTTTCGGGGAAAATTGGGGAAAAAAGGAAATAGAAAATTACAAGAGCGTCCGAGTGTTAATAAAAATTAATTCAGCTATTTCTACAGAATGGAAATCGTACTTTCTCATTTTTCTCAAAATACTTTTTATTCGAATGGTATTACACGGACAGACGTATCCGAATATTCGAGAAAGAGATCAGATTTTTCCGGATTTTGATCCCGGTTTTATCATTCGCCTTCTACTTTCCTCTTCGTCTTTTCCTTCTTGCTGGACGTCGAAATTTTCTTTCAAAGATCCCCGTTCCGCATTACCCGGTGACTTATCGAGTTACAAAGACGTATATCGTCGGGAAGCGATTGGATTTTCCGAACCACCGTCTAGCACCCCAACGTACGAGAAGCCTCCAGGGAACGAGATCGGTTTTATATATACTTAGACACACGCGTTTTGTGTACACGTACATTGCTCGTTCCCGTCTACCAGAATATACAACGTTTCGTATAGGGTGTTTCATTTTCGCCAGAGACATTTTTCAAAGAATCCCGCTACCGCGACAGTGTATCGAAATCGGATCGTTGTCGGGTAACGAGATGAAAAATTATCACCGTCCTCGCGATGGTCTCGATTATTTATTCATATACACGAGATAAGCTCTCTGTTCCATATTTGATCGTATAATGCGGATAATTTAGTGACGAGTAAAATATGTATTAACATTTTGATAACCCCGTATTTTCCGATACCTTTTTTCTATCTAGGAGATTAATGATAGGATTATGCTTGAAAATTACTAATTATAATTGCCACGCGATACGGTTGATGAAAACGGGATGAAAGATCAGATAGATATTCATAAATATGTGAAAAAAAATATTGATAATTATTTTAATGAAATTAACGACTTTTCCGGGAAGAGACGAAAACTGGAGGACTGAAATTTCAGCTACCAATGAATTTCGTGGGAGATAAGAAACTCGGAAGCGAATGAAATTTCTGATTATTAGGAGATCAAAGGCAGATGGATAGCTGTGTGTACGGGACTTAATAAGCAAACCGAACCTGAGAATACAGCGCGTAAAACGCAAAGGCAATATTCCACGGTGCGAAGCTGGCTGAACGAAAGAGAAACTCGCTGAGAGAAACAAGATCAAAGTCTTAGCGTATCATCTGCGAGATTTTCGATACTCCAGTCCGAAGCCATGCGACGATACGAGAAAGACATCTTGTTCATGAGAGACCGAGACGGATACTTTGATTCTCGCGTACCAATTCTCGGTCTGATCTTCGCAGGAGAAGATTAAACTGCACTCGGATGTTATTAAACTTCCAATCACGTTGATCCAAAACTTTATAACGCGTGTACGTCGAAACTTTCGTTTAATCTTGAAATAATCCCCTCTTTGGATTTTCGTCTAATTAGAAAATCAAAATAATCATCTACTTTTTTCTTGCGTGTTGCGAACGAAAAAGAGAATTTCCACGATCATCGAAAGAGAAAACTTATGAAGATATCAGGTCGGCGGACGAATATCTGGATTAGGGCGGCTTCTTAATGCGGCTTTCGTGTACATCGAGCCGAAATGCATTATTCAAACACTTGTTCCCGTACACGTGGCGTAAATAATGAAATTCAACGGATCCGAGGAGAGATAACTTTTTTTGTCATACGACTCGTAACTTCAAGCAAATATATACATGTATTGCCCTCGGTAAATAAGGTAGCAGCAACGAGAAAGTTCCATTTGCAAATAAGCAACTTTTTAATTCAACTCAATTCAAAGAAACGATGCTTCGAACTCCTTTCTGTATCGAAATTAACTTCGAAATTCACAAAGAAATCCGTCCTCTCAAACGCTCCTCGTAAGAAGAAGATTCTTATAATTAGGTAGCATTATACACCATCCTCGAATCTGCTTTCCCTCTGCTTCGCGCAGCAAACTCCATTCATCGTTAACGTAATTCTCAAGATTGGAGGAGTTATTCTTTGATCGTGGAGAGAAAAGCGAATCGTTTAAATCATTCGATGCTTAATAGGGACGATATACAGGGTGATTGAAAATTTTATTTTCGAACTCAGTCCATCGATTGTTTCTCCATTCATCAAAGGCAAAAGCCAGACCGACTGTGAAAGTAACTCCAGCCAACGTCCAATTACTTTCTCGTCCTGAGAAACGTTCCACGCGTCATTACGCAGCATCTCCGCCCTTGTTCATTTCCAGCCCTCCACACCCTTTCCCGACGGCTTTTGCCCGTCTCGTTTCCGTTTTCCCCGCTCTCGCTCGACCATTACGCGTCCCTTACGAGCGAGCAGGTGCGCCCAAGCACTCGTCGAATCCGCACAGACTCGCAAAAGAGGATTCGCCAGGAATAAGAATACCTTGGTTATATTTCGTATCTCGCTCTCCGGCAAAATAAATCCCGGCTAAAGGACGAGCAAGCTGAACGATGGATGGCATTCGTGGTCGGACGACCGCGAAGAGACTGAGACTCGTCGAGCGAAAGGGTTGTTCTCGCGGCCGAATAAGAACAACAGGGTAATAAAGCGGAGGGAAGTTGGGAGCCGGGGAGACGATAGACGGGGAAATGAATGGAGAAAGATGGATGAAAGGAGCTGAGAGAAAAACTAGAGACAAAACGAGTGTAACGATTCTCGCTAATGAGACTTTCCAAGAATTCCTTATTGCTAACAATGTTTAACGCGTTGAATTATTATAATCTAACGCGAGGTGTTTCAATTTGAACACAGAGAAATTCGAATAAGTGATTGGATCCACGTTTCTTCCCTTAACCAATTTTTCATCCCTACGTAGCAAAGTGTTCTTTCATCCTCAGCACGTTTTAGCTTCGTTAAAATCTGAGAAAAAAGTCACCTGCTCGTTCGAAATTATCCGTAGAGTCAACGTGGATTTTTGTACAATTAGCTTCACCTTACTTTGGATCCGCGTACTCTGTTCGTTAATTTTTCCCTCGACGAAAGAAGCGTCGCGAAGCGGTGTTTAATCACGCGCTCTCGTGTCATCGGTCCCTCTATCTCTTCGCTTTCTTCCATTCGATGGAGAACGAGAGAACTTGTAGTCCGAGTGACTTGCAAAGACGTCGTTTAAGCATAACCCGGTAAGGCACAGACACACGCGTATGCGGTGAACACGTGGGTAAGAAAGAAAGGGGTGTGTGTGTGTGTAGCGAGGCGAACAAGCTGCCACGTAGTAAGGCAGTAGTAAGGAAGGAGGAGAAGACAGAGAGAGGATGGTAGTCAAAGTTTCGACAGTTTGTAAGGAGGTACGAGGCACGCCCCTGTTCCTCTGCTTCTTCTTCGGTTACGGCTGAGGGATAACATAGTACAGCACCGACGTCAAGTTAGCCCGATACCCAACTCACCCCTTTACTCTTGCCATTCTCTTCTCTTCTGTTTTCTTCCTCTACCGTTGTCTAGAATACTTGACTGGCTTTACGATGCACACGAAATAGGACACTGCTGTTTTCCAGCTGCTCGTTTATTCATTTTGCTTTATACTGAGCGTCCTAGATTTTTCCGTATGATAAAAACAGGACTAAAACGCTCATAAATGATAACGAAGGGATATTTACGCATTTGCCATTTTGAAATCAGTGCCATCCTCTGGCCAATTCCTTGTCCACAGAATTTTCAGTAGTGTAGGCGTTTAGTGGAAAGAGAAGGCGGGAAGTCTTCTCGGACGCCCTTAGTTCCGGTCGACGACCGCCAGGTGGCGGCGGGATTGGTCTGTTCTCGCTAGCGGTCCCCCGGCACGCGATCCAAACACATATGATTTCCGAAAAACAGGGTTATAGGCATCTGGGGCAGGGATCGTCTGTCGTCAGCCCCACTGACGAGTCTGGCAGACGATCCCGAGACGAAAAAACCTTTTTTTCTGTTCCTACACTATAGGATGCTTATATTCAAGCTAAGTGCTGGTGCAGTTTTGAATATAGTTATACACGAAGAGGAGGGAAGAGGATGATACAGCTAACATAGAAGTACATTAGTAACGGTGTATGCCGTTTGATCTCGAGCCGAATGGCTGTAAGTCGAAGTTGGCTTACAAGCGCAATCATGCGCACAGATCTTTGGGAATTGAATGGCCACTTTGCGTCGCCTCGCGGGATCCGGAACGGAGGAAACAGGAAATTGAACAAGCTTGTTGGTACGTCAGTGACCCGGGTTTACGAGTTTTCACCAAGGGTGCACGGTAAAGTTATAAAAAGCATAGATAATATAACGTTACTTTGCAAGTACATATTGAAGTTGATCTCATCAGTAGTGATCGCCAAGGCCAACGCGGACAAAGTTTCACGAGGAATCGATGTTAACCACTTTGACTCTGGCGAGTGTCGATCCAGAAACTTGGCAATCCGTGTCGGTTTTATGAGCTCGAATATACGTTTAAGTGGATCTCGTGGAACGATTCGCATCGACGATAACGTATCGTTCGCGTCGTTTCCTATCGTGGCTCTATCGTTTTAACCACCGCCTTATTGCGTTTATCTGCGACGACTTTCTTACTTTCTGACTGGCGTACAACGCAAGAACCGTGCTCGTAAATCAATGGAGAAGTAGTGATTAGCAGGCGCAACAACGAGTACCGTACAGCACGACAACTTCGAGCCTGAACCTCCGACTCTCTAACAACGCTGTTTCCAAATCGTGGCTTAATTTTATATCACTCGCGCATGATACCTTGCCGTTAACTATTGCACCTTGTCACGCGATCAACAGAAACGTCGTTCGGTGAACCTCCTCGCGTTTCACCCTGTTGTTACCCCTACGTTCTTCCTTTCAACCTTTGACACGCTCGAAACCGTGCTGTCATGCGAACAGTTTAATCGAAAATAATAAATCTACGAAAACTGTACGAAGTAGAAAATTTCAACTGATCAAATGGGATTTGACTCGATTTGGTAAACGTCAGACCGATTAGTCTAGCAACCTCTTGTATTTTCGTCACGTAACGACGTCGTACGTACGGGATCATCGAATTACCGATGCTCGAATTTATTTATTAATTAGTATTCAAGGCGTTGCGTAACGAGGATACCAATCGCAGGTGCATTGTCGCGACGAAGGATCGTATCGAACCGCGTCCACGTCGAAGGACCAAGTCGGCGGGCTCGTAAATCCAGCCTGTCGTAATTACCGGGACAGTAGCGAGCTACGTCGAACGTGACGCTGCCAACGCTTTCATATCCGTTCTGATTTATTAAGCCGCTTTCATCGTTCGACGCGCGATTCGCGTGCCGGCGCATCGTAATTAAATCGCGAGTTACGAACCAACGAGCAACGGTTCTTGTTCGACGCCCGATACCAGACCCGTTTCGATCGGCCAAGATTAATGGAATTCTTTGCCTCGTTTCGATACCAATATTCCGGAAAATTCTCCTTTTTCTTCCACTAAACTTCTACTATTTCATGAAGCTTGAATGAACGAATCTACCTCAAGCGGAGCGATTCGAACGACAGAATGCAACGTCGCGTTTGTAAATATTACAGAATTGTTTCCGTCATTTCAATCCTGTAACGTTAACTCGACAAAATTACGTTCACCGCAAATACAGGATGATTTCCTGTTCCGTCAGACAACCCCTGCGGCGTAGCAACGAGAAAAAGAGGCCACGTATCGCGGCGAACTACGTCCCTCGCGTTCCTGTTTCCATTCCGCGTACGACAAAAGGCGTACAAGTCGCCCGAAGACCGGCACCCAACGTGACACACGGACACGCGAAAATATCCGACCGCAATCAGGTGAAAAATTCAACCGTCCAGCAATTTACGTGGACGCGGACACGCGGCGCCGCTCCGTGAACCGTGTAAACAAGTTCGGCTGGCACGCGTAACGGCGACGTAATGCCGAGCCTCGGCGCGGTTAACAAGTTATCCAGTTGGCTCGCCATTGAATAATGTAGGATTTAATTTCGTCCAGGTTCCCTGGTCGTCATCGAGTCGCCCTGCTGTTGATTCGCGCCGTGAAACATTTAGCGAGCGTGAAATTTCCCTGGCGACTGACCGGATACGAGCCGCTTCCACGAGCGAGCCTTGGGTATTTGTCGATGGACGAATATCGTCCGCCGAGACCACGTCGCTTCGTGTTCTTTTTTTTTTCAGCAATTCGTGCCTTGAATTTAGAGGAGCAAGCAAGAGAAAAAAAAACACGACGAGCGTAACACCCTTGCCACCTTCTTCTTTTAACGAAGCAAAAAGAAGTTAATTGTAATTCTTGGCACTAGGTGGTCGATAATGCTAGTCGATACGCGTCTATGTTTATGCTTGGTCAGATAATCGGAGAAAAGAACAATGGGAATCTGGCGAGGGGTTGGGGGTTGAAGAGACGGGCAAAAGTGTCGGAGAAGAGACAACGGGACAGAGATCGTAAGCAAGGAAGGAAAGGGGAGGATCGAAAAACGTCAGTGAGCCCTGGTTGCGGATTAACGGGACGCTTGTGCTGCAACGACGATGCACTTCCCGGACATCCGAGCGCCCGGACAGTTCGTGAGATATTCAACGGACCGAATATCCGGCCAGATTATACGATTTCCCTTTTTGCCACGGTTCCCTTCCTCTGCGATTTTACCTGCTCCCCTTTCTTTTTTATTCGATTTCTCTTCCCCCCTACTGACGCAACCGACGCACAATCGATTGGATTTCTAGTAGAGATTTCGAATTCATGCGTACGTGAAATGAAACTCTTACCTGGTATTGTTGAAAACTTCGTCCACAGCGTGTCTCAGTGTCTGTTCGTTTAATTCGGTGAATTTCAAAACTATCGCAGCCCCTCTGGCTTGGGCTGCTATCGAGTTCTGATACTGATCCCCGTAAAAGGGCATCAGAATCATGGGCACTCCCCTGTATACACCCTCCGACAAACCCAGAAGACCACCGTGGCCGAAATAGCACTTGACGTTAGGGTGAGCTGTAAAAAAAGATCCCATATTAAAACGAAAAATCGTAGTTTTAAATAATATAATTACTTGGATGACAATTTCTGTTTACTCGAAATTATAACGCGTTTCGACACTTGTTATAGTTTATTATTTGTTTAAAAAAGAAAACAATGTCTAGCAAATACCACTGAACGAAAAATATTTACGATACAAACAGACTCATGGTTTATATGTTGACAAAGAGCAAATTTTAATAAAATTTTCATCTACACACCGGCCGGGAAATAGCGAAATCAAAGCAATATCGAGAGAGATCGATTCTCGATATTGGAGAGTAATCGTTGAAATCCGTTTGCATCTCACCGCGACGAAAATTCATCGTATTCTCCCCCCTCCCCCCGATTTTTCCTCGAAGAAACTTAAAAATGGGGAGCACCGTGTTCATTTCCATAAATATTCAACCATGGATTTCAGTCTAACCCCGTCAAATATGAATCAGTTCGAGGAAAGATCGTTCCCCACCATAATACGGATTATTACGTTCGTAAATAGTAGGGGAGAGTCGTACAGTAGAGGTAGTTGCGTTAAAGTCGGGTAGCAAATATATTATTTGTATAGGAAAAAAAAACAGGAGGTAATAGAAGCTTTGAAATTAAAATGTAAAAGTACTTCGGTTCAATTATTTCTTTCGATAGAATAGAATAAAAAATAAAAATCCTGGCATTTGTAATACCGATCCCGAAACCTTTTACCATAAAGGTTTCCGTATCTTCGGCGTCGATCCTAATGTCAGATTCCATTACGATCCGACTCCCAACCCAGCGTATTTTTTCGCTTCTTTCTTCTCTATCGTCCCTTCGTTCGTCGACACCGCCGATTTACGTACAGATGCAGACGAAGCTAGAGGGGTTGTACGTCTGTCGGAACGTAAGGGGATGGGACACGACGAGCACCTCTCGAGGTTTCGCCCTCGATACATCCTCGTGACGGTGCTCGTCGATACGTGACAGAGGATATCTATCGGAGGTGGCCTGAATTTTTGCAGCCGACATCGGGAATACAACCGATCGGGGAGAAGGAGAAATCGGTCGGTCGGTTCTCGCACGATTTGCTCGAGATTTCCGTCAGCCGCGTTACCTTAACGGATACATTTTTACGGCACTGGTAACGAGGAAATAACGCGATGGTATTTCCTCGAGGAAGGTCGTTTTACGACACGAATACCCCTGACGAGAATTGATATTTGCTCGAGTACCAGGTGGTAGGGTTGCCGTTCTTTATCCTGTAATATCGGCAAATACTTCCGCTAATAATATAATAAAATATTACGAATGAAGAAATACGGTGAAGAAATTCTGAAAAATTGAAGCTAGACGAAAAGGAAGATATGAAAAAAGAAACGGTAAAAGGAAATGCGTAACCTATGGTAACGGGGTTAATAGAATTCGATGCCTCGAGGGTAAGTCTACGTCGCAAATCGAATCGCGATCGATTCGCATCTGAAATTTCAGCAATGTATCACCAGGGAGCATCGAGTTAGCATAGTATACCGAACTCTGCAACCGTCTGACCCAAGGCAATCTAATAGAATCGTAAAAGTAACAAAGAAGTATATCTCATTCCTTAATGGATACCAAAAAGGAATAACAACGTGTTCGGCATCGATCGAACGATCCGACTTTTTAAAAGCCCTCGAGGATAATGCGACCCATCGTTTCGTTTCTACCTTTATATATCGCTAAATACGATACTCTTGGGTATTGCGTGTCAACATATCCCACCTTCATCGTCGATATCGTTGCCTCTAAAGTCAATTACATTAGCGAGTCGTATACGAATTGACAGGATCGATCGTGAAACACGACGTGAAACGGGTTCCACGACCGAGAACAGCCCGCATCAATTTATCAAATGCTTCTGTTTGTTTCGAATGTTTCCTTCGAATCGAGTAGCCGTGTTGCAACTATGAACGCGATAAAACCAGGGAGTATAATTAAAATGCCATTTTTGCTTTTAGGTATACAGAGTGTCTCAAGAAAATAAAAAGGAAAAAGTGGGCGAAGGAGACAAAAAACGACCGTTGAAGTAGCTTAAGAAATTAAATGGAGCAAAGCGTAACCACGATCTTATCAGGATCAGGAAGAAGAATGATAAGGAGAGGAAGGAAGCGGAGGATCAGGGATACACAGCAGTAAGGAGATAATAAAATTAAAGCGATCGATGCCAGCCTCCGGTCGAGTTACCCCGCCAGTTTTAGCTAGATTATCTGGTCACCTAGACAGCAACGAGATCCGGCCAACGCTAAAAAACGTGACCATCGATATGGTCTCAACGTCCATAGCGTTGCCTCCATGGGAAATAACGGCTGGCGCGACGCCATTGAATATCGATAAAAATAAAAGTGATAAGAGAATATGATAGCGATAATGATACACCGGATCGATAGTGGCCAATCTTCTTTTTACAACGCATAGAGTAAAGCAGCAACCAGGTACTATCTTTGCTCGTGTTTGCTATCTGATGATAAATAATTTATTAGATAAAAATCAGACGATAAACAGTGATAATGAATATCTAACGATTAGGATATCTATCTAATCGAATGCTTTTTAAATTTAATAAATCACCTTCCTATTAAACTAATATTTTTGTTCACGTAAGAAGTTAATAAAGATGAGCTTATTCAATGCAAAACAAGAAAGAACAATATTGTTTAACGCACATTTGGTGTGCAAATTTGCAAAAGACGATGAGCTTGATGGAACATTACGCAAAGACAAACGTGCGAGTTGATCGATGACTGTACAGGATGCTTAAAAAATAACGATCATGATTTCTAGAAGCGGATCCTCGCGAAAATTCATTCTGCAAAACTTTTTATCCTCTTAAAAAATTGAATACACGAAACTGATAGACATGTCATTTAACACGCTTACATTAGTAGATACCAATCACTGGAAATGATTTCACAAATTATAATCAAGTTGTACTTTATAATGAGTTAATGATAGGAGATAATTCTAGTCGTAAGTGGAAAACACTTAAACATATGCTACATGTTTGCGTTCAGATCAATACGTGTCTGATCACCTAAGTACCTAAACTACTGAACAACCTACTATCGTGAAATGGAGCGCAAGAAGAGGCAACAACATTGCGAGAGCTTTCAATTTTAATACGTTGTCTACCATAGAGGTCTCCAATCCATTAAATTGAAAATTTAATTCTTAATACAGCTCGCATTACCATGTATTATACCAGGTATGGCTACTTCAACTGTGGCAATTAACGCGTTGACGGTGATTTATGTTAGCAACGGGTCATTAACGATTTACCTAATTAAAGTAGTTTCGGGAACAGTACAGAACTACCGGTACGAGCATTCTCGTGGTCTCTAAACATGTAAAAAAAAATTTCTACTTTAACTAAACGTATATTCGTAACAGAGTATCGTTAAGACAATGACCTGGTTCCTCAAAGAATTTGTATTTATCCATTCAAAATAATCTTTCCCAATACTAATACGCGCTAATACATTCTGTACGCAGAAATATTCAGCCTTGACAAAGTTTCTGGCACTGGTTTCGATGACTCTGGCCCATGACCTACCGTATCACATATGCATATGAAAATATCATTGGACGAAACGTTACGTATTAACATAAATGACGCTTGATGGACAGTTATCGAAGAAGAGCACGATATACGAAGGTAATGAGGATTAATTCGATAGGAAGCATCGATGAAATCGGTATCGGGACCACTGATCGCGTATATCGATATAATTTCACGATCGAAAAATAATTTAATATGCAGCGTGATCGACGCGACATACAGAGATATATCGATGTCCCAATATCATTTCGAAGTATCGAAAGCTTCTCGGCTATGCAAATCGTTTCGAAAATTTCAAAACTATTTGACGTTCGATACCGTGCCGCTACTCGACAAATACCCGTCTGGGTTCTCCCCGCTGAAATCCGCTTTCGATATTTCCCTACGATTTCCAAGGGCTCTTTCGATTAGTTCCGCGCAATAGAGGAATTTCAATTTCGATTTCGAGTAGCCGATCGATTCTTCGCCGTTGGCTATTCCCACTGTAGATACGTATAGAGACATCGATATATCATCGCCTGACTTTAGTATTCTTTTATGGATTTGACCTTACAAAATATGAATTAATAACAATAACTTTAGATATACTAAACAGATACTAAAAAGTGTAGGAGCAAAGTTTAATTTTTCACTGGTCGTTCTACATGGGCAAATTTGAATAAGCTATCATCGCGTGCACTTTGTTCTTAATAGAGCGAACGATGAATCATTATTTCATCTAACTCAGCGTACTAAACGTATAACGTTTCGTGGTTACATAACAACGTACTAATATGTTGTGAAGAGTTGTACGCAGTCGTTGAAAAATAATTAGTAGAATATTTTTAAGTAATCAGTGGGATGTGATAGTTATATTTGGTAGATAAATTATTTATAATCAGAGACGATTATACTCTTAACATCAAGAGAATTAATTTGGAGTCAACTTTATTTTATTCTCCATTAAACGAAAGACTTGACGTAACTAATAAATGACTTTATGAATCATTATCACATAAATTGTTCCTAGCATAATGATGCAGCAAAAGCATAAATAAAAAAATATGTGACAGCAAGATAAGAAATAGACTAAATTACCATGATACTTAACTCTATAAGGCAAAAATGAAAAATGTAATGACATTCCGACGAAGTAAACTAATGCTGGTCCGATCAGCCTATTTATAATATGACCAGGAAACGAAGTACGACACCGAACAGAAGCGTATCGATGAAACATGATTCCCTGATTCCAATATCAACAAAACGACCACCATGTTCGTTTACGCCGAACACGATACTACCACTATCCCTTCCGTAATGGCTGCCATCGACTCAAAGTTGACTTTTCTCGCTCTACCATTATGTCATATGTCAGCAGTAAACATTGTTCCCCAAATGACCACGAATAACCTTAAGTTACCAAAATTAAGATATCTCTTCTTCAAACAAATTTTACTCTATTTACTGTGTCCATAAGAAGAATCGTGTAATAAAAACTGACCCCTCGAAGCAGAACAAGTCTTTGTTTAATCTTCAGACCCTAAATCACTGAGTTGCAAGAATTGAAATCTAATTTAAAAAATAAAAGAAATAAATTATATCGTTACTTACCCAGTATGTCGTATTGGGGTAGCCACTTCTTTACCAAAAAATTCGGAGGTAGTTGCGATAGCTCGTCAGTCTCCCACTTCCAGATGATTTTCCTAGGAATAGAAGCGAACACTTTCAGCAGGGCGTCCATTTTATCCTTCGGCATACTGGAGGTTTTCACCATGGAACCGAGATTGAAGTACAAAACACCCTCGTGAGCTTCGTCGAGGAATTTGGCGATGTCCTTCGGCAGAGGATTCGTTTTCTGCGGTATGTGCAGCCCTCCAACTTCAACGACATTAGGAGGCAAGGGCACAGACCCATGAAGAGTGTAATGAGTGTTCGCGAACATCATGGTTGCATTTCTGCTAAGGTCCTTTAAATTAGGGATGCCCGGTCCATATACTTGCTCGGCAATCGTTTGATCCTTCCAATGATAGACGGTGTTATAAAAGGTGGTTAGAAACCATGCGATTATAGCGTTCCATACTCTGTCCGTAAAACTCATCGGCCTTGGCAAACGGGTGAACATAGTAGGGATATAACTAGCCTCGTTAGAAATTCCCATATGATCGTTCGCCCATGGCATCAGCTGATGAGTGGATATTTCTATGACAGGGGCGTTAAACTTGTGAACGACCACCATGAAACAATTCGTATTGAAGCTCTCCGTGAACACCAGGTCGAACTTCGCGCCGGAAGTCGCTAACTGCTTAACTAGAGGATGTTTCAAGCCGATTTCGCAGGCTACAGACGACATGTTGTGCAAGGCGTACAACTCCATGAATATTCTTAGAGGAGAATCTGAGATCATTTTCAGATCGACCACGTTTATGAATACACCGTATCTTTTGTCTCTTAAATCGATGTCCTTGTAACTGGGCAATGGTTCAGCCGCGATGGCCATCTCTGTTCTCGGGAAATGGGAGACCACCGTCAATTCGTGACCACGACGGGCTAATTCTTCCAATAGCGGCTTGAACACGTCGAAATGACTCTTGCCGAGGTGGCCAAAGAATCCCAAGATCTTCAGCTTCTTCTGCGGCACCGAATTCTTCGTTTCGGCACATGTTGCGAGAAACACGAATAATAAGAAAAGGATCGTTCGTGGTATCGACATGGTTGCGGGTCTATCAGCGTCTAAGACACTGGCTCTGACAGTGATTCTGACGAGCCACGGCTTCGTGAGGCAACGCTATCTCCCCTCTACTTTAGCTGATTCGTCACTGGGTCCATAACAAGCGTAACGCAACCAACATTGTTGGTTCTTTTCGAGGGAATCCCAATACGTACCAATGACGACTTCACAGTTGCCTCTTCGATATTTTGTAAAATAATCTCTGTCTATTTAAGAGAGATATAAATAGCGAGTTTGATAGTGTTTCTAATAATTACTCATTTATTGACACCCCTTGTTTGCTTGTCACATTGTCGCATAAGACGTGCCTCTTTCAGTGTTCGTAATTACTACGAATCTGAACGTTTACAAAGTAATTGTAAACGATTAGAAAATGATAAGATAGGAAAAGTAGAGCGATAGAGAAAACTAGTGGCACTGTTCGTACGAGCCTGACGTTATGTAACGAATTGAACCGGTGTCGTAATTACGATGATCTGCTATTCCGGGCTTAGAAACTTAGGAAGCGTTCTTTCTCAATCGTTTTTACTCTAGTCCGCCGTACGACCATTAAATATTTCAAGAATTTCACTTAAATCACTATCACAGTTTCACATTCAATTAGGAAGGGTAAAATGATATGCGTCATTCGATGAAAAAAAATTGTATAAATGGTGCATCGTAGGTAATTACACTCGATTAGAGAAATTTACGTAGTCATTTAATATCCATTCATGGAAATGCTTATCATTTATTCAGATTACGCATTGCATCACGATTCCTTCAAATTACGAAGATAATTTCGTAAACACGATGACAATGTTAGATACTCAAAGTGAATGACATGCAACTTTAGATCCTAAAAAAATAGATAATCGGATGCTTATCGTTCGTGAACGACTATCTTGACTGACTAATTTACTGTCTTAACACGACAGTTTACTACCCCCTACTATGCCTGCTGTTTACTATAGCGTCGAGAAGAATATTCGTAGCACATTGGACGACGACCAGAATTGATCGCAACCTTTAAACTATTTGAAGCATGGGACAAAAACGAACAGAAACTCTTTAGAGTCTTTGTAATTCGCCATTTAGAATACCTATCATTCACTATGGGAGGTATATGGATGTACTTTTATTTTTAAATAAGAAATGGAATTTGAAAAAATTCCTGTGAAGAATCGATGAAAAATGGTCCTCGTAGAAAGTACCATACAGGGTCTATACGTACCATGTCGTACAGAACTCATTAATTACATCATGATTGCATGTATGTTCTTTCTTCGAACTTAATACAATTATTCAACTGCTTTTGCGAGGTGCAAAATCCGTCTGAAGTTGGGACAACAGGTAGAAACTCGTTAAAACGTGCCATGGTACCGACGTTTGATTAAATTAGCGAAGAACGCTTTCTCCAGTTCGGTTCGATTTAAAACAAGGAACACGCGTTCCCGAGTTCTCGAGTGCAAGCAAAGTAAACTGTACACGGCTTGACTCGATTTTCCCTTGATCGCTTGCTTTATTTCTCTTACTTATTCGCCTCTTTCCTACTCCACTCTACTACGTTGTAACGGCACTTTACTTAATTACCTTCGAACACAGCCAAACACAAACCCTCTCTTCCTCTTTCCCTCTGTTATGCATATTCCTCTCTGTACTGCTTTTTATTTCTTCTTTACCTTTCAGTGGTTTTCGATACCTTTTCAAGTTGTCCTGCTCCCGATAATTTCAAACAGGTAAATAGAACACTAAAGTGATTAAATACAATTACATAATTAATTCTTACTCCATTTGAGAATCCATAAATCGCACCCTTAGAAATTTTAATTTAGTTTAATCATTCACGGTACTTAATTTATTTCAATTTTTATACGCGGCTAAAGAAGAACATTTGCTCGACCGCAAAATGTATTAAACAGATAAATCTGGTGTGCCTGATGGATAATATAAACGTACGTTCACCGTTACGAGAACAGAGCCGAAAAACCAGGCCACCAAACGGTTTCACAAGAGACAATCTTCCATAAAAAAACGACGACGTGTCATTGTTGATCTTTCACGAGTGTTTCCACGCTCGTTTCCATAATGCTTACGGAAAATCGATCGAACAGCGAACGAGCGTGGCTTATGTTGACTTTTAATTTGAAACCGGCGATCCCGACGATACGATTCGGCAGATTTTTATCGACAGCTCCCCAGCTAACTGCTGTTTATCAAACACTAACGAAATCGTTCGCTTGAATGATTAATATAATTGGAGGTTCCTCGACCGGAATCAAAGCTGACGTTTTAACGAGAACAAGCTTCTCCTGCCTGGAGGAATACACGCGAAATATCGGACGCTTGTTACTGGAAAATAACCGAATTTTTCCAAATTACAGACGAAAAATAATATCGCGGTGGAATGATTTCAGACCTGAATTTATTTATTTGTTTCGATGAAATATCTTGACATTCAATTAACAGGCACGAATTCTCTCTGCTTCTCCTGTCGCGTTGGCTGTGGATTAAATTTTTGGAATACGTATCCAGCAAGAAAGGAACGACGGAGGGAATTCGTTTCGTCACGTAGCAGTCGTATCGCGTCGCGTGGAATAATTTCGCGAAGAAATTTTCAACCAAGAAAGTAGGAAGGATCTTCTAAAGTGTATTAAAGTTTGTCGTCTGGACGAATTACAAGCGTTGGCCACTTTGCGCGACCAGATTAAAAGCGTGTCTGCCACAAAAGCGAACAATTTAAGACAACATTATATTCTCACCACTTATACAGACATCAAGGTGTTCATCTATTCTCATCAACCACCGAGTCCTCTTCTTTTTTCATCAAATTCCAAGGAACGTCAAATCGTCACCCGCACCTGTAATAATTTGTTATATATGTAAATGACTGAATAGTTGAACAGGTTAAAAGGATTAATACGAGAAACAGTTTCACGAGAGTGGATTTCCAGCTAAAGGTCGTTCCCTTTTTACGCTTGTCACCCTTTCTCGGTAGCTCGTCGAGATCCACATACAGAAAGCAGTAAAAGAAACGCGGTCGAACAGCGACAAAAGGTAGGAGGGAAGAAAAAAAGGGGGGTGGGAAAAGAGTGCAACAGGGGAAGAAGGTCGGTCGTAACAGGGAATAGAACAGCGACATAAAACGTCGCGTGGAAGACGCGTTGGTCTCCCGCAATTTCCTCGGGATCGACGAACCCACCCCTGTTGGCTTATTAACTTTTATGGGAGGAAACTGCTAACCAGTGAGAAAAGGAGGAAGGATCTGGTGGAAAAGAAACGAGCAGACGTCGTCTTCGAGGAGAAGCATGAAATTTGAATTTATGATTAATAAAAGTTAATTGAATTAATTAGTCTAAGTTCGTAATAAGTACGAGATAAATACCGAAATTTGTAATATAATCCAGATTTATTTTAAAGCTGTTCTATGACTTACGGAGGAGAGTGTACACATAGGGTGGAAGTTAATAATCTCAGTTCCTTTCGCTGGTGGCATTTCTGCCGACAAAATATCCAGCGATATCTCGGGGGCCATTAAAATCCCCGTGGCGGAAGGCAATTTCAATAATACCGCTTAAGCTGGTCGCGAACATGCCTCGAAGAAGCGTCGCTTCTGGCGTAGAACGCTCGCGGGCCAATTTATTATTCCGGAGGTGCAGCAACGCACGGCCAAACCGGCCAGATGCGACCCATCGACGCAAATTACGCGAGCCGCGACGATATTTCTCCAAAAATTGCGACCATCCCTCCACCCCTCCCCTCCTCCTGCCGCTGTACCACGGTATCGTACGTTTTATTAGACGTTACAATAACGTATGCACGAAACGTGGTGTAATTTCAGTAATGCACATTCCTGTAAAAATTGCGCGCAATCTTGGAATGCTAACCGTTCGCGAAATGCACGATTCGTTTTTATTAAAACGCCGGAAAGGGTGGAAAAGCGTGGCATCAATGCGACACAGCTTTATCACGAACTTTAATATCCTCTCAAAAAACGCGAAACGTTTAATCCGCTGGATAGCGGAAAGCTCGTTTTTAAAGGAGAAGTATATTAACGAGCTTCTTAATATCCTTCATTTCATCCCTGGGGTAAATCAGTTACGATCGGAATAAAAATCGCGGCTTTTAAGAAACACAGGGTGTCTAAACAATAAAGGTAAAAGAACGATGAATCTTTTTTTCAATTATTCGTACTTCAAAGTTTGATCTTTGGTCCACCGTAAACGCTGGAATCGCTCTTTGTTATCGCGGGAGGAAGAAAAGAGAAGAAAGTTAGCGGTGAAAGAGAGAGGAAGGGACAGAAGGAAAATAAAGAGGGTTGCCGAGAGGCCAGTGAGACGTACGACTCCCGAGGGAAATTTAGGTGCGACCTCCATGTATCACGGAAGCTAGCGTAAGTAGCTACGTAACCGACGTACGTACACCGCATACGTGCACGATCCTGGTATGTACGATTGTACATGCGCAAAAAGCAACCGGATTACACGCGGTCGCAACCCTAAATACCCGTCCAACGATTTGCCAATCGAGGAGCAGAACGTAAACGACACATAACACGCTCCATATCCTCTAACTGCTTGATCCAAGAAATAGGGAATTAGAGAAAGGATGTAACATCGACTAGATACGTGAAGTTTATGTGGGAGAATCGTAATATAATCAGGACAGCGTCAATTTGGGACGTTGGGGGTTGAAAACCCGGTCTACCGTACCGAAGCTTCTGCTTATACCGGCGGTGTCAAAGGGCGCAATAGGGCTAAATAAATATCCACTCCCCAACAGCCACCACTCTTCAACTGGCGCCGGGTATGGATAAATTGAATACTCATGGGCTTGGCCAATCATTGTATCGGGTACCGGAAATCCAATACATGACTCTTGGGTTGAAAAAACCTGAGTGATATTATATCATAATATAATCAGTCACACACTTACCGAGATAGAATTTACTCTTTAGCTACTCTCAAATTTGGAACTTATTTTTAACTTTTCTAAGTCCCGTGCGTCGCTGACCTTCCGGACGGATTCTTGGTATATCTATATAAGAATCCAAGCAGCAAAGTGAACATGGATTGTACTGTTTTTTTCTTCAGGGCACATCGAGGACTAAGATGCTAGAGATGCAAGAGCAAAAGAGAAATGGTAATAAAATCGATGGCCTGGATCTGCCGTCGGTTTGTAATTGAATCAAATTAATCACCCTCGTCGACCTCCAGTCCACACTCCCCGTCACTATAGCAGCACACCGCTTACCATTTCCAATTAATAGCAGAAAGGCTGCACGTTTCGTTGGAACTTTATAAAACGAATCCAATTACGAACGACCGTTTGTCAAAGGCTCAAAGCCACGGAAAGTTTTGCCTCGGCACGAAAATGACGTCGCCTGCCTGTTTTCCTTCCTCATCTCTGTCAATACGAATAAATGATAGGCTGATAGATAGGCGGACACTATTATTAGTATTAAAAGTCACCTGTAAAGTCATCTAATGAAATCCACGGGTTTATGTATCTTAATCACAGTCAACTGTATCAGTTTCTTCAATTCAATGTAATTTATCTAGCTTTCTTGAACCACCTGCCTGTTTAGGTAAACTAATCAGCTTCCAAATGAATTATTCTTTCCAGCATAGTATTATCCTATATATGTATGTTTCAAATGTTTTAATTTAGGTTTGCCTAGTTTATATAAGAGAAAGAACTTTCAGTTACTTGTCCTTGATAATCCATAAAAGTATTTCTTGCTTTTCGAATGTTCTACTCGAAATCCATATTAAGAGAAACTATATAATATATGTTTATATTTGTCTTATTTGTAAATTTGTTTATTTTTATTCATGTCCTATAATCTAAGGACTCTAGCATAAGAAGAAACCACGAAGGAAATAAAAAGGAACAAAGAAAGAGATTTCTGTCGTCTATTTCTCCTGTCCATGTT
The DNA here is from genome assembly GCF_051020975.1 of Osmia lignaria lignaria. NCBI lineage: Eukaryota > Metazoa > Arthropoda > Insecta > Hymenoptera > Megachilidae > Osmia > Osmia lignaria. The sequence goes on along the minus strand of NC_135037.1, from coordinate 3,205,572 downwards.
GTTCAATACCTTGAAATAATTGACATAAAAGTGATAAGTTTTCTAAAAAATACGCATGTATAATATATATTGGAAGACATCAATTAAATACTAAAGTAAATTTATCTAATTTAATTACGCCAAAAAGATAAACGAACAACGTGTTTAATTAACTAAGTTTGCATTATGCCAAATGTATGATACGTTTATTGCTTATAATTAATAAATACAGTATCGAGCATGACAGACTTCTTTATAGAAAATAGAAATGTTATGGAATCTGGTGATCCCTAGATCCCCAAGTCCCCGATCTTAGGAGATTGCTCGAGCTCCCCAACCTACCCCAAAGGCAGTCCCAAAGGGAATGACGATGCGTGGGAGAAGGCCCCGTATATATATAAGGCCTGTGACTCTCCACCACTTGTGTATAAACGTTCAGGTGGGAAAATTTAAATTAATATTTACTTTGTGCCTTGTACTTTTTGTACGAGGTACAAAACACTATTTTCCTTAGGGAAGCCTATTGTGCTCGATACTATTACACGCAACATTCATTTGCAATATAGAGAAAACAGTTTTATTGACATTTGGATTAAAATATATTAACCGAGTTTAGTATGAAAATTACTTCTGAAATGTTTAAAAATACTCTTTCAACAGAACATCCTCCGATATTTCACTACAATTAAAGTGACTGTGCAAAATTGTAACTTCTAAATATTACAGGCTTACGGTAGATAGGATAAAATCTTAAAAACATTATTTACTTTGGTTCGACATTATATGGCTATCAAACGTCAGGATAAATAAATATTTCGCATATGTTAGAATGCGATTCATTTTCTGACTAGGTCGTATAGCAAACAATTGTTATGATTGTATTTTCTAAGATGTACTGTTTATCGAAAGAAATCATGTATAATTTATTATTTACTTTGTTTATATTGCAAGTAGATTTTACGTACCGTTAGATACCTGCACTGTTAAAATTTCAAACGAATGGTCGGACATAGTTAATAATTGCAGATCATCTATGGACGGTACACGTAAAGCACTACAATGCAGACTGATTTTAGAAGGACGAATATTGCCTGAAATCAAAATCTGGTCTCTTTACAATACTTTACAAGTAGTGAACGAGTAACGTCCCTTACAAATTGTATCTTATTCTACTTATGTAGAAAATATAAGGGTTTTAATAATTAATTAAAAGAATCAACTACCGTGTTAACCTATGTACATCAATAAGAACATATCTGCCCAATTTTTACTACACTTACCTCTCATGTAACGTTAAACCTATAAGTTTAGAACTTACAAAGCTGGGATTCATAAATCTAGTGTTTTATAATTTTTACAATAAATTCTAATATCTAATAACAAGAGAATATATTATTGATAGTTAAACTAACAAGAAATTTGTAATGCTCCCCCAATATAAATAAAAAGTATTGTACAATATGTACTACCTAAAATTATGAACCACTTAAAGTAACTTAGGTTTATCCACATACTGCTTGCCATGATGAATGATGGTTGCAAATGTACCAGCAACCATACCACCCCAAAATAGCATGTACAACAAAATTTCAGTGGTATATCTTGAAGGTAAGATAATATGAGCAACTAACATGGACGATGCAACCAGAAGTACCAAGGGGAATGTTGCATAGCGCCAATTTCTTTCGCATTCCAAAGGACACTGAACCGCTGTACATTCCCCATCTTGCACAATGTAACGACCCAAAAATAAGTCTATTGAATCCTATTGAATAAGCACATTAATCACTATCATACATAAACATAAAATTAAGAAATATATTTAAAAGAGAAATCGCTTACCTGTCTGTAACCATCGGTAAAATTATTCTTGTAATACCTTGTTAAAGAATTCAAACCATCTTTCATAGCGCCTAATTTGGTACGTTTTCCTGTTCGCGTAAAATCAGTTTTCAGTGCACCAGTACCCGAATACTGAATGCTTATCACATCCGCATTATCAGCCCAAATCTAAAACAGACACATTAAAGTTCAGTATGAAGAATCTATAAAATATAAAACACATAAATTCTTACTCGTTTGAACTGTTCCTCGATACTGGGGTGATCTTCGATTCTTCTAAGAATTTCCAATCTTAATAATGCATCGTTAAGGACTCTCTTCGCTATCATACTCTGAACAACGTTAGTTCTATCAAGGCAATCAATGCAATTCGTGCGGAAAACACCATCCTGCGCTGATAATAACGTTCCATCTTCCAACAATAAAAAGTAACTCATTTGTTCTAACTCGGGAGCTAATCGATCGAGTAAAACGTTTAGTCGATCCCACCTCATTCGTCCACATTCAGCGTGGAAGTCAAAGCTTTCATACCGTACGTTTTGATTGTTAATTCGTTGTACGACATTACGGTATGCTTTTTCAAGAACAGCTTCTGGACCACGTTGATCTATCTGTTTAAAATAAAAGCACAATATTTAATAAGGTTTCATTCACTTTCGTGTCTTTTAATTACTTACTAAATTTATCAAAATCTGTTTTCCATAATGAAATATTTGAGCTTCAAAATGTCGAGCACAAGCGGTTTGATGATCTTCGTGAATGCTCAACTGAGGTTTTGGTTTATACTTTAGATTTGGTGCCTGATACCAAAACAACGGAATGGAACCGCGTGTTTGTACAAAAGAACTGCGATGTCCGTTGAATTCAATCAATTGTTCTGTTTCTACATAGTTAGAAACATTACCAGTAGAATCTATACCACGTGAAAACAGTCTCGTTCCTGCACGGTGTACACTTCTTTTGGACACAATACCCAAATTAAATGTTGTACTCCCAGTTACAGTAATAGTATTTAATGAGACAACTAAAGAATTATTAAGGAAAGTATAAAAATTAAAGAAAAACATAAAATATTTTGTTTGCAAGGATACATCCATGAATAATAGGCAGACAAAATTTGTATTGTTCTGGTCTTGATGTTAAATCTTGGAGAAGATAAGCATTCCATATAAATCTAAGATCTGCCCTATCGTGAAGTGGCATCTGTATAATAAAAAACAATGCATTTCTATTGTTATGTATAAACAATTATTTAAGATGTATTAGGTGTAACAATAACCTGTAAGAACTCAGGTGGAGTATTATGAAGTCTTTGCATCGTATGACTGAGATCATACGTGTAACTAAAGTAAAAATAAGGTGTGTTCAATACAGATTTAATCATTTCTAAGTATGTAGCATTATTCTGCACTTGTTTTTCGCTGAGGTGCAATGAAGATTTTGTATAAGGTATAACTTCTGTTGCAACTATTTTATAGATTTGATGACCAGCTATGGTTCCAATTTCTGTAGCATCTGTTATTACTATAATGTAGCGGCATGCTAATAACCGTATGGTTCCTATTATACCCCATATTTTCCTACGACTTGCACTTGCTGGGATCTGACTAGCCGTGCCAGCTAAAGTACAAAAAATGTGTTAAAAATTTATAGTTCACAATAGCATTATGTGCAAGTTGTAACATTAATTACCTTGTGTGTAAATTTGCTGACTCACTCTATCAACTACAAGCAATACTTTTGTCCCAATAGGCTCTACATAGAACTTTTCAGGTGTTATGTATCTAAAAAAGAAATTGCCGGTCAGTAGAGTTTCAGCACACTCCTTAATCTACCAATAAGTGTTAACAATTTAAATACCAGTAAGAAAGTAACATGGACATGAAATACTCACAAGTATAATTTGTCATATACATCTGTGTGCAGCTTCATATTGTTAGACAATAATTTCCGCAATGTGTTAAACAAGAATACAAGGTAACAAAAAACTCAAAACACGATGCAAGTAAAAATAAACTATAACGAGAACAAAAATCGTAATCTGTACATACGCAGGACTTAAATTATGATGGTAACTTAACTACAGATTAACTGTCAAACTGTTGTCAACTTAATATTCGAATTGGCATGATCGAAATCTGTCAAAATCGGAGTAACCTCCGCGCGTATCTAAGTTTTCTCCTATTCTTCGCGGTACACTATACTATTATTCGTTCAACGAGAGACCAAACGCCTTTCGCGCAGCTCAGGGAAGCCCTCTACTCTCATTTCTAACTTCGTGGTCGTATACATGGTGGAGAGAAATATATGAATAGAGGAATCATGTGGTTACGTCGAAGGGTATACTAAATATAAGACCACTAGGTATGCATGCTTGGTACTACAATGCACCTACATCAAGCTAGCCGGAAGGAATAATAAAATATGATTATTTTTAATTTTTCTTAGTGTATTTCGTTTGTAAATCGTTTATGATAGATTGTAAATCTATTTTTAACGTTTGTGGCAAATTAGTTCTTTCGTAATTAGCAATTTTATTTCAATCATGATGTGAGGCGAGACTTTTCAGACAGATTTTTGATAACTGATAACAATAATTGATTGGAAATCGTTTGTAATTCACAAATATATAATTTTCATTGTTTGTAAGTGAATAATTTCTTAACTATTTACAAGTTTGCTTTATAATAAATAATTGTAGTGCGCATGCGCTACAGATCCGGGCGTACCCATCACTACCTCGAACAAGTGAGTTTCACGATTTGTTCGTTTTTAGGTCTTATATTTCGCTATTTGCTTCGGGGTCCCTGACACCCCGGTGGCATAATATCGGTATGCAGCGTCACCGGTACCTCGGGGTCTCAGATACCCCGAATGCCAATGTGTCGGTAAGCAAAGAGTGACATCGGTGCTTCGGGGTCCCTGACACCCCAAGATGATATGTCGGTATGCAGAGATAGTCACTGGGGTTTCGGGGTCCCTGGCACCCCGGATGCTATATTATTGGTATGCAAAGATAATGACCGGCGTTTCGGGGTCCTTATTACCCGAATATGATATCAGGTCGGTACGCAGAGAGCGACATTGGCGCAGCGGGTTCCCTAACACCCCTGGACAATATCACAACAATGGACAACAACCAGTATAATTTTTTTCCAGAGTTTATTTAATTTACTTCATTTATTTTTTTTGCTGAATAAATAAGTTCATCAAAAGGGGATAACATTTATGATTATATCCCTCTTCTGGACCCCATTTATTTTACTTTTACCAGTTATTTATATAATTTTATCCCTCATTATAGGCCAAGGCCATCTCAGTATCCCTTACATCCCTGCAACCTTTTTTTTTTTTTAACGTGGTGGAAATCTTCAGAAAGACACCTTCAGCCCCCCTGGGGAGGGGCCGGAGGTAGTGTGGGATTTTTACCCACTAAAACCACCACGGTGGCCTGCACTAGAGCGGTAGGGAGGGTTCTTTGACCCTCCGCCATGTGCCAAACTACACCAACATCGGGGGCCACACCCGATGCCGGCACTCCTCGGGCCACGTGCAGTGGAGACCGGAATTCCTTTACATCCCTCGTTCCGTTATACCTCTGCATTACTTACATCCCTGCATTCTTTTCATCCCTACATTCTTCTCATCCCTACATTCCTTTCATCCCTACATTCTTTTCATCCTTATATTCTTTTTATCCCTACATTCCGTACATCTCTTCATCCCTTAAATCCCTACATTATTATCATCCCTACATTCTTTCCATCCCTACACTCCTTACGTCTCTTCATCCCATAAATTCCTACATTATTATCATCCCTACATTCTTTTCATCCCTAGATTCCTTACATCTATTCATCCCTTAAATCCTTACATTATTATCATCCCTACATTCCTTATAATAAATATATTATGAAGACTGCTGCGAGTAAAGGTAAGTCAGTTCCTATTTGCGAAAATTTCGAAAAAACAGCGCGCTCTGGTGGGGAAAAAAGGAACTAAATCTCGCGCAATTTCTGGCCCTCTGGCGGCAAAAATGTGAACTAAAATCTCGATGTCGAATCAGCGCCATCTGGTTTCGGAAAAAGGAACTAAACCATGCACCAATTTTGGCCCTCTGGCGGCAAAAATGTGAACTAAAATCTCGATATCGAATCAGCGCCATCTGGTTTCGAAAAAAGGAACTAAACCATGCACCAATTTTGGCCCTCTGGCGGCAAAAGAAATAACTAAATTTGTATAAAATCGCAGGGATGATAATAATGTAGGGATTTAAGGGATGAAGAGATGTAAGGAATGTAGGGATGAGAAGAATGTAGGGATAAGGGATGAAGAGATATAAGGAACGTAGGGATGATAATAATGTAGGGATTTAAGGGATGAACAGATGCAAGGAACGTAGGGATGATAATAATGTAGGGATTTAAGGGATGAAGAGATATAAGGAACGTAGGGATGATAATAATGTAGGGATTTAAGGGATGAACAGATGCAAGGAACGTAGGGATGATAATAATGTAGGGATTTAAGGGATAAAGAGATGCAAAGAACGTAGGGATGGAAGCAATGAAGGGATGCAAGGGATACTGAGATGGCCTTGGCCTGTGAGGGATAAAATTACATAAATATCTGGAAAAAGTAAAATAAGTGGGGTCCAGAAGAGGGATATAATCATAAATGTTATCCCCTTTCGATGAACTTACTTATTAAGCAAAAAAAATAAATGAAGTAAATTAAATAAACTCTGGAAAATAATTATACTAGTTGTGCCCTCTTCATACGGACCTGATATTGTCCTGGGGTGTTAGGGAACCCGCTGCGCCAATGTCGCCCTCTGCGTACCGACCTGATATCATATTGGGGTAATAAGGACCCCGAAACGCCGGTAATCATCTTTGCATACCAGTAATATAGCATCCGGGGTGCCAGAGACCCCGAAGCACCAGTGACTATCTCTGCATACCGACATATCATCTTGGGGTGTTAGAAACCCCGAAGCACCGATGACACTATTTGTATAACGACATTTTGGCGTCCGGGGTGTCAGGGACCCCGAAGCACCGATAACACTCTTTGCTTACCGACGCTACGCCATATGGGTTACCTGAGACCCCTAGGTGCGGGTGACGCTTCATATCGATATTATGCCAGTGGGGTGTCAAGGACCCCGAAGCACGAGTGACTATCTCTGCACACCGACATATCATCTTTGGGTGTCAGGCACCCCGAAGCACCAATGACACTGTTTGCACAACGACATTTTGGCGTCCGGGGTGTCAGGGACCCCGAAGCACCGATAACATTCTTTGCTTACCGACGCTACGGCATTCGGGGTATCTGAGACCCCAAGGTACAGGAGACGCTACATACCGATATTATGTTACCGGGGTGTCAGGGACCCCGAAGCACCGATAACATTCTTTGCTTACCGACGCTACGGCATTCGGGGTATCTGAGACCCCAAGGTACAGGAGACGCTACATACCGATATTGTGTTACCGGGGTGTCAGGGACCCCGAAGCACCGATAACATTCTTTGCTTATCGACGCTACGGCATTCGGGGTATCTGAGACCCCGAGGCAAATAGCGAAATATAAGACCTAAAAACGAACAAATCGTGGAACTCACTTGTTCGGGATAGTGATGGGTACGACCGGATCTAGCGAAATATAAGACCTAAAAACGAACAAATCGTGAAACTCACTTGTTCGGGATAGTGATGGGTACGACCGAGTTTAGCGAAATATAAGACCTAAAAACGAACAAATCGTGAAACTCACTTGTTCGAGGTAGTGATGGGTACGCCCGGATCTGTAGCGCATGCGCACTACAATTATTTATTATAAAGCAAACTTGTAAGTAATTAAGAAATTATTCACTCACAAACAATGAAAATTATATATTTGTGAATTATAAACGATTTCCAATCTGTTACAGTTATCATTTATCGCAAAATCTGTTTATTATAAAAAATTGCTAAAAAGTTTCGGCTCACATTATGACTGAAATAAAATTGCTAATTATAAAGGAAGTAATTTGTTACAAACGTTATCTTGTATCTTTTATTTAAAATAAATTGTACAGGAAGTTGAACGTGTACCAAAGGAAAAAAAGCGGGAACTTAATTTATGAATTATTTAGCAAAAAATATTGAGTTTACACCATAATTTCGGTTTTATTAAATAATGTAAATATTATATGTTTGTAATACGTAATTAACAATGTATAAATTGAACAGTATAATGGCTAAAATATGATATAAATTAATTCAAACGTTTGGCCTCCAACGGAATCGTTCGAATTCGAATCTATCTTCCAGACCACTCACTGTCAATGTGATTACTCCAAGACTCCAATCGTTCTGATTGACCTTAGTACTCCTGGAGAGTTCGATAACTGTTTTTGAGTTCTTTTAAAATTATTCTGTTCCAGAAAAGTACTACTTAAAATGGTAAGTTGTAAATGTCGCATGTTAATCATTTTTTGCTATAAAATAATTATAAATATTTGAAAACATTATATTCTGCACTGTATTTACGTAACCTACATTCGACCTTCAATAATCTTTGCAAATACTGATTGTTTCTAATTTAACATTCATTAATTTCTCTGAATATCACATTTACTCTAGCCGACTGTAGAAACAATTATTAACTAACAAAAATAATAGTAATTATTATTATTATATTCACAGTAACGGGCAATTATTACCTGATTTCTGAATAATATGTATGTGCAATTAAATTATTTTCTTTATTCTTTTAGACAGAACCAATAAATGTGGTGGTTACTGGGGCTGCAGGGCAAATTGCCTATTCTCTATTGTACCAGCTTGCTGCTGGTTCAGTTTTTGGTCCAGATCAACCAATTAATCTTCGTTTATTAGATATTCCAGTCATGATGAAAGTATTAGAGGGGGTAGTTATGGAACTACAAGATTTAGCTCTCCCACTTTTAAGGGGTAAAATAATCAGAATTATTAGATGAATGATTACTAATAATATATTTCACTACATCATAATTATATGGGCATTTTGCAAGTAAATATTTAAATGATATCACAGTATCTCAGATAAACTTGGTGACACCGTTAAATGTATTTAATCTATATATTTTTAAAAAAGTAGTTATTACATAATGCTGATATATAATAGCTGAACCATTTAAATTATCTAGTTTTTTTTTAATAGAACAAATCCTCATAAAAATGTAAGTTAATCTAATTAGAAACAAAATGATGAACTTATATGTTTCACTTCTAGAAATTACTCCAACAGCTGATCCAGCTGCAGCTTTTAAAGATGTAGCTGCAGCTTTTCTTGTTGGAGCAATGCCCAGAAAAGAAGGTATGGAACGAAAAGACCTTTTAGCAGCTAATGCAGAAATTTTCAAAGTGCAAGGAGAAGCATTAAATAAATATGCTAAAAAAGATGTTAAGATCTTGGTTGTTGGCAATCCTGCTAATACAAATGCTTTGATCTGCTCTCATTATGCACCATCTATCCCAAAACAAAATTTTACTGCAATGACTAGATTAGATCAAAATCGTGCTCAAGCAGCTTTAGCTGCACGATTGGGTGTTCAAGTAATTCCAATTCTAATTCTAATATGTACATATATTCTACCAAATGATTCAAGATATAAAAGAATTTCGTTTTTTTAAACAGGTTGATAAAGTAAAGAATACAATTATTTGGGGTAATCACAGTTCAACTCAATATCCTGATGCTTCCCATGCTACTGCAGCCCTTAAATCTGGAACTGTACCAGTACCTAAAGCTATAAACAATGACAACTGGTTAAATACCACCTTTGTGGAAACAATTCAGAAACGTGGTGCAGCTGTAATTGCTGCTAGAAAAATGTCATCTGCAATGTCTGCTGCCAAAGCAGCTGGAGATCACATGAGAGATTGGTGGGTTGGTACTAAGCCAGGTGAATGGGTTAGCATGGGTGTGTTGTCCGATGGTAGTTATGGAATTCCAAAGGATTTGGTATTCTCATTTCCAGTCACTATACAAAACGGACAGTACCAAATTGTTCAAGTAAATACTTCTTTTTATAATTACTATTATCTAAATATATTTTAGGTAGTAATTTACACTTATATTATTGTTTCAGGGACTTCCGATTAGTGATTCTGCCAGATCAAAGTTAAATATCACATCTAAAGAGTTGGAAGAGGAACGTGCAGAAGCAAACAAAGTGCTGCAAAGCAAGTGACTAAAATCAACAGATCATTCTGAAAGCGGCTTACCTGTTTCAGCAAAATTATGAAGAAATTGATATTAAAATTTTGCCAAATATATAAATCGTGATACATGATACATAGACTGTGGTGGCTTTATGGAACATTCAAATATATATATATAATATATTAATGATATATGTACATATATGTATTGATTATATGTATGTTATATGGGATCTAATGAAGTGCGTATCTTTTCTAAATGGCACATGAATTGTTAATTATATACATTTATATTCATAGATTGTATAAAACATGTAACAAATTATATTGAAAACCATGTTGTACTTTATAACGTTTTTTTTTTTTTATTCTTTTCCCCAAGAATCAATAATAATTTATATTACAGTAATAGTAACTATTTCTCATATCGATATCATTAATCAATCTGTTTTCACATTTATATTATCTTCATATTTTTTTCTAGACACTATTATTACAAGTATACTGATTTCCGCCTATAATTATAATTATTGAGTGAGCATTAAGTAGCATATTGTACAAAGATGCAGAGTGCTCAGCTTGCCAAGTCTTCAATAATGCTTTCATCAAAATGTTTCATCACGTCTTTTTTATTACTCCTTTTTATAATCGGACCTTTCTATACCTTTAGAAACATGATAATGCATATTGATAGTGAATTAAAAGGATAAACATTTGAAGCTGTGAAAATTGGTCTAGATGCTAAGAAACATCATTGTGATAATAAAAACTTAGCACTTTGCACGAGTCAATTTTGTTTCACATCTTGTCGCGCGTTGTAATATACCTCTGCGATACACGTGATGTACCACAGAAATATTCTGATAAAGAAAATAGAAATTTTCATCAAAGGTGCCTTTTCCCATATGGATCACTTTCAAGCACAACAATACTTCACAAAGAAGACAGTACGAACATTCGTTCTAAAATGAGGAACTGTAAAGTTTTTGTTCCACGAGGACAGCAAATATACTTGAAAACACTCGCATAAATTACAGTTGTTGAGAAAATACAATTTCTATTGTATTGGACAAATTCGTAATATATTTATGATTATTACCTGGAACGGATAGCCCACGAGAATACATAATAGCGTAACTCTTCATTATTTTGTCATTTAAATATATATGTATATATATTACAGTTTTGTAGCAAATTTTTACGTAAGTTTAAAAAATTTACTACTACAAAATTTTAAATACCCAAGTTGTTAAAGCAACGTAATTTGATGGTATTTGTTTCATTATAGATTTCCATTAAAATGGACAACTTTGAACATAACATTAATACGTGATATTTTATATACTTAAATATTCGTAATACAATGAGAATTCTTACTGATTTATTTAAATATTATACACGATACCGTTCCAGGTTATGTAATTAAATCATTCGTTTAAACCTGTACTGATTCCTATTAGACTACATTTTTAGGTTATCCAAGTGACATCAAGGCCAAACTTTGCTTTTATACATAAGTTGTACGATTCGATTAGCAAAGTTCAAGTCACACGTTTTAAGCGCAAGTATTTTTGATAATATTATCGTTAACAGTTCTTTGCTCGAATAGAGACGAGCTTAATTTAAGTGAAATCCTCTCTCTCTGGTTGCAGCTAAGAGTCTTTCTTTAAGTATTTCTTCAGTAGGATACTCTGGCAACTTTAAATAATGAACACAGGTGTTAACAGAGGGGTAACCACCTGATCCAGCGTCTACTTTTCGTACGACAGTCAATCTAGGATGTAAATTACATAATCCTCCAGGAGGTAAAGCTGAACATCCAGTAGCAAATTGTAAGAAAGCTTTTCTTTCTGGACCAGTCAGTGAGAGTAAAACATTGACGAATCTTTGGAAACCAGGGCTGTAGCAATAAGAATAGAATATTAAGTTTAATAAAGTACGCTGTTAAAAATACGAACCTTAAATGTATTTAAAATAATCTCACCTTTCTCTTGTATAACCAAGTTTTGGCTCAGTGTAATTGAGCAAATCTTCTCTGGTCCATTGTGGATTTTGTTCTCCGCAAAGCATAGCCCTTACTTCTTCCGGACTGAAAGCATGAAGTTTTTCCATTGGGAAGACTTTTGAAAAACCGGCTTTAAATGATTCAAGTTGTCTAGAGACTCCTCGATCGAGACAATAATTAATTGTCATCTCCGCGTACTCTTTCGCATTCTGCACAGTTACTGATGTCTCTGCACATCCTTCTATTAATTCCACATGCTCGTATCCAAACACTTTCGAACTAGGAGAATATGTCATTGTTAAAGCCAAATCTTCAATAGGCACTGACATTCCAGATGGATGAGTAATATTCAACGACGTTTCTTCGTCAGTAGTATTATGACTATCCGAAAGCGATCTATCACGTTTAGCAACTGATGCTTGTATTTCTTTTAAAAACTCTCCTCTCACCGGATCGACGAATACAAGATCTTCGATATCTAATAATCCAGAATACCATGGAGGTGGTTCTAACGAAGAATATGTTACGTCTGTTTCACCTTCTTCTGATATAAAGCTACTCGACATACTTGATGACATACTTTCTTGAGTTATACCACTAAGACCAATTTTTTCATTCACATTATTTGTAATGTCTCCGTGACACATTAATTTTAAGAAAGGACGGGACAACGGCAAATCTACTAATCTATTATCCTGCAAAACTTTTGCCAGGAACACACCCAAGAACCAGAAGTATCGAACAGCACGATCACAAGTTACCGAATCCTGTGGTAAAGGTGCTGGGAATAATCCACTTGGTCGAGTTACATAATATCCTGCAGGTCGAACCTGCTCTCCAGAAACATGTGACTGTTCTGTATCATGTATTTCTTCGTCATCGCACAGCCATAAACCCAAGTCTTTGCGCTGTAACTCTGCAGCAACTAATGCGAAAAACTCTAACGTGGGTCCCAGACCTGTTCCTTCTTCACCGATAAATTCAACTTCTAATATACTTTTCCGATTTGCATGGACCTATGATACATAATAAAAAAAAAAAAATATATATATATATTAAATACAACAAATAAGTCGATATTTTTTCAAATAAATTTTACAGAATTAATTTACCTTCATTACTTGTTCTGCCCAGTCTAATAATTTCTCTCCCCTAGGTACACTGACTCTTTCATGTTTGAGTCTACCCACACGAAATTCGTGAATATCATCGCGACGTGGACTCAAACCAGGTGTTCTTTGTCTTTCAAGAACCGCATCTCTTTGTGTTTGAAGCCATACAATAGATCGGGACGCTCCAAAAGCGGTACAACTAAAGTACAGTCGTCTAGTTTCAAATGGTAATAAAAATGGACAACTCCTTGCTAATTCCTCGCACCAGTTTGGCAAAGCTCCAGCAGCTAGTGCTAAAGGATCTTGAATTTGTTGTACTATTTTATTTGTGATTTTCTTTGAAGTGAAATCATCGGGATGAACCCAACACGGTGATTCCTCGTTTTCATAATCAACGTGTTTACCGTCGTCACGAGTAGTACTCAATACATAAACGTGCCTCAGAAGCTGTAAAACGTCTTCTACCGTACAAACTGAAGAGCTTTGAGTGGTACTTCGGGAATATAATGTTACAATTGGCGTAGCTCTTCCAGACGATTCTTCGTCTCTAGATTCTTTATATATTATACTACAAAAATATAAGTTTAATATAACAGTAGAAATAATAAAATTTTTTATTAATAAATAAATATATTACGTGTAAGTTGGTTCCCATATTCTTCTTAATTTTTCTTGCCGGCTGCCCAATTCAGTTAGTTGCATTAATTCTTGTACCGTTTTGAAAATACTGGCGTGTGGTTCTGTAAGGGGTAATTCAACGTCTGGCACTCCTGGAAGTCCTGGACCTTTCAATGTTAAAGAAAGTCTAGGCATTGACAATGATCCAGACCGTGTACTTGATTGAGTTTCACTGCCAGGTGGTGGAATTTCCAAGTCAGTTGTCTGGAAATAGAATTTCGTAATAACATTAACTTACACGAACGGCCTTTTAATATTTTTACCGAACATACCTGATTGATGTTTGTTCGTCCGGGTCGTGGATCGAAGGCTGGGATCAAAGCAGAAAATTGACGTTTAAGAACAAACTCGTCGTCCCAAGCACGTCTCTTGCTGCTTTCTTCTTCCATAAAAGCTGCCAGGAGATTGCGACTAACCATAACCTCTTCGTAATCAGCATCGCAACCATCTCCTTCTTCTTCGTTTTCTTCGTCATCTTCCTATTGAAAAGAATGGACAACTCGCAATTAAAAATCATTTTTCTTACTCCTTTGCTTTTCAGGTTATTTTTTTCAACTTACCTCTTGATCATTTTCATCATTATCCTCTTCTTCTTCAAGCACGCCATCCTCGTCATCTTCTAATTCGGTCAGAAGAGTTGGTCCACCTGTTGTTCTACCTCCACCAACGCTAGAACTTGCAACACCTCCACAAGATTCCAAAAAGTCTTCAAGACTGACCTGTAGCCACAACTGCTTATTACATTATATAAAATCATATATTTCATTTTAAATGCTATATTCATAGTGTACAATTGGAAATATTTGATAGAAATATATATATTTTTTTAAATTACTTTCTATTGTACACTAATTTTTACCTGTTCGCTATCACTACTTGTACTAGTCAACGACATTGTAAGTGCTTGTCCTAAGCCGGGTCCAGTAGTTGTCGTGACACCACTACCAGCTACTTGACCACTACTGGTTAAACTTGGATAACTTTGAGCTGTACTAAGTAAACCGCCAGGAAAATTAGGACTTAGGGCAAGTCGAACTAAACTCGATACTGAATTAGGTCCACGTGAATTTGAACCAGTATTAGAATTAGAAGCAATATGCTGTCCACCTGTAGGTCCTACAAAAATTTGTATCATTGAATCGTATAGCTATTAATCTAAATCATTAAAAGACAAAAACACGAATAATTAATATAAATATTATTAAGCAATACACGTAGGCACTGACCCAAAGTTCGTCTTCGCGCCATTGCCGCAAATGTTTCCAATAAACCAGTTGCAGCTGTTGGTTCCAGTGTATTGTTAGCATCAGAACAAGCAAGATTGGGAACAGACACAGACATGGGATTGGTAACAACAACAGGACATCCTCCTGCTGTATTTTGCGTAGATGAGCTAGCTTCTTTGTCCCGACTACATTCTTTGGTAGCTAGTTCAGGGAAAACACGCTTAGCTTTATGGTTAATTACAAAAAAACTTATGTGAATAACAGAACACTAATAACATCGCATTTAGTTTGCATGATTATTTCATTTAAACAAAAGGAAAAGGAGGAAGATTAAATGTATAAATGAAAGAGAGATCAATTTTAATCATACCATCGGTAATTGCTGAATGATGCCTTTGAACAGACTTTATTCTCAATGAATTCTCCTCTAATTCACCCGCCACGCTGATTCTAACAGGCACTAAACTAAGTAATTCACCGCTCAAGAAGCTGTTAGTGTTGTTACGTAATCTGTCAGCTCCTTCCCTGACGCGGTCTAATACTTCAGTAGCTTCAAGACTCAATAAACCAGCCCCCGGCTGTAAAAATATTAAAATTTAAAACAATTATACATATACATGCTAATGGTTATTTTAATAAACGAGCGAGTTTCACACCTTGTTTCCTCGCACAGTAGCAAAAAATGGCTTTGTACTACTAGACGCACGATTGCTGTTACTGTTGGCAGGACAATCAGTGTTAAGGGCAAGACTTTCAACAATTGTTGCCAGATCACTTGTCACGGTAGTGTCAGGCCTGGGATGTAATACAACAGACAGTTCGCCCGTTGAATTTGCTCCACCTTCGCCGGTTACAGCAACAACCGCCTCGGCACGAGCGACCGATAGCACACTTTCTGCTATCGATTCAGCGGCTTGCTGTTTATTACAAACGCGATATTAAAACTACATCGAATAAGTGATTCTTTATGCTAATTAATTATAACACATTTCAATGTTTTGAATAAACAATAATTAGATTCTAAACAATAATGAACATTCTAAATCATACCTTAGCTGCAAGGTTATCAGCACTTGCTGCTTGATCCGTTGAAGCTACCGAGCCACGCATCGCGGTATCGGTGCAATCTGGTAAACTAGGGGTGCTACTCGATTTTCGTCCAGTTAAAACTCCACCACCGCTTTTATTTTTGGTTCCATTATCCGTATCAAGACCACTTCCAACCAATCTTAGATCAAATTTCCCCTCTGCACCCATTCTATAAGAATTGGAACCACCATGATCCCATGTTACATCTATCCAACCATTATGCAATTCTCCTGTTACGGTACCTTCGCCTAAGAACGTACAAAATATTTATTAAAGCGTCAATTGTATAAAAATAATATTAAATCGCGTTATTTTAAGTGTTATACCTGGTGGAACACCATCCTGATCTCTCCATTTCCAATCTAAACCTCTAGCTACCCTAGCACCAGCAACCAAATGACGAAGAACTTGGGATTTAATTAATCTCCGTTGTTTTCGAACTCCAGCTTCAGCTTCTCTAGCAGCGCGTCCTAAATCCTCGCAGACTCCAGTAACCTCACCGTAAACTTCAAATCCAGACACAGACAAATAATGTGTTTGACCAGAAGCGTTCTTTCCGATTTGTTGCAATCGTAAATGACGCCAGCCTTGCGTTTCATCGGCCGGCGGTTCCAATGTCCAAGTGGCTGTGCTGCCAGGCTCGTTTAATGATGGATCATCTACATGAGCATATAGTGTCGTCCAAGTTACACCATCCTTCGATGCCTGGAACATCCAATTCCGCAAGGCACTTCTACCGTAACCTCTTGCATGTCTCAGTGTGTAAGCACTTGGAATAATCCAGACTCCTAAATCGATTGAAAACCACGCGCGCCTATCGTCATTTGTATGACAATTTAAAGCTGACGGGTCACGACTTAGAATATCTTCAAGATGACCGTAAGGTAGATTCCTTCCGTTACTTGATGTAACAACAACTAAACCGTATTGACCAGGATTCACCCATTCAGAACAAGTTTTTGCGTTTGTACCAATCCAGTATAACAAACCATTTTCATCAAAGTCATACTGGTATTTAAACGTTATTCTATTGCCTTCTTTCAGTTTCTTAACAAATGTAAATGTTGACCTATCGTGATCGTGCCATTGCTTTGCTACCATTTTTAATAAATGACTCTCTAATTGTTGTATAGTGCTCAACGGTTCCATCTTTAAACTCCGACCAGATCTGTCTATTAAAGAACTTTCACCAGTTGCTTTTTCTAATCGGAAACGTAATCTTCTAGTTAAAATTTGTAAGCCATAGCCAGAGCCTGGGGTGTCGTATAAATAAACAGGCAATTTCTCAATAGATTCCAATACTGAAACTAACTTTTGGACTAGAATTTTAGCGGAATTATGTTCTTTATTAGCATCCTTCGAATGGAAGCAATTTTTGAATACTGCTATTCTTTGCATTCTAAGTTTTGTTGCTCTCAATGTTGGTGGTTGCGGGCCCGGCGGAGCTGCTAACAGCGCAAGTAAAGTTTGTACGAGACCGCTAGAATGCAGCTCGTAAGCAGAAACTCGTCCTTCTTCGTTCAGTAAAGCTTTAAGTTCATCTAGCGCGCTTAGTAATATGTTGCGCCATTCGCGATTACCTGACTGTTGTTTTTGGCAAGCTTTTTCTATTTGATTAACAATAGCCCCTAGCTTAGCGACTACTCCGCGTGGCTGTGCCTGTGCAGCTTTAAAATAACATTCATAAATATCTTGAGCTTGTACTTTAACTTTTTGTTTAATAGCTTCAATTTTTGATCTTAATCTTTTGCCCCTTTTGCCAGCCCATCCTGATACAAATTCTGGGCCTATAAACAAATCAGGAGGTGTAAGTTGGTCAATATAGCTAAACATTTAGAAAGAAAATGTCTACCTACCCAAACTTGTTTCTGCTGTGAAGGAATGCTTTGTACCTCGATTTGACTCAAAAATAAATCCTGGTAAATCTTCTCTTAAAATAGTTGCTTGCTGCTGACCATCGCTATTATGTATACACAATTCGCTTTCTTTTCTACTAGATAACGCCCAATTTCCTACAACTAACCGAG
This sequence comes from Osmia lignaria lignaria, assembly GCF_051020975.1. Lineage (NCBI taxonomy): Eukaryota > Metazoa > Arthropoda > Insecta > Hymenoptera > Megachilidae > Osmia > Osmia lignaria. The sequence goes on along the minus strand of NC_135037.1, from coordinate 3,187,419 downwards.
TCGTACCAGGACGTGATAATACGGGCTGACTCACTGAATTCGGTTTCACTTGGCTACGTGCTCTTTGTAATTTCTCCAAAAATTCGCCGCGATTCTCTGAAAATTATGCATGCTAATCATTGATACAATAGAACGACCACGAGCGGTGTGAAAATTTTCAATGAACCGAATAATGTTGTGGAAGAAAATGTATATAAATTCAGTAGAAATAAAGGAATTTTCATGCAACTGATGATATACACTGAAGGGTAGGATTAGCGTGCACAACTAGGCGAGTTGAACATTATATGTACCTACCTTCAGTGGTTAGCGACTCTGTGTTCCTCCCTTTTCCTGTAGGCAGTTAGTAAAACCAGTTATTTACTAAACTATACCCCTCGCGGAAGTTAATCACAAATGAAAAGATATAACATAAAAAAAGTGATCTGAAAAGAGCCAATTTATCTGGCGCGATGGGGGTGTGTGGAGGTGAAAAGGAACATTTTAACAAGAAAGACAGTGGCAAGATGGACGAGACATAGGTGATGATATATGACAGTAGGAATAAAACGCACCTGAAGTATCTGTCCCTCCCTCTGGACTTCCACTTGAGTACATTGTTGCTAATTTTCCATCGAGTATAAACCTAAACCATCCATTGCTTCCATTTGATAATTCTAAAGCGGCTGCATACGACCATACGTATAAGCAATCGCGTCCTCTGCAAATACACCAATCTCCCCAATGGTAAGCTCTTCCAATTAAAAGTTCTTTAGCGTCTTCCATTCTTTGCTCTTCGGATTGATTTGATTCTGCCTCTGGCTCTGGAGTAGTTTCTTGTGGTCCGGCTAGTGCAGCAACTTTCGAAAAGACTCCCAGACGAGCAAAATGTTCTAGAAATTCATCTTTCCCTTTTATCATCAAATCTTGTATCATTTGCAAAACCACTAAGTGTCCATCTTCATCCTCCTATTAAGATTAAAATAAAAATGTTTTAAATGCAATTCTTCCTATAAATATTCAAAATCCAGTTAAGTAAAACAAATGATTTTGGTCCTTCTTTCTTAGTTTGATATAAAACAATACAAGTTTATATGTAACATAACGTTTATGGTACTTTTACTGACTCATAGTCTATGTAACACGGAATAGAACAGCACAAATTTATGTATGAGCAAAACGATTACGCGACCGAATGAAATGACAAGCAAATGCCGATTAATTCCATCAGCAGCAGGCAGACAGTCGACAGAAGTGGACAACCAGCTTCGTGTCTAATCTATTATGATTAATACCTGTTTATAGCAATTGGCCATTCAGTGAAAAATTTTGTCAGGGTCCTTTGCTGTTACTTAGTTAAACAATTTTTTCCCTATCTGTCCTCTTATGTCAAGTTCTGTATTAAAGAATATATTGCACATAGATTCTACATACCAATTGTATTTGCATATGATATTATTTCAAAAACATTTGACCAGCAAAGGAATTAAACATGCGTACGTTTGTTAGATTTCACCCTTTATATAAATTGTGTCATAAATACATTATGTTAATAGTAAACGAAATCTTTGCATAAATTATTAATGAACTAGTAAAAAAAAAAACATCGTGAAGTTCACGAGTAGCATAGAGGGGACACAAAGGACTTTTCAACTAATGACTGGCAAATATAGAACAGACGTTACCGTCTTATCAACAATGTAGTTCAGGGAACTGGAAGACTTGCGCGATGAGAGACAACGCAATTTTGGGCCAATTATCGGCTTGAGAGGCGGAGGTGGTGGTGATGGTGCTATTATCTCAAGCTCCTGTGAACAATCTTAACTAAATCGCTAGTATTGTCTGTTTCGCTGCCTGCCTGCCTGCATGAATACTAAATATTTTTAATGTATTAATTAATCCTATGTATATCACAGGACCTAAAGAAATTCATGTAAAATAAGAAAATATAAATTTCTATAAAATAATTCTGAATTTACCTCGTTATCCAAAACACTGGCAATTACTTCCACCAGCATAGCACCACAGCTTCCTGTTCTATCGGAACCGCATGTTTCGACAAGTAATTCCGACTGAATATAGTGCACCATTTTTCTAATTAAACTTAAACTGGCTTTTCTAACGCTGGGCAACATTGATGATTGAAATGTCGCGCAGAATACCGGTAAAAGCCTTTTTAAATAAACTGGAGCCATTTCAGGATCACCTTTTGGTTCTGTAAATTCGGTTTCTGTCTCTGGCTTTCTGTGCTCTTGATTTGGTAACATCCACTCGCCAGGAGATTGTAATATAGCTGCAACTTCTCTATGCCCTTCGTCTACACGCTCTCTAGCTTTATCTAGTGGTGTTTTTCCATCTTCATCTCGTAAATCTGGATTTGCTCCGTGTCTAAGTAATACTTTAGCGATAGCTGGTCTTCCAAAACAAGCAGCATAATGTAGACTAGACGATCTTTGACCTTTATTAACATCCGCCCCTCTATCACATAAGAATTCAACCATTTCTTGAGTTCCAAAAGCAGACGCCCAATTAAGCAATGTCTGTCCAACGTCGTCCATAAAATTAACTCCAATGCCTCCGGAATCTATAGCTTCTATTAATGCATCTGTATCTTTCGATCGAATGCAATCAATTAGCTGCCTGTGAGATTTTTCTCCGGCACTTTCTGGCCGTCTGAATCGTGGTAATAAAGGACCCGATGGGCCTCCACTCGTATTACGTCCTAACGCTGATCTCCCTTCAAACAGTAAAACCAACAATAAATCAACTAATCTCATAGAATCAAGAGCACATCGTTCGTCTCCCTTTAAAGCTTTCTCAATTGCATCTGGTAGCTCAGAACGTAAGAGATCGTGAGTTATAGAAGGTGATCCTCTACAAAGTGTTGATAAAAGACTAATTATAGTGGAAACAGAAGCGCAAGAGTTTGCTTCTGGAGCAGGTATTGTTGAAGTTGTACTGGATGGTGGAGGTGTTTTGGGATTTCCAGAAGTAGCTGCTATTGATGTACCAGGTCCTGCTGCATTTGATAACCTGTAACATTTCATTTAAAATTGTGTTGATTATAAACAGATATAGAAACTAACATTTAACTGCATTCATCAGATACCTATATAAGAGCTCAGAAACTAATCCATGGGAGGCTAAAGGAGCAGGATCTGTATTTCTTCTTGAAAATCTATCAGCCAATGATGCAAAACAACGAAGGGCTCCATCAGCAACGTGTGCATCTTCGTGTCTGAGTAATGTCGATAACGCTTCGATACAATCTGGTAAAGATTTATCTTGTGGTTCTACTTTTCCACATAAACGAGTAACGACAGCCATTGCCGAATGGAGCGTATCCCGATGAACAAGAGCTCCGTGTTCCCGAATAAAACATAAAGCACATGGAAGGCCACCTGCTTCAAGAACAGCACCAGCTTCCCTTGCGCAAACAAGCTCTAATGCCTAAAACAAGATAAGATTAACAATATTTTTACTGTTGTATTTAATGTCACCTAAATGATACAATACCTTTATACATTGTTCAGCTAAATCCCGACTAGTTCTGGAACCTAATCCAGCTCCAGACAAGCGACTGCATATACCTCTTACAGCACCTTCCATGGCTATTACTCTGCGTATACATTCTGGTGATAGGTCGAAATAATATGTAATGGCTCGAGCAGTCACTTCTAAAACACTATCCGGTGCAAGTTGATCCAAAAAGATTCTACATAATGCAGGAAGAAATGTGCGTGGAGGACAGCTGGAATATAAATAATTTTATGTAGAATATAGATATTATATATATTTTATCAACAGAAGGTACTTATTTTAAACATGTGTGACATACCATTCGAAGCATCGATCAACATTATCAGACATAAGCAACAACATGCATAATTGCTCTAATGCAATTAGTTGCATGTCTCTTTCATCTCCTTGGCCCATATTAAGCCATTCCAATAAAGTTTCAGGATCCACATCAGCCATCTTAACAAATTACAAAACATAATGATTATTATAATAAATTAATGATTTAAATAGACTCAATACTTGTATAGATCAGATCAAATAAAATGTGATATAAGTTCTTACTTTAAACTTCTTTTTTATGTAACAGAACTTACCTTGTAAGTTTAATAGCACCAATAGAATATAATTCAAACAGACAATCTGAAAAAAAAGTAAGGATAACAAAATTAATATTACAATTAAAAAAATTTTATTAACTTAACATACCATTGAAAAACTAATAAAAAGGTCATTAAAAAATGTATATAACAGATTATGAAAAGTCAATATAAAACAAAGTAAAAATAAGTATACCAGCTTTCTAGAATATATTTATATTAAGCATTACATTATCAAAATTCTATATCGTTTACAACTCCAAGAGAAACGTAAGCGTATAAATAATGCAATAAAGTGTAATTAGAAAAGTGAATTACAATTAAAAAATATATAAATATACGATAAATAAAAACACGTGGTTAAGAATGCGATGTAAAAATAATGTTTGTCGTCGAAGTACAAAAAAAGGTGAAAAGAATTTGTCATTACGATGGCTGTACGCGTGACACTGTCTTAATAACACCAGGTAATCTTGAAGGAATTTAGAGGAACAGTTGCCGTGCAGGTATACATTGTAAATTCAATATATATAAAAAATAATTATCTATAGTTTGGTAGATACGACCTGCTTACACAGAAAAACGTACCGTTGTGCACAGTATTCCATTATTTGGAAGGGGTCAGGTCGCCATCCTTCCAAAGACGTGTCGTTTTCCACTGCGAAAAACAACGCAACAATATCGTCGTGCTTGGTCCGTCAGCGACACGAAAAATTTATCGCACTAACGGACCAACAAAGCACTCCTCCGAACAAAAAGATCTCACTTTACCCTAGTACCGTCGTATATATTTCGCCATTTACACGACGTTCAGTATAGTTAGGTATCACAACTGGCAACTCTCTAAAAGTCGTGTTTCCATAAGTGAACACCTCGAGGACTAATTCCTGGCAGATTTTCATGGATTCTCATGCAATTCCGATCGTATATGAATCATCAGTGACTACATATACAAAAAGATTAGAAATGCTTTTGTTCTTGAAAGGGTAACGATTTTAGGGTTCCCGGACACCCCAAGATAGAGAGCATAGTTGTAACAGTCATACCTGTTTTATGAGTTCCTCTTTTACCACACCTCGCACTCATAATTGAAAAGACACAATTTTGATTTCCTATGCTTCTGTTTTCTAGAAATCAGTCAAAACCAGCACAAGACTACACAATTATTAAAATACTTGCTTGATAAACTTATATTCGTAAACATGTATTTTAAAAAGCCCACCGTAAATTAAGTGGCTTTGAAAATCGATCCTGTCGTCACCTATACTAAACGCGTGAGTACTCCCTTGTTTCGGAAAATCGATCGGTAAGTTGTTGAGTAGTTTCAGCCGTTTTTGTATAGATGACGCTAGGATCGAATTAAAAAAAATAGTCGATTTCTGGCAGTTTAAAAAAAAATAAAAGTTCCTTTTTAAAGTATAATACAAGTTTAACTTATAATTAACGTGTAACGCCACCAAAAGCTTCGTTAAGAAGCCTTCATTTGGTAACGGTGATATATTGAAGCAATCTATCGTTTTATTCTATAAGATTTGTAACATATTATGAACAGTGTGTGAAAAATATGATACTACTCTACCTTTTTAAAAGATTTGTACTTAAAAGAAAATGCATTTCTTACGAAAAACAATACTATTAGAAAAATATTCTTAGCCTAAATACATTAATGTTAATTAAATTTTGATTCTTCTCACTGCAGATTTTTTTAAAATTTTGGTTTTTCGTTCCATCGCTGAAACAGAAAATTACTTAAATAATATGTATATAACAATTGTAAATACTATTTTTTAATATATTTACCTCTTCTTTCTTCTATAACTTGTTTCCTTTTTTCTTTAAATTGAGCAGGTAAATTTTCTATCATTCTATCAATAAAATTATCAAGAACTATTGACCTATTCATTGCTGACACTGGTGTTCTACACACTGGACATTCCCTTTTCTTGATCATCCATGAATTTATACAATGCTCACAAAATGTATGCATACAATGTAATGTTGTTGCTTTAACAAACAATTCTGAACATATACTACAAGTTAACTGCTCATCCATTATATCACCAACTTTATGAAATACATCTTCTGTTTCATTAGTATCTACAGTAAGCTGAGTAGAAGTTGTTAAATCTATTGTTTCTAAGATATAATTTTCTGAATGATCATTTAAGAGTTCTAAAATTATACTGTCATTTGCCTCCACAGAAGGACCTGCATCTGTAAATTAAAAATCAATATATTTTTCTGCATTCTCTTTAAAAATTTAACAGCCCATTTAGGAAAAAAACTACCATTATTTCGTGTTGTCTTTGATTTAATTTCTTTTTCCTTTAAGGCTTTTTCTGTTTCCTTTAGCTTTTTCTCCAAAACGGTTTTTTCATTTAGTAATTGAGCTTGTATATTCTTTTCTTCCTTAACTACATTTTCCATAACATTTTTCCATTCAGCCTGCTGTTCTACTCTCAACTTTTCCATTTGTTCTTTCATTTCCTTTTCTAACATTTCTTTTTCCTGTTTACTCACATTTAATGCTTCTTCCCATTTTTGTTTTTCATCATTTAATCGTTTTTCAAATTGAACTCTTTCATTCTCTAACTTTTCTAACAGTTCTGCATACATTTTATGTAAATGCTTTTCTTGAACATTGCCATATTCTATTTTACTTTCTAACACTGTAATTCGTGTTTTAAGATCTTCAGTGTCTTCTTTAGTAATAGCTTCTTGATTTAAAAGTTTTTTCAACTGCAGCTTTAAATCATCTTGTTCTTTTTGTTTTGTTTCCAATTTATCTTTAAGAACTTTCTTTTGACATTCTTGATTTTGTACAAATGTCTTTTGTTCTATAAGAACATTGTCAAGTATCTTCTCATCTAATTTAGGTCTCTTATTCTGAGGCTCAGTCTTAGTACTAAGAGTGAATATGTACTTAAATTTTTCAGATGTACTAAATTGTACAATATCTCCATCAAACAGTCTTTTACTTACACCAGAAGTAAGAAGAATGTTATTAACATATGTAGCAGAAGAACTTGTGTCTTTAATGGTCCACTCTTCATTACCTTCGCATCTTAAAACACAATGCTTTCTAGATATCATTGTATCCAAAATAATTTCATCATTCTCCCTTGCTCGACCTATCTGAAACTATTATAAATAAATTAGAAAAAATTGATTGAATCAAAATACGAGTAAAAGTTCAAGGGAAAAGGCATGTGATAGATGTTTTGTTAATACCTCATTTTTATCAATATGAATGTCATGAGGAGCACAACCACTCTTATCAATCCTCACTAGAACAGGTTCACGTGGTTTTACATCAAGATCTTCTGACATAACCCTTTTTTCCACTTTTAAACCTTCCATTATTTATAGTTGTATTTTCATAGGTAAAGAAGTTAAGGAAAATCATGGGATAATGAAACTGATCCTCTAATCGCCTTCGCTGTTTTACAGACACGAAATCTCATAAACACTCATTAGATAGTAAATAAAAGTCGTAAATAAAATCCACTCATACAATGTCACAATTCTTGACTTCAATTGTCAACATAAGAACGGAAATATAAATTCCAAATAAAAACTTGCAACGACATCTATCTTGCGTTAAACACCAATTGAACTACTGAGTTTTAAATTCAAAAATTGAACAGTAAAAACACTAAATTTATCCTTCGTTTAACATTCGAATATAGAGGATTATTAGCAATTATTACTTTTGTAATTACAGAGGACACAAAATAATTATAACGAATGAATAACTTTCAAACATTTAACTAAAATTCATAAATAACAGGAAATTTATGGGATTCATTTTAATTTAGATAATATTTATTTGATAGGTATATAATACATTGAATTTGCCAGCACATGTGAGAGAAAACACACTTCTCGGCGAATAATACTTGCTTTTTCTTATATTCGACATCTTCCAGTTATTCCTACACTACTGCTACCGAACATACTTTTCCTGTTATCCATGGAACGGAGTTTCTTTCTTTTTTTTTCCATTTTTCTTTTTTTTTCTTTTAATCAACTCTTTACCCAACCGACTATTTTTCAACGTATAGTAGTTGGTTAACAAGTCGCACCTGAAATAGCATAGTATCTGTAAATTTGATGTTGCGCGTAAAAGAGAATACAGATAAATATATCGATTCATCGGTATTTGGCAATAAAACGTATAACGTTAAGAATGCTGTTAGTTAGTCCTCTTTCCACGTCGAAGATACAATATTATTACGAATGCTATACGTTTCTGCGTAAGCAGTGTTACCGCCAAATCAACTTTTAAATGTTACACAAAAATTATAATTTTAATGTCAACCGTGTATTACATTCGAAATGATTGGCAAGTAATCTTGATTTAAATGCAACAAACCACAATTAATATCGTACTGTTCGGTAAGCTGCACATCAATGACGAATAGTTTTTTCTTCAGTAAGCACAGTGAATGCCTCCTCATCGACGTTTACTTCTTGGGTTTTCATTTTCTTTTTTATTTTTTCTTTACTCGAGGATAGGATCGATTTGACGGTCGTTGTCTATTTACAATATTTGCGATAAAGACTAATTAATTTATAAACATCGTTGTCGTTTATGTACAGACGTAATATAAACGCATCATACCTTATAAAACGGACATGTGTAAAATTGTCACGAATTAAATAAACAGTGACCCGACTCGATTCGGTTTTCTGAGAGATACATGGCTCGTGGCCGCCAATAGCCCGCAACACTATGTCGAAATTGACAAAAGATTTTCAAAAAGAAATCAATTGAATATTTACGCGCATTTTTTCTATCTAAAAGGACACATCGACGATAAGATACGTGGCAATCAAACAGTATCCTGCTTTCGTTCTACCCCTTTTTCTTATATAAAATAAATCAAAAAAATTCTTAGTACCTAAGATCGCAAAAAAAGTTCACCGAAAAAATATACCTTGCAATTATAAAATATATGTATATATGTGTGTGTATGTATACATTAAAAAATAAAAGAGAAAAACATTGATACAACAAATGGGTTAACGAACGGCGTTGTATTGTGCGATCTTTCGTGTACTTAAGTCCCGGGAACAGAGAGGATTGCCGAATCGTGACAAGAAGATGTAGAAGTCAGTTTACCAATCACAATAACATAGTCATAATTTGAAAAACACTAGCACACCATAAAAACACTGTGTCTCTAATCTAAACACTTAAATAAAGTCCTAACTTCTTTATCTTCACGCGATCCCGCTACTACGCAAAGTATGACGCAAACAGTCTCGAAAAACGTATGTATAAGTTTTGGTAGAAAGCTATGCTACTCATATATGTCTCTTCACGATCAAAACGTATGAGTTACAGGTACCGAAGTAATAGAAAAAGTGCGCGTACAACGTTTTAAAGAACAGCGAGAACGTTCATTTTTATGTTTTGTAAAAATGATATCGTTATCCTTGGAAATTGGTTGGCGTAATTACCACGTAAAGTCATGGGAATTACCGAACAAACTTTGTGTCCCGATCAAACGAACATAGCAGCCGTTCGAAAATTGAAATCCTTATAAATGTGGTAAGCGAGAGGATCGCGAGAACGTTACTTGATCGGTTTACCCCAGGGAAATTGTATCGGCAACGGAGGAATATCGCTACTGGTGGATGATTCGTCCTCGCTGCTCGTGGCGGAAGCTTCCTCCGATATCATAGCTTCACCGCCAGCTTCCTGAGGTCTTTGACCTGCGCCGCAATCTTCGGCAGCGGCAGCGGCGGCGGCGGCAGCAGCGACGGCAACAGCAACGGCAGAATTCGTGGTAACCGCTGTTGCAGAAGATGAGGACGACGAAGATGTGGAGGAAGAGGAAGAAGAAGAAGACGGGTCACTTCTAGGTCTTCGACGAGCGATCGGTGTTGAATTAAACGAAGGAGACCAAGTAGATTCCTCTACACGCGCGGAATCCGTAACGGAAATACTTTTAGACCTTGCCCTCATATCGACGGAAGGCCTTCTAGGTGTCAATCGAAGCGATCCTTGCCTCGATACCGTTGACGTTGAATCTGATCTGCCCATTTTAGGCGGCGTTGCCAATGGCGCGGCGTCCGACGATCCCTTGGAAAATTCATCATCGATTTCCAACGTCCATGAGACCGAATCGCCTTTCTCTACCATAAATTTAACAGAAGAAGATTGCGGACCGTTCTTGTCGGGTGAGAGAGAATGTTCGACGTGTTCCGGGCCTAATGAACGGCTAAGCCTAGGCGTCAAATTCGCAAGAACGGTCACCACCTCGTTTTTTTGACGCAACCTCCATTGAAGCTCCTCGTTGCGTTGCGCTAACCGTTTGTTCTGCTTCGAGATTTGATGAAACGATTCGTGTAGTACCTCGTTGTTGTGAGACATTTGCCTCTCAAGTGCCTCTTTGCACTGAAGCTGTGCCTTCAGATCCTCGCATCTCGCTTCGAGCGTGTCCACTCGCTGTTGCAAAGCCTCTTTGTCCTCGATTTCTCGCCTAATATTATCGAGATCCGATCTCAACGCAGCGTTCTCCTGGCTTCTGATCTCTAGCACCGATCTCAATGATTCCACTTCCGCCGTGAGCGCGGCCCCTTGATCGTGAACGACCGATCTTCTCTTGAATTCCGCCTCTCTTCGCAACAATTCAGCCTCTTGCTCGGACCGTAATTTTGCAATCGTGGCCCGTTGCTCTTTCGCAGCCTCGTTCAAGGAATCGCGTAGCCTGACCTCGTATCTGCGCCTCTCCTCTTGCAGGGCTGCTTCCAATGTCGCGATTTGCACCGCATAATGTGTCTCTACTGAGAAGAAAAAAAAATTTGTTCCCTTCAGCATTGTGATTGACGTCATTCGGATAGATTGAAAAATGGAAGAAAAAACAAAGTCAGACAGACCGAGAGAACGGGATTAAGTTCGACGAACGTGCCAAACCTATAATTAACTTCGATGAACGTTACGTGGCCACTAAATTGAGCGTTTGTGAAGTTCGAGCAAGTTGTGTGTCCGCATTTGAAAATTTTACCTCTAAATTGTTCGCTGCTAAAGACGGGGTAGGTGTGCGTAGGCACACCAGCCTCCTCGCGTATTTTAATTAACAATTGCTCCACTTTATATGCTTCCACTATTCGCCACGACATCGGGAGCATTATGCTTGTTAAACGAGTGAATATTATTATCATATGATAGGTCGTACCAGGCACAGAACGTACATAACGTAAAATATAATATTCAAGTTAAGAACAGAAAGATAAAATATAGTAGAAGAACAAAACTGAATTTATAAAGGGAAAAATTGTAATTCAAATATATGTGATATGAAGATTCAATGTTAGAATTTGAAAAACTGTACTTATATACCGTAATATCGTAAGTTACGTCACTGTGAGTTTTCACCGTAACCAGCCAGGAAACGAAAAGAAACATAAATAATTCTTGGCAAGGCTTACGATCTTCACGAAGCTGGTCCAAGGCTCTCCGATGATTCTCCCTCTCTGACTCGAGTCTCTCTTCAATGCCGAGGTTTCTAGTTCTCAACTCTTCGATCTCCGTACACCTCGACATCCATTCTTTCTTCATGTTCTCGCAATCTTTTTTTAGCTTTGGAGTAGAAAAAGCGTCCAACTACGCACGAAACAACAAACGTGTAAAGATTGAAAATTTATAAAAATATTCAAATTTGCAGAAAAATGAAAAACGTACCTCGTAGGCCAAATACTGTACGGTGATAGAAAGGGCTTCTATTATTTGTTCCGCCCTTTTAACTTGAATCGCATCGTAATGTATGTCGGTTTGTGCGGCCTGGTCTCGCGTCTCCAAAGACGCCCTTGTCACCACATAGTTATTACCGTGTTGTTCCTTGGTATCGCGATCTGCAACCAATGTCACCGGTCCCATCACCATTGTGATTCTTCGATCGTATAAATAAAAAATTCGACTCAGTCCTCAGTCAATGAATTAGGCTCATTTAAATTCGGATACATTTATTCCAATAAATTAGTTACACGATTCATCCTCCTTCTCTTCGCCTCCCTTGTCGTTAAGTAACTCCGTTGTTATCGAGATAAATTGGAACTTCGATCGACCTGATCATTATTGTTCAAAATTCAACGATCATCGCAAAGACACGACTACGTGCATCATTCTCGGCACCATCGTGAAATTGACTACCACCTTCTAGTCATTTTATACGGCTAGATTTAGGTGTATCCGAAGAAAGTCGTACGGAAAACTCGTTCCAAGAGAGAAAACCGTTTATTCCAGTCTCTGGAAAGTCGAGCTACCTGTTTGTCAGGATCCTTCAGTTCACCGGATGCGATGAACCGACCTCCCCGCACGGACGCAGGGGGAGGTGTTTCTCACAGAGAAAACGCAATTATCATGGTGACACGAGGGAAATTCACGTACGTGGGTCATTAAATCGTAACGACGACGATTTGGTCTGACTACGTCATACGAGGTTCATCCTCCCATTATTGCTGATGTACGTGAAAGCACGCGGGACACGTCTGCGAACCCTCGCCACCCACTACCTGATCCTTCTCAGCAAAGGATCAGTGGCTAAAAAGAAAAAAAAAAAGACGAAGTGTGCCGGCAGTAAATCGATCGATTTTATTTCTACAGCCAAGCCAAATACGCTCAAGAGCACGGCCCAGTCAATGAAGACACCACTGGGTTAAGGTCAACTCTTGTACAACTGTGCCGGGTATTTGGAAACTCCAAAAAGTTAATTGACACCTCTTGATCATGTATCGCTATATTCTTCATTAGAACGTTAAAATTGTCTATTTCATCCGAGTCCACCTATTGAATCCGGATTATTTTCGGCACGATACTACGCAATATCAAATGTTTATCGTTTCCGCTCTTGTTTATACATAGATCCTCCTCTATATTTGATCTAACATTTCTTTGATTACACTATCGATTCCTCTATTGCAAACACTATTTAACATTTACATGATCACACGATAAGTGTTCCTTCTAATTAAGAAATTTTCTTCGATTATGTTATAATATTGTTGCAGTTTGATCGAATAAATTGTTAACGTATATATATGTAACACGACCAGACAATAGGTGTTGTATTCGGTTCACAGGAATTATTTAGCCGGGTCTAAACATATACGAAGACGGTCGCGGTTGGAAACAATGTTCGTTCGATAAGAATAATAATCGTGTAAGATACATCAAGAGGATCTAATCGGGATCGTCATTTATAACGATTTGCTGGCCAAGTCCGCACTTCGACTGAATTAGCACGAGCCACAGGCTGCCTCGCGGAGCGATATATCCCTCCTTCGTTCTTGTCGACCACTCCTACCACCACCTTGAAATGAGGTGCAACCTCGAAGAATACGAAGACGATGGACACGCGGAAAGCGGTGTCTGGCCGGACACACGCTCCGCGCGCTTGATACACACGACTTGAATATGACCCACAATGTCTGCATACGTTTCCATAATTTCTACGAATATCTTTCTCGGTTTCGCGCGAGAAACACGTTCGAATGAAATTTCCACGAAACGAAGAAACTCATTACAAAGGCTGTTCCACGAGAAAATTAATGTATGCGAACAGTGGCGGATTTTGTTCATCAAGAACCGTGCCTCGAATGAATTCGTCTTCTTATTTGGAATTAGCTACCCTTAAATGGCTGAGGATAACCGTATTTGTACGAAACGATTGTACGTGTTCACAAGTATCATTTGAAGATAATGGTCCGAATGATCGACGATCGGATAACGCTCTTCCGCTAGAAGCTTTGCAAACAATTGTTAATTCCGCTCATCGATAACTGTTTCGTCACAGTGTAACGTGAACGCACTTAATGATATATTAGAATTAATCATTGCTCTGGCATATTCGAAATATTTCCATTAGCTTTCCAAATTATTTACACGTTTCGTTCAAAGAGTATCAACGAAGAAGACACTGTACGTATGTTCAAGAAGAAGACATAAATCAGCAAAACAGTTTGTTGAAATTTTAAGTGACTATACTCCCCCAATTTGCTTCACTGCCAATGTATCTTGCCACGAGTCGCTTCATGAATGATTAATAAAACAATAAATTAAAATGAGAGGAAGTACAAGACCGTGACTCGTAGAAACTCATCCCGTGGTTAGTGTTTTCTAGGACGTAAACGATCATTGATAATAATCTTCACTTCAGTAATTTGTTCCACATATCAGGTCATAACTAATGTCGTTTCTTATCTTACGATTCATCTTGAAAGTAAAAAAAAAAATACAAATTTTTGCAAACTATCCCGAGAAAAAAAATTACCAGTCAAAGAATTACTTTCACTTCTTATCCAAAATTCATTTTACGATGCTCGTTTACGATTAGCCCGCGGGTTTTTCGACCGACAATTGTCCCCTCGGAGACAGAAAGAATCCAGGGTTTAATCCCGAGGACCCAGTGAAAGCTACGACTTTCTTCGAAACGACAAGTAACAACACGGAGGGATACGCACGTGTGCGTCCTCGTGCATGCGGAGAAACGGTTGTACGTACTGTACGCACCGCAAAATAACCGTGGGACTTTTTTAGAAACTAGCTACCGTCGGAGTAGCGCGCGGTCAATGAATTAGAAAGCAAGATGTTTCCTCGTGGTATTATCTTTTCTGCCGGCACCGGCTGGGAGGTAAAACGCTTCTTCTTGCTACACAGCTTCGATAAACCTCTCACAGCGCAGGTATGCTACTCGAAACTGTCTAGTAGGGTCGTTCAATAATTAAAGAGGCAAACTTAGCCGTAGTCGAAAAACTACTCAAGATACTTCCAAAAGCACTAGGCGGTACGGAGACAAGTGTATAATTACACCTTACACTTTCAAAACTACACGCGTTTGTGTCTCCATTCGTTAAACGACTCTGCAGAAGGATCTCGTGTTCCAACGTGTATCTGGTTAAAATTAGGTAGGATTATTAGTACGGTGAAAGGAAGATCAGTCGGTTAATTGCTTAAAGATGTGGAAAAAAATGAAACTGTTGATGTACCTTTCGTCGATGTCGTTATACTATGCTGCTTCGCCGGGACAGTGGTTGTTAATCTCCTGGTTATTGTCGGCTTTCGCGTCGCTGACGGACTCTTCTCTGGAAACAGAATTCGCTGCGTTAACGAGAGCATGTTACACACTAGCCGGCAGTGCCTTAAATGATGTATTATCGAGTTTGCAAGTACCGTACGGTGTGAACCGTTCTACGTCCGCGCAAGATAAAACATGTACAAAGCGTACCGGGGAAACACATAATTCCTCGCGTGAAAATTTAACGTTACACGTATACGATATTTAAAAGAAAAAGAAAAAAATAACAAAGAACATTTTAGAACGGTCTGTTAATTAGTGAAGTATCGAAAAGACGAAGTATCGAAGCGAAATGTAATTGAAATAATATTTACGGTAGTACGAGACGACCATGGTAACAATGGCCAAACTATACACTGCCCTTATCACTGATTCTTCAAAACCAACTATTTCCTTATCGCGATCGCTGTTTGCGTTCGCATACCACATTCGTAAAAGGCAAGACGATGGTATGCCGATCACGAAACTGTGCCGTATGCAAGCAATTCACAAATCACGTACTCCGGAGAGGAATATTTCGTGCGATGTGCACGACACCCGACCATCTGCCAGACTGAGTGGCACGCCGTCCTTTTGCCCGTTTAAATTTGAAGAAGGAACAACGAATTAGGAATACCGTCGGGGGTTTTAAACCGTGGAGTCGGCGACAATAAGGGATGCGTACCGTTACAATTCTGACCGTGGCCATAAATAAAGGCACTAGTATAATCCACGGTTAATTAGCGTAATAACATTAAGATATTAGTTCCATAAATTTGAATGCAATTTTTCTACAGAGTCACGTAGCATGAACGATAAAAGTTCATTTATTTTATACAAGAAACGCACGGTAATGAACTATAAATTAATCTTTGAAGATTAGATTTAAATGACATTTTCATTTGGAGATAATTGCATACAAATTTCGGTTCTCCAAATGAGAATAATATCTTAATGAACATTGTCATAGAAACATAAACTAAAATGAAAAATACGTTCATTCATTGATATAATTAGTACCTAATAGCTAATGAAGACATATTAATCCATGCTATTTGTTACCAAAAGTAGATACCTCTTAATGATTAATCATTGATACAAATCGCCTAATGCGTATATGCTTGATGATTAATGTACGAGAGCGCATACTGTTGCATAAAGGAAGGCGTTCAAAGAAAAAGCGTTCTCTTCGTCGCAATAGGCCTCCGGCCGGAAGTACGCAGTGGTGCCCTCGACCTTTCGTTTCCTCCGTTCAATCAGCAGACATATTTATATATATATATATACATAAACGCATGTGTGTTCGACCACGTCGTACGTGCAATTCTGGTGTCACATAATTTTAGGGTGCACAGGAACCGGGCCCTCGAACTCACCGAGATTGATGGGCGAAATTTCTACGCAGTTTTTCTTGTCGAAACTATTGACACGGCTCTGTTGACTACCACGACCGTTTGCTACCAGTCTTCTTGGTGGATTTACCGATGTTGGTGATCTCTCTGAAAAACATAATAAAATGAATAATCGGTCATTATCATCGCGGACACAAATTGGAAAGAAAATAAGTATAGCTTCCATAATGTACAATATAAGATTATTAGATAGTTCATTGACCGTGGAATTTCGCTTCCCTCATAAGTCGTAGTTACTTTAATAACATTTCGCGCATCATCGGAATTCGAGCTTGACGAGACGATATATATCGTCTATAGCGGGAACGTAGCGCACGAAGAGCTAAGTTTGAACCGTGCTCGTCGATTAAACCAACGAGGAAAAGAAAACGTTTATTATGTACACCAGGCTGCACCGTAGCCCGTTGCCTACGAGAGCTTGAGCACATAACGGCCTGACACGGGTCCGTGTGCATAATACTTTGAATTAATCTTGCACGTTGAAGAAACTAGCCGGGCAAATATTCAGGACATGCATAAGCGATAATCGATAATCGTTAAGTAACACATTTCACTGTGTACGTTTTAATTAAACCGGTAATTATCAATCACATTGAACAATCTTTCTATTTCAATTACCCTGATCATTCATTAGTGTAATTAAGTTAGAAAACCTCCGGTTCTTGCGCCACGCTAAGGCGTGAAAGTTGGAAGTTTGTAACTTTCAATTTTATATTTTTGAGTTCTACGTTGTATCTAAATTGTATCAAAGTCGGCCAGCTTAATTTATCTCGTAAGATAAATTCGTCTATCGCAGAAGCAATCCCGATGTAACAGAGCAAACAAGCTAAAGTGAACTAGAGGGAGATTCGCTCTAGAGCCAACCCTTTTTCGCCCATTTCCGATCAGACCAGAAGTGGCGAAAAAAAAGTTTTTTTCGGCCATTCGTTGAAATTATGACCCTCTAAACACAATAACTTTTACCATTTGGCCAGTACAAAAGTGACAGAATTTTTAAATGCTATAGCCCCTTCTCAAAATTTTCAATTTTAGACACGGGTTGGCTAATAATTCCCTGTGAGATTCCTCGAATAACAATGATCGGTGATCAAGATAAAAGAGAAATCCCCAACGACGTGTAAGTAGGGTACCTTTGATCCTCCTCCATAACGTTTTAAGCTCGCCATAGGAGAAACCGTTCGACCCATCTACCTTTTCGAATGCCCGTGCAAACGGCCATTTGCTCCTATTCGCGTCGATGGAACTTTCTAGCGTTAAATGAACCAAGAAGAAAAAGATAGATAGATAGCTACGGACATTCTTCTTCTTTTTTCTGTGAGAGACGAGATTAAAGGATTAACGAGGAGAGGTTTATGGGATAATACATCTTTCTCCGGTATGATCGCGCGGGAAAAAACGTTCTCAGGTTCAAAACAAAGATTGTCCCTTCTCTATTGTACGACTATACCTCTCTTGAAACTGCCCAGCCGCATTTTCGCCGAATCTCTGACGAAATCCGTCCGCAGAGGCGGTCTACCCTTCGATCCTTGCTGCCCCATTTTGAAAGTTTCCTTTCACCGACGATCCATCCCCAATAAAATTCCTCGAAAATTTCCGGTCACGTAACCTGCATCTTCACCTCGTCGTCTCTTCGCAGCCCACGTCCATGTTTACCATCCAGGCGAACTCCGTGGTTATAGAACACATGCATGGTACAAATTCGTGACCATAATCCAGCATCTTCGTCGAATATTCTTCCCCCTTGGTAATCGTACCGTCCTCCAGTTCTCACGAATTAATATACACTAGGGGAGTGCGTGGTGTTCCGTTCACCTGGGACGGTGACTTTCGTGTCCCTGTCGGGTATAATTCGAGGCGAGATTTAATCGGACGTGTGTCTTTCGATCGACAAGCACGACGACAGGTTGTCGGTCGTTCTTTCCACGACCTGAATAATCCAGAAGCGCGACGGGTGTCTTTCACCGGCACCTCGATCCTCGACCATGTCTTCGGCCATGTGGGTTTAACATCTGACTCGGATATGGCGATTGCGTAAGTGGTAGATGAAACCGGGTGCGTACCGGTGGTCGTCGGCCTTGGGAACGCACGTGGTCGCCGGGTGCACCTGTCTAAATGGGGTGGGGACTCGGGTAGAGACACCGTCGTTGGAGCCGTGTCGAGTCGAAGGACGTGTACGTACGTACAGTATAAGGTGGCCAATGAAGAAAGGCAATGCCGGAAATAAACCACTAGTGCCGTTGACCCGTAAGCTACGTCGTCAAGAGCTGCCTAATGTACACGAACAAGAGTTTAGACCAAGTTTGATCGCATCTACGATCACCTCTATTCTTTGATCAGGCTAAACGTGTTCGAAGGGAACACAGTAGCGTATCCAAAGATTCCTTCCGTAACGGTATCTTGGGAAACTTTCATTCGAGTTATCTCGAAGAGAGGGGACGGTAAAATCCAGTCTTATAGCATTCAGTCCTTGCGGTTCAGATTCCTTTGCCGATCGAAGCGAACGTGCGATAACATATGTAAGGCGTATATATCGCATGGGGTTGCTAAGTAGAGAAACAGCTTCTCTTCGATCGTTCCTCGGTATCGAGCAAAAAGCTAAGGCTCTGTGTGACACAATTTGAAAATCAGGTCACGTCGAGTGCGCTATCGGATGCGGTTGACACGGTACTGGGTATTGTATCAAAGGGAATCGAAGATATAATACGAGGTGATACGAAAAAACACGGAGAAATACGAACGTCGGTGATATACCCGAAAGGTTCTACGGTCACACAGTTTCGATGCACTTTGCACCGTCACCTTGCGGCATTCACTGACGACCGATGCACCGGCTGTTCGCTCTTTACTCGGCTCCTGTACTTCTTTTTGTCGCGCACACGTATTCCCTTCGGATAAAATTGCTGACCCGAATGGGGGTAGAGAGTAAGAGACCGTGAGAAAGGGAGAGAAGAAGAAACCAAATCAGAGGGGAAGGAAGAACGGATATGCAACACGCGTGCATAAACAGCGTCCGAGCGAGCACGAGGTCCGCCGAGGACTGCCGACTGGATGCTGCTGCTGCTGCTACGGCTACGGCTCCCCCGATCCAATGGAAACGAAACTGTCCAGTGGCGCCGGAAGAGGGGCACCGGCGCCCTCCTTCCTTTTCCTATCTAAGTTTCCCGGCTCCCTAGCTGCGGGTCGATACAAAACACCCTCCTACGCCCATATTTACGATCATCCCCACCCTCTTCTACGAAAGAGAACCACCTACGTAAAAATATTCCGTCCCGAAACGTTTTGGCGACGTAAAGGAGACACATGTTTACTCGAATACCAAAATTAATCTGTCGTATTTCAAACTTCAAGGGTAAAATTTTATATCTCTGAAAACAGAGCCTATGAAACGGTGTTTGGAAATATTTCTATTTCTTTCTTTTTTTTTTTGTACTACACGCGAAGTTGATGAAACGCAAAATAGCTTTTTTGTTATTTGATTAAGATTTAACATTTTCAAAGACAATTTACAAGTTTTTATACTGTCGCTTTTTTTGACTAAATTGCGACAGCACTAAGAAAGGAGCAGAAGTTATTTCGAATAATGAATAAATTGATTTTATTCATTATTCGAATAAAAATTTATTCAATACTGGTTAGCATTCGAGTGTTATTGGAGGTCAGTCGGTATTATCAATACCTCCCAGTGGAGTACCACATACGGGATTGCAAGAGCATGCGCTTTTTTGCAAATGCGCACTGACGTCTTTTAAAACAAAAACTTGTTCCTAGCTTCAGCCTGCATTTCTTATAACAAAATGAAAGAAAAAAAGCAATTTAAACGGTTCTTAATACCATTCGTATCTACTCTATTTCTCGGCCTTTGTGGTTTTCACTTTTTTTTAGTTAGACGCATGGTATGCGGTCAAATATAATTCGATATCGCAAAATCGGTTGGCATCGTGTTTATTCAAGCTCCACTGTTCATCGCAAGGTCCTCCATTCCTGGTTTATACTATCATCATTCCACGATCTATCTCTCTATTCGATCTCTCGCATCAACCCTTAATGGCCCACATTTTTATGATCAATATTAAATTAGAGTATGTTACGTAGATTTCGCCAAGAATAGAAGCATTGTTAACAGCGGATTTTAATTTAATTTGCGACGATGCAAAGACAGATGTTAATGCAACTTACTTGACGCGTCTTTGCTAGGTCCGGTGCTGAGATCACTCAAAGAGCTACGAACGGAGCTCCTGGCAGTTTCTTGAGTTGGCGATTTTGTTTCTTGACGGCCACGTAATCGCCTGATAATTAGAAACTTCTTAGCAACGCTACATGAATGAAAACGTTCAACCAAAAATATCAATGTCTCACCTTTTATCCTTATTGTTATTGTTATTCGCGTCGCCAACTTTCTTTTGAGTTGATCCCGTGGACGATGGTTGGGTAAGGCTCTGTAGGACCCGCGACTTCACCTCTTTCCTCACGCATCTAGTCCTCTGTTCGTTCTTACCAGCTTCGATCTTACTCATAACAGCATCCCAACGTCCACCTTTTCTGGACGTCCTTTGCGAACGTCTCGCTTCTTTCTCCGTTTCGTCCTTCGGACCAGACTCGATCATTGCCTTGATCTTCGAGACGACGTTCCTCTTAGGCATCTTGTATTTCTTCAAAGGAACCGAATCAGTTTTGTTCTGTGTCTTCGATCTAACGTTGTCGTTGTTCCGTTCCACCTCGATCACCGTAACCTCGGGTGGGTTCATGGATCCATTAGAATCAGGCGATCCCTCCAAAGTTGTCACAGGAGCCTAAAGAGGATCAAGTACACAGGAGCTGTTTCAATTGATCTACGCAATCACAGTAATACGAATAGCTAATCAAACATCTCCTACTGCTATTTGCAGAAATCTAAATGAGAAGGATAACGACCGGGAGAAGATCCTTTACTATTTTGATCCTTAAAGTAAAAGAAATATCCAGATTACTTTATTACTGACATCCGTAGTCTACTTAGGATTAATAGCGGATTTACAAGTTGATCCTAATCGCTACGAATAACTAAGCTTATCAACTCGCCTCTAGGTAATCCATAATAACATCCGGTTTAATAGGCGTTGGTTGACTTCTCTGCGATACCTCTGTATCGATGGTGTCCGGTGTGCGATCCTCGTTCTCTTCCGGTGCTTCTTCAGGTGCATGAAGCTCGTCCTGTCTCTTATCGAGATCCGAGTAAATACCACTTGAATCCATCTCTTCTCCGGTAAAACTCGGACATCTTCGACCACCGGGCGCGCAGAAAAGAGTACCATCGATTACCTGAGCTTTCCTATCACCGCGTACGATTTCCTCGTACGCGTCGGCATCGCTTTCTGTAAAAAAATCCGAGTCCGTCATCGGATCTTGTCTGCAAGGTGCCGGCAGATTCGGTGCTGGTGCGACGGACGGTGGATCGGCTCCGCGACTCGCTGGCCTCGAATTTTCACCGTCACCTTGATAACCGGCTTCCAAACTGGTGATACTCGTCACCGATGTGACGAAACTGATAGGAACGGTGCCGCCTCTGACGGGTTCGGTGGGCTTAGGATCCAGCGGAAGTTCTTCGGGAGACGGCGTCCTTTCGCTCGAGGCCTCCTCCGTCGGTTCAATGTCGACCGATGGCCTAGACGCCGATGCTCGCGTTAACGCCAGTCTAGAACCAGCCGATCCCGTAAGATTTTCACAGGATGGTGTCCTGGAGCACTCTAACGCAACCGTGAAGTCGGTCATCTGGTCGGGGGTCAATATACCGAGACTTTCGTCGTGTTCGAACGAATTCTGTTTGTTTAACATCAAATAATGCGGAGTTGCGTTAGCTGCGCTATCATTGTAATTGTTCAGGGTTGTGTCCAGCAGGCAGCTCTCACCAGTATCCTCGATCATATTTAACTGAGAATTCTCGAGCAAACTGTAAACAGCAATGGTTGAAGACACGTTTCGCAGAGAGTCTACTCGACTTTATCTCACCGTGTGTGAAACAATCGGACGATACAAAAGTTACATATATATACCTGAAAAAGTTACTCTTCTCCTCGGGGAAATGAACCAACTGTTGCACGTCATCTTTGTCAATATCCCACACGGGTGATATCGTAAACTTCTTATGCCCCGAATCTACTAATTGAAAATATCATTGTTAATTGTCTTCTTTACATACATATTTCTGGTGTTAACATTCAGAATAATTACCTTCGATGGACGGTGTAGATACGGAACGCGTTCCACACTTTGTTTTTGGAGTGTTGGACTCGTCCTCGGTATCAACAAACTGCAAACATCCTGACAGTATCAGGGAACGTCGATGTCCAGGTACAAGGGTCGGTGTACCAAGTACCCTTGACTTCGGAAAGAAAGACGGTCGAGCCGCGCGTGGTACTGGTATCCGACTCTCCCCTACGTTCTGCAATCAGATTACAGAAAATGATAGATACCCTTGCACGCGTTGACTAATCATAAACTATTTCACACATTCGTTTAGCTGCTCGAAAGACGCACATTCCAAGTAGATGGTTACAAATTCCTCCATTTATCCGTTAATTAGTTGAAACGTTCCATACCCTGAAGCTCCAACTAACTGAATATAGACATGCTTAATCGCATTGTAGCAATCGAATTAAATCCGATGGAAACAGACTTCTTGGCAATGACGTACAACACAGCCTCGTGTTGTAATAGTGATGGCTATTTGAAACTTCGTATAAGCTTTCAAGCATCCCTTAGCTTCTGGAATCATTTTTAAAAATCACTAATCTTTCAAGAGTCTCCAATATCCATCACTACGTACAACAGAATCTCCTGTACGTTTCAACGTTTATTATTCGAATTGTAAATTAAAAAAAAAATGAAGCTAAATGATTTTTCAAGGTCGACCAAAACGTTTGACCCGAAGAACGACACGAAGAGTCCGTTGCCCTTGGCCCATCTCCAAATAAAACCCTTCGTCCCCGAGGTGAATCAGAAGTGTCTCTCTGGCAGTTGGCTAATTTAATTTTAACCCTGGTCCACGTTACTTCTCGTAGCTACCTTTATCCATCGCCTCCTCTGTTCTTTACTTCTTTCCTATCGCGCAAGAATACGTGTAATTGCGTACTCTTATAATCCGTCAAACTGATTCAACCGATAGATTAATCTTATCGGTCGCATAGTTTAGTTAACGACGTGTACCTATAAACAATACGTTAAGCATAGGTCGGACTTTGTATTGTCAAGAATTTCGAGTATTTGCTCGAGGATCTCCCGATAAAAGACATCGGTAAGATTGTACTGTTTTCAATCCGTAATCAAGTCCAGAAGGAAAACGCTGCATTTCACCGTGCCGCTAATAATAGTGTTACCGATGGCCTGTTCAAAGGCAAGGAACCGGCTGCCAGAGTAATAGAGTGCGTTCACCGACGACCCTGTTGAACGACGTCGTGACTGAGAACTGGGTTACATCGCGCGCGAGTTTTACTACGAACCGCTACTCGTCAACCTGGTGAACCCTACGCGCAAATCTCCGACGAAACTTTATCTTTTCTTCTAGACTCTGTACACACGATCGCATCAAAACCGGATACCAATATTTCGTCCGGCAAACTTTACGCGAAAATAATAAATTATTCACGAACGATGCATTATCTTGTTACGAATGCAACGATGACGTATGTGCTCATTTTTTCACCAGCCTCGAGTATATCTACAGAGTGGTACATATACATGGAATTGAAGATTTTTCAAGTCTTTCAGAACATTCAATTTGATACGATTCTTAGAATAGTCTATTATTAACAATGACTTGCAAGAACCGTCTGGACCACCCTATATAACCCGCATAGTGGTTCTAAATCGATATTCGTGACATGTTCGTTATCGATCTAGGAAAATGTCACGGTCATCGGACGAACGAGCGAAGCGATATCGACAAGAGGAACAATATGTTTAAATATCGTATCGACTTTGCGACGATGCCGACAAGAAAACGTGGCAAGAATCAAAATCAACACGCACGCGTGTGTGCGTCTCTGTATTTATCTAAATGTGTGCACGGATCAAGCCAATGACGGGCAAAGGCCAGACCGGCAGTATAACTTTATTCCATTAGACTTTAATTCGTGCCAATTCGAGCCGCCTACCCGGGTCGCTTGTTATCTGTTTGCCACGCCAGGCGAAGCAACTGTGTTAATTAGGAGCACATTCGTTTCGATTTTTCTAATCTAACGGTAATCACGACGAATCATTGAATCTCAGTTATACAGAAACAATAGGTACTATTGAAACGAATGGAGAATCGAAGATACGACGAGACGCTCGTACGAGCCGATTACACCAGATTGTTCTTCGATTCGAAATTCTGAAATTATATCGACGAGTAAATGTCATTCCTTTCGATCAGCGAAATCGGCATCGGGATGAAAAATACTTGAAACGCTTTCTAAAAGCTGAAAGACTTTCTAAAAGGCGGCACCGTTTAGAGTAATAAATTACAACGCATTTACATCGTCGCTTTGGTTCGTTGTTCTGCTTCACTGGATGTCATCACTTAACTTCAAAAAAAAGAAAAAGAACTCGCGGTTTTGTATAATTTCACCAGTAAAATTGCATTTGGCAACGTCGATCCATCGCGCGCGACTACGTAAGTGACAAGAACACACGTGACCCGGTGTTGTGATCCCGTGTAACCAGATGCATAATTTCAAAGCTAGTCGTAATTTGAATGGAATTAATTATCGCACCTGCGAGGACATCAACGTGCTCTCCTCGGATAGTTATTCCAAGCACGCGTAACACCCCGTTTTGATAAGATTAAGAAGGAACGGATCGACGGATATCGAACGCGGAAAAGATTCTTCTTAACGGAACAATATTTACGCACGTACGCACGCTTCTTTGCCACGATAGAACCGTGGTAAAAGCAAAACGATGATCGAAATATGAACGTATATACATGGTCGTTACATCGACTAACAACCAGCGCATCCTCGGTTGCGTAACCGCGATCTTCGGATCAACGAATTCGACGCGCAAAATTAATGCAACTACGAAATTGACTGGCTTTCGTTCGACGTCGCTTTTTAACGAATAATATATACACGAAGAAAAGCGAGAACGTGCATAGAGATCACGCGAAGTTTATACACAGCGTGTTACAATGAAAATAACGCGTTGACTGGAACACTGGCTACGTACTTTAAAATATCCATTATTAAGGATAAGATCAATTAACTTTCAAATTTAAACTTTCAATTTTATACGCTACATTATTAGATTAATATTAATTCTATTCGAAGTTTGTCTTTTCTTTCCTTTTACTAATCATTCGATTTAAGACACCCATCATTTCTTTTTATATTTCGCCGATCATCGGTGATTCCCATGACGTTGAACGTGTTAATATTTTCATCGCAACACGCTATAGACGAGTTGAACTCACGATCGGTGCCGATCGATGCGTTTTCCTCTTCGCGCCTCTCTCGCGCTCCTCATATTCGATCCGATTCCAAGTCACTTTCCCTGGTCGAGCAAAAACACGCTCTCTTAGTCGGTAATAGTCACAGGACTATTAATAAAGCCAACTTTTCGCGTACTGAGTCACAACTGGACGAAGAGGATTCACCCCGTTCCAGTAATTCGTACCTACGACGCATTTGCGATCTCGATCACATCTCGAACAATGACAACGAAACCTTTTCTCTCGCTTAAAAAAAAAAAAAAAAAAAAAAAACCCCGTACTAGGAACTCGAAATTTCCCTCGGTACGGTAACGCGGGAAAGTTTGCCAACCGGGAAACTCGGAGGCAGCGAATCGATAACGAGCAACACGATCGCGACGAGTCCGCCGCGTGTACGACAATGAAACAACGTTCCGGATTCGCTCGGTGATCCCCTGGTACTACCTATGCCACCACCGAGTATCCACATACTGACACAACGATAGAACCGAAGACAGACAGACAGACGTACACGTTTACACGCGTGCGTCGTCCTCGTATTATACACCTTCACCGCGCGAGCGGTACGGACTGACAACAAACACACCGCAACAACGATTACTATTCTTCAGAAACACACGGTTTCTGCATTCACCGGTCCGTGAATCCGTATAACCAACGCGGTACCAGCATACTCGAAGACTGTACAGGGTGTTGAAAAGATACAGGGTGTCGGTATGGGTGCTGGAATCCGGACGAAGGGTTGAAAGTGTTCCATGGGGTGATCCGAGTCGTACCTAGCGATGGGAAAAAGAAAAAAAATGTTGCTCAGTGAACTGCTGATTGAATCGCAATCTTACCCTTAATACTACCCCTCTCGGAGCACCCTATATGCGTCGCAGTTTACTCAGGTGAGATTCACCGGTGTCCTCCTAAATCGCAGCTGCGTACAAAATTCATTCTCACCTTGAAATTAAGTAAAAGAGAACATATGCGACAAACATAAGCCGTACATTGTTAAACGTGTAAAGTAGCTTCTCGGTAAACGTCATCAACCGAAGAACAAGGTTGTGCCACGTTACGAGGTTCACTCGGTTTTCTCATAGTTACACACGTCCTCAAATAGAACCGTTTTCTTTCACATAGCAAAATGAATTCTATAACGATTCGTCGGTAGAGTGAGTACGTAGAAAGTGGAAAAACATATGTATGTATATTAGAAAACAGATTGAAAGAATGTAATAGATTTTCAGTTCCTCTTACGTGCGTAACTTAGAAACTCGCGCGTTAAAGATGGTAACGCGGCGAAGAAGAGAAGAGAGACAACTTTCACCGTACGATTATCCGCACCGTAACAAACGATAAGAACGTAGTCTGATAATAGCTTGGCAAAGTGAAGTCACGTGTGGTGCGCATAATCGTCGGTTACAGAGGAGTATTGTCGTGGAAACACGAGAATACAACTTGGTACGGTATTTTCCGTGGAAAACCGATGACTCGTTGCCACGGTAGAAATTTCGTGTGAAATAAACCTTTAACTATCGTACACGACACCAGTTTCGCGGTTCTAGAATTTCATGGTACGAATGTGTTTCAACTCGTCCAAGAACGATACCTTTCTGTCTTGACATGTTTATCGATTTTAGGATCGAATTCGTGCTATAGCTACACGTACCGGTCCTCGTCGACCTTTATATACATCCGTTCCTACTTCCCGCCGTGTAAAAATCCCCGAGAGGACCTTGAAAGGCCTCTCCCTAGCCTCGTCGTGCCGACTGGACAAGTCGGTACATTTTCATGCAATGCCGCGTGTATGCGAGAGACTTTTACACTAGCAATTGTCTTTTTCAATAGAATTCTTTCAATTCTTCTATCTTTCTCATCCGCCTTAAAATCCTTAATTGGTATTAAATCCTTATCCGAATAAATGGTTTCTTGGGAGCTATTTAAGTACCATTTTATCGCATTGATAAACTGCAAGCGAATCTGCTTGGTAACGTTTAAAAATTTGATAAGATAATAAAGAATAACATTAATTTTCAAATAATTATCGAATGGAAAGGCCATCGAGGTTCCCACAGGGCCCCCATAAGACGATTTTGCGTCTAAGAATGCAACGAGAGTAATGTTTACTTGAATATTAATCAAATCTAAATTAGTTATACAAGCTTTAATGTTAATTTTATAAATTTTATTTGAGCTCTTTTTTTTATGTCGTATATGTGAAGGGGCGCTTTTTCGGAGCTCGCCTCGGACCCCCGAAATCTCAGGGCCGACCCTGGGTTCCCATAATCCAAAAAGGGGTTAATCTATCGTACTAGTAAACTCGTTATAATTCTTCAACGCAAAACAGAAATAGTAAAAGTCGATGAATGGTGTATAAAGTATTCAACGATGATTATTATCGGTTCAGCCACCCCGATATTATCTACAGACATTCGCTCATCTAGACAGAAATATAATACAGTTGACCGCAATTCACTGCGTATTCCTGCCAACTATTATAAATATATATATAGGTCTCCTCGAAAATGTTAGATGCAGTTGTCTAATGAAATCATTGGATTTCACGCAATTTCTGTTCGAACGCGTTTCAACGAGACCGTTCGATACGAATAATACATTTCAATTCCTAATTTGCAGTCGTTTCACGGCATGGAAAAAGTCTATTTGCACATGTACCGGTTCGTATAAACGAGCACGTCTCCGAAGGACCGTTAAACACGGTGAAAATTTTATGAAGAAAGCACCTCCGACGAATAATGGGTCAGTCAGTGATATAAAAAAAAATAGTCCGCTTTTACAACCAGTTCGCGTGTCGTTTCTCCTCTTTCCACGTATCTAATGTGCTCGATGATCGTTACGATCAACGCACCTGATTACGATTGATTGGAAATTGATGATTCGGGCTATGCGCGTCATTACGAATGTGGTGCTGCATCGAACGTGAAAGTGTTGTAAAGTTACACAACTCGAATACGTAAATTTGCCTCATCGAATTTGCCTTTCTATCGTTTGTCGTTTAGGTTGATGGAAAAATAATTGCATTTTTCGTTATTGCAAAATTCATAATAACACTGGTAACTTCGAACATTACAAATGGACGCGTTCTCTTTTCTTTATACAATAATCGGAATTATTTTCGCACAAACTTGATATTTTTAATAATTCGAGACACCTTGTTGACCGTGCGAGGCACGAATGCACGGCTCATCGATCACGAAAACTCGTGACATAGCTGATTACAAATGTGTATGCATCGCACGAACATGGCACGTAGGTATCCCTGCATTGTTCAGTGATTGATGTTTAATGAAATCGATCGGGAGAGAAGAAACGATCGGTGTTCGAACGTTAACCAATATCTTAGAATCAAGATAACGCTGAACCTTTCATTTGTAAATGGGTTAACGCTAAGAAATTTCTTGAATACACGAATCAAATGTTTCTATCTGATCGTCACGGTTTCCACACGACTGCGGGTAAATAAGTGCTTTGCGGTTTTTCACAATCCCATTCTGGCTGTGTAGACACAAATACGGTATAACAATTACTTCTCTAACTTAAATGTAAATGGATGCATCGGAGAATAATTGTTCAAATATTATCATATTCGAATATTAATGCAAACTAATGTTCATATATAGGAGCATACTTGAATCTACCGATAAGTTTCTATCTGCATACACTTAATTGAACGAAATTAAAAACCATTAGTCCCACGTGTGCATATCTTAAGTACTTGTATTTATAGACTCGATATCTTTCAAATATACTAGTTGTTTATACGGTCAAGATTCATCGGCGAACAAGAGGTCTAAGAAACAAGAAAAGCTTCAGAGAAATTTATTTCAGCCTCGTATAAGTCGGCTCGTATTTATCCTACTTCCGCGTAATTTACAATAGCCAGAACAGGGCAAGCGTATAATAAAAACTATGATCATGCAAAAATTTGCTATTATCATTACAGAAAACAAGCAGTCTTTTATTCGTACTGCAAGGAAGTCGACTATGTGTCGTAGCCCGGCTGATCATGACGGCGCCAAACTACTTTTTCTGCCCAGACAGACCGCTACTACTTGTCCACATAGTCGATAACCGATGCGGCTCAAAATTGTAACCGAGAGAAAGGTCTTTCTAAAAAAAAAAAAAGTGAAAGAAAAAGGTCAGTCTCGTACAATCACCTATCCCTCCGTTCAGAAGTAGAAACAAATCAGAAGTAAGAAAAGAAGATTAAGTGTTTCTTAGGAATCAGCAACAGTTGTTGACAGACGTACCCACGCTCATCGCGCGAAATGATAACGAACCCTAGAACCAACTGTAATACCATTGAACTGAATAAAACAGATATAATTTCAATGACCTTTAACCCGTCACGATAAACTAACGACTGATCCTTTTATTTTGACCAGAACTCACCTTGGCCATCGTGTCGTGGGTGGGTCCTAAAGATTGCTCCAATCCGATGATCTCTGGTACCGATTCCCGCTGATACTGTTGCACTTCCTTGACATAAGTCTCGTTCTGGAAAACGGCAATATATGCGGTGGTCGCATTACCAGTCGTTTTTTTACTTTTTTCCCACGCGACGCTCCTTTTCGATCGCACCCGTGTACAACTTTCGTAGCGACACGTCGATTGCTTGCGGATGCCTTCACGCAGCGACGCTCCCGACGCCGGCGTCGCCGAGAACAACGTTTATTGATCGGCGCCGTGCGGAGGCGTCGTTACCCGTGGAATGGAGAGAAGGGGGTGGAATTGCCGGTGACGGAGATAGTGCTCGAGGTGGCGGTGGTGCCGTCGTGGAGATGGAAATGACAACGGAGGCGCCACCGCCGAAAAATCATTCCGCAAAATCTTCGCTGACTCCTCGAACTTTCTTTCTCCCTCTTTCTCTTTCCGGAAGTAGGGTAGATATAATTCTGAGGGAACAAGGAAAATGTATACCTTTTAGTATGGATACGATTACAGTATTCCCTTGCAAACTGTCCTGATGAGATTTTTATCTACTGTCCGCAGCCCTATCCCCACCATTGCGTGAAACAGCTTGCTCTATCGTTGTCTACAATCTATAGCCGACGATTAGGATCAGCAACGCATATTTGAAAATTTAATTAAATTGCTGAGATTCAACTATGACTATGTTTCAATGATTTTTAATTAGATGATATTGAATAATAATATCGTGAACTTACCCTTTCTCTATTTTATTCTCTCGTCCTAAACACACCCAGCTAAACGAACCGAAAATTAGATAATAGTAAATCTCTGTAATATCTAGCTGTCAACTGTCATAGAGTCGAGTCCAGCTAGAGACAATTAGCAAGGGAATCCTGCTTGATGATCAGAAGAAGGAAATAGAAGATGGAGAATGAGTGGAAATACCGTGTCTTCGATATTCTCAAAATGTTTAAATTTCTTCGTATAATAAACATACCTACGATAAACATATTTGTCTATAATGAGATTTGAAATGTTCCTTATGTAACTTCAATGCGTCCGCAAGAATAAACATGTCGACCATTTCAGAATTTGCATTGTAGTCTCAATTGACTGATGTAAACTTACCGAATCCATTTTTCATTATTTGTGTCTTCTAAACATCTCGCACTTCACTTTATATCTCTTATCTCTTCGATACATATTTCTACACCTATCAACACTACCGTGTCAACATCAGGAAGGGAAAGTCAAGCGAAGAACGTCCGTGAATATTTTCAAACATGTTTTTCAACTAAAACAGCGAATCACCTGAAATATATATTCGTAAATAAACCAATAACTTTCGAGCATGAAATTAACCTATAATAGGCTCTTATAAAAATCGCGCCATTTAATTCACTATTTGAATTACAATTTTACCTGTGTTACGTGAATTTAGTTTTAATTTTAATTATCAATATGAAAATTTTGGGAATAACGAGGACATTATATAAATTGATAATTAAAGTAATAAAACTACGATATTTTCATTGCACATAGATACACAGATAGAAATATTTTTTTTTTATTTATACTTGATAGCTGCACAACACAGTAATTACCAGAAATGCAGATACAGTAGCACAAATGAAGTTTCGTTTCGAAAGATTGGCAGAGTAAAAGAGAAATACACTTTACGATATACGCTAACATGTACGAAGTCGTTTTCTTAATGAATTTCATAATCTTACAACGATAGCAGAGTTGTACGATATCGTAATATTGACTGCTACAAGAGATCTATACCTGCTGTTTTATCATTCATTGTATTATGATATCATTTTATATAACACTAACGAGTAAACATTATCTTGATGAATAAAAAGATGAATACACTTATGGACATATTTCACTGTATCTGATCCAAGTGTTCTGTTGACAATCTTTACAATTTCACAGGAAAAACTTGCATTATACGATATCGTACTTTTCATCACGACAGACAACTGTGTCTCTTGTCATTATCATCGTTTTGAACGATAATACAATGATATTGACATCTCAACAGACTCAAAGTAAATATAAGAGAAAGCCCGCAGCTATCGGTTCTAAACGATACATGTGGAATGGATTCTGCAGACGTACATTCGATTTTTTTTTTTTTTTTACAACTAAAAGAATTTATTTACACTGACTGACATCTAGAATTAATCACGAGTCTCTTTCCAAATCACCAATCATGATAGTTCATTTATATACATTCATATACATACCCCTCTGCAAAATTATTATATCATTAAATATATCTTTATAATTCAAATTCATCATTGCAGGCAAAAACTTGATTTTACACAGTTTGCTAGTAAGACTATTTAGCAAACGATCCATCCATTCGTTCCATCGTATATTATAGTAAAAACTACTTCTCATACTTTCATAATTATTATGAACATATAATATAAAAGGCATCCAAGGCACAACTTGGGCGGTATGTACACTCAGGTGCAACGTAGGCTTCTCTTGGTTAAGAGTAATTATAGGAGGAGACATCCACAAGTGGCCTTTAATCTTAAGAGAACTCTGGGAGAGCCTAACTGAGAATCTCTTATCCTTGCACGTGGAAAACAGACAAACAGGGCAGGTATTGGGACACTTCTTCTTTCCACTTCCTTTTAACTAACAGAAGCCTAAATAGCACCAAACCGTACTCAAATACGTTAACTCGTAGCACTATAGTTTGTTACTTCAATGATTAACTAGGCCTTCGTTCATAGGTACAAGTTCTGCAAAATAATGAAAAAGATTAAGAAGCAATATCGGGTGATTTGGAAATGAGAATTGTGATACACTGTGCATCGATTAACAAAGAAATCAAGAAAAATATCAACAAAGAGTAAAAGCTCTAAACATAGGTATTACATATATGTAACTATTCATACATACATATTGCAATAAAGCATTGTGCTCGTTACGTGTGCGACAAGCCCGATATACCTAAAACATTAATTCACATCTGTTTTAATTGATATACATATTTTAAAACTTTATCAATACCAATTACAGCATTGTTTCAATAAAAAGAAGTATTGTCTTTTTTCTTTCTTAACTAAACAGATTTAACAGGTGATCATGAACAAAACGGTAAATGGTACGATAAGATAACGTTCTAATGAGTGAATATCTTTATTCCTCGTTGTAAAAAGACCTTTCTCTTGTTTAGAACGTAGGTTTATTGTCACATTTCCTTGTACGATTGGCATTTTTTTTAATCAATTCAAATACTCATCTTCATTGATTCAATAGTGCAAATATAGAGCATCGCTGATCACCCACACATAATTTGCTAAATTTGGTAGCAAAGAATCACAGCTAGGTACATCGACAAATAAGTAAGAGCAAGCGGCAGTGACTTCTGTTCCACAGTTCTCAAGTACTCTTAGATAACGTTATTATGATCCGTATACCGTCTTCATACTTGTAATTGAAATATACATACGTAGAATATACATAAAAAAAAAATAATTTGTAAAATAACTATGAAGTTATCATCAAGCCAGAAGATCATTCGAATACAAATCACATCACAGGTATTTCCGATTACAACATTGAGGTCAAAAATTTGCGCTTTTTTTCAGTAATACCTGTGTATCTTAATTAAGCAAAATTAATAAAGTAGTCAGTGTAGGTAAACTGTTCTTCTGTTATAAATTACATAAAAAGACACGGACAAGAGCATTATTTATAATGATTTGTTGACGCTTATGACACTTCCCCACGTTTTTTAATTTTTATTTAATCTCAACTAAATATTCATGACCTTTCTAGCTCATTACCGCATGTATGCGATAGATGATTCGGTACGTTCAATATTGTAATGGTACTCTCACAGAACACGTATATTTATTATTCTAAAGTTTACAGTAACATGTTTTTTATAACCGAATATTTTTTATGCAAAATTCAACGTTTATTTTTTATCGTCAAGGCTTATATTGTCTGTTTATTTACAGAAATAACTAGTTTAATTTGAGAAAGATAAAGCATCACATACATACGATTTTGGCACTTTTCAGAATTCAACTAATAAAACCTTTTCGATTTTTTACAAAATGTAATACCAATCGTTTAAATTGCACACAATACCATGCACGTAATTGATATACTTTCTTTTTCATATGTACATTAACTTCTGTTTAAAGTTTAAAATTTACAAATACTTCTGAAAAGTGCAAAGTTAATGTATAATTCTTATATTACTTTCAAATTTGACAAGCTGCAAATATGACTCTATGTTAGTTGTCACATTAGTTTCTTATAAGGCTACATCCAAAGGCTTACATTACACGAATGTTAGGGAACATTGCACAAAAAATATTTTTTATTTTTCATACGCATTATCGAATATATTTAATATTTCAATATGTCATCGGATGCAGTTAACTTTCAAATGTTAACGTGAGATCAGCATCTGATGTCTATATTGAAATATTAATTGCATTTTCATTAGTAAAATCGAAATTAATTACATTTATATTATAGTCTTCATTATAGTAGTAAATTTCAATAATCTAAGGTTTGTTTAGGCATAAATCAGATGCTTCAAAAGCATGCATATTATTTTTAAAACCGTGAATGTCATAATGTTATTTGATTGAAATTTAAATCATTGATTTCTATTAGCTTCTAATTGTTGTCGTTTCAGTTTAGCTGATTTGTTTTTCAATTTGTAATTTTCATATACATCTTAAATAGCAAACTAACGAAGCCATTCATGATATAGCATTAGGAAACATTTTCATAACAATTTTCCATATAAAATAATGTATTAAATGTAGTTGAATATATTTGAAAAATATGATTTTTCTTATATATGTAAGACGTTATATTTTTACTAGAATTCCTTTCCTATGTAACAGCCAAAAAATTGTACAGCTTTTATGCGCACATTATGATCTCTGAAATTTTTTTCTTACTAAGGATCACATTCAATACTTATTGACTTTTGCAATCCGTTACTTTCATACAAATTATATTATCAACTTTCTTCATTATGCTTATACGAAATAGGTCTCATATTGGGACAGCATTTTTTTTTCACTTACCATTTCTTCTATTTTTTTTTTAAATCTCTTTCAATGTCTATATTACTATCGCACTATTTAATATTAAAAACTGCTCTTGAATCTGGTTTTTACCTACATATCACTATTTTATCTTCTTCCTATTAAACATGAAGCACAAATTATGATACAGAACTTATAGCATTGTGGGGAGAACCCATTTGTGTCAACACTTTATCCAACCACTGTAAGGGTCCATGTAAGTGTGCTTCAATCCAACAAGGTGTTGATGTAACATCTTGTCGATGATACTCGGCACCCCAGCCTTTAACAAATGACATTCTGCAACAAATATATATATACACATACATATTATCAATAATATTTTCAAGTATTAATCTTTTTAAATGTAGCAAATGTTTACCTTATAGTACACATTTTTGTTAACTCATATACTGCTTCAAAACCATGATTAACACTTTGTGAGAGCAGCTGAGCAAACTCTTGATTATTAAATATTTTCAGTGAACATCCTGGTGGAATCTTACAAACTGTACTAGGATGAAATCCATGATGATGATTACAATTTCTAGATTGCACAAATATAGCAGAATCAGACAAACATTCTGCATAAACTTCACCACCTACATAATAAAGGTGTACTCCTTTTCCTATGTGTCTTCTTGTATTTTCAATAGTTGAGTTTCGATTTACATTAGACAATTGTCCAAGACAAAAACGATCAGAGTTGTTACTCGGATTTGTAAAGCCATCCACAATAACAGAATGAGAATGACAGTGAAATACTTCACCCACTCTACAGTTTAATTCATAATATGCAATAGAGGCCCAATAAGGTGGTTCTTGGTAGCACACAGGTGCTACTTCAGCTGATCCACTTGTATCCATTGCCACTGGATCTGGTGGTGGTGATTGTCCAGGCTGTGAACCATCTTCTGGCGGAGAATATGCTGGAGGTGGTGTTTCTGGCAATCCATTAGTACCATACGGACTTTGTGGATTTGGCGATGTTGTACTTCCTGGACTGGGAACAGATCCAACAGAAGACATAGGTGAAGTTGGATTTACACCACCAGTAGATCCAGCATTAAATCCACTGGATGAGTAGGATACATTATGTGGCATTGTTGGTTCTGCTATTTGTTGAAATGGCAATAATGAATGTCCAGGAGCATATTCTGAATGTCTAGGTACCAGTACCGGTGGTAATACTGGACTCTCCACTCTTTTATAATGATAAGGATTAATGCAAACTTCTTTCTGTTTTGCAGAAAAAGGGTATTGACATAATTCCAATGGTTTAAGTTCATGGTGCGATTGCAAATCCGGCCATCTCCATACTCGACAATAAATTACATGTGGTAAACCTTTACGGTGTGAAACTTGCAATCTTCCATCTAAGCTTCTTGGAATTGTTACACATTTACTAGGTGTACCTGGGCAGCTTAAAGCACGTTCTAGTTCTTCTATTGCACCTTTTCGCTTTTTTAATTTTTTTACTAAAGAATCAACTGCCTTCTCTGCCCACTTTTCCTCTTCATCACCCTGTTTCCATCCAAGTAACTTCTTAACAGCAGGACTAGTGAATGAAAATAAGCTATTCAATGAAGACATAGGTCCAGAACTTGAGGATCCCTCTTCATCATCCATGTTAAAAAATACTGTAATATATAATCTACACCTATGTTTTATATAGTTCTTCCGTTTCTAAACAACCTGTAATTCAAAACAACACATATTTTCTACCTCTAACATTGTTTGATATAGTTAATACAAACATCTTTTGTACATGTAATTTATGTATTTTATTTACAAATTAAGAAGTTATATACATATCTAAAGCAGTACAAAACTGTCCAAGTACATTAAATTAAACAAACAAAAAGAACGAATAAAGTCAAGAAAGAAATATTATATTAAATGTGAGGTTAGATGTCTTGTAAACTTGATATACAGCATCCATCAAACGCAAATATAACAATAAAGTATCAGAAACATAAATTTAAAAAAATTCTATAAGAAAAATAATTAGTAATAAATTGCATATGCACTTACGTAGAATTGCCTAGCGATCCAGCATTGTTTTTACTACAATCTCCCACTCCTGTTACCACATTCTTGACGCCAACCTTTCAATCTCTATCTCTTTCACTCCTTTCAGTGGCAGAGTCAGGGCATTTACAACAAGCAATAGTATAGAGAACTTTTAGAATTTCAGGAAGTATTTACTCACAGACCTTCTTGCGTACTCACCAAAAATTAAACACCTAAAAATTATTTTAACATAACACAATACTTCAAACAATATTTATTCTTTTCATATTTCGCATGCAGTTTTAATTACAAATATTTATCGTAGAAAGAACGAAATGTCGAATAACAGTATTATGGCGTTGCAAGAACATCATGGCGTCTTGTTTATAAAGACTGAATCCTGCGAGAACTATACGCTTTAACAATTCTATATAGTTTGCTTACGATTTGTCAAGTTCTTCTATTATTATATTCTTCTGTTGAAAAATAAACGTCTTTTATACACTTTATTTCTAACATGTAAACATAATTTATGTATACGTTTACGTACAACAGTAATATGCACTCATCGCACTACGCAACGACAATGTATTCAACGATAAGGGCTGATCGTAGATGACTCACTTGAAAAAAATGATACATTAGAAATTGTTATAAAATTTCAACGCAAGAAAAAGTATTTTTTTATATTTTTAAAATCATCTTTTTTAAAGTTTATTGTTAATTTAATTAATGATCATATATAATAAAATTTTTATTACTTTCGTGTTTCATTAGATCGATTAGAGCAAAAAACAAAAAGCCGTGATTGGTACGGGTTGAACGTGGAAAAGGAGGGAGATTTGATTGTTTTAATTATCAATTATCATTGTAAATATACAAAATACTGTATTAAGTGATAAAAAAATTATTATATAATCGTATAGAATTTTATATACATATATTTTTATCAATAAACGTACTGTTTCGCTAATGCTCGTAAAAATTTTGCTTTCCGAATATTCGCAGCCTCTCGTTGTATCTCCTCGTTATTATTTGAATTTAATTCCAATAAACCAATCACTTTGATCTAGAATAAGAATTTTACAAAAACATATATAAATCTAGTAAGTAATATATTTAAATAAATGAATATTTAACTACTAACCGCTAACTGTTTTCTATGATGTTCGCCGCGCTTTGTATGCAAATGAATGAGATACTCAAGTATTGTAGTATCCCAAATGCAATGATAATATGCATCCATAGCATCAGCCGAAGCACAACTTTTCTGATCACTCGCTGCCATTTTAAATGCTAAAGAATAATCTACTTCTTCTAAAAATTGGCATAAAACGGCAGCTTGAGTATAACATTGTAGATGAGCGCAACATTTTATCATACGTCTGTATACAAGATCATCAATCTGTAAACGTGGTACTGGTTGACTGAATAGATCACTGGCAACCATAATAGCTTCTAAATAATACTTTATTGCACTTTCGTAATATCCTAAAACTAAAAGTATTATATTAGCATGCTGTTATTGACAAAATGTTATTTTAACACTTACCAAAATTAAGATCTCCCATCAGTCTCAACCAAGGAACGTTACTTGGATAATATTTTAAAGCCTGCGTTAAGAGTTGAAATAATAATTCTCCTATACTTCTGATGTTATAAGAATTGGCACTGTAAGATCATATGTATATGTTATTAGAAAATTATATAAATTTTAAGCTTAAGAGCTTACTTTGGTACACCAGCTGGCCAAAGTGAAAGATACTGTGTATGTAACTCAAGGCTGGATTCATCGCGTAAAACGTTTCGTAAACGTGCTAGCAATGAAATAACAACGGTAAGAACCATAGGTTCGCGTAATCTATTAAGGGTACCATTTATGCTAGCGATAACATCTCTTGAAGCACTACCGGTACTAGTACCGCTATTACCACTGTTACTTCGTTTCTGTGGTTGATCTCTACTCGGTCCAAATGCAGCTAAAACTAAAAATATAACAATAGAATGATATGCGAGACACCGAACAATGTATTACATAAGGTTTATGAAACCTACCCATATCCCAAGCTTCTCTTGGAAATTTCCTATTTCCCTTGTACTTTATAATGTCTTGACAAACACTACTGATAGCTGCAGCAAATTCCGAGTAACTCCAACGTTTTTCTAAACTTGTAAGATAGTCCCACTCAGCCATATTTAAAAGAAAAACAGTACAATACTCAATAATTTCTTGACGTGGAATAACTTGATCGGTTGCTTGTAATGCTCCAAGGCATTGCTTACACCTTGTAACTAAACTTTGTGTATCGCATATATTTGTTGCTGGCCATGCATGAAGACACCTCCATATTTCAACAAGAAGGCTCTCCCAATTCACCAATTTACATAACTTAAATATTAATGTGTTACCACTTTGTGTATGTTGCTGTGCTTCTTTCTCTAATACATTTAAAATTTCAATTGCCCCTTCAAAATCTTTAGACATTACCAACTCCCTACTTTTTGCTAACAACACATATGAATAATCTTGAAGGAAACCTCTAGGAAGTGACATTACAACACTTTGCAATGGAATAGGTAATTCCCAACAACTATTTACATGCCATAAAGGTTTCATTCGATGTTTTCCATCTAAATGTACCAATATTTCGTGAATTTCAGTAGTGTTATACGAGTGTATTAACTTTTGCTCTAATTCAAATATTTCTATCTTTGGGCTTTCTGCAATTAGAATTTATCATCATATTATTTCATAGTTACTTAATACATCAAATTAGATAATTAACATTTATATACTAACGGGTATACGTCGCTAATGATATACCCCAGTCATTTTTTAACAATAACTCCGGTAATTCAAGTTCTTCGTCAGTAGCTGATTTTCTAATTTCTTCCAATTCTTTTTCATCAAACAGTGCGATATATGAAGGATCACCAAGTATTTTGGAAGCAATTCCCTCAGTATTACTCATATGTACAAGGTAAAGAAGATACCGGGAAATACGTTTTTTATCCATAGCAGTTGCTTTTTCCAAAACATGTCCAAGTGCCTAAAAACAAATTCTTATATAGCATGAATGATACAAAAATCGATATGAACAATCTGAAGTAAAGGATATAATTTTACCCAAAAAAATACATCAACCCCTTTATTTCCAGCTGCTTGTATTTCTGTTACATAATCACCAAGAATAACATTACCATCCAAAATTTTTCGAACCAAATTTAAACACTGAATTTGAAGCAAAAGATCGCGAGCTACTACAATCTTCCTATTAACAGATCCTCCCTGTACATCAAGTTCTAAATTATCTCTATAAACTTGTGGAATTTCTCTAGCAATATTATCCGCTTGTAAAATTTGTAATATATTCTACAACAAAACTCAATGTTAATACATTATGTATAAATAAGTTCTCTAAATAACATTTAATTATACATACAGTGTACTGATCTTTGACCGAAGTTTGTAATTGTTGAGTAAGACTAGAAGTAACTCCTTCTACAGATACTTCGCATGCTAAGCAGCAGCCATCTAAACATTCCTTCTTAATTCTACAATATAATCGCTTTTCTAAACTATCAAGTTTATAAAATAATTCCTTTGCTTGTATAGTATGCCGTTTTGCTTCTTGATATTCCTCTTTTAATAAATGAAATCTTGCTAGATCATAATGTATCTAAAAGTGTCAAAGTAATGAACCATAATATAGAATAATAATAATAATAAATGAAACATTAAAAAGAAATATGCTAATTATACCTGACATTTAAATTCATCTAGGCTTATAGAATACATGTTTTCCCAATTTTGTTTAATTTCAGTGCTATCTTCTGTTAACATTTGAAAAGTATCAAAGGACAACATTTTTGGTTTTATGTCATTAGTTTCAAGAATATTATTTAAAAAATTTATACTGTTAGATACTTGGGCTTCTAATTTTCTAATTATATCATCTATTACTCCAGGAGGGACATAAGTTGATTCCTGAATACCTGGACTAACATAAAAATCATTTTACAATTGATAGATATTTCAATCAACTGTGTTGTAAACATTTGAAATCTTACATATGAAGAAACTGTTGCTTAGATTGTTTGTTATTTAAAGCTCTATAAATAATTGCTCTTATGTGCCATCTATGATAAAGAACAATTGTAAATAAAGCTTGGTCAGAAATTGAATGTATCGTAAATTCAGGTACTACAGGGATTTCAACAGATAAATCTGATGTCACATAGAAAAGATCTTGTAGCAATGTCAATTGTATTGGTAATGGCAATTTTTTTGCTAATATATCTAAATCCCATTTTAAATATGCTGCTACTTTCAAAGAAAGAATCTTCAAAGCGAGATTTCTATGAGTTAACTTATTTGTAGTATTAGGTTTTGTATCATTTGTTTCTGTATCAACAATTTTCACTTCATTTTCCTTCTGTTCTGAATTGATTGTCATAAATTTGATTATCAAATCTGTAGCTGAAGGATCTAAAATAATAATAATGATGATAAAATCAAGACAGTCGCCTTACTAAATGTTGTTTATTGTTTATATTACAAATATTAAGGTTAAATAGTTATTTACCGGGTGAAGATTTAGATAAATGTTGTTGTAACAGAGATGGATTTAATAAAAATTCAAACCAAAGAATTGTATCAGGTGATATTGGCACTGTGCCTGGTCTTAACAAATCTACATCCATCATTGCATCGTTTTTGACTAAAACATTCAACCATTCAACGTTACGGTGATGCAAGCGTCGAGGCCGAATTCCGCGTCGGTATAATAGTCAACGTTTCATCAAAAATTAGGCCGAACAGAAATTGATTTAAGCGCCACCTCAGTTATTGCATCCAACTAACGGCAGGTCTTTTTATAGGAGAGAAGTGTAGAATTTGACTTTACCGAAGATGCAATCTTTTCAAAAATTCAATAACTTTATTCTAAATAAATATTAATATTAACTTTTATGTACTTTTATTTAATTCATAATCTATTCAATTATCATTTTACAAATTATGAAACTACTTCTTTTTTAGAAAAAGTAAAATATTTAATTCAAAATATTTAAGTGCTTATACATCAAAGTACTGGAATGATTTAACTGTTCTGTTATGAACATATTTACAATACACGTAAAGTTTTTATGAAATCGTTTTTCATTAACAATCATTACATTTCTATTATTGTAAATACATTTAAATGTATTATGAATATATTTCTTTATCTCTCAATTTTTCTTTTTCTTTGTATATATTGCTATAGACAAAATTTATATTTTTCTCATAAATATATATTGTACTTTTTTTCATTGTAGACTATTTAAATCTCCACATAGATTCTGTGATTTTTTTGGTATTCAACCCTTTTTTTCAATTTTGTACCTCCTTTCATCATGTACCAATAATGGTAAATTTTAAATGCAATTCATTGCATTTATCAAGATTTCATGCATCTCAAATTCCTTACAAGTCAATTAAAAAGTAGACATCGTTCCAAGATGCCTAACTTTATGCTAGAAATGGATAAACCAAAGTGCATCTTTATCTCAGATATAATCAATACCACGTTATTTCCTTCACGTGGCATTTCATACAACTTATGATTTTGCTGTTTGTTTTGTTTGTTCTTCAGATTTTGTATCTTCAGCTAAAAGAGCATTTAGATCTATATCTTGAAAATTCACAGAATGTTGACTTGAACCTAAAATCATTAGTGTAATTCAAAAATTGATTTCTTGGCATAATAAAATAACATACCTGCATGTGCAAGAAACAAGTCTTTCAAGAAACCTAATTCTTTTGTGAGCATTTTAATTTTTTCTTCAAGTAATTCATTCTCTGTTTTAAGCTGATTCACACGTTCTAATGTTTGTTGAGTACGTAATTTACTTTTAACCCTTGACCGTTTCACAGCCTGTAACAAATATTAATATTAACAAGTCAAATAAATATACACATTTTACTTTTAACGAACTTATTAAATACTGATTTACTTGATTATTTCTATCTCTACGCCTTCTATAATCTTCATCATCTCCTTCTTCTGAAATCTGCCGCTTTCTCTTATTTCCAGATGAAGTATTTTCTTTATTTTTTGGTGCCATCTGTAACCAGACGCCATGTTATAAAAACTTCAAAATTATATGTATATTATTTAATTATAAATTAAAACGTTATATTATGTTAATTGAACGTCTTTCAGTGCATTATTCAATTTGTAAAAGATATATTATTATATCTATAAACAAGATATATAATGAATCAGTTTTTTCAGGTTGTTGTCAATTACTTTTTGTACAATATTTACATAGAGTATTTGAATGTGTACATACATACAGCACAATTACAAATGTATATGAAATAGTGCGTCGCATAAATCAGGGTCAATGTTTTTGGGGCATATAATAAACTCAAAACGTTAAGTTTGCGAAACACCATTGAGTGATGAAAGATGTCGTGCTTCATACAATCTATTTTACTCACCTTTATGTTTTATATAGATATTTATATTCAATTTCACTTAATAAACTCATGAAACTCCAAAAATTCACACTTTAACTACCAGTAAGTCACTAATGGGTATCACGGTAAAATATAATTCAGATACGTCATGTAGATGATGCAATGCTATTAAAAAACAAGCTTGCAGGTGATATACGAGATGGTATGAACTGCACTCTACTGGTACTTTTTTACACTAGACAAAATAACGTTTATCAAACGTGATTTTTCTTATCGATATAGTGTCTCTTTTTTTTATTACCTTACATTTATTATAGGCACTATATACATATAACGATAGAATGTTCTCAAAATAATGATAAACCATAAATGGTTTTTAAAAATGTAGGTTGCTTACGAATATTGGCTTAAAATTTAAGTTTCTTCATTATAACATTAATTGTTCTTTCATTATAATTTTCATTTATTCACTTTCCGAACCACTTTCACCGCTGCCGCTACCAGATCCACTACCACTTCCGGAACCAGTGTCACTACCAGTGAATGATCTTGATCTTGAACGAGATCTTGATTTTGAGCTTGACGATGATCCAGATCGAGATTTGGCTGGAGATCTAGATCGAGATTTAACTGGTGATCCAGATCGAGATTTAACTGGAGACGCAGAACGAGATCTTGAAGGTGA
Organism: Osmia lignaria lignaria; assembly: GCF_051020975.1. Lineage (NCBI taxonomy): Eukaryota > Metazoa > Arthropoda > Insecta > Hymenoptera > Megachilidae > Osmia > Osmia lignaria. The sequence continues at coordinate 3,142,735 of NC_135037.1, read as the reverse complement.
CTTTGAATTAGAAGAATTTCTGGATTGTGGAGTACGAGATCTTGATCTTGATTTACTACGTGATCTAGAAGGAGATCGTGATTCAGAGCGCGAACGAGAAGCAGATCTAGATTTTGATGGCGAATGGGAACGAGATTTTGAACGAGAACGGGATTTTCTACTAGATGCTCGAGAAGATGCTCTAGATGATGCTCTTGATTCAGCTTCGTTTTCAAAACCATCTGAAACAGATTACAAAAAGTCATTTTAAACAGTTTTTTTAAAGAGAGAATCATAACAATTTTTAAATGTAATGCTATTAACCCCTTTCTTCTGGTTTTTCGACTTCTTGTTGAGGTTCTTCCTCTTCCTCCTCTTCCTCTTCTTCATCTTCGTCTTCTTCTCCTGGTGGTTCCAATTGCTTTTCCCTGTACCTTTGCATTTTAAATTCATTAGCGTTGAGTGGTCTGTGTCTTACTATCAGCCTTGTATTATTCGGTTGCTGTCCAACTTTTTGACGACGTTTACTAAGGCGTACTCGCGTTTCCAGTTCATTATAATATACCTGCAACGTAAGTAATTAAATTTTATATCTTATATTTTGAATAAATAATTTCATATTTAACCTACCCCATCTTGCCTTATAACAAGGAAATAATTTTCTTCGTATCCCTTTGAAGCTTTACTTTTTACATTCCAGTTATATTCCCTAGCCATTTTATACTCATATTCTTCATCATCTGCATAGTCAATTCCAGCTGTGAAATCCCTCCTACGTTTTTCTAAGGTTTCATCTAAAGGTAAGAAGTATGCTACAAATTGTTCACCACTTTCATCCATTACACCTCTGCAACAATACATACATTATAATATCTTGTGCATATTGTATACAAATAACTAATAAAATTTACGAAGAATAAATTTACCGAATCATAGCTTGTGACATTTCTTCGATCTGAGCTGGAACAGAACGACCCGTTGGAGCTGGATCTGAATCAAATATGACTTGTGCACAAGGATATTTCCATAGCTGAAAAGAATCAATGACAACATTATAGAAAAATGAAAATATTTTACATATATTTAATATAGATTATTAATTCTAAATACCTTAAAATCAGGAAATACTGGTAAAATCTCTACAGGTACTACATTTGGTTTACTGTAATGTCTTTCAATTGGTTTCTTATTATCTTCAAATGTTTTCTCTATAGCTTTTATTTGACTTTCACGATCCATATATAATGTTTCTTCCTAAAAACAAAAACACAAATATAAAATTTCATACATGGGAATGCATAATTAAAGTAAAAGTATAGATCTATTAACTCACTTTGAAATTTTTCTTAATGCTGTAACCAACTTTAGCTTCAACCTTATCAACAGTCTGTGGTTGAAATCTGGTTTGTTCTGTAGAAATATATTCTGTACGTCTGAGCCAAGAAACACTTCTGGCATGGTGTCTGGATCTTTTAGAATCTTGTGGAGTAAGAACATCTTCTTCGAGAAGTTTTTCATCAGCAGGATCTAACTGTGCATTCACATCTCCAGCATATGTGTCTTTATTGATAAGATCAATCTCCACACCTAAGTCATGTTCTGTTAATACTTCATATTTATAGTTACGTTCCAATGAAGTTGGATTATATTGAATAAACCTAGAAATATTTCTTAGTTGTACATTACCCAAGGAACTTTTAAAATATAAACATGCAAAACTTACCGAGTGGATTCAAAAGGATATGTAATAAACTTGGGATCAAATGGTATATCAGGCAAAGTATTGCAATATTTAACTCTACATATTAACTCAGACCTGAAATAAAAGTATTAAAGAAGTTATATTAATATCAAAAATGTAAAGGTTAACATTTGTAATTGTTACCTTTTCTCAGCTGGTCTAGCTGTACGTTTATCTCTATCTGCAGCGTTACCATTAGTCTGAATTGTTGGAGCCATTTTATATTAATTAAATGGAACCTAATAATATTTTATACATCACAATTAAATTTCATTTAACACAACGTCATACATGTAAACCGCATTTTGTATAATTACTGTGTTGTGTATGGATGAAGTAATTTTGTACAACGCCATCTAGTTAAGAAATAGTATTTAAATTTAAATTTAAGCTGAAATATCCATTTCTTAAAAATATTGTATATAACAATTATAGTATGCATATTCTATATAAAAAATAATACCTATTTAAGAATTTAATCTTTATACGACATTCATATAATATTGAGTACAGTGTGTAGGTCTCCCGAGAAAAAGCAGTGATATACAGAAAGCAAAAATTCTCAAAATCTTACATTTTTACAATATTAATATTAGAAGTGATTTAGAAACAAAATAATATAATTCTCCCCAAGCCTATACATATACATGGGATCTCTAACCCTTTATACATTGTCAGTCTTCACATAACTGCCACCGGGGCTGAAGGGGTGGATTGGAAACCCGGAGTCCCTCTTCCCTTCGCCTCTAGAGAGGAATTTCCCAATGGAAACCTACCATGCTCGATACTGTATATAGGAATGATAAAATGTAATATTTAATAAAGCTATCCTCTAGTTAAACCTCCAAAAATAAAAATAAGTTTTACGTTTCATGCAATTTTAGTACGCAGGCGTTCATTCAACTATAGTATTGATTTTAATGCGCAATGTCACGCAACTAGTATGGTCTCACTTTGAAGTGCGAACATTGCTGCTCTTAACTAATTAAACTGCTGTATAAGGAAGGTATTGTTCTAGACTTTATTACAATAAACGAAACGGTGTCTAGCAAGAATTCGATTGAAAAACATGGTTGGACCAAATGTTTCTTTGTGACTAACCGTTAAGGAAGGTGGAACAACCTCAGCCCCAGGCGCATCCTTTAGGACACCTTCCGAACACGAGCGAGTAAATACGGAGCTCGCAACGCTTTGTAAGGTGAGCTACAAAGATACATTAGTTGTACAAAAATGAAATAAACATGATACTAACAAAATCAAACAATTAAATCATCTTAAGTTGTAAATAAATATAATAAAATGCCTTAGAGACTAGCGTCAAGTTTCAAATCAATGGCGGGGTAAACAATTTTATCACTTTTAAAGTATTTAGATTTAAAATTGAACTTAAATTTAACATTTAATTGATGATTAATGATTAAAATTTTATCAAAATATTATCAACCTTCTTAGGTGTATCCTGTAAGCCCTGTAACAGGGCCCGGGGCAGCGAGATCCGTATGGGAATTAAGTCCCGATCCCGACATGGTCGGGCATCTACCAAATACTCCGATTTCTAGCACCACTCATCAAAATCATGGATCTGCTAAGGATTCTGAACTGCGACAGAGAAGCGGTCCTGACGACAACATTTATGCCGACGAAACTACTCCCGGTCAAACTCCGTCTAACGAAACCAAACAGATCTTCGAACTACTTAGATCCGGGTAGACTTGTTATCCTAATATTGTTCGTATTAACAGTGAACTAAGGTGAAAAAATATTAAAAAATGTAATGTTTATTTAGGGAAATAACGGCTGTGGATGAATTAGTAGAAAAGAATGGTTTAAGTGTATTAAGCGCAAGGGATGAATGGGGATATACCCCAGCCCATTGGGCTGCTCTGGATGGAAACATCGAAGTTAGTTTGTATAATTAACTTCATGAAATTCATACAGCAATTACGATGAAAAAGCTATGTTTTTATTTATAAATGAAAATCTATATGCAATAGGTAATGAGATACTTAATAGAACGAAATGGACCAGTTGATCTTTCTTGTCTTGGAATTCAAGGACCGAGACCGATACATTGGGCTTGCCGGAAAGGTCATAGTGCGTTAGTTCAAGTGTTATTAAAGGTATTGAAATTAAGTAAAATTGCAATTGCATATAAAATTACGATTTGATTACCTTTCTCTTATTTATTCTAGGCAGGTGTTGCTGTTAATGCAGCAGATTTTAAAGGCCTAACTCCTTTGATGACTGCCTGTATGTTTGGAAAATTTGCAACAGCAGCATTTTTATTAGGGTCCGGTGCATTAGGACATTTAACAGATATAAACGGTGATACTGCCCTTCATTGGGCTGCATATAAGGGTCATGCAGAACTAATAAGATTACTCATGTATAGTGGAGTAGATTTACAAAAACCAGATTACTTTGGATCTACTCCACTGCACTTAGCATGTCTTTCTGGCAATCTCAGTTGCGTTAAAATATTGTGTGAGAAAAGTAAAATTGAATTAGAACCTCGTGATAAAAATGGTAAAACACCGTTACAGCTGGCTAAAAGTCACAGACATTCTGAGATTATAAGAATACTTCAAGCTGAACAAAAGCGACGGTCTAGATGGATTCCACCTATCAATGAACTTTGGTTTGTATTTTCGTCTTTCGTATAATGTATGCAGAATAATGTATTAATATCCATTTATTTTTAAGGGCATTATTATTTGGCGGAGCTGGCAACAGTAAAGGTCCTATATTATTATTTATGGTATCAGTTCTTTTATGGGGATATCCAATGTACTTACTAAAATGTATCCCATTAACGTGGAACCTCTTACGCGGTAGTCATTATTGCTTTATTTATTGGAACATTGTTATGTGGATTTCATGGATTGTAGCAAATAGAAGAGATCCTGGTTACATACCACAAAACAGTGAAACTTATTATAGAGCAATCAACCAGGTATTATTTGAAAATATTGACATCATGTAGTATTGAATATTATAAATGATATACACGTAACGATCTCTATTTTAGATTCCATACTTCGATAAATGGAAGAAACGAAATGTATTGTTATCTCGATTATGTCACAGTTGTAGATGCTTCAGACCGCTAAGGGCTAAACATTGCAGAATATGTAATAGATGTGTTACATATTTCGATCATCACTGTCCTTTTATATACAACTGTGTGGGTTTAAGAAACAGGTAAATTATAAAATTATACATACAATATAAAAATTATATTACTTATAACATGCTTACTAATCGTTACTCATTAATAAATTATTATTACAGAATGTGGTTCTTCTTGTTCGTCATGTGTGTAGCAATAAATTGTTCTTTTACAATTTATTTTGCCTGCTACTGTATGGCAATTGAAGGAATCCAATTACTATATGTGTTGGGGGTACTAGAAGCTTTAGTGTTTTGTGGACTTGGATGGATTCTAACATGCACTTCGGTAATTATAAAATATACTTTTATACCATATGAAATATTTGTCTGGATTCATAGTAACTTATCTTCTTTTACGTAGGTATTACATGCTTGCATGAACTTAACCACAAATGAAATGTTTAACTATAAACGATATTCATATTTAAGAGATAAGAAAGGAAGATATTTAAATCCATTTAGTAGAGGTCCTGTTCTCAATTTTATCGAGTTCTTTCTTTGTCCTCCAAATCACCAGGCAAACAATCCTCAAAATTACCAAATACTTTCAGAAGATATCATGTAAACTATTACGAAACCACTATTTTATAACAATATTACACTTCTAAAAGATAAAAATATTGATTATATAATTATTTTTGTTTTAAATAATTATACAATATCTGCACAAAACTTACATTATAAATGGCTTCAACATTATTATTAATATTATTAGCATTATTAATTAACATTAATATTATTTTATATATAATATTAAACGTATAGCATAATAATTCATTAAATAATTTATTAACTTACATTAAAAATTTATTACACCTCTATATAAATTTCTAAAAAGTTGATTGAACAGGATTTTAAATATAGTCTCATTACGATTACCATTAAGTAAGTATAAAAATTGTTAATGGAATTGTAAATAATATTCATTCTTCGATCTATCTACTATCGTTATAATATAAAATCGATATATCGTTATATAAGTATCAAATTGATATATACAAATAATATTTAAAATAATGGATGTAATGTGTATATATAAAAATGTAAAATATATCTTTGGTAACGTGTACTGCGTCTCCTTACGTAATTAAAATATGTTAAATTTATCTAATCAAAAATTTGATGTATTCTATATGTAAACGACATTAATAAAAGTATTAAAAATGATTCACTTGTATAAAAATGTAAATTTAAAATAAAATATCTCACATGATACTGTTATGATTCCTGAACATAAAAAATACTTTTACTTTAACTCATAACAAAAATCGTAATTTGGTGGCGGATCAGGAATAGCTGGTGGTTCTTGAGGAATATCAATTCCTTCTGCGTCTAAAAGTCTTAATTTAATATCCATAGATAGTAATGTTTCCAAATCGTTTTCTGCTTGTTTACTGGTCATTCTAATACCTGTACATAAATACCTCTATATTGAGAGAAAATAATATTCAACACGTATGTACATATAATGTATATTACATACCGAGTAAGGCATTAATGCCATCAGTCCAATAGTCAAAAACTTGTTCATCAGGTGCAACAAAGTCTAGGCTTGAAACTTCCACAGAATCCAACATTAAAGAAAACGCCAACTGATGTGTAGTTTTGCGTCGCTGTAAATCCTTCATGTGCGGACAATCTCTACCAGTTACTAAACCACGAATTTCAACAACGGCTAATTTTGTAGGAAGTTCATCTATTGTTGGCACCGATTTTTCGTCACAATCACCATAATGAAATACTTTGTGATTAGGTGAAAGTCGAACATACCAAAATTTGTCCTTAATTCTCTGTTAAAGATTAAAATATTTAATACAAATGTGAAACTGTAGAGAGTAAATAATTTTATTACGATTTTCAATAAAGTAAAATAGTACCTGTCCTCTGGCACTGTATTTCATAAACCTGGTACCTTCTACCAAAAAACCTAAACGTTGTTGTTGAATAAGATCTAAAATTTCAGGTGTAATTTGTTCTCTGAGTTCGACAATTGGTCTTGCATGAAATTCCCATTCTTCCCTGGTAGTCCTTTCTTGTTGCCAAAGATTAGTGATTCTTGAATATGTTAATTGTTGCAACTCATTTTTAAATTTATCCAATCCTGTAGGCTTACATTGAAGTGCTCTAGTAATTTGTTCTCTTACAACAGAAAATACTTTTACAAAATCTTCGGTAGTTGCTCTCATTTCCTTCCAAGTTTTGTTTAGAAGAACTATACATACACAGTAAAATTCTTCAAATGGATGATCATGAGTAAAGAACATTGGATGATATGATTGACCTTGTTCACTAGGTGCCTCTCCAATACGTAATACCTAATTAAATCGAGGGGTAAATTAAACTAAAAGTAATTATTTAAATTACTTTGCATTGTTTTATACTACTCACTTCACAAAGTAATTTAACGAGTTCCACGCTTGTTCTACCGAACGGGCATTCATGTTCATCTGCTCTGCATGAATTTTCCAGAACAACTTTAGTATAAGATTCGGTGTGGTTCCGGGCAAAATAGACCATGCAATCTAGAGCAAGCATGCCAGGAGGTGTTTCCGTAAAATCGCGTGCGGGATTAATATCATACTTAAAACCTAATTTTTTATAATCTTTAGCAAAGAGGCCTTGTTTACGAGCGGTTACATCTCCACCTATTGCACCTTCGGTATCAAAAGCAATTCTTCTAAGTTCTTTAATTTTATCATGTGCATCTTGATCCTGAGGATCCATTTTCGTCATCATACGCTGCTCCCAGAGACCTAACATTAATGTTTGCAATACATATAACTGATGTGCCATTTCCGCACCAACCTACACCAAAATATGATTTTATAGCAAATGTTTACATTGATTGATAAAAAAAATAATATTTCAATATTTCATACTTGACCAGTAGACTGTATGACAATTGTTAGGAAAACATTCCTAACTTGCTTAGATTGGAGAGTTGCAGCCACAGATCTACGTTTAGCTAAATCAGCTTTAAGAAATAAAGCATTTATCAAAGCTATTGCATTTTGTTGGATTTGTGGACGCATACTTTGTAGATGCATTACTAAATTGGGAAAGGTCACTTCTTTCTCAACTTGTCCATATTTTCCAGAAGAATTTAATACTATATTTTCAAGAATGCTAAGCGAAGCTTCAATAATACTGGTATCTTGGGTAACAGCCTGATTATTTACATAGCTTGCTACTTTGTTGATAAAAGGTGTTTCTAATATATCCCATGAAACAATTCCATGATCCATAAGTTCCACAAATGATTGAAGCGAATATGCAAGCGCATTACCTTTATACTTCTCACCTTCAACCTATAAAAAAATGTATTCAATGAATTAAAATACATGAATGATATGAAAATGATCAATTATTAGGATTCATTTTTATTACCTGTGATATAATTAAAGCTAATCCTTGCTTATTAATAAATTCTAATGCAAATGTCATATCTGTACTGAGAGTACTCAATTTTTGCAAGGCTGCAGTTTTTTCTTCCATAGTTCCATTGTTAAGTTTTGTTAAAATATCACAAGCTGTTTTAGAAGGTGAAAACTCCAATCTTAAAATACTACCATTCTTTACTTCATTGCGATTTTTTTCTGTGATATAATTTTGGTTATTACTTTCAGAAAATTGTAATGAATAAGATTCAGGGTCAGAGAGACCCCACCCATTGCACAGTTCCTAATAAAAATTAAAATTATTCTTATTTAAATATATCTTCACAATTTTAGTTCTAAACAGTTCATCTTAAAAAATCTAAACAGAAAGATAATACAATTACAGTAATGTAGTGGACTTATATTTTATTCAATATACCTGAATAATCCCAGTAAGTGGATGCTTTTGATTAAATTCAATAAGTTGTGGCACTTGATCCGTCATCTGAACAGCGATTTTCACAATATTTGAATCCTTTTGGACCGGCATTTTTATTGTTTGCGTGTACATCAATGTACCAGGAACAATTTGTAATTATTAAAACCAATTCCAGAGATACGATAATCGCCGGCCCAAGCTATTATGAGAAATATTACAAATTTGACGTATCTCTTGTCATAACAACGTGACGGCCATCATGCTGGTGCGTCGGACGTGGTCGGACGATCTCGCCCCTCCATGAACCATTGATGGACAATAACCCATCCAGATATACATATACCGCAGTTCACCAGAGTCCATAACTGCGATGCGCAGGTTGGAAGATGGTGGGGGAACGCAGCGAGCTCTCTGCTAATCGCTTTCCACTTCGTTTGGGAGTCTCGCCAATCAGGGCGAAGATGCGCACTGGAGATGCGCGAAGAACGAAAACTGGTCTTTTCGCAGTTATGGACTCTGGTGAACTGCGGTACATGTATAAGATAAATTAATCACCTTGTGGGAGTTCGTGTCTCACAATTTAAAATATGTACCGACGTCGCTTTAAACCTTATTTTTATCGGCCGGTTTACTACGCATTCAACGATTCATTGTCAGTGGGGGTCAAGAAATTTCAACTTCAATTTAGAAAATAGTTTGATTCTTTCATTTATTTGTATGCAATGTATTTATTGCTTAACTACATGATTGTACAAAATATTTCTTCTTTTCTCAACTATACAATGTACATACTAAGATTAGTTACAGAAAAACAATTGCAATTAATATGCAAATATATTTTACAGAGTATTATAAATCATTCTTTGTTATTAATTGTACTGCCAAAGCAATAGTAAAAGGATTTATACCTTTACTAAGTTATTCTTTTATCTTAAGCATATGTAAAGTTTTCATAAAAATATCTACCATTTCTGTATCATATGTTCTGTACATTATTAATTGATTACAATTTATAAAATTTTTGGAAATAGTTCTGTTAATCGGCATAATGATACAAAATATCAACAAATTAATGTTGGTATTAATTACTATTTTACATTGAAACCTAAAGTTTCCAATCCCATGGTATACATAAAACGCCATCACTCATAACAGAATAATAATGTGTCACCCAAAGCATGACACCTTCCAACAATGGAGCTAAAACGTTTTTGTGCAATAATAAACGTTCGCAACATTGTATCATTAAATCTGGAGTGATACTATCATCTTTGTTCAGAACAATTAAACCCAGTTCTTTAACAGCCTTATCATGAAGCTCACGTTCAACATGTTTGATGCTGCAATAAAATAAGATACAAAATAAAATAGAAACTTTTCCAAGATATTTATAAGATAGTCTTACTTGTTATAATGATGTAATCTTTTCGAGGCTTCTTCTAAGTTTTCAGTAATGAAATTTACTAAAAGAAAACTTGGACACGAAGATGGAACTATAAACTGTCCAGTAGGAGAGAGCATTAAAGGTCCTGCTTCACTGAAAGTAAACCTCATCTTAGTATATACATTTCACTTCGATATTATATTGCATTATACTTACAAAGATGTTAAATTAACCATGTTTATCAAATACTTACAAATTAACTGAAAGTAAACATACAAGAAACTTTAAGTACTATACATAATACTAACGCTTCAATCACAATCTCATAAGCAGATAATTTCTCGGGCCAGACTTTTGGATAATTTCGACGTCCTCGGTAATCCGAGAGGGTTGTAGTAAGTTGTCGAAGTTGCCGTTCATACTGACTAACCATTACTTTTGGCATGAATTTCCTGCACATATAGAGTACCCTGAGCCTTACCGTCATTCAATTAATGTGTTGTATTACGCACCGTCGACCAACTTTAATGTCGAGAAGTACTTGTGAAACTGCCTTCTCAAAAGCTGGTAATCTAAACAGTACGACATCATACTTCCGGATATTTTTAATTAGCTGTAAAACAAAAATAACATACCAGTTGTTAAATATGATAACATTTGTTTGATTAAATCTATTTAATAAAATAAAAACTAATAAATAGGATACAAGTTTTATAATTCATTCTTACATCAAGCCAATTGTGTCTGACTTCACCTGAATTCAACATAACATTTCCCTCTAGACTAATGCCTGTATCATTGGCAAAAACAAGTGTTCTGTTTTTGAGTACTTGCATTGGTTCAGGATGATGTTCGGCCAATGCCTTGAAAGCTAATAAACATCCTCTATAGTGAGCTATGTTCCATCCACAATCCCATACAATACTGTTTATACCTAATTCAGAGCATAATATTTTTTCTAACTTTTGTACTTCTTCGCGTATAGGTCTACATGCTTCCAACTTCACGTGTACTACATTAATATGTTTGTTCAAGTATGCCCTAATCAACAATCATCAACTATGTAATTAAACATGTTTAACAGAATATTAATTATTTACATAAAAACACCGATAATCTTACTTAAGAGTATCTGGTTCTAAATTAATTTTTCTTCTCATTATAATAGATGCATAAATGGGATCATCTTCTAATTCTGAAAAATCTATGTTTTCTCCAGAATATCCTTTTCTTTGCCAAAATCTTGATTTATATTTTCCATTTTCTGATGGTTTTTGTTCTTCAATTTGATCCACAAATGTGGTTGGCAAATCGCATGTCTTTAGAATAGAAAGTATAGTTCTTCTTAAGTCCTTATCCTTTAACTGTATTTGTACTAAAGTGAATTTACCAGCTTTGACTTCTTTCTCATCTTTTGATCTTAAATAAAATGGTAAAGTAATAGGTCTTATAGGTCTTTGCTGTTGTAAATTCTCAATGACAGAACTTAATTGTTTTAGAGAATTTTCATTTACTGTCTGAAACAATCAAGATTTTAAACAAATTAAAATCATATTTAACATACATTTGATATATTCTTTATTTAATCAGCAAATGAATATGAATCTTATCTTGTATTCAGTTTATTTATACCTGAATTTTATGTGCATATACCTACATATAAATATATAACAATTATTGCACTTCCTTTGTTCTATAAATAATTCTTAACATAATAAGACAATAAACTGCGTTGCTGAGGCTTAATCAATTTAAATCGCCTTCACTTTACAGACTTGCTTTTTATAAGTTACCTAAAATCATTATAATTAACTGAACTTACTCTTTGTGTAGGATATTGCCCAAACAGATCAGGGTGAACTGTAAAGTAAAAAGGTCGAAGTGCGGTAGATACCTCACCCGTACTCAAAGCTCTTACCGCATCTCTCCTGCAAAAACTATTTAAAAAACTGTTATCAAGCCACTACTTGAATCTATTTGTACCATACAAACTTAATTAAATATAGCTATTTACCATCTTCCTAATGCACAATACATTTTTCTAGTTCACCGTAATGTCATCACACGTCCATATCACGCAAAAGTTTACGAGTTGAAATGCGATATTTATCGCATTTGCCACTCATCAAACTTACTAAATGTACTACATTAGTATTCAAATAACAATTCTCTATCTTGTTAGCCGTAGAATATATTCTTTGAGATATATAATCTGCATAAAGTCTAAATATATGGTGTATTTCTTAGAAAATAACTCTCCTCGCAATGCGACAATATGCAAACTCGTATAACATTGGACTTGAACCTCTTCTTTTTGTCTAATCAATGGTGAGATCTGTATACGTATAGCGTGTATAGATACATTATATGTGTTAGTTGGTATATGTTTCGATAATCATAAATAGAGCATTACATACTGTTACATACGATCAGTCGAATAATCATTCTATCCTAACTAAAGCTGAATGTTCCTGAATAAACATTGAAATTTTAAATATTTTCTTTTGTTCCTATCACAAATTTATGATGCATCGAATTCTTTTAAGAATACGTCATTACCAATTGGCGGGCTGTACTTGGTTTGTGTACTACACCAGCTGTTTTTGCATTTATGATGTAAACGAGTAGTAAAGAAAGAAGTTACAGTAGGATTATTATAAGGCTAATGCTACGGTATTTACTTTTTGTATCTGTGCTTAGTCACAGGTGGCCAAGGAAATGTATTATATATGGCATTGAGTCTTTTAAGACTCTGGCACAGTAATATGTTAGAGGCATTGCCATTTGCTTCCCAGATGTGGATTGCTAAACATAAATTTTACTAAAGTTTCAAAATGTGCTAAACGTGAGAGAGTTTAAACAAAGTGACATTGGTACTTATTTGCAACCATGTAAATGGTTATTATACCCTAATTACATGTAAATTACCAAGTGGCATTTAGATAATTTTCTATGTAACCTTGTGAGTAGAAAGAGAAAGTTGTTGAACATTTTTATCTATTGTATTATATGTAATACATATGTAACTTGTATAAATTTTAATTAATATTTTGATTTTTTAATTTTCAGTTTAACCATGTATCCAATAAATAAAAGACCTTTGTTAGGAGGCTCAGACAGCGAATTTGAGGATGATTTAGGAACTGAAGTCGATGATCCAAGTATTTCTGTGCCGGATGAAAAGCCATTTTTAAAACAATATGAACCTAGCGACAGGTAATTTTCAGTTAGAATAATTCAATTGTTTACTATATAATATGCTTTATGTATTTCTTTAATGTTTAGGTATAATATTGCATATATTGTTTTTTATTTACTTGGAATGAATATATTAATTCCTTGGAGTTTTTTTATTACTGCTGAAGATGTAAGTAACTGATATATCTTACTATTTAGCATCATTGATAGTATATGATTGAGTTTGTCTAATTTGTTTTATAGTATTGGATGTATAAGTTTAGAGAAATACAAGAAAATTCTACGCATATTAACTATACTCATGTAGAAAATTTAGAAAAGAAAACTGACCTTCAAGCTAGTTTTACATCATATCTAAGTGTAGCAAGTGCATTACCAAATACATTGTTTCTAATCATAAATGCATTTATCAGTAAAAAGTAAGTAAATTATATACTTTCAACTACACAATACTAGTAATAGAACGACTATATCAACTTTACAATTTATAAAATAATAGAATTCCCCTAAGGACAAGAATGGTGGGCTCACAGTGTATAATACTGTTACTTTTCATTGTAACAACAGTATTTGTTAAAATAAATACAGACAAATGTAAGTTACAAAAATAAAAATGCTAAATATTACTGTGTATTGAACTTTTAAAGTAAAATTCCAATTTCATTTCTAGGGCAAGGCACATTTTTAATTATTACTTTGACCACAGTAGCATGCGTAAATTGTAAGTACATACACGATATTTGAAACACCAATAAATATTTCAACATGTAAATTAGAGAACAATATCGATATTTTTTTATAGCTGCAAGTGCAATTTTTGGAGGAAGTTTAATGGGTGTTGTTGGTCGTTTTTCTCCCAAATATATAACTGCTATGTCAAGTGGTCAAGCTCTTGGAGGAATTTTTACTGCTATAACAGAAATATGTTCTCTTTGGATTGGTGCTAGTCCTATGCTTTCAGGGCTAGTATATTTTATTATTGGAGATGTTATCTTGTTTTTATCTCTGATTGCATATGTAATGTTGGAAAAAGCAGTAAGTAATTCTACATTTTAATGAACATAGAATAATGATATTTATCATACAAGTGTTTTTAATATATAAGTAGCTTATGGTAATAACACAGACATGTATTGATAATCTGCTTTGAACATTGAATAGAAGAATTAAACTGTGTCATATAAATCGTATCTATACTTTCTGCTTAGGCATTTTTTAAACATCATATGGTGGAGAGATTTCCTAACAGTGTAGAAACAGATTATTCAGTAACTGGAGAAGTAACTTTTCCACAAGGCACAACAGTATCTTATACTCGTATTGTTAAAAGAATTTGGCACTATGGTATTAGTGTATTCTTAGTATTTTTTGTATCACTGTCTGTATGTCCAGCAGTTACTGTATTGGTAGAAAGTCAAGATAAAGGCAAGGGTTATGCATGGAATGGTAAGTTTCAGTATTAAATCTTATATGCACAGTTTTTAAATTATTAACAGTTATATATATATTTTGCAGATATCTATTTTGTACCTGTGGTGACATACCTCATTTTTAGTTCTGGTGATTATGCTGGAAGAATATTATCTGGCATATTCCAATGGGTATGTACAAAAAATATTCTTTGTTCAAAAATATATTTAAAAGTAATATTTAATGAGTTATATATTTTTTTAGCCAAAAAATAAACCCTGGCAGGTGATATTTTTAAGTCTGATAAGGGTAATCTTTATACCTGCTCTTATGTTTTGCAATGCACAACCTAGATATAATCTTCCTGTTTACATTCATAATGACTTTTATTATATTTTAATAACTATTGCATTTGCCATTAGCAACGGTTATCTGTGTAATTTGACATTTATTTTAATTCCTACGTAAGTATTATAGTATATATTAATAAATTAAAATTTGATACATTTTGTAATGAAACTTTTGAAATAGAGTTGTAGATTCTCAAGAAAAGGAAATTGCCTCTGCTATGATGGGAGCTTTCCTTGGAATGGGATTGGCATCAGGTGCTGCACTTAGTTTGTTTATGGTTAAAGCGCTTTAACCATTATGATCAAAAAAGGCAAATATGAAAAAATGCAGGCGTTCATCTCACTGCCTATTGCATACTTAAAATAAACTAGGACCACAGGACACAAAGTCCAATCACATTTAAATAATACAGTTATTTGATATTTTATAATAAATTGATAACTGCAATGTTTGACACATTACAGTAAATTATTTTTTACGCATTTCTTTAAGGAGTTAAACTTGACCATTCCATGAATACTTAAATTATGTTACATATAGAATGGAAATAATTGCATGTCAAATTACATGTAATACATCTGATACATATAACATAGAGAATGAATTAATTATATAAAAAAATGTAATTCTAGTCATCATACATTTCCGTAATGTATTTATTTTTAAGCATTCAGAGTACAATAAATTATGACAAGTAACTCATACTATATACAGAATAAATTAAAGACAGTATAAAAATACATAAGAGTAGTTTGTACTTTATTACATACATTAATAATAAAAAGGATAGAAGTATATTCCTACCCTTATAACTTATTGCATTTCTGAATCGAAATATGTTTCACTAAATATAAATAAACGTTATATCGTTTTTTGAAGATTATAATTCAAAAATATCAAAAATGTACACTATTTCAAAAAGTTTTAAACTTATGATTGTATTACATATAATGATTGTAATCTAAAGCTTTCTTCAATTTTTAAAACGATCGACTGCAAATATACAGCTAAAATTATGTGCTTTATTTAGTACTTTCTTTTACTCACATTTACAACAGAAAAACTGCTCACTTATTGGAGCAAGCATGAACCTCATGAAGGATATTGCTTGCTTTTACTTGTTAGCGGAACGAAAACAACGCTTGTAAGCGATTTTTTCATAATTTTTCCGTCCATTGTCTTATCAACTTGTACCAATGTTTGGTCTGAATTTTCTGGACCCATCGGTAATACTAAACGTCCTCCAGGAGCTAGTTGATCAATTAACTACATAAACAATGTCACAATTAATTTAATGAATACTATATTATTTGATAAAAACAAATTTTCCTTACAGCTTGTGGCATTTCTTTAGCTGCAGCTCCTACATGAATAGCATTATATGGTGCTTTCTCAGGATATCCTAATCTTCCATCTCCAACTAGATCAATAAATATTTTTTATATAAAACGATTCAATTGATTTACAAAATATTTAACTAGATACTTACCAACTAATTGAACTCTACCACTTTTAAGAAGCTCTGGATTATCCCTTTGAATGTTTTGGGTAGCAAATGATTTAAGTTCAGGAATATGTTCAATACCCACAGCCAAGCCATTTGGTCCTAACATCATTGACATACATGCTGTTAAATATCCAGAACCAGAACCAACATCTAATGCTCTTGCACCATCGCGTAATTTATCTTCAAGTATTTCTAAAGCATATGCATGCTGAAACATTTTGAACTTGTATATTCTTCCTGTATAAATTATATTATGAATAAATCAATTTATTTAAAAACATATATACCATATGAGGAGCACTTATAGTTGCACCATAACCAATTGATTGTGGAGAATCTATATATGCATAGCTAGGGTGAGTATAATTTGCTCTATCTACAGCAGACATTGCTTCATAAACTCGATCAGATTTAATTACTCTTGATCCTAAGATGAAAAAATGCATACTTTCAAATATATACATATTTACCTCTTAATGTATATATACATTTGGTTTTCTTTATTCAATAACATTTAAGACCAATAAAATCAATATAAAACTTATAATAATTGTGTTAATATCACTTACTCTTAAGACTTTGTATAAGATCATGGTTACTTTTTGCATGAAATCTTCCAG
Organism: Osmia lignaria lignaria; assembly: GCF_051020975.1. Classification (NCBI taxonomy): domain Eukaryota; kingdom Metazoa; phylum Arthropoda; class Insecta; order Hymenoptera; family Megachilidae; genus Osmia; species Osmia lignaria. The sequence continues at coordinate 3,125,558 of NC_135037.1, read as the reverse complement.
ACCAAGCCATTTCATATGCAAATTCGGAAAATAATAAACTTAGTACTATAAAAATAAAAAACGTCAGATAATGGGACTGAATTTTGAGGCCGTATATCGCAACACGATGAAACACTCAACAATTTTTCATTATATGTACAACGACTTGTAACGTTTAATAAAAATGTCAATTTTAACAAATATTATACAGCTGTTTTCTTCAAAGAATGAAATAAATGTAATGTTATAGATGGTTATAAATATTTAAATAATTAACAAGTAAATTGAAGCCGGCCGTGATCAACGTCTGCTTTTCGTTAGAACAGATATCAATTGTCTTCTATATAAACACAAATACGGAATTTTATAAATACAGAATTTATCAATAGTTGCATACAATACATTAATTTGCAAACACAATAAGCAATCGTTGCGCTATTGCAAATCGCAGATCAAACAGAATAGCTTGTAATAGATGAATACGTCACTAACCAACTTAAATTTAGTAGCAAGCCAAGTGGGCTATTTACGTTCTTTTTGCCAAAGGTTACGCTGTTGCTATAATCAATTTCTATTTTA